>NC_133461.1:102256892-102875225 GCF_048565385.1 Saimiri boliviensis
ACACTGTCAAAAGAAAGAAAGAAGAAAGGAAGAAAGAGAAGGGAAGGGAAGGGAAAGGAAGGGAAAGGAAGGGGGAAGGGGGAAGGGGAGGAAGGCAGAGGGCATCAGAAGGGATGTCATCAGAAGGCAAAAAAAGATGGGGATGGGTGAGAACTGGTGAGATTGTGTGAAAAATTGGATCAAGTAGTATTTTGCATTGTTAATAGAGGATATAAAAACATCAAAAAATTCTAACAAAGCCAAGAAAAAATAATTCAAGGAAATCTGCTTTGGGAAAAAACAAATTGACACAGAAATGTAAATGAAATATCCTACTCAATTCATCAGGGAGCAATGTTCACATTTTCACAATATCGCATACACCAAGTCTTGATGTAAACAGAGACGTGCTAAGATTCTGCTGTGAGGTATCTGTGCATGTGCATGTGTGTGTGTGAGGTGGGGTAAAAGTATGAAATCCTTGGCTTCCATCATAAGAAGTCACCAGATCATTTTGACGACAGAAAACTGAAAAGTCAAGAAATAGTAATTTAAGTGTCTATTTAGATTAATCAAACTAAATAGCAGGAGAAAAGGGATATACAGTGGTTGCCTCTGGGAAGTAGATCTTTAGGGTGGGAAAGAAAGGCTTAAGAGGCTGCTCTTTGTCATTGTAAACATTTTGCTACTACTCAGCTTTCAAAATGTGTACATGTATTCCTTTGGTAAAAATGAATATTTAAAAAAAAAATAAGAATAGAGTCCCACTTCCATCAGGTATTTCTGATGCAGGGCAGGCAAGCCCCAAAGTGGACCTTAGTCCACTGGGTTCCTGGCTTGGCCTGGGAAAGAATTCAAGGGCAAGCCAGAGGCAGAAGAAAACAGCCTTACTGGAGTGTTACAGCTTGGCTACTGCTCCTGCAGAGCATGGCTACCCAACATAGGTAGATGGTAGCAGCTCAGCACCCTTTTGCACTCATATTTATGCTGACTTTTAATTGTATGCTGACTAAAGGGTACTTTACGCAGAAATGTCTAGGGAAGGGGTAATAACTTTTGGGTCATTGGATCATTGCCATACAAAGGGGCTGTAACGCCCCAGTGTTGCCATGGCAATGATAAATTGACAGGGCACACTGATGGGCCTGTCTGATTGCAAGCTGCTTTGCCCTGGCCCTCTTTCAGCTAGTCCTCAGTCTGGTCTGGTGTCCAAGAGAAGCCTCTGGAGTCACGTCCCACCTCCTACATTATTTCTGATCTTCATCCTGGATGCAGCATACTTTTTAAATGGTTTATATTCAGGAAAGAGTTAACTTTAACTTAATTGCAGGAGGTAAAAAAAATATCATTGTGCTCTGACAATGCCTTATGTGGAGTCAGTTGATTCTTTGAGTTCCCCCTTCAAAAAAATACTGCCAAGAGAATAAAAAAGGACTAATGCTGAATATTAGCTAGAATCATTTACGATGGAATTGAAATCTAATGAGCATGCGTTTTAGGCACTGAAATGATGCTTCAGAGTTACAATAAAGAACACTTAGATAGATATGTGATGTGATAATGAAATGCTACTTCAGCCTGTCTTGTAAGGCGTGAAAAACCTCTTTCTATCAAAAACTTACCAACGGGCACATTTTAGCTGTTGCCATATCTGCATCTGTAGTGACAAACAAATAATTTACACACACTTTGTACCTCGTATGAAGAGAGTAAAGAAGACATGAATGAAGGGTCATGAACATGTCAACCATACACCTACCCTCTATTTCCAAAAGAAACCCAAGCTCAGATAGCGCATTCTGCTGTCAGATCATGGGTTTGAATTTATGTCCAAATTATCAGCTCAGGAAAAGTGCCTGTGATGAGGTTTGACAGTGAAAGGAGAGGAAAAAGATCAGAATTAGTGGAACTTCCCTGTCTCTCTTCAGCCAACCATGCCCTATTTGAATTCTCTTCTCTAGTGTTCCTTTTATCTGTCTATCACCTTCCTCCTCTCTTAGAGCCTCTTCCCATCTCCAATGCCCCTGTAAGGAAGTTCTGAGAAGATTGAAGGTCATTCTGGATCCCTTTCTTCCTTTATCCAGGCCCTCCTCTATATAGCTCCTGGAAGGGAGTTTTGTTACCTTCATGTGAAGGTGAATGTCTTTATTGATTTTTTGAAAATTCAAACATTCAAATCAATTCCAGGCCATGCTTGGTGAATGCTCGATGCTGCTTTTGGAATTGAATTGTGCTGGCACCCAAGCTAAGCAAAGTCAGTGGAGTGAATGCAGAAAACTTGTGTCAGCCCTCCAAGGTGTTGACAGTGTGCTATACATGGGGCACCTGAAAGTCAAGCAGAAAATAATGCCATTCCATCCCAGCCTGAGCAAGCACATGCTGGAAATGAGAGAGCAGTCACCTTGCTAGGCAGCTGCTGTCCCATTGGAAGAGAATATTCATCCTCACTGAAATCTGAGAGGCCATATTAATCCAGAGAGACTGGAGAGCTTGCCCTCTGCTCTGAGGTCTCCTCCTACTACTACTTCTTTTATTTTATTTTAGAGACAAGGTCTCTCTCTGTCTCCCAGGCTGGAATACAGTAACACAATTATAGCTCACTGCAGCCTCAAACTCCTGGGCTCAAGCAATCCTCCCATGTCAAACTCTTGGGTAGCTTGGACTACAGGTGTGTGCCACCATGCCCGCCTGATTTATTGCTAGTTATTTTGTAGACACGATGTCTCGCTATGCCCGGGCTGGTCTAGAACTCCTGGCCACAAGCAATCCTCCTGCCTCAGCCTCCCAAAGTGTCCTCTCTTTTCTTTATAAGAGTGAGCTAATAAGGGATAGGGAATCCATCTTGTGTCAGCATCTGCTTTCCTACCCCCATCCCTGGGAGAGTGAACGCAACAGCATTTCTAGGTTCATGCAGGGAGATTATGTGAAATTCTAAGGGGTGGAGGGATTAAGAAATGCTTGAAAGAAACATGTTTTCAAAGGAAAAATAAAAATAGTTGACAAGGGGAGGACAACCCCCAAACAAGAAAGACCTTCTTATGAACTTATTAATTTTACCTGCCTGGCCACCTTTCTTCCTAGTTTGGGGGAAGCATGGTGGAGTGGAGAAGAACATCAGTTCTGAAGCTGGGCTAGCTGAATTGGAATCTTGTCTGCCAGTACTAAAGTGCAACTTTAGGCAAGTTAGTTAATCTTGGGGCTTCAGGTGCTTCATCTCTGCCATGGAGCCATAGCACCTGTATTGCTGAGAGGATGAAAGGAGCAATTCTATTGCATTAGTCTGTTTTTACACTGCTATAAATAACTGCCTGAGGCTGGGTAATTTATCAAGAAAAGAGGGTTGACTCACAGTTCTGCATGGCTGGGGAGGCCTCAGGAAACTTACAATCATGGCTGAAGAAGGAGAAGCGTGCACCTTCTTCACAAGATGGCAGAGTCGGGGAAGTGCCACACTTTTAAACTATCAGATCTCATAGGAACTCACTCACTATCACAAGAATATCATGGGGGAAACTTCCCCAGTGATCCAATCACCTCCCACCATGCCCTCCCTCAACATGTGGGGATTACAATTCAAGACGAGATTTGGGTGGGAGCACAGAGCCAAACCATATCATCTACACATGCTTAAAATACTGACAGGTATCTTGTAGGAAGTCAAGTATGAGCTTTTGGCCAAATGTTGTGGCTCATGCCTGTAATACCAGCACTTTGGAAGGCCAAGGCAGGTGGATCACAAGGTCAGGAGATCAAGACCATCCTGGCTAACATGGTGAAACCCTGTCTCTACTAAAATACAAAAAATTAGTCAGGTGTGGTGGCAGTCACCTGTAATCCCAGCTACTTTAGAGGCTGAGGCAGGAGAACTGCTTGAATCCGGAAGGTGGCACTTGCAGTGAGCTGAGATTGCACCACTGCACGTCAGCCTGGCAACAGAGTGAGACTCCATCTCAAAAAAATATATATGAGTTTTTATAGCTGTTATTTTTATAGTGAGGAGACTTAGGCCATGTCACTGCGATGAAACTGAAATTCCCCCTCCCAGGGGTATGCACATACACAACCCAAGATTGGCCCATTAGAGCACCATTTCATTAGTCTATGATAATTAGTTTCTAGGATGTAGAGAAATGTAAGAAACATTGGGAATATGTTACTTAATGTATTATGGGAATATAAAATGATACTGCAACACTGGAAAACAGTTTGACAATTTCTTTAAATACATGCAAGTACCATATAACTAAGCAGTTGTACTCTTCCATTTTCTCCCAAAAAAATAAAAAGTCTTGTTCACACACACCCAAAAGCTTACACACAAATGTTTATCACAGTTTTTTTCTTTTTTTTGCCCCCCACAAACTTCTGGTTGAAATTTGATCCCCAATATTGAAGGTGAGGCTTTTTTTTTCTTAAAAAAAAAGAAAGAGAAAAAGAAAGAAAAATAAATAAATTTTTAAAAATGAAGGAGAAGAAGAAAGAGGAAGAAGGAGAGAGAACGGAAGTGTTGCTTTATTGCCCAGGCTAGAATGCAGTCTAAAAATGGCTGTTGAAAACCTCTTTTTTACCAATAATTGTGCTTAATAATGGAGACAGGAAAAATATGAGGGAAGAAAATAACCAGACAAGCAGCCAAGCAATATTTCATACCAGTTTTATTCTTAATAACCAAGAACTGGAAACAACCAAGATGTCCCTTAGTGGGTGAACAGTTAAATAAGCCATGGCACACCCATAGGGACTACCACTTAGCAATAGAAGGAACTACTGTAGATATACACAGTAAATTGGATGAATCTCCAAGGAATTACATGGAGTGCAAAAACCGATAAAAAAATTTGCAGACTGTATGATTCTATTTACATGCATTGTTGAGGTGACAAATTATAGAAATGGAGAACAGATTGCTCAGGGTTAAAGAGAACATGGGGGCAGGAAGGAAATGAGTATGGCCATAAAAGGATAGTTTGAGGGATTCTTGAGCTGATGGAAATGTTCCGTGCAACGTCAATGTTGTAAGATTTCTACTATTAGGGAAATTGGGTAAAGGGTATGCAAGAATTCTCTGTATTATTTCTCATACTTGCATATGACTCTACAATTATCTCACAATAAGTTTTGTTAAAAACAAACAAACCAACAAAAACTGTACCAGATAATTTTAATGTGTAGCTAAGACAGAACATCTGACCCATTTTCTCCCTATTTTACGCTTTTTTTGTGTTTAATCCCTTCATTTTGCTTAAATTCTGTAACCTATCATTTGAATCTTTCTTACCAGCACTTTGAACTTCCTTGCCTTCCGTATTCTCATATTTAAAGAGAGCTTCTTGTAAGCAGCATTTAGATAGATTTTAAAATCCAGCCTGACAATCTTTAATTCTTGTGTATCTCTAATGAGAGTATTGTGTCAGTTAAATTTAAGGTAATTAATATTTGGAGTAAAATCAACCATTTTGTTCTCATTTTTTCTGTTTCCTTGTTTTTCATTTTTTTCTTATCCTTTTTTGATTATTTTTATTATTCTTTTTCTCCACTCATTAATTATATATTATTTTAATTTGTACCCTAGAGGTTATGACATACATACCTGACTCAGTATGCTATAATATAAATTCATGCATTTATCACCTCTCTAAATTAAAGGATCATAGAACTCTATTTGCCACCACCTAAACTCTTTGTGCTATTGATAATGTGTTTTTATTCTGCATGTATTTAAACCCCACAAGATATTGTTGTCAGTGTCTTATACAGTAAATATTCACGTATCTATACTTACATATTTTATTGCTCTTTATATCATCCTAAATTTCCATGCTGCCTACCTGGAAACCATGAAGACAACCTTTAGTTTTTCTTTCCATGTACAGCTGTTAGTGACAAATGCTCTTAGTTTTTGTTCATCTGGAATGTCTTCTACATATTTTTCTTCATTTTGAAAAGCATTTTAGCTAGATATAATTCTGCATAGGCAATGACTTCTTTCAATGCTTAAAATATTGTTCCATGGTGTCCTGGCTTGAGTTGCTGGTGTTGAGTGCTGCACTTTGAGGTTTTATCATTTTTTTCTTTTCTTAACAGGAGTGTTAAGATTTTCTCTGTCTTTGGACTTTAACCATTTTACTGCTTGGGGGCTAGGTCTGGATTTCCTCTGTCACATCTCTTTGGGTTTGTTGCACTCATCGAATCTGTGACTTCAGTCTGCCATCAATTTGGGGAACATCTGAGCTAATTTGTCTTCAGATACTGTTTCCGCCCTGTGTTCTTTCTCTCCATCTGGTATTACAACCACACAAGCACTTTCTCCAGGTCTGTAATACCCTGTGTCTCTTACACCCTTTTTCTATTTTATAACCTCTGGACTTTCTCAGAGTTTCAATCTGTATGTTTTCTATTGACCATTCTTCTATTCTCTTTTCAGTAAAGTCGAATCTGCTTTTAAACCCACAATTGAATTTCTAATTTTAGTTATAGTATTTTTAAGTTCTAGATTCTTTCATAGGTTCAAGGTCTGTGTTGAAATTTTCCATCATGTCATCTTTTCCTTTAATATATTAATGATGATTATTTTAAAATCTACATCTGATCATCCCAATAGCTAGATTACCTATGGGCCTTTTCTTACATATTGTCTTTTCTCTCCTTTTTTTTTCTAATATATTGTTCTATGTCTTGGCATGCCAGGTTAATTTTTGTTTTGAGTGCTGGTCATTATGTATGAAAAATGGCTGGGTGCGATGGATCACGCCTGTAATTTCAGCACTTTGGGAGGCATAGGCAGGCAGATCACAAGGTCAGGAGATTGAGACCATCCTGACCAACATGATGAAATCCCATCTCTACTAAAATACAAAAAGTTAGCTGGGCATGGTGGCATGCACCTGAAGTCTCAGCTAGTCAAGAGGCTGAGGCAGGAGAATCGCTTGAACATGGGAGGTGGAGGTTGCAATGAGCCAAGATTGCACCACTACACTCCAACCTGAGTGACAGAGCTCACTTAGAAAAAAAAATTATATTAAGACTTGTTACCTGATAAAGTTACGGTCTCATGACTGAAAGCAAGGAATGATAGAATCTTGGCTCAATTGTCCTTGCCACAGTCACACGTTACATAGGATCAGGTTCCTAAGTCTACAGCAAAAAAAAAAAAAAAAAAAAAAAAAAACATGTAGGCTGGTAGGTTGTAGAAAAATATTCTTGAAGAGCCCTTAAGTAGGTAAAAATGAAAGTAAGCATAACCAGGTAGGAGACTGATTTTCCAACTCTTCATAGGTCCAAAAAAGTCTGTTTTTCTCCCAACAATAGAACTTAAGTTGACCACTAAAGTACTTGGTTTCTGTTTAAAGTTTATATTATCTTTCAGTTAGTTAGTTATTGAGAAGGGGCCTCACTCTGTCGCCCAGGCTGGAGTGCAGTGACAAGATCATGGCTCACTGCAGTCTTGACCGCCCTCCCCTACCGGGCTCTGGTGATCCTCCCACCTTAGCCTCACAAGAATCTGAGACTACAGGCATATGCCACCATGCCCTCCTAACTTTTTATAGTTTTTGTAGAGATAGGGTTTTGTCATGTTGCCCAGGATGATCTCAAACTCCTGGGCTCAAGTTATCTTCCCACCACAGCCCCCCAAAGTGATGGAATTACAGGTATAAGCCACCGCACCTGGCTTTAGAGGTAATAATCATATTTTAAAATGTACATCTAAACACTAAAATCACATTGATGCTACTGGAGACAAATAGGAACTGAGACCCTTTAGGGAAGAGTAGATTACGTCTCTTGTAGCACATTTGGCAAGGGAGGTGTGGTGGGCATCAGTTCACAGAGGAGCATGACAATGGAAATTACCAGTGCTGGTTTCCCTCCACAGTGGACAAGTAAATTGCCATGAGTTAAGTGCCTAATATTATGTGCTTTTTACTGCCACAGCTTATGGGCAAAGGGAGTAAAAGACTCAAAGTTAAGAGCTACAAGTTATGGAATACTAGTTAAATTAGCCAGGGCACTGAAATCCCTAGCTGTGCCACTGTTTCTCAAGTGACAAGAAAAGAACTTGGAGTTTAACATAATAATCCTATAAAAGATATGAGAGAAATTGCATATTGTGTGCCTCTATTAGTATGAGGTATCACACTTATATTCTTTTGACAACTGAAATGTTTTTACAGATGCAGAGATAGAACATCTAAGAGGGACCCCCGCCCAATCATGGGGACCTGCTCTTTTCATGTAAGACTGCACAGCTCACTGCCCACACTTCCCACATGCTGGAAAGCTGTGAAATACCTTGTATTGTGGGATCCTGCTCGTTCTGAGCTCTCTGTTGTGTTTTTCCTTCCACCTGGGCTTAAGTAAGCAAAGTAATAAGTTGAACTAATAATGGAAGCATGACTTGCTGGCTGAGATTATATACATATACACATATATATGTATGTATGATAGATATCCATATATATATACATATATATATGTGTGTGTGTATATATATATATATGGTGTTTTCTTTTTTGCATCAGTGTGATGGGTGGGGCGAGGAGAGAGAGAGAGAGAGTTCTGTTCTCTAGAAAACCCTGACACACGCACACACACAGATATACACACACATTTATATACACACATACACATACATACCATGACACCAGTGCCATTTTCATGAAAAAGTCTTTGCTAGAGAGGAAAAAACTAACTCACCACCCTTCTTACACATTGGGCAAGGGCAGGTGTAATTACATTGAAAATGTGCTCTTGATTGACTTCTAAGCCACTATGTTAATGGGGCGGTGATTCCAAACATTGATCCACAGTCTTACAGTCAACAGAGCAACGAAGCAAGGACACAAGCAACCAGTAAGAGGCCCTCCTGCAAGGGATGATAACAGCTTCTTGCTGCATAGATGGAGAAGAATCTAGACATAGAGTTGTGACAAGTCCTTGCCCGAAGCTGATTGGGCAGCTCACACAGCATGTGCATAAATGGTGATAATTAAGCTCCACTAGGTGACAACCGAGCTGTCACTTCCCGCATCCTCTATGCTGGCCTGCCTGGACAGAGGATTCACACCTTGCCTGGCTTTATCTAAATTAGGTTCCTTTGTAGGAAACGGTATCTGAAAGTAGCAACAATAACCAGAAGCATTACATTTTTTATTGATGGGAAACATTGGTACAAATAAAAAAACAAGAAATGTATATCCAGTGACTAATCTCTTGTGGGAACATTTCCATGGATGGACTTCCCACATTCTTACTTTCTTTGAAATGGAGATGTCAGCATCTTTCCCAGGACTCTGTTCCTGCGGGATTATAGTTGCTGGCTTTATTTTGACATCATCATTTCACAGTAAGAAGTGTCTAAAGAAAGACTTTGAAGATTTCATGAGGTAATTACAAACCCGTCAGGGGTCTCAGGTGGCCTGTTACAGTGGTTTAAAACTTGGGATGCAGATAAAGATGTTAAGGAAAAAGTCCTCTCATTCTTTCCTTTTTATTTTTTACTTAGTTCATTGTGTTGACCAGAGGTCACTAACTTATGGTCTGATTGCACTCATGCAAACTGTGATTGAGTTACACACAAGGAAATTGTAAATGGTTTTCTATTTCACCCACCTGCCTAACTCTTTTTCCCCCTTTAAGCACATTTGATAGACTCTTGACTTTCAAATAAGCTCGAGTTTTTAAAATTCTACTCTAACACTTCCCGTGTAAAGTACAACCATAACTGGGAGAGAACAAATGCATGCCAGGATGTGGCTGCGTCCTGAGTGATCCGCTCAGCTCTTGAAAGGCAGCTGTGCCTCACACAGGATCCAGATTCCTCGGGGCAGTTACAAGTCATACAACAGCTCACGGGCTGCAGTAGCTCTTAAACCTATAATGCCTCAGGTCACTGTGCCCACATTAGGGCTAAGAACAGATATAAAAGCCACACTCTGTGCTTTCCAATACATATTAAAGGGAGAAGAGAAGCATCTGATATGGTTTGGCTGTGTCCCCAGGCATATCTCTGAGTTGTAGCTGCCATAATTCCCACAAGTTTGGGAGGGACCCAGTGGGAGGTAATTGAATCACAGGAGCAGTTTCCCCTGTATTGTTCTCCTGGTAGTGAGTAACTCTCACCAGATATGATGGTTTTGTAAGGGGAAACCCCTTTCACTTGGTTCTCATTCTCTCCTCTCTGCCGCCGTGTAAGACGTGCCTTCCACCTTCTGCCATGATTGTGAGACCTCCCGAGCCACATGGAACTGTGAGTCCATTAAACCTCTTTTTCTTTATAAATTACCCAGTCTCAGGTATGTCTTTATCAGCAGTGTGAAAATGGACGAATACAGCATCCTCGCTATATCATGCGGGATGGTAAATACCAGCTACAGATTTACACAGGGTGCTGTGGATCCTCTCCCAGCAACGGGAAGGTAGGCAGTGGGCAGAGATTGAGGAAGGTGCCCAAGATGCCCCTAGACCATGCCTGAGACATCTTCCTGTCTTTTCTATTTTTCGGTTTCTTCCAATTCTACCATTTCTTCTTCCTCTCACTTCCTTATTTTCTTATTCTCTATTCATTCTCATTCTCTTTTACTTTCTCTTTTTTCTTCTCATAGCTTTTCCTCTCCTCCCCTACTCAGACCTCAGTTTTAGTTTTGCCACCTGCCCCCACTACTCAAATGGGCAATGCTTAGGAATGTTTAATTTCTTGGTATTTCCTCGAAATACCATGTTTTCTTCATGTCTCTGGACTTGGGCACATACATAGCCAAGCACACAATATGTTCCAAAAATGCTAGGAGATAATCATAATGTAATACTTCCCAGCTAAACATCAATCTCATCCATTTCAAGCCTGAGGTTTAGTAAGAAATAAAATATGGCAAGGAGACAAAAAAGTTCACTTAAATCTGCTCTATTCTCTGATGAGTAATATAAACAAAATATGTTAGTAGAAAAGTCTCACTCCAAGTATTAGTTATATTTTTAAAAAGGAAAAGGTGAAATAGACTGTTGTGCTTGTACAGAATTCAGTAAGCATCAAAGCCATTGGTCTGAAACTTACATAAATCATCTACCTTTAGCCTGTCCTTTGATAGTGCTCATGCTGTTGGCAGTCTGTGGGGAGAATGTATTGTTCAGACTGCCTTTCTATCATCAAAATTAAAAACTTTTATACTTCAAAGTTTACCATCAAGTAAAAACACACACACACAATGAGAGAAAATATTTATAAACTATATATCTGATAAGGGACTTGTAGCTAGAATGTATAAATGTGTCTTACTATTTAATAACAAAAAGGCAAGTAACCCAAATTTAGAAATGGACAAAGAACCTAAATAGATGTTTCTTTAAAGAATATACACAAATGGACAATTTTCACATGAAAAGACATTCAACATCATGAGCCATCTGGGAAATTCAAATCAAAACCACAATGAGATATCACTTTACATCCGCCAGGATGGCTATAGTAAAAGAAACACAGTAACAAGCGTCAGTGAGAATATGGAGAAATCGGAACCCTGGTGGACTGCTGGTGGGCATGTAAAACAGTGAAGCTGTTTTAGAAAACAGCCTGAAAGTTCCTCAAAATGTTAAACATAGCGTTACCATACGACCTAGCAATTCTCCTCCCAGGGCTATAACCAAGGTAAATGAAACCATGTGTGTACACAAAAACTACATGTGCATGTTTACGACATGCATGCCATTCAAGAGGGTCAAAAAATGGAAACTATACCAATGTCCATTAACTGAAAGTTGGATAAAAATCATATGTGGTATATCCATGCAATTGAATACTATTCTGCAATAAAAAGAAATATAGTTCTGATGTATGCTATAACATGGATGAACTTTGAAAACATTACACTAAGTGAAAGAAGCCAGTCACAAAAGACCACATATTGTATGACTCCACTTACGTGAAATGTACAAAAGAGAAATCTATAGAAAAATGCAGTAGATTTGTGGTTGCCTAGAGCTGGGGATGAGGGGAGAAATGGGGCATAATAATGGTGATTTTTCATGGGATACTGAAAACCAAAATTGATTGGCCACACAACTAAAAACCATTGAATTGCACACTTTAAGAGTGTGAATTGTATTTTATGTTGATTATATCTCAAGCTTTTAAAAAAAAGACTTTCTGAGACATTGTAGAACTGATTCCACAACCACCTACCCCAGCTCTAAATGCCAGTAGCACTTCTTCCATCATTGTGACAAACCACTAAAACATCACAGAAATTTCCAAATTCACCCTGATGGAGAGAACGTATTTCCCCCTATTGAAAATCACTGGAAAAGAATAATGCTGAGGCTGGGTGTGGTGGCTCATGCCTGCAATCCCAGCACTTTGGGAGGCTGAAGTGGGTGGATCACCTGAGGTCAGAAGTTTAAGACCAGCCTTGCCAACATGGTAAAAGCCCATTTCTACTAAAAAATAAAAAAATTAGCCAGATGTGGTGGCACGCACCTGTCGTCTCAGCTACTGGGGAGGCTGCAGCAGGAGAATCACTTGAACCTGGGAGGTAGAGGTTGTGGTGAGCTGAGATTGTGCCACTCCACTCCAGCCTGGGTGACAGAGCAAGACTCCATCTCAAAGAAAAAAAGAAAAAGAAAAAGAAATTTTAAAAAATAATGCTGTATGAGGTGATGAACAAGCACACTGGGGATTCCCAAGGCTCTTGCTGTCAGGTAGTCATGCAACAACGAAACCAAAAGTCTTCTCCACTGGTTTTTCTCTAAAGTACAGGAAAGTCTACAATCAGGAAAAATAAAATGAACCTTCCTTTAAACCGTCCTACATGGTTCTTTCAAAAATGCATTGTGACATTTTCAAAATTAATTTTCTTTCAAAACGTATTCTTCCAATGCACTGGCATTGTGACATTGGAAACAATCTCGCATTAATGTTTCTGAGGCCACTTTCATTTCCAAAAATGTCAAAAACATTTGAATCTCTGAAATGGGGGTGTTTTCAAACCTGTAATCTAGATAGGAAATGATTTTTGACAGAGTGTCTGTGACACGGTGCTTCCATGGATCTTCAATAAAGAGCAATCTAATCGAGAGAAAATATATTGACAACCACACAGCCAGAGGAGAGGAGTGAAGGATTAGAAGGAATGATCTCAGCTCACCATCATCAATGCTTACGTAACAAAAATAGGTCAAAAGTGGGATAAGAAAAATCAGACCAACGAATTATTTGATGACCTAGTGTGTGACAGCCAGAAATGACCTGAGTATGACGGTGTTATTATTATGCTGGCCTGTTGGAATGACAGCCAGCTCATAGGACGTAATATATTAATCACAGCCCTCTAATCTCAGTAAATGCTGATTGCCATCCTCTTAGGCTTTGGAGATACATTTTTTTCATCACACACACACACACACACACACACACACACACACACACACGTTTTGTTTGAAAGAGATAACCCCATTCTGTCCAAAATTGAATGCTATAAGTCGGGTGGGGTTAAGGATAGAGTCAAAGCTTTCCCTACATATAAGCCAGTGGCTATTGCTTATCCTAAATGATGAAAGACCTGAGCAACACATGATGTGTAGATACATGTGTTGGCAGAACATTTGTCACCCATGGGCTGTGACATGAGAAGGGCAAAGGCCAGTGATGGGGTTCCAGTTTGGGAAGACATTCAAACATCACCCCCATGTATGAAGGTCAGGCCTAGGAGATTCCGAACATTCACCCAAAGCAGGGATGACTTGAGAAGACAGATGAGAAACAGGAGATTAGGGTAGTTGTGGTTAAGAGTCTAGACTCAGAAGCTAGACTAGTTGACTCTGAATTTTAGCTTTGCCGGTTGCTCATTGTGTAAAGTGGGAGAAGCCACTTAACCTATCTGTGCCTCATGTTTTCCGTCTGTAAAATGGGGATGGTAGATAGTGTCTACTCACAAAGCACAGAAAGCCCTGAAGCCTTGTTATTATACCAGGTAAATCTGCTACCAGCTGCTCTCCATATATACTCCAACATATTGCCCACCAGATGCCCATGCTGGGGCTACTTGGAATGATGGCTTTTCCTTCCTCGTAGGAAAATACACCGGGACTAGGGCTATTGGAGGAAGCCATAAAAGTGATTTCTTGTGATGATTTATTCTCTTGAGGGCATTCCCCATTGTAGCTGGGAAATGGTCTCATGAATGCCCAAGCCAGAAGGGATTTTAGTGATGTGAGGCCAATTCACCCATTTGCAGATGACACAATGTGCTTGGAGAGGTGGTAGGAGTTGCTCAAAGTCATTCAGCTGTTACAGCAGAAGTGAGCATAGACCCTAGCCACTCACTTTAATACTTTTTCTATTACACCAAGATCTGGGGCTAGATCGGAACGATTCAGCCTTCCACACATAGGCACACTGGCACCAAGCTAGGGGGCTATGTGTGTGGTGCTCATAGGATCTGTCCAAAGCCTGGGCAATTCATCCCTCGAGCTCCCTCTTCATCGGCCCGAGATCTCCAGGAATGACCCAGCTGTCACTTGGGGACCTGAAGGACCCAGGGGGACTCCACAGAGCCCCTTGCCCAAGATGAGAGTTTGGAGACACAAGTGCCTCTCTGGACTCAGGGTAAACCCAGAAAACACCATCATGAACCTTCTCAGGAAAGCTTCAGCAACTGCAAGCAGGGGAGATGATGCAAGTCAAAGGAGAAACCACCCAAAAAAGGGGGCAGTTTAAACTTAAACCAGCACAGCCTGCAGAGAGCTCCCACCCTACGCCAAGAGTGCCTCGGTCCTTCCCAGCAAAGGGTCCGCCTTCGTATGATCTATGGCAGGGCAGGAATGACTGCTTTTTTTTCCAGCCCTCTGAAGATACATTATGCTTCCCTTTGGGGGCTATCATGTGACAGGACAAGCTGAAAATATTTGTTTTGCAAACTTCACCCCAACAAGGGGGACTATGGAAGAGCATGTCAGCAAGTGCGGTGGATATTGTGCTTTGGAAGCTTAAGTGGCCTCTGGATTTTGAGGGAGTAGATTTCATGAACACTTGACAGATCTTGAAGCCAAGATAGGGTGTCAAATCTAAATTTGGAACTTGCCATCTGACTTTTGAAAGGCACTTGCCTAGCAACCAAGGTTACCCTTTGTTAAATTTCTTTAAACAATTAGAGGCAGTAATTAAACATTTCAAACCAGTTTCACATATCAAATTTAGTCCTAATTCCAGCTCTTCATGCGAAGAAACCATCTTCAGCCTGCAAATATATTTCATTTCAGGTACTTTGGTTCAGGGGCCCATAAGGGAATTAACCAAAACCCTGACTGTATAAAGATCAACAGATAGAGCCCCAGTTAAACTCCTGCACCGTTGTGGCAAGTTTTGATTTACCTGGTGCTTCTAAACAGATGCTTCTGAATTCAAGACCATGTCCCTTGAACCAAGGGACGGTTCTGAAAAGTCATGAATTATTTTGAAGTCTTTGAATTGGCATTTATTGACACATGGTTACCCACACAGGGGACATTACAAGCAAAGAAATCCTCTATTCTTAGTTAGAGCTTTGGGACAAAACCCAAGGATCAGTCCCAAGCCATGGTGAGCTGATCCCATCCAGTATCCATAACCTAGATCAGTGGCTCATAAAACTTTTTGGTCTCAGGACCTCTCTACATTCTTAAAATTGATTCACAGCCCCCAAAAGCTTTTGTTTATGTGAGCTGTATTTGTCAATATTTACCATACTAGAAATTAGAAGTGAGAAAATTTTTAAATATTTAGTGATTCATTTACAAATAACCATAAACGATCACATATATAAACATATATAACACATTTTTATCAAATATATGAGAACAGATTGTAAAACAAAAATAATTAGTGAGAACAATGGCATTGTTTTACATTTTTTGCAAATCTTTCTAATGTCTGGCTGGAAAACAACTAGAATCTAATATTTGCTTCTGCATTCAATCTGTTGCAATATGTTGTTTTAGTTAAGCTATATAGAAAAAATCAAATATTTAATTGGAAAAGAAAGAAGTTCATACATATCTCTTTTAGATAATTCTGGATATAATTAATGCTACACAAAAGTTCAACAAATAGTAATTTAAGGCAAAGAAAGATATAAATTTGTGTCAATTAACTTTCTGTTCATTAATGTGACTTAAAATATGGGTGTCTGTCTTGTATTTTGCGTAAATCTTTTACTCATTCTTGATTTCAGAACATCACACAGCAGTTGTTTGGAAAATATTGATTCACTAAATTATGCATGTCTTCCAAATGTTGACATATTTTCATATTACGGTAACTAAAAATCACATTTGTTATTATCACTTCTGGTCTCATCAGAAATGCCTTTAAAGTTGGGCATCTGTCAAGCTAACAATGATGGATGTAAGGTTTTCAAAATTCCATTTTTCTAATGTCTAATATTCTCCTGATGGTTTGAATTTCATCGTTGGCAACAAATCTAGTCAGTGCATATGTCAACACATTGGACAAGATAAAAAATTCCTTTGTACATACTGAAAATAGTTTTATTTAACAGATTATTCTGAAAGGGTTTGGGGAAGTCCCCACACCAAAAAGGTTCTGTGGGCTACACTTTGAAAAGCACTGGTCTATATGAAAGGCTGGTCTAAGGGCTGCCCCATGCCCCTCCACCTGTATCCCACCTTGGTTACCAGCGTGGCTTAAATAGAGGAAATAAAATGTTTTCCTATTTCCCTAGCCATAGGAAACAAATCCCAAAACTAGAAATAGCAATCTAAATGGACAACGAGATTCTAAGAACCAAGAAAGCAAGCCATATAGAAGAAAGAACACTTAACCACTTGACTCCTCTCCTGGAAAGTCCGTAATAAGCACGTGTTCCCAGACGGTTGACTGGGACCACCAAATCCTTCCTGGTACAAGAATAATGGACAGAGAAACCTTGAGCACCTCCCTCCCAGAAGCTATAGCATGAAAATTTCATTCCCTGCACTTCGTTTTCTAAGAAAAAAAAATGCATTATTCTTAATATAAGGAGCAAGATGAAACATCTCCCAAAGGTGCTAGTACTTCCATTCAGGAAGTTACTAGCAAAATTCCAAATAAACTCTGCACCTAAGTGAGACTATTTCTAATCTTTTCCCTTTCTCCTAAGACCAGTATCTCAAGATGGTTTTCAAATGACCCTTTGATGCCTTACCCAGAAGTTGTTTTAATACTTTATTTTCTAAATAGCTTTTGGTTTTAAAATTCTATTAGGCATATTTTCAAACATACTTAGAAGTATTGAAATGATTAATTGGGGAGTGGGGCATCAGGCTAAGACAGCTTCAGCGCCTTGAGTTCCCATGAAAACCCGACTCAATGTAAACACTGAAAGGAAACTTGAGCTTAACTAATCAGAAACTGCCAACTCACCTCTAACTAGATTTACCAATCAAGAACCTTTAACTAATCTCTGATTAGGTATTTTCCACTTTAGCTAATCAAATATTTTCTTTATCTTGCTTTCAGGAACACCGTATAAAAGTTCTCCCTTCATACCCCTACAGTGGAGCACTAAATAACTTGGAGTCTGGTGCTGCCTGATTCATGAATCACTGAATACCCAAATAAACTCATTGAGATTTTAATATGCCTAAATTTCTCTTTTAACAGAAGTTAAGAAAATAAAGAACTTCCATATATTCTTTACCTAGATAAACAGTTACTAAAATTTTGTCCTCATTTGCTTCAGTTATTTCTTTTTTGCTTTCTTTTTTCTTCTCCAGTAAAGTATTTTAAAGCAAATTGCAGACATCAGGTCATTTCACTGTACATAATTCAAAAGGCATTTCTAAAAACATTACTTATATAGCCATGATGCCATTAGCACATTAATAATAAAGTTAACAGTTATTCCTTTGTTTCATATAATACCCAGTTCATAAAAAATGTTCCCAGTTGTCTCAAAAATGTCATTTACATTTGATTGATTCTAACTGGAATCCAAACAAGGTCCATTACCTTTGGTTGTTATGTCTAAAGTCTCTTTTAATCTAGAGTTTTTCTTTCTTAGTTTTTTCTGTGTCGGTCATTGACATGTTGCAGAAACTGTTAACTGCATGTAAAATGCTCCATACTTTGTATTTGTCTCCTTGTGGTGTTTGCTTCTTTCTCCATCTTCTTTGTGTTTCCTGTAAATGGTCGTTAACCCTGCAAGTTTTATTAGATTTAGGTTCAATTATTTTTTTGTAGGAATCCTTCATCAGTAGTGCTGTGAGCTTCATATCACATCACACCAGGAGGCATACTATCTCTAGACATCCCATGGTTAGTGATGCATGACGGATCGATGAATTCTGAAGGTGGCAGTGTGATCTCCTCTCCTCCCCTATTATAAAGCTTCTCATCACCCTTTCACCTAGTGCTTCATCTATTGGTGGTCATTAACTGTGGCAAAATGGTGATTCTTCATTTCCTAACTGCCTTCACAGCTTTCGCTGGAGCTCTTCTGTAATAATGGACTCTTTCATCATCTACGGCTTCGTGATAAGTCTGAAATATAGGTCACAAGAAAAGATAAAATATATGTTTAGTTATTTACTTTTAGTTCCTAGCTTTTGAGATCAGTTCCTTTTGTTTTAGTCCTTCCAGTGATGTTCAATGAGCTTTGTTTTTTAGTATCATTTTGAACTCCTGGCTTTTTATACGGTAAATGTATTTCAAACAGTTGCACTCATTATTCTTTTTAATATTCGAATATCTCACCTTTGGCCAATGGGAGCCCCTTCTTGCTGGCCTCCGTGTTTTCTGAACATGAATTATGCATCTTTTATAGCTTACTTTTAGCCTCAATGGAACATTCCAGGGTCATAATATATATTTCCTTCCTCACAACTGCATTCAATTATTCTCCAGGTGCTCACTGTTCTTCAGTATATTTCAGATCACAGTCTCGGTCAGTGGAATGTACCCATTGATTATGGGCTGTCATTTTCTTTTTAGCCTTTTCAATGGACAAATCCAGAAAATATGGAATTTTGAAATAAAAATGTTAAAGGTTCATGCTAATATTTCCTATTCAGGTATTATAAGCACTTGATTTACCTTATCTAATTTTTCACTTATACTTCCATTTTTACACTGAAATTATGGCTTTCAAACATTCTTAACATAATTATTTATTTGTAGTATCTTATAATATGCAGATTCAAAATCAGAATTTCAATGTTTTACCCCTAACAAACTACAGAATGGGACTTAGAATAATTTTGCTTCTTTATGTTTTCTTACTATATATTTCACTAAAAATGCACAGTCAAAATGCTGTTGAAAATACTAAAATTTAAACAATTATTTTCTATCTGTGATTTATTTAAAAACTAGTTATTGCTGTGCAGTTTGGTTTGTTTTTTATTTTTAGATATAGGTTTTAAGTACATAATACATTAGTAGGTTTTTGAGGCTAAAATTCGATAACCAAACATATATTCAGAGACGTTTCATCTCTAAATCTACCCCACGCATTTTCCCATTCACTAAAACTGGATAGTTTTCCACTTTATGAATGTGCCATCCTTCATTAAGTCCTTAATGCTACATTTTTTCTGGTGTCACAATTGTCGTAGTGTACAACCTTGAATATTAGTTATTTGACAGCTTTTCCATTAAGGTCTTTGGGACAGAGTCTTAGAACTGGAATTGCAGGGTCAAATGATCAGTGACTGTGGTACTTTGTTATATACTGCCAAATTCATCTCTGCAAACGTTACACGATTCTGACTTTCGGTCAGCAATGTGTTAGACTGCCCATTTCCTACGGCTTGCCAATGAACAAAGCTAGCATTTTTTGGCCATATGTTAAACACTATGTTCATTTCCTCTTCTGTGAACTGTCTGTTGACATTTTCATTTTCCAGAAGCTCTTTTAAAAGATTGTAATTATCATTTCACTTAAATTAACTCCCAAATCACGTTATACCCTAGACTATGTAATTCACCTACAATCTATTTCCATTCTCAGGTTTTGTCACTATGTTGCTCAGTAAGGGCAAAAAGATAGGTTTTTCTGAAGGGCACCACCATTGCCAAAAACTGCCATGTCAGCAGTATAAGATGCCCACCATTAAATTTCATCCTCATGGCAGCTCTGTGAAGGAAATATTGCTATTACCAAAACATTAATTTGAGGAAATTAAATTTTAGAAATATTACATAACACATCTAAGATTACACAGTTAACGACAGAGCCAAGACTTGAACCTAACGTCTATTTCACACCAAATTTTATGCTCTTTATACTAGGCATTGCCTTGTATTGTCTGCCATATTATTGTTTTAAACTTCATCTGGTAGCTCCTAAACTTTTTAATTTTTTATATCTTATTTCCCCAATTAAATTATAAGCTCCATGAGATGGCATTTTATATATACAGTTGTTTAGCTCTATCAAGTTCAAACTCTCTGTAGAGTATAGCCATATACTTCTCTGTAGATGCCCTTTTTTTTTTTTTTTTTTTTTTTTTTGAGGCAGAATTTCACTCTTGTTACCCAGGCTGGAGTGCAATGGCGCGATCTCAGCCCACTGCAACGTCCGCCTCCTGGGTTCAGGCAATTCTCCTGCCTCAGCCTCCTGAGTAGCTGGGATTACAGGCACGCGCCACCATGCCCAGCTAATTTTTTGTATTTTTAGTAGAGACGGGGTTTCACCATGTTGACCAGGATGGTCTCGATCTCTTGACCTCGTGATCCACCCAGCTCGGCCTCCCAAAGTGCTGGGATTACAGGCTTGAGCCACCGCGCCTGGCCTACTTCTCTGTAGATGGATATTAATTTTGGCGTTTTTTTGAGACAGCGTCTTGCTCTGTCACCCGGGCTTAATGCAATGGTGTGATCATAATTCACTGCAGCCTTCAACTTCTGCTGCCAAGTGATCCTTCCGCCTTAGCCTCCCTAGCAGCTGTGACTACAGGTGTACACAATGATGCCCAGCTAATTTTTTTAACTTTTTGTAGAGACAGGGTCTCACTATGATGCCCAAGTTAGTCTCAAACTCTTGGGCTCAAGCAATCCTTCTGCCTCAGTCTCCCAACATGTTGGGATTACAGGCATGAGCCCCTGTGCCTGGCAATGTTTTTTCTATCAAGCCTATATTATATATGTTGTGTGTGTGTGTGGCAGCAAGAGGTATGCATATATGTGTGTGTGTGTGTATATATAACAATTGTATAATATTATATATACAAACACACATATATACATATCCCTTCCTGTCTACATAACTAGGGAATGGTGCATGTGTAGAATGATGAGTAAACCAGATAGTTTTGGAAAAGTAGGAATTGCAGCAAGGCTATACAAGGGCTGCCTGATCAGTATTCATCCAGTATAACGAGTGAGTTAAAATGTGAGATTAGGCAAATTCTCCAAGAGTAGAAATGGCCATTCAAACTAGACCACAAAGTCAGATAGATCTGACTTTGAAACTTCTGGAAACCTACTAATTTTGGGAATGCATAATAATACATTTGATAAATTGAGCCAATACATCCTGATTCTAATTTGATATGTTAGAGCAAGTGGTGGGGGGATGTCATTGAGAACAGAGCCATCAGAGGAGTGAAGGGGAAGAAAAGAAAAGGAGTGTATTGTGTATATCACCGAGTCTAGGCCACGCTGGAAAAGGTCACAGGCACCATCAAGATACAAGGGCCCAGAATGGCACAAAAGTGAAAGTCATTTCTGATCTAACAACAACTATAATCATAAGATATACAGATATACATACACAATATCATCTAAATATAAAATCCCTATTCATACGCTTATTTATATTATTAGGAGAGAAGTGAGAATATAATTGAACTTAATTCCTTGTTTTAAAGGGGTGTGGTGCCCAAAAGATACCATTTTACTCACCTCTGCCAATTAACAAAACATTGGGAGAAATTAAAAGTAAACAGCTAAATTCTATTAAAAATAAAATCATGGTTTTTGTTTGTTTTGTTTTGTTTTTGAGATGGAGTCTCACTTTTGTGTTTTTGCTTCGTTTTGTTTTGTTTTGTTTTGTTTCGTGATGGACTCTCACTCTTGTTGCTCAGGCTGGAGTGCAGTGACAAAATCTTGGCTCACTGCAATTTCTACCCCCTGGCTTCAAGCAATTCTCCTCCCTCAGCCTCCTGAGTAACTGGGATTACAGGCGTCCACCACCATGCCTGGCTAATTTTTGTACTTTTAGTAGAGACGGGTTTTCTTTTCGCCATGTTGGCCAGACTGGTCTCGAACTCCTGACCTCAGGTGATCCGCCCACCTAGGCCTATCATGTTTTTAAGAGATATATTTAAAAGATAATGGCATAAAATATTGAATAGTTATGTACCGTATAAATATCATTTGCACAAGATAAGCTTAAAAAAAAAACCCATGAAGGTTATATTATTAATATCGTAGTTGAGTTTCATGCAAACAATATGAAATAAGCCAAGAAGGCCACTTTAAACTGGTAAGAGGTATAATTCACAATGAACATGTGTCCTGAATGTTATGTGCTGGCTCTCTCATCTCCCACTGCTCTTTCTCTAGCTGCCTCTGCTCCAAGCACAGTGGTTTGCTTTTTGTGAAGGCACCGCGAGTGCTCCCGCCTCAGGGCCTTTGCCCTTGCTGTTCCTTTAGTGTGGATTGCTCTAGCCTCAGAGAGCTGCGGGCTGACTCCTTCACCTCCTCAGATCTTTGTTCAACTATGGTCTGATAGTGATGACTTCACTGACCACCCTATTTAAAGTTGCAACGCCCTTCCCCTGACAACAATCCATCCTCCTTCCCTGTTTTATTCTTCTTTATAATCCTTATCTCCCCCTAGCATACAAGTTGTTTTACCTATTTATATTATTTATTGTCTGTCTAACTCTAGTGGAATGAAAAGTCTCAGGGATTATTTATCTATTTTATGACTAGACTAAGAATTAGTAGAGTTTCTAGCACATAATGGGTATTCAATAAAGAGTCTTGCCGGGCAAGGGGGCTCACGCCTGTAATCCCAGCACTTTGGGAGGCTGAGACCACCCTGGCTAGCACAGTGAAACCCTGTCTCTACTAAAAATACAAAAAATTAGCTGGGTGTGGTGGCACGAGCCTGTAGTCCCAGCTACTTGGGAGGCTGAGGTAGGAGAATTTCTTGAACCCAGAAGCCGGATGTTGCAGAGAGCTGAGATCGCACCACTGTATTCCAGCTTGGGTGACAGAGCGAGACTCTGTCTCGAAAAAAAATAAGAGTCTTGAATGGTGGAATGAATAAGTTATACAGTATTAGAAATAGAAAGAGAAATTTACAAAAAAGCAATAGTAAAGAGGAATTTAACATAGCACACAAAGAATAGAAACTTAAAAAGATTACAGAGCCTAAGTATCACAATTAAGGTTGACTCAATAGCTATACTGTGTATCAAATTTTAAATCGTACATGTGTATTATTAAGCAAACATAGAACATTTACATTAACTCATTATATATTAGGCTACAAAATAATTTCAATATGTTTTTTAAGGAGAGTTTGTACAGGATGTGTTTGCAAAATTATTGTAATAAAAATAGAAATTAATAACCGATGGATAAGTAAAAATAACCTCTCACAAATAATTACTGGATCAAAGAGTACATCAAAACTGCAATTGCCAATTATTTACAAAATGAAGCCATGATAGTAAGACATACCAAAATGGGGGAATTTCTACCAAAGATATAGGAAAATTGAATGCCTTGGCATTTTTTATTCCTAAACCGTTAAGAATGAAAATAAAAGAACTAAACATTCAATTCAGGAAGTTAGAAAGTAAAACCCAAAACAAACTTCAATAAAGTGACATGACACTGATAAATTTTAATTTTTTAATATTTAAATACATATTTTTAAAAATTATCAGATTAATGAGTTGAAATAAATACATTTATAAATATGTATAAGTGTTAGTTATTTGAAATAGAAAATAACACGGGAAAATTTCTGGCTAGTCTACTCAAGAGAAAAAGTAAAAGCAAAAAATTCACAGTTGTATAATGTAGGAAAGGGAAAGTGGATATATCTATATAGAAAAATTAAACATTACAATAAAATACAATACTCAGTGCTTGCTGGGAACACTGTGGGCCCCTTGGTGGTGACTGAACAACCCCAAGTTCCTGGAAGAATTGGCAAAACCTGAGCTATCTGAAATAACAAAAAGAAATTGTTGTTGATTTTTAACCTGTACATTCTCTTAGAATTTGGTTTCCCCGAAATGAGTTACAGTACTTGTTTCGTGATGCTTGTTACTTACTATATCGATTATATCTGAGAAAATGAAGAATAACATGAAAAGCTGAAGCTGTAACTTGTAACTTTGGCTCTGCTGAGATGTAGGTTGTAACTTTGGCTCTGCTAAGCTGTTCTGGTATAAACAGGAACTCTGTGAAAGGGACTAACCACACAGCTTGACTGCCAGAGAGAGATGTCAGCATGTAATAGGCTTCTTGTTGCAGAGAGCCTATAAGGGGATGTGTAATGGAGAGGCTTATTACACAGATTCCTTTCCTAGGAAAGGCATATCGATTAGGGCCCTGGAAAGGGGATGCGACCCTTTTGGAGAGTCTATAAATGGATGAATGAGGGGCGTCTGCCTGTGGTGGAGAAAAGGATGTAAAAGTCTTTCTTCTCCCACTGCTCTTCCAGGCCTGTGTGGAGGCCCCTCCTCTTGCAGTTCTTGTGGTCAGGCTGGTTGTCCTGTGTCAGATCCTGCTCCCCCTGCAGTTGTGAGCCTAATATGTTCTTGCTGATGATCGTAAGTTTATGTTTAACCTCTATTCTTGCTAATGTGTGTGATTTCTATGCTGACACACAGAAAGTTATCTTTACATTGTTCTGCTTTTATAATACCACGCTGTGATTTTTGTGCACCAGTTTTTGCAAATGTATTCTTTTTGTATAAGTATCACTGAAACCTTGTGTAACCTCGCTCCCCCTCCCCTATTTAAAGAGCATAATAAAAACCTGAGGTTTTCAGGGGAATGTCAGACATCCAAGGAGCAGCATTATGTGGTGTCTCCCCTGGGCCCAGCTCTAAGGAAAACTTTTTCCTTGTCTCTCTTTCTTTTTCAGTGACTACTCTATCACTTTGAGATATCTTAAACCCACATTGAAATATTGGGAGCTGGTCTCTCCAAAAAAATGCTTTCATTTGTTAACTTTACTGAAGGCTTTCTATCAGCACCAATTCCTAACCTAAAATCCTAAATGTGTCCCTGGGTGCCTGATGCAGGCACACAGATCCCAGAATGAGAGGGAGGGTGGAACTCAGGAAAAAGCCTGGAGCTTTCTATCAGCAGACACTTGTCTTCTCACTTGGTTTTCAATAGCCCAGTGACACTGCAGGTGGAATTAAATATACAAGGGATTTATTGAGAGAGAACACCTGTGAAAGGCTGAGAGAAGGGTGTTGAAGGAGTCCAGGAAAGTCATCACATGGAGGGGCCGAGTTGACTTCTGTGAAGAAGAAAGAAAGGAAAGGAAGGAAAGAAGGAAGGAGGAAGGAAGGAAGAAAGGAGGGAAGTAAGGAAGGAAGAGAGGGAGGGAGGGAGGAAAGGAAAGAAGGAAGAAAAAGGGAGGGTAAAAGAGAGGGAGGGAGGGTGAAGGGAGAAAGGAAGGAAATTGGAGCAGAATGAGCCTTAGACTGTAATGCAGCTATAAGATAGTCAGGGCGAGGCTGATGGGAATCCTCAAGGGAAGGAGAGCACCCACCAGAGGAGTCCCAGGCATCTCAGAACCTGGACTGCTTTAGAATCCCTGCTTGCTCTGTCATGGCCGGGAGCACCTGCAGCAAGCCTGGCCTCAGCTTCGACGCTGGTGGGTTCAGAACACAGTATTTGAGGGTCAAAAAGGAGACTTAAATAATTGTCGAAAAGAGCCATTCTGTGCCTACAAGAAAATATTGAATGAGACAAAATTTCAGTCCTCCTCAGTTTGCATTAGCCAATTCCAATAAAATACGCAATACAATTTGGAAACCACTTAGAAAATTGTTTCTAAAGTTTGTCTTTTCTTCTGGATTGATAACTTCGTGCTTGGCCATGATCAATTTGAGCCAAAATAAAAATTGTTTTACAAGAGTTATTCTATTTGATTTTAAAGCATCAAAGTATATATATTTAAAAAATAATGGAACAGGTATGAAGATATAGATTAGTGCAACAGAAAAGAAAATCGCGGAACTATAATACATGCACAAGGATGTATTATGTGTTAAAGAAGTTTCAGAATATTCAGTGTTCTGCCTGCTTCTGGATGAGTGAGGAAACTCATGATCTGGTTCTTGGACCTCCTTAGCAGCATGGCCCCCAAATGCCAGTCTCCACTCCCAACTCAGAAGAAGAAACCAAGACCACCTCCTGCTCTGGGACCAGAGGAGACATCAGCCTCTGCGGCTTCCCAAAGCAGGGAGAAAAAGAACAGCAAGGAGCAATTGAACACATCGATGAAATACAAAATGAAATGGACAGACTTAATGCACAAGCCAGTGAGATTTTGAAAGCGGAACAGAAATATAACAAACTCCGCCAACCGGTTTTTCAGAAGATGTCAGAATCAATCACCAGAATCCCAAATTTTGTGGTAAAACGTTTGTCAACCACCCACAAGTGTCTGCACTGCTTGGGGAGGAGGACCAGAGTTGAAGTGACAGAATTTGAAGATATTAAATCAAGTTACAGAATAGATTTCAATTCTGATGAAAATCCTTCCTTTGAAAATAAAGTTCTCTCCAAAGAATTTCATCTGAATGAGAGTGGTGATCCATCTTGAAAGCTCCCCAAAATCAAATGGAAATCTGGAAAGGATCTGACAAAATGTTCAAGTCAAATGCAGAATAAAGCCAGCAGGAAGAGGCAGCAGGAGGAACCAGAGAGCTTCTTTACCTGGTTTACTGACCATTCTGATGCAGGTGCTGATGAGTTAGGAGAGGTCATCAAAGGTGATAGTTGACCAAACTCTTTACAGTACTGCTTGGTTCCCATATGGATGATGAAGAAGAAGGAGGAGAAGAAGAAAATGATGAGGAGGAGGAAGGATTAGAAGATATTGATGAAGAAGGGGATGAGAATGAAGGTGAAGAAGATGATGATGAAAGGAAGGAAGGAGAGGAGGATGAAGGAGAAGATGACTAACAGAACGCTGATGGATTCCAGTCTTCCTTTTTAAAATTTTTCTCCAGTCCCTGGGAGCAAGTTGCCATCTTTTTTTTTTTTTTAACCCCCAACTAGTGCTCAGGTTCCCTGTTCTTGAGGTCTCTTTTCATACACCATGGTTCTCAACTTATTTGGGGGGAAATACCTTGAGCAGAATACAGTGGAAAAAGAGTCTTTACCCCTTTCTGTTCAAAATTCATTTTTATCCTTTCCTGTCTGAACAAAAACTGTATGGAATCAAGAGCACTGAGTTCTGTGGGAAAAAAGAAGTTGCACATAGAATTCTAGATTTTTTTTCTCCTTTCTCTGTATATTGGGCTCATAGAGTATACTGTGTCTCTGTGTGAATACGGACAGTTAGCATTTACCAACATATGTCTGTCTGCTCTCTTTTGTTAAAAAAAAAAAAAAAAAGAAAGAAGAAAGAAAAACTTGAAAAAATGGGGTTATAGAAGATCAGCAAAGGCTGGGTTTGGCTGTTTGGGTGGGTTAAGTGGCCATTTGACAACATGGCTTCTCCTTTGGCATGTTTAATTGTGCTATTTGACAGACATCCCTGCAGTTTAAGATGACACTTTTAAAATAAATTCTCTCCCAATGCTGACTTGAGCCCTGCCACTCAGTGGGAGAATCAGCAGAACCTGTAGAATCTTATTTGGAATTGCCATTCTCGATTGTAATTTTGTTCCTGTTTATTTTTAAATATCCTTTTTGTTTCACTGGAAAGGAAAGATGATGCTCAGTTTTAAATGTTAAAAGTGTACAAGTTGCTTTGTGACAATAAAACTAAATGTGTACACACACAAACACAAAGTTCAGAACATTAAATGTGGAAAAAAGAT
This sequence comes from Saimiri boliviensis, assembly GCF_048565385.1. Taxonomy (NCBI): domain Eukaryota; kingdom Metazoa; phylum Chordata; class Mammalia; order Primates; family Cebidae; genus Saimiri; species Saimiri boliviensis. Next base: position 102,284,877 of record NC_133461.1, read on the forward strand.
GGATTATGCAAAAATAGTGTCAAATAACTGGTTTGTAATAATCTAAATTAGATTCTTATCTCAATCCTTACATCTAAATAATTTCCAGATGGAGTAGTTGAACGTAGGGAAGGAAATAAAATCCAAGAGTTTCAGAAGAAACAACAGATAAACATTTATATAACTGTGTCGTCGGGGAAAACTTTCTAAACAAAAGCAGAGGCCTTAAAGGAAAAGTGCTAGATTTAACTAAATAAAAATTTTAAATATCAGTGTAACCGAAAACAACAAAACAAAAATAAATAAATATGGCTAATTGGGAGAAATATGTCCCACACTAGTTTGAAAGTTAAATAGCATCCTGATGTGAAGAGCAAGTGTAAATTAATCAGAAAAAGATAAACATTCCAATAGAACAAATAAATAAGGGATGTTAGCAGATAATTCACAAAGTAAGGAATGCAGAGCCAAAAAATTATATTTAATGTGTTTAAACTTACTAATAAATGCTTTCATAAATGCCTAAATTTATGTGAATAAATTTATGTGTTGAAGAAATGGCCCTGGTTCCCAGTCTAGGCATTTCATGGGGTAAATTCTGTCAACCTTTGTATGTCTTTTTAAACATATTTCTCGGCTAGGTGCAGTGGCTCGTGCCTAAAATCTCAACACTTTAGGAGGCCAAGACAGGTGGATCAGTTGAGGTCAGGAGTTTGAGATCAGTCTGGCCAACAGAGGGAAACCTCCACCTCTACTAACACTACAAGAATTATCCAGGCATTGTGGTGCATGCCTCTAGTCCCAGTTACTGAGGAGGCTGAGGCAGGAGAACTGCATGAACCCAGGAGGCCCAAGTTGCAGTGAGCCAAGATCATGCCACTGCACTCCACTCCAGCATGGGCAATAGAGAGAGACTCTGTCTCCAAAAAAAAAAAAAAAAATTCTCTTACCATTGTACTCAGGGTAACAGACCCTTAGTAGCTCTGAGTTTGGGATTGTGACACTGTTTTGAAGCACAATGAAGGGATAAGCTACATATAAAAAGAAAGGCCTTTTCTTCCCCAGGGACCAAAGGAACAAGAAGGTCCCCAGTCTTGGACTGGAAAGTAAAAGTGAACTTGAACATGTAACAGATGGACACATGGTTCATTCAATTGCCATTCTCTGCAAGTGCAGCAACATGGGCTGGGCACCACTGATACCAGATGAGATCTGGTTCCCATAACCCATCTAATTAGGAAATGAAATTAAAATGGGTCTAAAATTCACAAAGAAATATTAAGGTAACTCGCAACTGAATACTATCAAACTGCAGACATGAAACTTTTTTATAATCTTTATCCTCAAATTCTTTCAAACTGCAGTAAATTTGTTTGTGAACTTGAGACAGCTAACTGAAAAAGATCTCAGATTTATTTCTGCCTGATTTATAATGGGGATTATTAGTATAAAAGCCAAAATATATGTCTATAAGATAGTGTATTGTAAAACTAAGAATTAATGACTTTGAAAAAAATGTATCATTATGCAGCCCTCCCTCCAGCCAAATAATCTATTGAAATAGTTGAATGTGTGGATCATTGATTCTTATTTAGGCTGCTAATTAAAGTCATTATGCTGATCTATGAGGTTTGAAAAGGAATAATGAGTTGATTACCAATGAAATCTAGGACAAATATTAATTTGTAACTAAAATATCCTCAGTAGAAGTTGATTGTCCACCTTTAGGTTAAATAACTTGGAGGCTTGTTCAAAAGGAATCTGAATTTAGCATTAACTCGAGAGCTTAAAAAATATGGATAGATAAGCACCAGGGAAAAAGCCCATGTTATAGGAGAAAGACAAGATGGTAGCTGAGCCAGTGGATCCTAAGGAATTGGACAGGAGAAGTGAACTCAGAAAAACAGGTGAATGCAAACCTTAATCACCTAACAAAAAATGACCTTTGAGTATGAACAACGAGGTAAAATTGTGAAAGTTTCTATTTTACATTGAAGTTAGCCCCCACCTATGCCACTAGGAACACTGCCAGTCAAAACACCTTGGCTAGATTTATATGGTGTGTGAGCCTAAAATACCAATGCTTATGTGTGCTGGAAATAAAAGAATATAAAGCAGAGAAGGATAAGTAGGAGGATTTGTCAGCTCCAGATTCACAAGTGGAGCTTGGAAAGAGTAGAAATTTAAAAGTGAAGATGTTTAAATGCCACTCTAGATGTTGGTGTCTTCCCCTGTTATTTTCTCCCCACCCTGCACCCGAGAATTCCATTTTGCTGTTGTCGTTGTTGTTGCAGTGACATTGGGAAAAAGGCAAACAATGGGAAAAGTAGGTAAATGGAGAAGTAATATTTATTGAGCGCCTGGCTGCATATCAGGCACTTTGCTGTTTTATTATATACGTTATTACACCTAATTCTCAAAATAGCCCATTTGGTGACTTTTATCATCCCCATATCAGAAATGAGAAAATGAAGACTCAGATGTATCTTCCCTCATCTCTTGAAAATTATTGTAGGGAAAACATTTTTGAGTCTAGATCTGTTTAAATACAAAATCAAGCAGAGGCTTCCATATTTGAAGTGCTCATCAATGGAAATAGCATCATTTTACCCAGACGAAAGGAATCAAATGCCCTCCGTTTAGTGCCCTGTCACAGGCTTTGACAAGGAGCATCCCCCTCGGGTGCCATGCTGTTGTTCTTCTTTGTCCAGCAGGAGGACGTTCAGACCTAAGTGACACTTTCCCAAAAAGATGCAGGAGACATGGTGACAGGCACACAGTAAGCCTTTAGTGAGGATGACTCCCTGGGGAGACAAGGCATATATGAGCAAATACTCAGTGTTCTTGTATTTTCCTGGGTTACATTTTATCATCAATTATAGATTGATTATTCTTAGGAAGAAATGTGTTTTTCTGATAAATGGCTAGCAACATATTGATCTTAAAACATCGGGGGAAATGTGATGAAATAGAAAATTAATGGAGAGTAGAAAAGTGAAAGTGTTTCAATCTTTTGAGAATATGGTAATAACCCCGTGCTATGGTATGAATGACTTATTACTAATATTTAGTCATGTCTTGGATGCTGAATTCATTTGTCCACTAAAATCTATCATTAAAGGTCATTTATAGGAATAATTGCAATCAGTGGTATTCATGAATAGATAATTCAATTGGAAAATATTTATTAGATGCCCCAAAACAACAATTAATATTTATCGAGCCTCCATTATGCAGTAAGCTTTTGCTAGGTTAGTGCCAAATTAAAAGAACTTGGCCGGGCACCGTGGCTCACGCCTATAATCCCAGCACTTTGGGAGGCCAAGGCGGGCAGACCACCTGAGAGCAGGCATTCAAGACCAGCCTGGTCAACATGGAGAAACCTCGTCTCTACTAAAAATGCAAAAATTACCTGGGCATGGTGGCAGGGGCCTGTAATCTCAGCTACTCGGGAGGCTAGGGCAGGAGAATTGCTTGAATCCAGGAGATGGAGGTTGCAGTGAGCTGAGATCACCCCACTCCACTCCAGCCTGGGTGACAGAGCAAGACTCTGTCTCAAAAAAAAAAAAAAAGAAAGAAAGAAAGAAAAAGAAAAGAACTCAACACCGTGTTGGGGAGACGTACATGAACATAAACTACAATTGAATCCACATTTAATGTAATATTTATTAACCTTAGTAAAGGAAGAAAATGAAGATAGATTCCCTATGTGTTAGCGACTATTCCCTTAGAAGGGTTCGAGTGTCCTGTGAATTTTGGAAATGACAGGACTTCTAGTATATGTTAATATGCTGCTGTACATGGTGAATCTCCAAGAGCATTAACAGGCCATCTTTCCCACACTTGTTGAACCAATGGAATCTTTCTTCGTGGAGCATTTTTATAAAAACCACATTGAGAAACGCTGGTGATGGAGATAAAACATATACAGAAAATGGCAAAAATCCACTGCGGCATAAGATAAGCATGTTAAAAGAAGTACTTTCTGTCACTCTCAACACTCCAGTTGCAGCTCATAAATCACGGAAGAGCATGCAAAGAATAGCGACCGCTGCAGTTTGCACAATCTTGGCGGATTTTCGTGACCTTGCTATGCCAGCCATTATTATCAAAGGATATAATCTGATAGCTCACAGGCATTGGCTCTTCCAAAGCCATAAACATCCCAACACCCTCTCATCACCATAGCAACTCTATCCCAATTACCAGGGGGAACAGCCTCTCCTGTGAAACTATACGTTTTTGCAGAACTATTGCCTGAGCTCCCAGAAAGAAAACAGCCAGAGCACCACCTGGTGGGCATAGCTCTCTCCTGCAAGCTCCCAGACCTCTCTGAGGGGCAATGCCAGGCACTCAGAATACCAAGGCTTCCTTGCTGCACAAATCCTCCCCATTCTCAGAAACAGCATGACTACACAGAATTTGCACAGAAATAAACATCCTTCCTTATCTCAAAGGAAAACAATTCCGAAGCCTAGTGGCAAATTCTCCATACATAATAGAATGCCAAGACAGAAAAATAGGAAGGAGAAATAGAAACAGAAGCATAAATTTGGTCTTTAGGAAATGGATTTGAGGGAGAGGGGAGGGAGAGCATCAGGATAAATGGCTAATGCATTTGGGGCTTCATACCTAGGTGATGAGTTAATAGGTGCAGCAAGTCACCATGGCACACGTTTATCTATGTAACAAATCTGCACATCCTGTACATGCATCCAAGGACTTAAGATAAAATTGAATTAAATTTAAAAAGCAGAAATGCATTTGATCTGGAAAATAAATACCCACCCACTGAGAGCATCTTTAATCTGTCTTTAATGAGCTCCACTTTATCTACTTTAGTTCTCAGTGAATAATGAGTAAATAAAGCAGATAAATATACCCTTAAAAATGAATGTTTCACTCCATGCCATAAGGGATAAAAGTTGATCAATATAAACATAAAAATGGTTTAAGATAGTCAATTATGAAACAGCAGTCTAGTGAAAACCTTGAAGTCAAAGCACTCTGGGCCCTCCTGGTTATGTGACCCCACAAAAATCCCTCCAATATTTAAATTCATTTGATTTGATAGATGAGTTTCTATCATCCTTACCAAAAGAATACTTATTAATACATCATACATTCTGTTTATGTCTTGTTCATTTTAAATGTTTTCATTTGCCCTTTTTCCTCTGCATTCTGGGAGAATTTTCCACCTTGACTTGAATACTTTGTTCATGGTGAGTTTATTTATTTATTTACTTACTTATAAAAGTACAAATCTATATATAACCAACTCTAATGCATGTCTCAATGCTGGTACACATTTTATTTTCCTGAAATACTTCCCAACAACATAGGGATCTCCTTATATATTTTTTTCTTTCTCTTCTCAGCCCATTTCACATAAGTTTATTTTGTAATCTTTTATCATTAATTTGGTCCATAGCTTCTGGAATTTTATTCAGACAAAGCAGATGCTATTTTAAATATATTTCTCTTTTCTGTGCTAATAAATATTTCTCAAAGCAATACCAACCATTCCTATGCAGCTGAGTACTACGAAAGCCTTGTTTTGAGCTTTTGTCTCTTGTCAGTCTCAGATCGCATTTTCCCTGTTGACACATCCCTCAACAAGGGCAATTCTGCATGACCCTGGCATCAGTGAGTCTCTTTAGGCCTATTTTGTGTCTCTCTAGTTTCTGTGGAGCTCTTATCACAGAACATAAGCTAAAGGACTGGCTGATAATTATCTGTCTTCCCGTTCAGTGACACAGCAGCTGAGGTGACTGAAAAGAAAAATCCCTGGGGACCCCCAGGAAGCAAAATCTGCCCCTGTGAAGTCTCTTCTGCATATTTTACTGAAGTTCTCCCTATCACATCTTGTCTTTGGTTTGACCTCACTACAAGGTTCCCAGGCAGCTGTGCCTGGCTTTTTTTTTTTTCTGGCTTTGTTTCTGGAACCACTGTTCTCCTAGGGCAGTGGAGGGAGAGCCCCGAGGGCCACTCTGGCTTTCTGCCTGAAAGAGCCCTTAAGAAAGCTGACCTCCAGCTCCTCCCATCACGTTCAGGTAAAGTTGCTCCTCACTGGCAGGAGGAGTTTCAAGGAGCATGTATTTCCTTGTGTTCCTGAACCTACTATCACCTTTCTCTCCTGACTTTTCAAGTTAGGGTGTGTGGTATGCAGAACCCTAAAGATGCCCCCGCAAGATTCCCATGCAATGGGAACGGCGTTCTTCAACCAACACGAGTCTAGCTGCTGCTGTGAAAACATTTTGCAGGCATCATTGAACTCTCGTCAGTTGACCTACAGCTCTCAGAAATAGCCCATGTCCTTAGAGTAGCCCCGCAGAGATTATCCAGGTGGAGCGGATTTAAGGACATGAGCCTTTTTAAAGCAGAAGGGAGAATCAGTCAGACGATTTGAAGCATAAGGATTAGATGGGTCCTTGCTGGCTTGGAAATGCAGAGCACACATAAGCTGGAGTGTTAGTGACCTCCAGCTGCACAGAGCAGGTCCCAGCTGCAGCCCGTAAGGAACTGAGGACCTCAGACCTACACCCAGGAGAAACTGGCATCTGCCAACCTGAATGAGCTTGGAACTGGACTGTTCCCATAACCTCCAGATAGGGGTCTAGCCTAGCCAACCCCTTGGTTTCAATGTCATGAGATCCTGAGAGACCCAGCAGAGCCTATGCTAGAATCCTTACCCACAGAAACACAAGCTGATAAATGCGTAGAGCAGGCGTCCCCAAACTTTTTACACAGGGGGCCAGTTCACTGTCCCTTGGACCGTTGGAGGGCCGCCACATACTGTGCTTCTCTCACTGACCACCATTGAAAGAGGTGCCCCTTCCCGAAGTGTGGCTGGAGGCCGGAAAAATGGCCTCAGGGGGCCGTATGCGGCCCGCCGGCCGTAGTTTGGGGACACCTGGGGTAGAGCTTTAAGCTGCTGAGTTACAGCCGCAAAATAAAATGAATACAGGATGTATCTGTGGGGTTCTTCTAGAAGCCCCTCTTCTCTGTTGAGTTGAGGTTGTGCAACTTTTCTTGGGAAGGGAGCTTCAAGTGAACCCTCAGTGCCTGCCTTCAATCTGGTCCTGTCAGCACAAGATATAGCAGAAATGCACCGAGATAGATTTCCACGTCACAGAAGAGTAAAGCTCAGAGATTTTAATTTGCACAATATCACACTGTCGCACATTTTTAGACCTAAGATATAATGTATGTCCAAAACCCATCTTTTTTCAGCAATCCTAAGTTTTGGCGACACGGTTTTGCCCATGTCAGAAATGTCAAATACACAGCAAGTGTTTCAGCACTTCCTTCTCCTCCTGTACTCACAGCAGACGGCCCCCATCAATCACAGGGCTCTTTTGCACTGAGTCCAGACGAGGTCTCAGAATTCTTCCCTGAACTTCAGTCACTGGAGCTTCCCAAAGCCTCTGGTTAGCTCCAGTGATTGAAGTCGGCATAAGAAATAAACATATTTTGCCATCTCCAAACCAATCCACGTCAGATAAAAATACACCACCTATTTTTTTCTACCCATCTCCTTCTTTCCTTCCCCAATTCACTAAACACCTCTTTGATCTTCTCTTTTAACCACTTACCCAAACCTTTGACCTGGAATGCCACAAATCTTAAAGACCTCCTTTCCAGTGATTACCGCCCTTTGGACACATAGCAAAGTCCTCTGTTGGTTTAAGCTCCGCTTCCGCCATGCGTTGTAATCAGCACAGAATGACAAGGGGTGAGCAGGTGTGTTAGAACAGATGTGACGCATCAGACCCGATTGCAGCTCGGCCTTTATGGAGGAAGCCTTTCCTACCCTCCCAGACTAGGCCGGGTCTCCCAGGAGCACATCCTCCTAGCGCCACGTCCTTCCCTAGAGAGAACGTATTACTTTTATTCCAACCTAATTTTGCAAGAATTTTGTCTGTCTTCCCTCCAGTCTCTTTGCTCCATGAACAAAGGCCACGACCATATTTACTCAGCGTTGGCTCTCAGCACCTAGCACAATGTCTAGAACAGACACTCAAAATATTGTTTGGTTGCCCTGTATTCTGAGATATTCTCCACACCCCCCCATGCAATTTGTCCCTGGTAAGCTCCTGGCAGTTAGTGATATCATTTTCATAAGCACAGAAGGATCTAGGTTTTGCTGGACATCTTTGGCTTTTCAGCAGTACATCATCAGGCAGACACCTGAATTCTTAGAGGTTACCTGCCAGCAGTCATGGAAGTGGGTGCAGTGGAAGAGCAAGTTGCAGAGGCTGCTCCTGAGTGGCTCTGTTGCAGAGAGGAGGATGTCGGAGCCTGCAGTTACCAGACTCCGAGCTCCTTCCATCCTTTTGATCCACCATGTCCAATGTATTTCCTCATGGTTTAAGTTGCCTGCTTTGCTCTTTGCAGATGCAGCCTGGGCAATCTAAAATCACTTTTGAATTAAGAGATCTGAACTGAAATGTTGCCCTTGTCTCTGTGTGATCTGTATGATCTTGGAAGAGTCACGTTCTCTCTCTAGGCATAAATGTCATCGTCTGCCAAATGATGGGTATGGACTAATGGTCTCTAAGGGATTGTCCAGTCCAAAGGGTCTGTGATCAAATGAAGGAAACCTTAAGTCAATAGATTTGTCAAGAACACAGCAGGATATTATGCCACTATAGTTTTGATTGGAGAATGATGAACATTCTGGGCTCCCCATTTAATCAGCAATATCTAGAAGAATAACTGCTTCAGAATTGCCAATTAGCAGGGATCGGTTCAGTCACAGTCTAGTCTTGAATATGACACCTGGAAGCTTTCTGGGTGGGGGAGATACTGTTTTGGCTTCCTATCCAATAGCTGTTCCATGCATCTTCCTTACCGACAGCCCAACCCCCTACTTCCTTCTCAATACAGAGACTAAAAGTGCCAATATTCCCTCTACCAGGAGAATTCTTCCCCAAACAAGGTCCCAGAGCCTACAGTTAGCTCCAGTGATTGAAGCTGGCATAAGAAATGAGAATATCTTGACATCTCCAGCCTAATCCATGTCAGATAAAAATCCACCACCTATTTTTCTCTACCCATCTCCTCCTTCTCTTCCCCAACCCGCTAAACACCTCTTTGGTCTTCTCTTTTAGCCATCTACCAAACCTTTGACCTGGAATGCCACAAATCTAAGAGAATTTCTCTCCAGGGACTACAGCCCTTTGGAGACATTGCAAAACCCTTTGCTGATTTAAGCTTTGCCTCTGCCATGTGTTGTAATCAGCACAGAATGCCAAGGGGTGAGCAGCAGTGTTAGAATAGATGTGACACATCAGCCCTGCAGCCTGGCCTTTTTGGAGGAAGTCTTCTCTATCCTCCACCAGCCTGGCAACAAGAACATAGAACAGGAACACATGAGGCCAAAAGATGTGAAAAGAAGTCTATAGATATGAGTTTCCTTCCCAAAGAATAAGAGGTGGGCAGGAGAGTCTTCATCCTGCTTGTGGATGCAGTTGTGTGAGGATATAATTCTTGAAGCAGCAACAGCAGCTGCTTTATGATCATGAGGATCATAAAGCAAATGGAAGCCAATGTGGTAAAGAAGGCAGAACAGAATTTTTTTTTAATGCAGATTTTTAATGATCTTATTAAGCTCTTCACACCAAGTTGGGAACTACCTTCCTCAGAATGAGAAAAACAAATCACCTGTGAATTTTGTATCTGAGATGCTTGTAGCCCATCTTTCTAGCTTAGGGTACATTCGCTCCAGCTAGTTTACCTCTTGCTATCAAAATACATAAGGACTTCATTGGTTATTTGGATTTCCTCTCAGTGTTGTGCAGAACAACAAAATCTGGGGGTCTGTTAAAGTAAATATGCTTTAAAATTAGTGGTTGCACAGTGTTCTTATTTAACATACCCATTCAGGAAACATATAATTATGAGTATGGACTTTGACCACATTGCCTAAATTTAAAACTGGCAGCCACCACTTACTACTTCTGGGATCAAAGGAAAGTTACTAAACACTCTACCTTAGTTTCCTTATCTGTAAAGTGAGACTATTACCGGTGTTTACCTGAAGAGCTGTTCGGAGGCTTTCATGAGTTAACCTGTAATGTGCTTAGGACAGTGCCTAGAGCTGCCACACCCTTCATTTGGCAGAAAACATTTCTCTCAAAATTTCCTGAGTCCCTAGGGCAGAGTAGCTAAGCTGCTCCTTAAAAGTAGCAATTACAGCCAGCCCTCCACATCCACAGATTCTGTATCCATGAATTCAATGGTGGATCAAAAATATATACTTTTAAAAGGATGATTGCATCTATATGGAACATGTACAGATTTTTCTCTTGTCATTATTCCCTAAACAACACAGTCTCACAACTACTTACATAGCATTTACATGGTATTAGGTATCATAAGTAATCTAGAAATGACTTAAAGTATATTGAAGAATGTGCATAGTTTTGTTTTAATTTTTTTTTTTTTTTTTTTTTTTGAGAGGGAGTCTCTGTCCCCCAGGGTGGAATGCAGCGGCAAGATCTTAGCTCACTGCAACCTCCGCCTCCTGGGTGCAAGCGATTCTCCTGCCTCACTCTCCCAAGTAGCTGGGATTACAGGTACATGCCACCAGACCTGGCTCATTTTTGTATTTTTAATAGAGATAGGGTTTCGCCATGTTGGCCAGGCTGGTCTTGAACTCCTGACCTCAAGTAATCTGCTTGCCCCAGCCTCCCAAAGTACTGGGATTATAGGTGTGAGCCACTGAACCCAGTCTTGCACAGTTTACATGCAAATACTATGCCATTTTCTATCAAGGACTTGAGCATCCTTGGGTCTTGGTATCCTCAGGGATGCTGGAACCAATCCCCCATGGATTCTGAGGAATGCCTTTTCTTCTTACCTTTGGCTATATAACTTTTGTGAATTACTTAAAATTTCCTGAGTCCTGGGTTGCTCATCTATAAAATGAGAACTATCATACTGCACTCATATTTCTTGTGAGAGTTCATGCTGATACCCAGTATTGTGCCTTAATACAGTAACTAACTCAGTATAAAAATGCTACTCCATCCTCACTGAAGTCAGAATTTTTTGGTTAACATATCAACAGAGAGTAAAATATTTTGGAGAATTATTGTGAGCAAAAGAGTCCTGGTGCTGCTAAATGAATTATGGAATGATTTGTTTCCATTGTGTTACATTTTAAGGCAATGGAATCTGTGATTCAAAGAAATTCGTGGGCAAAGCAAATATTCTCTAATTTGTCTTTTCTGCAAATGGGGATTTTCATAGATCAGATTTGCCTGAAGAAATAATTGCTTATACTGGATATATGCTTGTAACCAGGGAGCAAGAAACATTTCTCTCAAGCATCCAGTTGCAGCATTCATAGAATTCAGAGTTTGGGGCTCCCTCCCAACTAGACTGCATGTATGCTTCTTGTTTCTAGATGGGCACCTGAGTTTTAGTTTTATATTTTCCCTTCAATGAGCAGGGAAATAGGTAGATTTTATTGAGCCCACTGTATGGCAATGACGCCAGAGCTTGGCAGTTTTGTGCAGCTAAAAGAGCAACGTTAGAATCTGATGAGCATTTAATGAATGGCCACCCTGTGTATTTCTTCACACCCCTGAGCTAGTTACCTCCAGTTTTCTCACTAGTAATAAAGTGGAAATATGTCTACCTCCTTTTATTTTTAGGAGGATTAACACAAATTGTATATATGAAATACCTGTTCCACACATGGCCACAGGGAGGAGAACATCACACACCAGGGCCTGTCGCAGGTTGGGAAGCAATGAGAGAGAGAGAGCATTAGGACAAATGCTTAATGTATGCAGGGCTTAAAACCTAGATGACGGTTTGACAGGTACAGCAAACCACCATGGCACATGTATACCTATGTAACAAACCTGCACATTCTGCACATGTATCCCAGAACTTAAAGTAAAATAAAATAAATACATACATACGTCATACATGTGTTTTACATTATGTATTATATAAAATTAGTAGACAAAATTAACTTTTTTCTTTCTCAATTATTTTTAAACTGGGGCAAATGACATTTTAAACTGTGTTCTATGCAATTTTTAAATTTGAAAAAAAAATTTTAGATAAAAGGATAGACATTAATTTAAAATCCTACTTCAGTGTCTATTTTGTGTTTCATAACATTAACTTTTGAAGGGAGAAAGGAAGAGAGGGAGGGAAGGAGGGAGGGAGGGAAGGAAGGAAGGAAAGTAACCTAGAAAATACTTTTAAACAAAAATTTTAGAAAATATCTTAGAAAAATACTTACAAAAAAATCTTAGAAGATACTGTTAAACAAATTATTTTATCTGATGCCCACATACAACTCTATAAAGTATGGAAATTAAAATAGCCTAGCTCTCTTTGTTATGAAACCCAAGCAGGATATTTTTTTATAGCCAGAGCCTATTGAACTCAAACAAACTGAAATGTTTATTATATTAAGCCACAATGCAACTGCCAAACAGCTAGTCAGGACAGACTCCCAGTTTCTGGTTCAACATATAAAGAACTGAAAGTTGTTGCCTATGCTCATAATGACAACAACAACAACAAAACAACAAAACACTGAACAAACTGAAAATCAGCAACTCTTCATAGATCCATCAGAGAATTGAGGTCATGGGGCAAACCACTGCCCCCAAAATTAAAGAAACAGACTGATATGGAGAATCACAAGTTAACAGAGCAGAAACCTCTGTAGGAATCACTACTCGAACAGTAACATCCAAACTGTGGCTGAAAGATTGTTGGGGGCTCAGCAAGAACAAGTCTTAGGGTTTAAAACTCCAGGGGAGGCCAGTCTTAGTGGAACCCCCATATTTTGTGAACTTTTCCTCCAGGATCTCTACCAGCTTCTCAAAGTGAAGGTCAGAGAAAAATCCCTTCTTGTTTCCAGCAGGGGAAAGGAAAAATAGCAATTTTGAAGTCTGCCCCGATAATTCTGTTCTTCATAACAAGTCCTGCTCTCAAACTATTTTACCAGGTCCTAACTGACTGGGGTTTTACTAAAGCCTAACCAATCTGGGGAAAGGAAAATACCAAAGTCTAGACCCCTTTAGCCTTGTCTCACCTAAGGAGGAGAGGACTGAGAAGCACTTGTGTAGGTCACAGCCCAGGGCATACGCTCACTAAATGACTGAATTCTAACCCTAAGACTACAAGCACTTCCCTTCCCTCCACACCTCACCACTACATCAGTGGAGCTTCTGTTTCATAACAGGGGAATACAATTGGAAGAAATGCATATCTCAGACCTTATTTAAGAAGAAGTCTCTAGGGAAACCTAAAGACAGCAGGGGAGAGAAAACATCAGCACCAAAAGAATTTAGTCTCTGACACCTGCAACTATAACAAACAGTAAACATTGTACAATTCCTAAACAGTAAAGTCTCACATTAAAAGCTTGTTTACCACAGTTGGTTTTACCCATCTAAATCATATCAAGTAAAGTATACTGCAATCATGACAAAGTATACTACTTTTCAAAATACACATTCTGAAGATGGAGCAAGCATCATAACCAGATTCAAATGTGGCAGATATATTGGAATTGTTAGAACAGGAATTTAAAACAACTATGGCTAATATACTAAGTGTTCTAATGGAGAAGGTGGGAATGATACAAGAAAAGATGGGCAATGTAATCAGAGAAATTGAAAAATCTAACAAATAATCATAAGGAAATGCTAGAGATTAAAAAAATGCTGTAACAGAAATTAAGAATGCTGTTCATGTGCTCATAAATTGACTAATCACTGCAAAGGGAGAAACATCAGTGAGTTTGAAGAAAGTTCAATAGAAACTTCTTAAACTGAATGCAAAGATTAAAAAATATGTATTAAAAACACAGAATATCCAAGAACTGTGAGACAATTACAAAAAGTATAAATATAAGTGAAGAAAGGATAGTCTTTTCACAAAAGGTGCTGGAACAATTGAATATCTATATACAAAAAATGAACATAATCTATACTCAGATGACATACAAAAAATTAAAATGGACCATCGACCTTAATTTAAACCTAAAACTGTCTAGAAGACAACATTGGAGAAAAACATTTGTGATCTCCAATTAGGTGAAAATGTCTTAGCTATGACACTTAAAGCCGCATCTATGAGAGAGAGAAAAAAACTGATTAGACTTCATTGAGATTAAAAATTTCAAAAGCAACCATTAAGGAAATGAAAAATTAAGCCACAGACTGAGAGAAAATATACACAAAAAAAGGTGCTAATTGACTTGTATCCAGAATATACTGAGAATGCTAAATATTCAATAATAAGAAAACAATCCAATTTTAGAATGGGCACAAGATGTAAACAGAGACTTCACCAAAGAAGATATGCAATTGAGAAGTGAGCACATGAAAAGACACTCAACATTATTAATGATTAGGAGAATGCAAATTAAAGGCAACAATAAGATACCATTATATACCTTATTAGAATGGCTAAAATTAAAAGGACTAACCACACCAAGTGCCAGTGAGGACGCAGATGAACTGGCACTTACCATTTACGTCACCATTACATTGCTACTGGTAATGTAAAACGCTGTAACAACTTTGGAAAACAGTTGAACACTTTCTTAAGAAGTGAAACATATGCCTAACCATAAGGCTTAGCTATGCCATTCTTGGGTATACAACCGAGAGACAAGGAAGCGTATGTCCACACAAAGACTTGTCCATGAATGCTCATAGCAGCTTATTTTTATTTTCCAAAACTGGAACCAAGCCAAATATTCATTCACTAGTAAACAAACTTTGGTAAATCAATTTAATTAAATATTACTTAGTAATAAATAGACAAATACAGTAAAATAAAGCAATAAACTATTCACATATGAAACAACATGTGTGAAACAAAATAATTATGCTTAATGAAAGAGGCCAGACCAAATAAAGAGTGCATACTATATGATTTCTATTAAGTCTAGAAAATTCAAGATAACCTCTAGTTATGGAAAGAAGATCAGTCCTTGCCTGGGGATGGGGAGGAAGAGATTGATGGGAAGAAAGGAGTATCAAAGGCCACAGGAAACTTTGGGAAATGATGGATAGAAATTTATACATGTACATACATGTCAAAACTTATCGAATTATACACTTTAGATATGTGCAGTTTTATTGTATGCCAATTATACTCAATAAATCTGTTATTGAAAATATAAAATCATCTATACTCTCCTGATTAAAATACAGAGATAATCAGATTGAGTAAAAAATATCAGACTCAGCTCCATACTACCCATAAGAAAGCCAGTCCAGCTTTATTTAGATTTGCACTATCGTGATATGTCTTTTTCACCCTTTTACTTTAAACTTTTTTGTGTCTTTTTAAAGTGTGTTTCTTGTAGGCAATATACTAAGTAAAAAGACAATTAACTGAAGTTAAAAAAAAAAAAGGAAAACCTCAATCTGCAGATCCAGGAAGCTCAGAGAACCCAAAACTGATGAATAATTCCTCTCGCCAGAAACTCCCCACACACTTTGACACATCTGCCAAAAACCAAACATAAAGGAAAAATTTTGAAAGCAGCCAGAGAAGAAAGGCACATTGCATACAAAGAAACAGAGTAAGACTAACAGCAGACTTATTAGAAAATATGCAATGAGAAGACAACGGAGAGAGATTTTTAAAGTCCTATAATACTTCCTTCTTTAGATCTAGGTGAGGTAAAGAAAAAAGAGGCCAGAAATAAATTATGAGGTTTAGCATAAGTAATTCCAGGCGGGAAGAAGCATAGGAATATAAAAAAGCTCATAATAATATCTAACACTAATATCTTACATGTTTTTACTGTGTTTCTTGTACTATAATAAAGCATTACAGATCGCATCAGTACATTTTCATGCCTCTGTGAAGTATTAGTATTTCCATTTTACAGAAAAGATGCAGGCATTAAAGTTGTTTGTCCTTTTGACAATCAGAGAAGCTGCATGTGCAGGTATTTCAAAGATTAAGTCCATGACATACCAGGTTGGAAGGCAAGGACACAGTAGAAATCCAGTGTCAAGAGTCACTGGGATCTGAAAGAGCAGCATCAGCAGAAAGATGATGGGTAGCAATGCGTGAGCAAACGGATGACTGCCAGGAGTTCGAATAGGAGAGATAAACAATAAAAGGATTGGGAAGAGAGCTGGGTTAGAAGGAGGTCATTTACTGAAGAGGTAGAAGTCTTGAGTAGTTCTACTGCACTTCCTTTTACCTTCTATGCAGCTGAAAAAAGAATCTTTCCCAGGGGCATTATCTAGGCTTTCCGAGTACCTGTCATTCATCAATGAGCATTTATTCAGCACCCAATAAATACTGGATGCTATAAAAAGAATAAACCACAATATTGCTCTCAAATAATTTAATTAGAGACCAATAAATTAAGAGATTAAAAACAACACAAAGTAGGAGAATTTTAAATTCCAAGGGAAGGGCAGACTTTAAAACTACAGAAGTTTGACAGTGGAGATGAGATTTGAGGCGTTCTATGAGGGAATTTACAGGTAGATGAAAAAGGAGCATACTCCAAGCACAAGGACAGACAAAAATTTTGGAATATGTAATTCATGAGAGACAGACTGTAAGCAGATTACGCTGTAGGAAAAAAAGCTTTGCAAAAAGGAATCTTGAAAGCTACGATTGGTGAGATAAATGCAGGAATGTGTGAACTCTTGAATCCAGACTGTAGGGCGATGCAACATGTTCCATTTTCCAATCATTTTCTGTTCCAATCAATTTCTATATTCTCTAGGGTCCCATAACCTGACAACCAACCTTTATACTCATAGTACTGTATTTCTACCTCCAAGTACCTAACAATTCCCTGAAATAACCAAGGAGTAAAGAAGGTAAGAAAATTAAGTGCACGTTACTGTGAGTGTTCACATTACCATGAATGTGGTTTATCTCTTAAATTTTAGAAATTAGAAAAGATTAATACCCCATTTTATTTGAGATATTCAAGACTTCTAAAACTAACTAAAAATAGCCTGATAGCCAAGGTGTTCCCGTGTTCTTAAAGCTTTCCCTATGGGTAAGGGTCTTTTACGCCTAACCTTTCACTGAAGCATGTGGTTTATATGTGAAGAGATGTAGTGACTTTTAAAGGAGCTTAGCATTGCTCAGTTATTCTTTCTGTATCATTGAGGGCAGGGCATTTCAAGTGGCTTCCGAAGGCTCCCTTCTTTATAGATTCAAGGAATCCAAATAAAATTACCAAGAAGAGACGTATGAAAGCTATACTTTCTTCCCATGCGAAACTTAGCCTGCAGTGACTCATATACCTAATCTTAAAGTTCCTAGAAGCATCTCCTTTGGGTATTCGAAGCACCATAGTTCACCTCATTGAGTATGCACAGCATGCACAGGTTCTCTCAGTCTGGGAGCCACAGCCTGAAAGTTTTTGGTGTTTTGGAAAGATCTTGGGTTCTAGAGTCAAGCTGATTAGAATTTAAATCCTGGTTCTGCCACTTAGAAAAATCTGGTGACTATACTCAGTCTCTGAGATCTTCGGCAGCTTTTTAAAGTGGGTGCAATAATGCCAGCCTCCTAGGGTTTCATGATGATTAAACTGAATGAGGTAATATAGGCTACATGCCAGCCATATAATAGGCACATAGTGGGAACTTTAGCTTTGTTTTCTTCTCCTGCTTCCAGTATAAAACGTAATATTAAGATAGTGAAATATTCCTTTGGTATTTATAAAGAATAAATCTCAAATTAAAGTAATTCCACTCAAATAATTCCACTAGAAATTCAACCAAAAAGACATTAAATACACGTTGTCATTAACCCATAGAGAAGACACATAACAGACCAAGGGAGAAAGTGTGAAGGTCTCATTACAAATAAGTTTAGAGACAGTTTTCTCCTTCCCTAAGGCAAAAATGTTCCACAGCCATCATTAAATTTTTTAAAATTCATTTTTATTTTCCCTTTTATTCCTTTGAAATCTTATCTGATATTAGTCTTTAGGCTTACTTCTCTCCCTTATCTGCCATCTGCAGCTGCTGTTAAACATGCACACACATTCTCTCTGTCTCTCTGTCCTTCTGTCTCTGTTTCTTTCTGTTTCAGTCTCTCTCTCCCTTCCGTTTGCATCCTACCCATAAAATACTTTGAGTCCTCTGCAGGGGAAAAAATCCTGCAATTATAATGTATTTCTATAAAGATGCTCTTCACTACTCTGCTGGCAACAAACTGTGAAGTTCTGACTATAAAAATGTGTGATCATTTCAATGACAGGCTGTGAACAGATTTCTCGTCTTTGTAAATCATTTGCAAATCATTTTAATTACCTGTAGATTAAGTCCAAATTTCTCAGTCTGACATTCAGTGTCCTTCCCAATGGTCCATTCATTCCAGGCTCCTCTTCTACCAGCCCCATTGTATATGGTCTTCTGGCCACTGTGGGTAATGCATTGTTCCCTGAACAGAACAGCCTTCCAGGGAACACTGCATGGAAATTGTGCATACCATTGCCTTTACTCATGCATCAGCCCCTTGAGATACCTTCTCCCACACCTTTCTCTACCCGATGGTAGCATATAAATGCTAAGGATTGGCCAGGTGCGGTGGCTGATGCCTTAATCCCAGCACTTTGGGTTGCCAAGGTGGGTGGATCACGAGGTCAGGAGATTGAGACCATCCTGGCCAACATGGTAAAACCCCATCTCTAATAAAAATACAAAAATTAGCTGGATGTGGTGGTGTATACCTCTAGTCCCATCTACTCGGGAGGCTGAGGCAGGAGAATTGCTTAAACCTGGGAGGTGGAAGTTGAAGTGAGCAAAGATCATGCCATTGCACACCATCCTGGGCAATAGAGCAAGACTCCGTCTAAAAAAATTAAAAATAAAAAAAGCTGAAGTTTCAACTGGAACGTCACCCTCACACAGGCAAGACTAATCATTCCCTCTTCTGTGCCTTCTGAAAACAGCAAGCAATGGAGCCTATCACCCATTGTCTTGGTTGGTGAAATATGAGTCTTCCCCAGTAGAGCACAGGCATATTGCTCAGAGATATTGCAGGTTTAGTCCCCAGTGACCACAATAAAGCAAATGTCACAATAAAGTGAGTCACATGAATGCTTTGGTTTCCCAGTGCATATGAAAGTTATGTTTGTACTATACTAAGTCTAGTAAGTGTGCAGTAGCATTATGTCTAAAAAAATCAATGTACGTATCTTAACTGAAAAATACTCTGTTGCTAAAAATGCTGATGATCATCTGGGCCTTCAGTGAGTTGGAATCTTTTTACTGGTAAAAGGTCTTGCCTAGATATGGATGGTTGCTGACTGATCGGAGTGGTCGTTGCTGAAGGCTGGGGCAGTTAAGAAATCGCTGTATCAATTTCTTAAAATAAGACAAAAATGAAGTTTGACACATTGATTGGCTCTTCCATGAAAGATTTCTCTGTAGCATGTGATGCGCTTTTATGGCATTTTACTCACAGGAAAATGTTTGACTTCTTTCAGAATTGGAGTCAGTTCTCTCAAACCGTGGTGCTGCTTTATCAACTAAGTTTACAGAACATCCTAAATCCTTTGCTGTCATTTCTGCGCTGTTCACAGCACCTTCACCAGGAGTACATTCCATCTCAAGAAACCACTTTCTTTGCTCATTCATAGGAAGCAACTACTCATTAGCTCACATTTTATCATGAGATTGCAGCAATTCAGTCACATCTGCAGGCTCCACTTCCAGTTCTAATTCTCTAGCTATTTCTACCACATCTGAAGTTTCTTCATCCACTGAAGTTTTGAACCCCTAAAGTCGTTCTTGAGGGTTGAAAGCAACTTCTTTCAAACTCCTGTTACTGTTAATATCTTGACCTCCTTAGGGAGTCTCTCTGAACCTATTCTGGTTCAAGAGGCTGCCTAATTGCCAAAAATAAAAATAAAATAAAATTTAAAAAATATATATTTTGACGACCTCCCATGAATAACAAATGTTTTTTTCATGGCATCTAGAATGGTGGATCCTTCTATGGTGAACACTAACAATAAGGCTGTTTGATTTCTTATCATTTTTCTGTCCACTGGGGTAGTAGTTTTCATTTCGTTCAAGAACTTTTTATTTGCATTTACAACTTGGCTAACTGGCAAAAGACACCCAGCTTTTGGCCTGTCTCAGCTTTCAACATGCCTTCTTCGCCAAGCTTAATTATTTCTGGTTTTTGATTTAAAGCGAGAGGCATGTAGTTCTTTCTTCCCCTTGAACACTTAGAAGCCATTATAGGATTATTAATTGGCCTAATTTCAAATTCTTATGTCTCAGGGAATAGGGAGGTCCAAGGAGAGGGACACAGACAGGGGAAAGGCCAGCCGGTGGAGCAGTCAGAACACATAATGTTTATCCATAAGTTCACCATCTCATATGAGCGCAGTTTGTGACACTCGTAAACAATTACGGTAGTGACATTAAAAAATCGCTGATCACAGATTCCTGTAACAGATATAATAATAATGAAAATGTTTGCAATATTGAGAAAATTAACAAATTGTGACACAGAGACACAAAGTGAGCACGTGCTGTTGGAACAAAATGGTGTCAACAGACTTGCTCGACACAGAGTTGCCACAAACCTTCAATCTGTAAAAACTGCAGTATCTGGGAAGCACAGTAAAACAAGCCATGCCATATAAGCTTCAGGATGGTAGAGTCTTTTTGCCCCCCATATCCATCATCCCAGATCTTTTGATGCGTTATTACAATCTCGACGTGGGATGGGCAAGAATTTTATGTGATTTTTGCTAATGAAGAAAACAAGCAAACAAACAAACTAACAAACAAAACTATACCCAATAGGATTAGATCCAATTGTAACTGACAGAAAACAAATTCTCAAAAAAGTTTCTTTCTCTGTTGTAAAAGCTGAGGTTACAAGTCTGAAGGGAATTTGGATTCCTTGGGGTTAGAGATCCAGGCTTCCTCTGCCTCATATCTCCACTCATGCCTCTCCTCCCATCTTCACCTCTGGATCCACGACTCCATCACATCAACATTCAATCCAGCAGATGAGAGGGAAAAGAAAATGTCGCATTAAAAACACTTCGTGAAAGTTGTGTATACCATTTCCCCTTCCAGCTCAGAAATCGGTAAAATGACAATACCTCGCAGTAGCGCAGGCTGGGAAGTGTGGAGTCTTTAATCTTTACAGTTTCATTATGCAAATTAAACACAGGCTCGTGAACCAGACTTCCTGCAACCTCCATGACTTGCAATCATTTGAAGTTATGCTTAGGGCAAGTTAAGGTGCAATACATTTAGCATTCATTAGTTATTTCATCTTCAAGCATATACTTTCATATGTATTTATAGCTGGGACATAAATTTAACTGGATCATGTGTAAGGATATTATTGCAATCACTGCTTCTGAGATTGCATGTGTCTACTTTTAGCAGATTGTTCTCCCAGCTTTGGTTGTTAAACATAGAGCGCCATTACTCCCCTGATGGTGTTAATGAAAAACAACTCATGAGCAAGTTATATAACTTAATTGTAGTCAAGAACTCGACCTAGTTGTAATTACCTAAGGAAATCACATCTTAGATTCACCATGCCCTCAACTGAATACTTTCCTCCAGCACTTTCCCCTCCTCCCATGTTCTCATCCTGAGGGTAGCATCATCATTTGCCTCGAAGGTCAAGTCAGAAGCCTGGAAATCTCTCCATTCAATCACCAAATTCTGTTGCTTCTTCCTGTTCCAATCCTGGTTGCTCCATCATTATCAGAGTGTTTGCTCAGGTCCTCACCTACCTGGTCTGCTGCATCTCCCCTGCCTAGGCTTCCTGCTTCTGGTCACAGCCCTTCCTCACTGCTGTCAGAATGCCCACCAGCTACAGGTGTGCTGCTCCCCTGCTTTCAGTCCTTCCTAACACTCACAGGATCACACTTGTGATAGCTGAGTGTCAAGTTGATTGGATTGAGGGATGCAAAGTATTGATCCTGGGTGTGTCTGTGAGGGTGTCGGCAAAGGAGATTAACATTTGAGTCAGTGGAATGGGAAAGGCAGACACACCCTCAATCTGAGTGGGCACCATCTAATCAGCTGCCAGTGCAGTGAGAATAAAAGCAGGCAGAGGAACACAGAAGGACTAAGCTGACAGTCTTCCAGGCTGCACCTTTCTCCCATGCTGGATGCTTCCTATCTTACTTGACACATCAGCACTTCCAAAACTTTCCCATCAAGGTGAATTTAATGGTAAAAAAAATACTGAAAGCAGATTCTTAGGGTATGGGGTATAGATGAAGCTAGCCATCTATAAGCAAGGGAATTTCTAGAGAAGCCTTTGTTTTGTTTTTAATCTATGTGCATTTTTACAATCACTATGGAAAACAATATGACAGTTCCTCAAAAAATTAAAAATATGATTACTATATGATTCAGCAATCCCATTTCTGGGTATACACTCTGTAAGGAAAGAGTAGCACAAAAATAGGATGGGAGGATTTTCCAGAAAATTCCAGGAGTACTGTAGATATCTTTCAAGGTCTATGCCTTAATGGTATTAAAAGGAGAGCACGAGAGAAATCACCCTATGAAATATTTTATGCTTTAGCACTTCCACTTATGTTGTATTTCTCCTTAAGTTTTGAATATTTAGCATTCTTAATATGGCATAGTCTTGAGTCTCCAGATTTGTGAGTTGGTATAGTTAAAATGCTTGTGGGCATTTGCTTGTAACTAAGATAAATCAAATGATTGACAGTGGAATACATTCTATCTGTATAGAAAGTAGGAGGATGAATGCCCTTTACCTACCTTCTGCAGGCTGCCTGGTGACCCCAATATTGGATTTGTACATTTCAGGGATAATGTACTGTGTAGCTATAAGCTTTTGACCCATAATTCTTTGCTATGGCTGTAAAGGACATTGTCCCTCAGACTTTTAACAGACTTTTAGAGCTAAAGCAAGACCAGAAACCAGAATATCCAGGCACTATTTGATCAGGCATCAGCATGGTTTCAGCTTGGAGCAAGCCTCCCATCAGCAAGACACTTTTAGGTTTGGAAGTAGAATAAGACTTTGATTTAAGAAGGGATGATTTCCTGTAGCTGAACAGTGTGCATGTGTGTGTGCACTCAAGTGGGTGTGTGTGGATGCATTTGTATATGTGTTTGGTAGATTTCTAATTCTCTGTCACTCCCAGGGGCTAGTAGTCTCAGAATCGAGCTGAAGCTGTATTTCTTCCTTATTAATACATGTGCTACTCAAGAGTTTCTCAGCTTCTCAGAATTCTGATTAAAAAAATTATAGTCCAGGGGAAATTGTCAGATTTCAAACTCTCCAATGAGAAAAAATAAGCTTGAGATTCTGATTTGATTTTGGCTTAGAGTGCTTCTTTTCAAGGGAATCTCGTTTTCCAGGATCAACACAGCTATTAATTAAAGCATATTATATCTGCCCATCTTCTTTTCTCCAAATTAGTGATATACTGTACTAAAAGAAATGAAAGGTGCAGAATTAAAATTTGGGAAGGAAGAAATGATAATACTATGTATGGTTGACCTTACTGAAAATACAAAAAAATTCAATAACTAGATTTCATTTTTCTATATGAACTTGCTTTTTCAAAAATTTTTGTAGTTTGTGTCTTTCCAAGAAATTTGTCTATTTCATCTATTATGTATTAGCATCAGTTCATCATAATACTCCCTTATTGTCCTTTTCATAATGTCTGTGGTCATATTTCCTCTTTCATTTCTTATACTGGTAATTTGTGTCTTCATTGCTGTTAACATAATCAGCCTACCAGAATTCTCTCAATTTTATTAATCTCAATGAAACAGTTTTTGTTTTCATTAATTTTTTCCTCTTGTCTTTCTGTTTTTAATTTCATAGATTTCTGCTCTTTATGGTTTTCTTCCTTCTACTTCGGGTTTAACTTGGTGTTCCTTTTCCTTTTTTTTTTTGAGACGGAGTTTCACTCTGTCGCCACCCAGGCTATAGTGCAGTGCCGTGATCTCAGTTCATTACAACCTCCACCTCCCAGATTCAACCAGTTGAATAACCACACCTGGCTAATTTTTGTATTTTTAATAGAGACTAAGTTTCACCATATTGGTCAAGCTGGTCTTGAGCTCCTGACCTCAGAGTAATCCACCTGCCTCGGCCTCCAAAGTGCTGGGATACAGGCATGAGCTACTGTGCCCAACCTTGCTGTTCCTTTTCTAAACTCTTAAGGTGGAAACTCAGATTATTGATTTAAAATCTTCCTTTTCTTCTATTTTGGCATTTAAAGATCTGAATTACCCTCTAAGAATTTCTTTAACTGCATCCTATAAATTTTTATATATTTTATTTTTGTTTCCATTTAGTTTAGAATTTTTTTTTTTACGACAGTGTCTTGCTCTATTGCCCAGGCTTGAGAGGTGTAATCTCAGCTCACTGCAACCTCCCCTTCATGGGTTCAAGCAATTCTCCTGCCTCAGCCTCCTGAGTAGCTGGGATTACAGAAGTGTGCCACCGTGCCAGCTAATTTTTGTATTTTTAGTAAAGACGGGATTTCACCATGTTGGTCAGGCTAGTCTTGAACTTCTGATCTTGTGATCTGCCCGATTCAGTCTCCCAAAGTGCTGGTATTACAGGCATGAGCCACCACGCCTGACCTAGTTTAGGATATTTCTAATTTCCCTTGTGATATATGCTTTCACCCATGAGTTATTTAGAGTGTGTTGCTTAATTCCAAATACCTGGCATTTTCCAGGTATCTTTCTGTTACAAATTCTAGTTAAATTCCATGATGGTATGAGAACTCAGTGTGTGTGATTTCCACCTTCTTAAGTTTTTTATACTTATTTTATAGGCCTGAATGTGATCTATCCTGATGAATGTTCCATGTGCAATTAAAAAAGATTGCATATTCTACTGTTGTTGGGGGTGGTGTTCTTGTGGGTCAAGTTGGTCAATTATTTCTCCTTTCAGTTCTTGCCTCATGTACAGTATATGGAAACTCTGTTATTAGATGCATATACTCGGAATTGTCATGATATCTTAATGAATCAATTCCTTTATCACTATAAATTGTCCCTTGTTATCTCTAGTAATAGTCCATGTTCTGAACTCTACTTTGTCTTATATGGATATTGCCAGTGCAACTTTTTTTGATCACTGATTGCATAATATATCTTTATTCATCGTTTTACTCTTTTTTTTTTTGAGACAGAGTTTCACTCTTGTTACCCAGGCTGGAGTGCAATGGCGGGATCTTGGCTCACTGCAACCTCTGCCTCCTGGGTTCAGGCAATTCTCCTGCCTCAGCCTCCTGAGTAGCTGTGATTACAGGCACGCGCTGTAATGTGATTACACCATGCCCAGCTAATTTTTTTATTTTTTATTCTTAGTAGAGATGGGGTTTCACCATGTTGACCAGGATGGTCTTGATCTCTTAACCATGTAATCCACCCACCTCGGCCTCCCAAAGTGCTGGGATTACAGGCTTGAGCCACTGTGCCGGGCCTCATCATTTTACTTTTAACCAGTCTTTGTGTTTATGTGTAATGGGTAACTCTTGTCCAGTAGATAACTGAGTCTTGCTTTTTTCACCAGTGTGATAGTCTATGCCTTTTTCATCGGAGTGTTTAGACAACTTAAACTTAGTATAATTATCAATATTGTCAGATTTAAATATACCATCTTTTAATTTTCTATTTGTTCCAGTTGTTCTTTGTTTCATTTTACTTCACTGTTTCTCCTGCCTTGTTTTGATTTGGGTAAATTATTTTCGTATTCCACTTTATCTTGTTTTGGTTTATCAGCTACAACTGTTTGCCTTTGTTTTCATCTTCCTTACTGATGGTGTTGTTTTGACTGTTGCTTCTCTTATCTTGCACTTTCTTGTCCTCATTTCCTCATCCAGCTGCATCATCAAGGAAATCCAAGGGCCCTTTCGTATGCATTCTTCCTGGATGATGAGTTCACTCACTCCTGTGGCTGCAGCCACTGCCCTGCCCTGATGCCCATTCCGGGGTCCACCCTTGCATCTCCAGCCCTGCCTCTCCTTCTGTGCCTATTCAAAGTCTGCTCATCCTCCAAAGCCCAGCTAAGGTTCTGCCTGCTCCACTAAAGCTTCTCCAAGGATATCAGCTGACAGTGACCTGTTCCTCCTCTCGCCTTTGGAGACACTGCCTCAGGCTTAGTTCTTAATTGTACAGGACTCATCAAACTGTGGTCATGATGGGCCTCCAAAAACCTGTGGTTAAACTTAGTCATTCCACTACGTATATCTGTGTTAAAATATCATGTCATACACAATACATATGTATAACTTAATCTGCCAATGTTAATAAATAAATAAGATCTTTAACAACCAATTGAGATGGATACCAGCCATAGTGAAACTGCCTTTGCAAAGATCATGGCATGAGAGACATCACTAACTCCATTTTGCTTCTGACTCCACAAGCTAATGGCCCTGGGTATAGACCAAGCTAACTATGGGAAGTATTTAGTTTATAGTTTAACTTTTAAAGCAAGAATGATAATAGTTCCTTCCTGAAACTAACCCCCTCCTTGTTCAGGACCAAAAATGCCTTTGTGAAACTATTGAAGGGCCACAAAATTAGAATCATGACAGGAGCCTGAACTCTGCATAGTGAAGTGACAGCCAGCCATTGTTCCCTGGCTTGCTTACTGCTCAGAAGTCATGAAGGTGGAGGTCACAGGATTCGTGACTCCCCATACTTGCTCCTATAGTTAACATCAATGTTGTAAAACCTAAGACTGGTCTTGAAAAATGTTTTCCAGACTTTTGCATTCAGGCAGACCAGCTAACACCACCCAGACCTGAACCTGAGACTCGTACCAAAGAACTGACTCAACAGGGCCTATGACCCCCACCCAGAAACTGACTCAGTGGGCAAAGACAGTTCCAACACTCCTGTGATTTCACCCCCCATCCAGTCTGCAGCATCCATTCCCTAGCTCCTGCCCACCAAATTATCCTTAAAAAAAAAAACCCTAGCCACCAAGTTCTTGGGGAGATGAATTTGAGAAATACCCACCATCCTCCTTCTGGGCTGCCTTGCGATAATTAAATCCTTTCTCTGCTGCAACATGCCTGCTGTCTCAGTGTATTGACTTTATATATGCAGCAGGCAAGAACCCACTGTGCTATGGCAACCATGAAGTGAGGGTTTGAGGGCCCCGTGGCACCAAACTTGAATCCTGTAGTCTTTCCGGATTGTGGGGCGGCACAGAGACTCCCAGGGGAGGGGCTGCACAGCTGGAATGGCAAGGTCCCCAGCCAAGCAGAAGGGACATTGGGTGAATTAGGACTGACAATAGCTGTATACCACAAGTTTGCCCACCCTGGCATATGCCAGCTTGACATAAATTCTGCCAGTGACCAAAAATAATAGAAAATGAGGTTAAATCTTACTATATCTTAAAGAAAACAAACCTGGGGAATGACTTGCTAAAATGTAGGGTCCAGGGTAACACTCTTAAAGGATACCATAACTCTGGGTGATTATTTCCATTTCCAAACATCGAAGCAAAGAAATCTACACTTTAACAAGCTCTCGGAGGGATTCTGGCATAAATTGAAATTTTAAGAGCCATGGCTTTGGTAGTTTCACGTGTATCTCTTTCAGTGCAAGAATTACTTTTTAATGCTTGAAAGCTAGTCCCATGCTGAGCACATAATTCGAGTTTTCAGTTTTTAGTGTAAGGAGCTGGGATTATTCGGGTTCTGGGGCAGCCTTGGAGGTGGATTTTAGTCTCCTGTATAATCTTCATCACCCATCTCCATTCTGTCTTACATTCAGCCCTGCAGTAAAGTGCTCACAAATGGAGCTTACAGATAAGTTCCCCAACCTCTCTTTCAACAGAAATGCTGCTCCTAATCCCATCCTATATGGTCATTCTGGAGTAGTCACTGCCTGGACATGAAGATTAATAAACCTGGTTTCTGTTTTCAAGGGACATCAAATCTAAGAGATGAAAGTGATAGGTACATAAACAATTACACCATAATCTAAACATATAAGAAATATAGAAACACTGACAGAGTCAGGAAACTTTGTATCTGGGCTGAGTTAAAAAGAATGAGTTGTAATTAATTCAACCAGGCAGCGAAGAGCAAGCCAAGCAAGGGAAGTGTTAGTACAAAGGATGGGAGCGTCAATGTGGTTTCTCAGAGAATGAATGACCAAGGGCAGGAGATGGATGAGAGAGTGCTGGGAACAAGGCCTCCTCCTGGCCCTGGGTATTCCAGTGGAGAAATGGAGATGCCATAGGGTAAATTTGTGAAAATAGACTCTTGAGGCCATCCATGCTCTTGTCTCTGTTTGTTGGGGGGAAAGCTGACTCTTGATGGAGAGGCCTCTCTTACCACAGCAGCTTCTAGAGCCTCCGGAGCTGCAGCCTGGATGTCCTGGCTCTGTCTCCATGTTGCTACTAAGGCAGTAACCTTCGAAGGGTTTTGACTGCCACCCTTCCATGAGAAATGCATTTTATGCTGCGACCAACACATACATACACAAAATATAAAACTGAAACACCATTTCCATGAAATAATGCTTTCATTATCGTCTATCGTGCATTCTACTGTTTTGTTTTTTCTATTCTAGTCCATTTAAAAAAGAAAGAAAGTTTGGGTGGGATCCACTAAGTTGATCTCAAGATCCAATGAGTCACCACTCACAGCTTGAGAAACCCTATTCTGGGACTCACATCCTAGTTTGGAGGTGTCAAGAAGCAGCACACTGCAATGGCTAAGAATATGGACTCTGGGAGCACATCGCCCAATTCAAATCCCTGTTCTCCCACTTGCTACCTGTGTGATCTTGCCAAGTTACTTACCCTGTCTAGACCTCAGTTTTTTTGTCTGTGAAATGGGATGATAAGAGTACCTACATCCTACAGGTGCTGTGAAGAGAAATGAGATGGTATAGATGTAAAAGTCCAGAAAAGTGCAGAGCATCTAGTAAGTGCTGCCTAAGCTAGCTGTCACCATCATTGTCATCAACGTCATCATCATCATCTTTGATCCCTCCTGTTATCTTATTTTAAAATAAAACTAAATTACAGCACCACTGCTGAGCAGAAAAAAAAAAAAGGCTAGACCAAAGGGTTTATTTGCAAAGCTATACAAAACTACACAGTGTGCAGGGCAGAGTGGGAAGAAGCCCTGGGACCTGGTTAACACAGGCAGCCCCTGCACTCATATTTGTAGGGGAAGGGAGGAGGGGAGCTTCTTTTCCAGCCATAGTTCAGTGTCCTGGAGACCAAGACTGCTGGGTCTGGCTGCCTCCTTTGCCTTCTACTAGCAAACACTTTATTTCCTTGCTCGCATTTTCTAATCTACCTAGAATCTCAAACACTCAAAGCCTGCAGGACTTCTATGGTTTGAATGCTACTGCCTCCCCCACATTCATAGGTTCAACCCTAATCTCGACACTATAGAATTAAGAGATAGGGCCTTAAAAGGTGAGGTCATGAGGACTCCACCCTCACAAATGGGGTTTGTGCCTTAAAGAAGAGGCTTGAGGAAACCCTTTTGCCCTTCCCTTTTGCCATGTGAGGACACAGCAAAAAAGGTATCATCTTTAAAGCAGAGGAAAAGCCCTCACTAGACACTGAATCTGCTGGTGCCTTGATATTGGACTTCCCAGACTCCAAAACTGTGCGCAATCAATGTCTGTTATCAATTACCTAGTCTGAAGTATTTTGTTATAGCAGTCTGAACGGTTGTGACTAAGATACCTTCCTTCTTACAATGCATCTTTGGAACCGTATTAGGATGTCAGCTGATTGAAAGGAAGATTGAGTTTCTCTTCTCATCAATTTAGTGCATGCTCTCCAATAAAGATTAGCCCACAGAGGGGATTTTAAAGAACAGAAGAGAAAATCTTTCAATTATGCCAAAGGCTGGCATGATTCAACCCACCTCACCCAGACCCCAGATGCTCGAATGGCAAAATTAAGAAAGCAAAAGGGCATCTGCCATCAGATGAATGAAAGCCAGATTTTGAGAACTTTTTAAATGACCCAAAGGACACATTCAGGAAATAAAGAACTGGACACTTGGAGTCAAGGTTTCATTGGTCATGATGATCAAAAAATGATGGTTCACACACACACACAGACTTCATCCCACCTGCTGAGGGGTGGAAGTGACACCTCTGGTCCTCACACCCACTCTGACTGGGCCCTGTGGAGCGCCCTACAGCCGCCGCCCCACCCAGGACTCTGTCCTTCACCCTGAAGTTCTACTGCCCTGGTCTCCATCTCCCTCAACACAGTGCCTAGAGGCTCCATGTCCAGGTAGAGATGTGAAAATCAGATCTGCGCCGGGCAGGGTTGCAACGTCCTTGAGTTCTTGTACATCTCCCTTTCCCAAACTCTCTCCTGTCCCCTCTCCCACCCCATCACTGTTACCTGGAAACAAATAGGATGGCTTCACTGGTCAATTCTTAACACATACAAACACCAAAAGCAGAGGAAACGCCCCTTGGCCACCCCCCTCCCCCCAAACCCCAGTGCTGGGAGTGCAGCCGGCGGGCGAGGCTGCCTGGAACGTGGAGCTGCTGGAGCTGTCCGGCTGACCTGGCAACTTCTTTGGCCTCTGGGCTTTACCTGGAGGCCTCTTCCTTCAGCTCCTTGTTTTTCCGCACCTCCTCGGCGTGCTTGTCCTGGGAAGGAAGGGAGGGAAAAGGGCAGGTCACACAAGGCTGCCGGGGACAAAAATGGAGGCCAAAGTGCAAGAGAACCAAAAGCAAAGAGTGGCCACCACGGGCAGTGAAGAGCTGTGTCTGCAAAGGCATCCTGAGAGGGGCAGAAGGTGGCAGGTGAGGCTGGCAGGAGGCAGGGGCGAGCCTACGGGTGTGGCCCTGGGGAGCTCAAGGGCTTGTGGGTCCCAACCTGTGGCAGGGGCCCACCTTACAGTGACCCTGGGTCCCCTTCCTAGCCTCTCCCTCCCTCACCTGGCTGTTCTGTGGTTTGGCTTAAATTGTATGGCTTGACTTCGTGTCAGGAACTGCTGGGGGGTAGTTTGTGCCAGAGGAACAGCAGAACAGACAGGCCTCACTGCAAACATCTCCTACAAATCACATGCACCTGCCTGCTGCTTCTAGTTCTCATCCACTCCTTTGCTAGAACTGCCTTAACTCTGTTGGTGAAAGATGAGGACGCTTTGATTTTACTATGTTATTATTTAAACAAAAATAGAGATGGCGTCTTGCTATGTTGCCCAGGCTGGTTTCTAACTCTTGGCCTCAAATGATCCTCCCACCTCTGTCTCCCAAAATGCTGGGATTACAGGTGTGAGCCACTGTGGCCAGGTGTGGACTCTTAAAGTACAAACGTTGCCCAACATGATGCTGCCCAACATTTGTTGCAAATGTTGCCCAACTCCAGAAAGTGGACTTTCTTACACCTATCATAAGAGAACCTTCTTTTATTTCACAGGGTAGTGCAGCCAGAAGATGGTATCTGCCTTCCAAGGCCCATCTGCAGAAGTATCTTGGCTGGCTCACTTCTCCAACTAAGCCTCAGTTCTCTGATCTTTAAAGAAAAGGGCATAGACAGGAGGCTCTTACACCCCTCAGGTTCTGTGATGTTTAGCGTTCACCTGGTCACTGTGCATATTGCTGGATTCTCTATTAGATGGTGACTTTCCTAGGGCAGCGACCACATCTTTCTCTTCTTGCTATTTCCCAGTTTCTACTATGGTGCCTTACACATGGCAAGCACTCAACAAATCTTGTCCCTCCCAGAGCCTGGCACTGTCACATCCAGATGACAGAATCAGCCCAGAATAGACCCACTGAGGCAGCCCATGTTTTCAGGATAAATTATAAACTACAGATCGGTTCCTGCAGACACTCTAGAACTTTCTGTGGCCTAGGAGTGAGGAGTGGTGTACACACTCCAAAACTTTGGTACATATCAGCATGACCGAGGAAGCACCATCCCTAGACAGCCGGGGTCGGTGTTCTGGGGAAGGATCCAAGTATGTGTATTTTTGAATTTTATACCAAGCAAGTCTGACACGTGGGGTCCGTGACCCACACACACACTGGCACAGCAGGCATTGTGGAAGGTGTCCATGGCCTGGTGCACAGGTGGACAGGGCAGAAAACATATACCCAACCTCCTGCCTCCACCAGTGGGTAAAGGAGAGTAGGGACCAAGTTCCCAGAAAGATGCCGCCCCCTCAAATGTCTGCTCTGACATCACACCTCTTTGAGGCTCCCCCACCTCCACAGCTATCACTCTACTATACGGACCGTTCCAATCTCTCTGCCTCTGAATCTACCGCCATTCTTGGGTGAGCACACGGGGCAGAGCTCTAGGTTCTGCGCTCCCTTTCCTTGGCCTCCAAAGTCTCTCTTGATGACAAAAGGCTGGCAGGACAATCACAGGCTGGTCTCCTTGAACCACTTGGTCTTGGAGCCAAAGAGCTGGCTGCTAGTCCTAGCTCCACTGCTTGTTGGTTTCATGACCCTGGGCAAGTCATTTGATCTTTGTGGATGTGTTTTTCTTATCTGCAAAATAAGCATAACACCTGTCCAGCTTGCTTCAGGAACTTGTGAGGATAGTGGCCTGATGAAAGTGTTCTGCGGAGTCTCTCAAGAGCCACATCCTGGGTGGAGCCTCAGTGGTTTCTTTTGGGTCTGGCTCAGGGCCATGCCCCCTCTTAGCCCAGCCCCAGGTTTTTGTTCAGAGTTTGCTCCAAGTCATCCCTCTGTAACTGGGGAAGCCTGAGGGCTGAGCCAGATCACCTCCCTCCCATGTGACGCTCGCAGAGGCCCTGCCAAGCCTTGCAGGCTGGTGCATCAGAGCACAGTGTCTGCTGCATGCCGGCCAGTTCCAGGGCCTACGCAACATTCAGACCCCTCGTGAAGAAACCAGATCTTTCTAGGACCTGTTGCCAAGGGCCTGAGACTCTAGGTAGATGGGCAGGAAGGCGCGGGGACCACGCTGCTCACCATGGGACGAGGCCACCGATCGGGTCCCGGGAGTCACCGCGCAGCAGGCGGTTCCTGGAAATAAAACACAGAGCTGGAGCTCTCCCAGGAGCTGCAGGAGAAACTGGGGCGGCCTTGAGACTCAGGAAATGAGGCCAGCGTGTTCTTAGCAGAACGGGCCAGTATTCTGCTGACACACAGAACCAACCCCGGCCTCATGGTTCTCCTATTTAGGTGACGCTGTTTCATTTATTGACAAAAGGCAACATATTGGAAAGACCTGTGACTCACTGGGTCTGTGTCAAGAGGTTTAGAGAGAATCATGTTTCCTGCTCCATGGGAAACTCAACTCATCATACCCGTGACTTAGAGCCAAGAGCTCAAGAAAGCATCTTTACTTCCATCACATCAGTCCATTCAATGATGAAGCTAGGAATGTACAACTGTTTGTCTATCTCTCCTCCTTTGTATCAGACAGGCTTCATCTAGAAAATCAGATATATACTCTCCCTAAGACAATAAAGAATTTTAATTGTGTAGCTGTGCAGAAAAGCCCCCAAGGAAACCCTGATTCTGGTTCGTTTCTTGCCTCTGACTTCCTGGATCATCCCTTCAGAACTCTCTAAGGATCCTGCCTAAGAGAAAGATCCCGATTCCTGCCCGAGGCTGCTTCCTCCCTGAGATGATGAGTAGGTCCCCGTGTACTTGCTGCAGAAGGAAAACAGCATGACCCAGGAGCCTCCTCTCTAGCCAGGGACCACTCACCTTCTCTTGCAGCCGTTCCAACATGGCGGCGAGATGGGCCTCCCGGTTCTCCTTGTTGGATTCCATCTTCTGGGCCAGTTTTTCCTTAGCCATCTTGATGAAGTTGTTGTTTTCCTCAATGGCTTTTTGGATCACCTCTCTCTCATGTTCCCGTTTCTCTGCTAGGTGCTTCAGGAGCTCTGCTTCCTGGTACTGTGGAAGCATAAAGGCAGAAGGTGGCCCTTCCCAGTGAGTGCACCGGGGTTAATTTCACCATAGTGGTTGCAAAGCTGCACACCCAGAACCTTCACGTCCCTGGGCCTGGTCCCCAGCCCATTAGCAGGAAGCAAAGACACTTCCTAATTTTTTCCACCCCTTCAGAGCCTTCCACATTCTTTGATTTTTTTATTTTATTTTTATTTTTTTTAACCAGCCTTTTCCTAAATACCTTCAGGGCCCTTTTGCTCATTGCCATCATTCATTCATTCATTCATTCATTCATTCAAAAACACTAAATGATCTTATACTATGTGCCAGGCACTGGTCTAACAGCTTGGGGACAAAAAAAGTCTCATGGAGATGAACACACATATAAATCACTAAAACCCAGACTAGTGTGGACATATGCCCTAAGGTATAGACAGGATGCACTGAAGGAATTCAAGACAGGAGATTATTTTCTGCTTGAAAGATGAAAAAAAAATTTCACTTAGAAGATGGCATCAGAATCAAGCCACAAGAATCCATAGGAGGCACAGAAGGCATCTGGGCCTGGAAATGCCCCACACCGTGATCTTCTCTCCCTCTCCAAGGAAGGAGCTCTTTCCTTGATTCCCTAGCCTTTCCCTAAATCCTTAGCATTTGTCAAAGTTTTATTTTTGCCACTGTGCATGATAAGGCCACCTCTTGAAGGAACATAGTGCAGTGTCCTATCCCCTTAACCAAACGGTGAGCTCCTAGAGGCCAGGGGCATTTGGCTCTTTGTTTCCCTCAACGGTGCCTCAGTCTCCACTGCACACTCTGGAGATGCTCCCTACATTTTGCAGATTAGTGATGAGCTTCCCCCAGCTCGGGTCCACCACCTGTCTTCTCCACCTCCCTTCCCCTTTAGGCTGAGAGGGAGGAAAGAAGGAAAGGACCACATTTACCTTCCTTCGCTCCTCAGCTGCTTCTAGTTTCTTCTGGATCTCTTCCAGGGATGGGTCTCGCCGCCTGGGCAGGGAGGCGTTGAACTCAGGCACCCCATCAAAGGAGGGTGGTTTCAGGATGACTTCAAAGGACTGGCCTGAGGTGCATTTGTTCAGCTCAATGACTTCCATGTCAGAAATGACGCACCAGTTCAGGTCCACTGTGTCTGCTACAGAGGGTAGAGAAGGGGCTGCTCACGTCCTGAAGAACGCATGGGCACCCAGCAAGCACTCAGCGCATGCACACGGCAGTGGGAGAGCTGGGGCCCCTTGCAAGCTGGAGACTGGGGTCCGGCTCAGTCCTGCACCTGGGCACCTAAGGGCGATGGGCTCTGACGTGCTGGAGTTTGGAGCCACAGTGAGGCTTCAGCCCCCAAGAGTAGAGGCCGCAGGCAACGTGATTTCCTACGACACTGGCTGCTTTTGCCTTTGCTTCCCCCACCGGCCTCCTCTGACTGCTGAGCTTCTCAATTCGTCATCTGTGGTGACAGGCAGGGCTGTGTTGGCCCCCGCCCACCCCCGGCCACTGCCATCTGACGCTCGGCCTGCGGACCCCCGCCGCTGCCTCCCTTCTACCCTGCGCTCTTCTTTCTCTCCAGTCAGCACTGTCTTTCCGCTGGCTTTCATCCTTCCTCCTACACTGTCTCCCACACCAGCCTAGACAGAAAAAACAACCTCAGGTCATCCAAGCACGCCTGCTTCTTGGTGCCAGACCAAACCCATTCCTGCTTCTAACCAGGACATTAGGAGGTGACCTGGTCCCAAGCACCCGTGGTGAGAACATGGCCACCCAGTGCTCCCTACTGGTGTCTTGGGGCTGTCTCAGCTACAAGCCTCACACAGCACAGCTGTCACAGAGCTTCCTCTTCCTACCTCTGGACTTTCCCAGAGCATTCTCTACCCTTCCTAGAGGAGACCTGTTGGCCTTGAAACTGACTCACATCATCTCATGTTCTCCTCTGGTTATGTTCCCCATGGGCAGAATCTCTGTCTGGCTCACCTTTGCATCCCCCCCGCCCCAGCCTCGATTTGTTGGACGCGCATGCACAGAGGTGACACTAAGATCAAGTGAACTCTGGGGAAGCCTGATGCAGACCCTCATGGGTTCTCCTAGTGTCCAGGCTGCACCACTGCAGCTCAGACCCTCAGGCTCAGCCACTGGGATTTCATCGGCTCTGGGAAGGAAACTGTGTCTTGGGAAGAGAGTTTCATTGAACTGGGGTCGGGGTGCAGGACCCATGAGAACAGGACACAGGGCCCCCTTCCCTACCCCTCACTTTCCTGGTTGAGCCTTCACTGACCTTCATATTTGTAAGATGACTTATTCAGGGGATCAGCCAGGAAGCAGGAACAGAACAAGGACACCAGCGGGAGCTCCTTCATCTTCTCTTTGTAGGCTGTGGAAACACCAAGCAGGTGAGAATGGCACCTCTCCCAGCCTCAGAAGCCAGTGTCCCTGTGGGTCTGGGGCTCTGAGCAGCCAGGGTTCCACAAAGGCACTCAAACCATGCAGACCC
The DNA here is from genome assembly GCF_048565385.1 of Saimiri boliviensis. Lineage (NCBI taxonomy): Eukaryota > Metazoa > Chordata > Mammalia > Primates > Cebidae > Saimiri > Saimiri boliviensis. Next base: position 102,321,219 of record NC_133461.1, read on the forward strand.
ACGCCAAGGCTGGGCATCTGGGCCCTTTGCCCTGAGCAGCGTTGTTCAGGATGCCTGTGTGGGATTCGAACCCACTCCTGTCTCCTGTGGAAACCTGAGCCTTCCAGAGCACCAGATCCTTCTCCCCAGTATGTCTCCTCCCCTTCCAGACCATAAAGCAAATTCCCTCAGGGAAAGATCCCAAGCACCAGTGCTTCACCTCTCTCTCTCCCAACATCTGCCCCAGTACATTCCGATTCTTTTGCTCCAGGATACAGGAGACCCACACTCCATTCTACTCCCAATACTTGGCAGCGCTGGCCTGTAGCGTTAAGGAGCTGGATAGGGAGGGGCCATCCTCACCACCATCCCTCTGTTCTGCCCCTCATAAGGTCAGGCTGTGAGTCTTCTCTGACCTTTCCAAGACAGTGTGCAGAGCTAGAGGGTTGCTGGTGTCCCAGAAAGCCAGAGCATACTCCCGCCACTCTGTCTGTCTGTGTTTGGGATGTCAGGGGTCAGAGCTGCCCTGGCTCCCGACAGCCCCTCCTCCCACCATCCTGGAGCCTGTGCATCTGGTTGCTCAGGCTGCAGCCCTTAGCTGACCCCCAGCCCAGCGCTGGTGCTTCCCTATCCTCATTTCCTTGTACAATTTTTTGTTGAGATGAGGGTCTCAATATGTTGCCCAGGATGGACTCAAACTCCTGGGCTCAAGCGATCGTCGTGCCTCAGCCTCCTGATATCAGGGACTATAGGCATAGGCCACTGCACCTGGCTTCCTTTTATAAATTTGAAAATACATGTAACTGCAAAAATAATATATAGTCATTATCAAAACTTAAAAAACTGCCACATATACAGATGAGCAAAAGGAAGAAAATCTCAGCTGCGATGCACCCCCACCACTTGCTCGACTTGTCGCCTGTGGTGACAGGCAGTGGTGTGCCTCCTGTCACCGCCTGCCCCCACCTCGTGTGCTTTCCGTCCAAGGTGTGTTTCCCTGCTTCTGCGAGAACATGCTGGGCCGGGGCGGGGGGAATAGGCTATGCCCCATCACACATGATGTTTGTACCTACCAGCAAGGGTCATGTTTCTGGGATCTGGTGGCTGAATCTAGCTGAAAGTCACAGAGTGAGTCTGTCACCAGCTCAGGACGCTGTCACTGGCCTGAGAAAAGGAAAGGACAGGATTTTACCATCGATGTGTTAGATAGGTTATTCTCATAAGGAAGGTCTTTACACACTGGAGAGAGGATCTCGGGGGTACCTCATTTGTTCTTCCTCCAGGCCCTCTCCCCACCAACTCTCCCTGAGGGTCCCCCACCCAGACCTCCCTCTCACATCATGCTAAGCAAGCTCAGATTCCATGCACTCATGATACTTCCTAACTGGCTTTCCAGTCTCAAGCCCCACAGTGCATGCAAACTTGAGTTTCCCAAAAACATATAAGTCAAGGGGTGCTCATCTGTCTCCCTCCATAGCTAGGAACCTGGCCCAATTCAAAGGTTAGGGTGAGAGGCAAATCCTCTGGCAGAATTCGCTGGGAGGCGTTCATTAGCTGTGTGTCCTGAACTTCTCCCCTCACATGCCCCAGAACTCTTTGGGCCACTTCTGATATGGGATGAGAGGGAATTGGGCAGAGCGTGTTAACAGGCCTTTTCAGATGCCTCCGACCTTCCCTTTCCCAAGATGACTGACCTAAGCTGTGCTTGGCCCTAGTTAAGACAATCTGGGACACAGGAAAGAAAAGCATTAAGAAATCATATCTCATCACAGGGCCAGCACACTGCCAGAAATCAGGATGCAGAATTGCCGTGGGGCACAGAGATGGGGCTCCACACCCCCAGCATGAGCCAGGGAGTCCAGGAGGGGTCCCTGGTGTTGGCAGCACCTGAGCAGTGCCTTGAAGGATGAGTTAGAATCAGGCAGGAGCTGGCAGGAGGGTCTTCTGCTAGGGAACATCACAGGCAACGGTCAGGATGAGAACACTGCTCAGTGTCCACGGAATCAAGTCGAGCTGGTTGACGCCAGATCAGAAAGTGGAAAGAGAGGACAACACAGGAGAGGCCGGGAAGTAGCAGATCTGGGTGGAGCTGACGGGAGCCCATGAAGGCTACTACCAAGAGAGCGAGGAGCAGTCAGCAGTGAGTGCCAGTCGTCAGGACCATTTGATCCTTGGCCACTCTCTGTGGTCACTGTGCCAGGAGAAGGTGGCAAAAGCCAGCAGACTCACTGCGCACATCCTCGCCAGCCAAAGAGACTCTGAGACCCACCTCAGGCCCCTTGCCTTTCTGTGCTGGCTGGGGACTGGCAGGAGGAGCCAACAGGAGCAGTAAACTCAGTTCTGGCTTTAGGGCTAGTCCACAGTGGGTCAAATACAAGCGTCACCTCTTTTACTAGCTCTGCTATTCTCTTTCTCCATCTTAATCCTGCACTGAGCTGTGCATATTAAATGAGAAAAGCCAATGGGTAAGATCCAGCAGACGGGAAGCACTGAGTAAATGTTAGTCTCCTTGGCCGTGTCTTTTTCATCAGGGCAGCACCAGGTGCCACACACCTGCTTCAGAGCCACTACCTTTGGCCCCACAAGTAAGGACTGTTGCTTCCATGTACAGATTGGGAAACTGAGGCTCAGAGGGTTTCTGTGCCTGCTCAGGGTGATGCCGCTAGGAAGTTAGATTGCCCCTTTGAACCGAGGTGCAGCTGGACTTAAAGTGCTTTGTTCTCCTCGTTCTTGTGCTTTGAAGCCAGAGGCCTCTGTCACATTGCTGCACAATGGGTCTTCTCTCTGCAGAGCTAAGCTCGTCCTGATGGTACCAGTGAGTCCCTGAACAGAGAGGCGGGCCTGGTGCCTGCATGCGACTTCCCTGGTCATGAGACCCCATCCCACAGTCTCTGCTTATGGCCAGGCTGACTGACAAGTCACTCGCAGAGTGAGTCAGCCTTGCCAGAGAGGCAGTGGCCTCGGACTTCTACCTGGGGAAAGGATCAGAAACAGAAGCCTGAATAGGTGGAGGGGAAGCAGAGAGGGATGCCTGAGAAAGAAGGCAGACTGAGTAGGAGGAGGCAGTTGGAGTCAGGGAATGTGCCCCCAGCCTGAGCTAGAAATGATGATAGGACCCTGTGCTCATGGAGCACCCGACACCCACCACATTTTCCCAGTCAAACTTTGCATGAAGCCGGCCTAGGCTGACAAGACAGGCATCATCAGCTTTGCTTTCAGATGAAGAACCTGGGCTTCGGGGAAGTTAAGATGCTTGCCTGAGGTCACACAGCTCTAAGGGCACAGAGCTGGGTCTACTCTCCATCCGGGATGAGAGGGGACAGCCCACATGGTCACCAGAGCAGCTTTGAATGAGAAGACAGGTATGCCAAAGGGAGTCCCCAGCAGGGCACTTTCATGCAACCCACACTCCTAGGCTTTCTGTAACACAGCTTATGTCCAGGGGGCTGACAGAAGAGCACCATGCTCTCAGACAACACATGGCCACCTCCTGGATGCATGCCTGACCTCTTAGTGCCTCTGACTGCCAATACGACAGCATGAGCAAGGATTTTGTTGGTCACTGTAAGAAATGCCCCGAGAATGCTTGCAGGATGTGTCAGATTCCATGTGGACTATTTTTGAGGGATATGCAGGTAATGCATGTCCCAGTGGCTTGAATAGAGTTGTCCCTGGCAAGGGTTTCAGAAGACAAATCTAGGAACTCTGGCCAAGAGTCAGGAAGAATATTTCCATGGGTGTGGGAGCAATGAATTCTGATTAAGGTCCTCTAACCACAAGCAGTACAAGAAGGTGGTTCTTAAAGTCTGTGCCCTATTACCAATCTTCTTAAAAATCCAGTTGAGGTTATGTATTTACCCAAAATTAACTGCATAAGCTACGTAAATACCACATTTATTTGCTTCGGGATGGAATCATGTCAGCTCAGAACAGTGGCCCTGGTTATTTCATGCTGATCAAAAGGCTCTGATTGGCAGCCATGTGTCTTCTTTGGGTTTTAAATCAAAAGGAGATAAATTATTTTTTCATGAATGTGGTTTTCATTCTTTCTGCAATATTTATTGAGTATTTAATTCTGTGCCAAGCCCTCTGCTGGATGCTAAAATAACCACCGGAGTTTTTGTTGGTGGGGAAGCGAAACAGGCCCCTGGACGGGTATCTAGAGCCACTAGCGCCTTTGGACGCTCTGCAGATGCTCTGCAGGCCTCAGAATGGTCTTCTGCAATACTGTGGACCATTCCATAAATGGAGAAGTGGTGGGTAATTAGAGCGTGGACCAAGAATGAACCAGTGAGACATATGGAGGGAAACTGGGCAAAATAGAACAGCGTGTGATTCACTGGCTCTGGGGAAAATGGCATTATTTAATCACCGCTCAGGCTCTTGCTTCCAAGAGCATCAAGAGGAAAAGATGATGGGAACCTGGACAAGGGCAGCTCCCAGAGGGTGCCTAGCAGGCTTAGGCTTCTAGGAAATAAGCATCTATGATAAAAGCAGAACTCTGAAGGCCTGAGTCCAAGGAGTCCTTCTTAGCACTAACAGCTATGTTGAGAGGCAAGTCAGAAAAGGAAAATTAAGCTGGAAAAGTGACAGCCCCAAATAATCCACTATGATGGGATTTTCTGGGTTATTTTTATTTCCAATTTAATATATGCAGAAGAGGCCGGGTATGGTAGCTCACGCTTGTAATCCCAACACTTTGGGAGGCTAAGGCAGGCAGATCACAAGACCAGCCTGGCCAACATGGTGAAACCCCATCTCTATTAAAAATACAAAAATTATCTGGGCATGGTGTTGGGTGCCTATAGTCCCAGCCAGCTACCCAGGAGGCTGGGCAGGAGATGGCTTGAACCTGGGAGGTGGAGGTTGCAGTGAGCCAAGATCATGCCACTGCACTTCAGCCTGGCTGACAGAGCGAGACTCTCTCTCTCTCTCTCTCTCTCTCCCTCTCTCTCTCTCTCTGTCTCTCTCTCGATATATATAGAGAGAGATAGTAGAAAGATATATAGAATAGATAGGTGTGTGTGTGTGTGTGTGTGTGTGTGTGCGCGCGTGTGTGTGTATGTGGAATAATCAGCATGACAGAAGTCAAGCTTAGGGGCATGGCTTCCATTCAGGGTTGCTGGAAAGCATGTGAGGCACGTGACCCACGTGCCATATGAGGTCCTGGATCAAAAGCACATGAAAGTGTCAACACATAAGGCAAGCCCTTTTTATCTTATTCCCGATAACAACAATGTAAACTGAATAGTGTATAGTGCTTTACAATTACATCTATAGGCAGATGTGCATCTTATAAATAATGCTTTAATTACAGACATTATCACATTATATTTTAGAAATTCTATATGACAGGTAAAAAAAGAAAAGAAAAATCCCTGTAGTCTTGCTACGTTAGGCTATTGGCATTTTCTTCTAGGCATTTTTCCTCTCTATTATTTTTACATAATTGTAATCAGGGAATCTACATTAAAAACATTTTTTTTTTAAGATAGAGATGGGGTCTCACTGTGTTGCCCAGGCTGGTCTCAAGCTCCTGCACTCAAGTGATACTCTGGCCTCAGTTTCCCAAAGTGCTAGGATTATAGGCATGAGCCACCCCTCCCAGCCAGGGCATACACATTTTATCATTTCATTCCCCACACCAAATCCTATACCCACTTAACAGATCATCAATTTAGGTAAGTGACTTAATTTGCCCAAAGTCGTACAAGTAGAAAGTGATAAAGATGGGATTTGAATCGAAATCTTATATTGAAGCCCATGCAATTTCTGATAAAGCTTCATGCTATGTCCTCATATCCAAGGCCACCCTAGATGTAAGTGCAATGGGTGATTGCTGGCGGCATGTGATTGTAAGGCCAAGCAAATACCTTATATTAGCCTCCCTTCTATGGGTGCATGCCATGCTTAAAATGCTCACCATTATATCTATCCTTTAGCTCAGGCATTGCCTCAGAGGGTCTCTCTTTTTTTTAATTTAATTTAATTTTTTTAAATTGCATTTTAGGTTTTGGGGTACACGTGAAGAACAAGCAAGATTGTTGCATAGGTACACACGTGGCAGTGAGATTTGCTGCCTTCCTCCCCTTCACCTATATGTGGCATTTCTCCCCATGCTATCTCTCCCCACCTCCCCATCCCCAGTCCCTCCCCCATTTCCCCCCAACAGACCCCAGTGTGTGATGCTCCCCTCCCTGTGTCCATGTGTTCTCATTGTTCAACACCCGCCTATGAGTGAGAACATGCAGTGTTTGATTTTCTGCTCTTGTGTCAGTTTACTGAGAATGATGGTTTCCAGGTTCATCCATGTCCCTACAAAGGACACGAACTCATTGTTTTTGATGTCTGCATAATATTCCATGGTGTATATGTACCACAATGCACCAAGCTTCTGGCCCCCATTCAACTACACTGAAAGAAATTCCTTATCTTTTGCAATACCGCTCTTGTTTTCTTTACACTTTCATTCTCCAGTGCTTTGTAAATGCTGCATATTACTTTTAATTTTAGCTTTATGTTAAATCTTTTATGTTTATATTTCACTACCTTAAGAATAAAAGAGTATCTAATGATTTTATTTGTGTGAAATGAGAGGTTTACCAACAAACTTCCTCTACAAACCCTCTGGTTTTGTCAGAATTTTCCAGATTTTCAGTTCTGGATTATCGTTACTGGGTTCTTTCTTACATTATTCATTCAACAAATATTTATTGAGGATCCACTATGTACACTATGCAAGGCGCTAGGAATACAGTGATGTTCTAACAAACATACCCTAGCCTCAAGATATTTGGCATTTGCAGTTAGCTTTATAAGTATGCCAACTCTAACTAGACAATGATTCTAAATTCTGGTGTTTTCTTTGTTCATGACCATTCATTGATACCACGTGTTTTGTTTTGTTTTTTTTTGTATTTGATTTCTTTAATTTGATAATTTCTTTGATTAGCTAGAGCACTTCTTGGAGTAATTGTTTTTCAGAAAAGCTCATGGTATGTTTTTTATTGTTGTGGGTTTTGTTTTTTGTTTTTGTTTTGAGATGGAGTCTCCCTCTGTCACCCAGGCTGGAGTCCAGTGGTGTAATATCTCGGCTCACTGCAACCTGTGCCTCCCAGGTTCAAGCAATTAACCTGCCTCAGCCTCCTGAGGAGCTGCGATTACTGGAATGTGCCACCAGGCCCAGATAATTTTTGTATTTGCAGTAGAGTGGGAATTTCACCTTGTTGGCCAGGCTAGTCTCGAACTCCTGACTTCAAGTGATCTGTCCACCTCGGCCTCTTAAAGTGTTGGGATTACAGGTGTGAGCCACCGTGCCCAGCCCATGGTATGTTTCTTAAGTCCTTCCTTAGGCATCTGGTTTATGGTAGACGCAGATGCTAGACAGCCCTGTCCAGGATCAATAGTTGAATTGTGTTTGTGTTGTGGGCAGACAGAGCCTGCCTGAAAGGTGCTATCCCCTATCCAGTGCTTTCCACATACTCAGTGTGAACTTTTCTCCCTCTGGTCTGGCTGTCTAAGCACAGACTCCCCACGTGGTCCACTGACACTCTACACTCTGCCCATCCTCCCCAACTGAGTCCTTCATCCTAGATCCACGCTCTGCTCCTTTTTCTAGATTCACATTCTCCAGTTGGTTATCCAAACTCTTGAGTTGCCTAAAGCCCATCATGAAGCAGGCCAACCAGCCCCAGGTTCATGCCCTTTCTGATCTGTTCTGTTCTCCTGCCTCCCACCACCCGCCTCTGACAGCAGGACCCTAAGGGAGTGGATAAGCATCTCTCAGTTTTAATTGATAGAAAAGGCCAGTGAACTTTGGGCTTCAGTGGGGAGGGATAGGTATGCCTCTGTGTGTGTGGGGAATGGAGTGGGAGCACTCATACGTGTGTAGGGGGTGGGGTGGAAGTGTTCAGATGTGGGGCTTCATGTGCATGCATGCATATGTAGGTGGGAAGGGGACAGGTGTATGTGTATTCATGTGTCTTCCTAGAGGGACTAGAGATGTAAAACTCTGAAAAGAAAAATGAAACAATTTTTTAAATGGCAGAGAAGAATTTTTAGTATCCATCCCTCCCTAAAGAAAAACAGAAAAAGCAACCTTTTCCAGGCTGTCACATCTCTAAGTATAGCAAATGGTAATTTAATAAGCAAGCCAAATTACACATGATGCATTATTTCTCAAGCTTAAAAAAAAAAAAGTTTGGGCCGGGGCGGTGGCTCACGCTGGCACTTTGAAAGGCCAAGGCCAGCAGATCACCTGAGGTCAGGAGTTCAAGACCAGCCTGACCAATATGGTGAAACCCTGTCTCCATTAAAAATACCCAAAATTAGCCAGGCATAGTGGCAGGCACCTGTAATCCCAGCTGCTTAGGAGGCTTAGGCAGGAGAATCACTCAAACCTGGGAGGTAGAGGTTGCAGTGAGCTAAGATCATACCACTACACTCTAACCTGGGCAACAAGAGCAAAACTCCATTTCAAAAAAACAAACAAAAGCAAACAAAAAACCTGGTTTGGTTCTCTAAATGACATTATTAAAATTACACTTTACATGTTGTATAATTCCCCAAAATTTCTATTCCTCCCCCAACAAAAACAGTTTCATTTCTCCCCATCTGTGTCTTCAAAATCTCTGGGAATTGTGTGTTTCCAAATGAGAATCTCTAGGTAAATATAAAATAATATAAAGATATCAAAGGGAGCAGAGGAGACAATCTTAGGGGTTCTTGAAAAATTAAGCCTTTCTTTAATTATGATCTTAATAATTAAATATCTTATTATTTTAAAGCAAGAGCACAAAGGATCTGGATTTTTCCATTCCTTCTATATAGTTCGTTTAATGTAGACACTAGCCTCCTTTCTTTATCTCTCTCTTACCTTTTTAATTTCTTTGCCCCTTGTTCCTTTTTACTGTTCAACTACGTTATTTCCTGAACCCCAGCTTGTCAATCTTCGTTGCTCTATTTTAAAAGTTATCAATCAGCCCACATCCCCCTATAGGAAAAAAGGGGTTAAAATGGCCTAGTCCAATGAAAGAAGACAGCCAGTTGGCCCTTGGGTTTCTTTTATTGAACCAAAGTGAAATCTAGGTATTAAGCACCCATCCAAGCAAAAAGGCAAGACACTTCCACTGCCCCTCCACCTCTATTTGACAACCTGACCAGTATGGACAATATTAGACCAAACTTCTCCATCTTTGATAGGTCCTTTAGAATGAGTAACTCACTAAAGAAGGACAGCTTCCCATAAAAAACAACATTTGGATTTGATCACAACTTGAACTTATTTTTTACCTGGGAATAGGGACACACAGTGTGCAACGTGGATGAACCTTGAGGAAGGTGAAATAAGCCAATCACAAAAGACAAGTACTGTATAATTCCATTATCTGAGGTACCTAGAGGAGTTAAACTTACAGAGACAGAATGTAGAATGGGGTTTTCCAGGGGCTGGGGAAAGGAAGAATGGGGAGTTAGTGTTTAATGGGTGTGGAGTTTCAGTTTTGCAAGATGAAAAGAGTTCTGAAGATTGGATATGTAACAATGTGAATGTTAATACCACTGATGTGTACACTTAAAAACAGTTAGAATGGCCAATTTTATGTTATGTATTTACCACAATTAAAATTTTTTTTTTAAAGTTTGAATATCTATTAGTTTTCCACAGGCTTATAGACTTAGAATTAGGAGAGGTAATTAGAGGTTACTTGGCCTAACGTTTCTCAAACATTTTTGAGTGAAACTCACAAATCATGATCCGGTATGTATAAGTCATGATATGGACAGATATAGACATATGATTATGAATACAGACATATGTACATTTGTATACACAAACATACACATAACTGATACGTAACTAAAGACAGCATAGGAAGCATTATTTATCCCACTATATGAGATTTACTCTCATTTTTTTCTACTCTATCTTATTTCATTAAATAAATAACAAAATTAACAAAATACCATTTACAATCCATAAATTGATTTCACAGTGTACTAATAGGTCTCAATCTGCTGTTAAAACACTAACCTAGACCAATCCCTAACATAATGTAAAAATCTCCTCCAAAGCCTGCCTGCTGGGTGGCCATCCAACTTCTGCTTGAATGCCTTCAGTGATGGGGAACTCACCCCCTACAGGGCAGCATGCTCTATGGTAGACTCATATAGCATTTGCAGATCCTGCTCACTCCAGAGCTTTTCAGGAGTGGCCTGGGTGGAGCTGGGAATGCGAGGAGGGCTGGGACAAGCTGACAGGTGCTCTGTGGTTTCCAAGAGGGGTGAAAACACAGCTCCTAGCAATGAGCTGTGTTTTCACCAGCTCATTGGAATGAGCCAGAGACTGGGGCAGCATTGCTGGGAGACTCTGGCTTCCTTCTATGGAGCTGCTGATCAGACCTTTTCCCCTCTGCCTTCTTACCGCTCCAGCACTATGATTATATCCTCATCTGAAGGATGATCTCATTCTCCTAGTACCCGCCTGTGGGAGAGGTTTCCTCCCACTGAGAGGTGGGGGGCTCAGCCTCAGGTTGAGACAGATTCCCCCACAGTCCCTCTCAACCTCCCACCTACCCCTCGAGCCTCAGCAGGCCACCTCTGGCCATCCCCACCTTGTATTCTCTTGGTCTTGATACAGGGGGTGTACCTTCCCGGGGTATTCAGACAAGGGTACCTGAACATTCCTGACCTCTCCCTCCCACCCCCATACATAAACACACACACACACACACACACACACACACACACACGCACAGAGCATTCTGGAGACTGGCCCACGTTCAGGACAAGACTCCACCACACCTGATTGTGTCTTACTGAGAGAAATAAAACAAAGGCAGCACCACCACGTGGGGACAGCTGGCCACTGGACATCAAAACCCTGGGTCCCAGGATAAGAAATGAATGATGCCTAAACTCCTGGCAAGAATGGTGGGCTGAATAAGGAGTGGGGCTGGCCAGAGCCCCAGTCAAGGACCAGGGCGTGGCAATTCTGGGTGTCTGCAGTTTTCAGCTTTGAAGCCAGCCACCTCTGGCCAGGTAGGATCAGGATGACCTCAGGGTGGGGCGGGGCCAGGAGGAGGTGATGATCTCATTGCATCCTTAGAACCAAGAGAAGAAAGTAAACCGTGCATAAATAGAGGCAAAGGAAAAGATGGGTGATAAAAATGGGAATGAGAGACAAGAAAAGCTGTGTCTGAGGAAGAAAAGGTAAAAACACAGGACAGCATCCCACTTGAAATGGATCTTCAGGTCACAGCCAGCTGCAGGGGCAGTCAGACTCCACACAAAACCTTTCTCCCTAAGCAACAAAACACTTTTATGCAGAAATAACTCACGATGGCATCTGACAATTCCCACTCATCCTGCCTCTCCTGAGCTCTGGAATAAAAATGACACCGGAGCCCACCCTCACCCCTTGACTGAGCACCATTCTTTTTGCCTCACCCTATTTACCCCAAGATCTGACAAAGTTTAATTGATTGAGTAAAACCAAAGGCAATACAATAGGTGTTAGACCCCTCGCTTCTCCCTACTGTGCCTGCTGTCTTGTTTTTTCTTTTGCCTGAAAAGCCTCGAATTAGTTGCCTTTTATTTTTACTTACGTGCAGTCCAGTTAGAAGCGAGCTGCTCTCTTCCTCACTCCCTCAATTAGTGGTACCCTGGGCTTCTCTCAACATCAGCACCACTGATCGCTCTCGCCATGACATCACCTCCAAGCTCTGTGATTGGCCAGCAGTGGGTTGCTTGGCAATTGGACAGTCTCCTCTGGTGGAGCAGGGATTGCCTGAGTGAGTAACTCTTAGCAGGCCAGGGAGTGGAAGATGATGTCAGACAAAGAGCCTGCTTTCTCTGCTGCCTGTGGAGCTGGAGAACCAGAGGGTGAGGGTGGAGAGGAAGAAAGGAAGAGGGAGTGGTAAGGAAAGGTTGGGGGTAAGGCACAGCTTGTAAGCTGGGGGAATAATGAATGATTTCCAGAATCTTTAGGTCTTTTAAATCTGGGGGTGAGAAAATACGGAACCCAGGGAAGAAATAAAAAAGAACAGATGAACCCTAAAAATAGCTTCCAGGAGGGCTTGGTGCCTGTTTCCAGCCCCGTCAGAAGGGCTGGTGGGTTTGAACGATGACTCAGAAGGCGTGGGGTTTTGGGGGGGCTGCAAAAATCTCAGGCTTGGGAGCTGATAAGAGCCCTGCACTGGAGTCTCTGGAGAGTAAGGCTTCCCTCTGGCCACCTTTGCAAAGGTATCAGCCACATCTGTGCTGTGGCATTTGACCAACACTAGTAGGTCCTCACTGCCCCTCCCATCTAGCCCACCTGGGCCTTCCAGAGGGAGCCACAGGTAGGAAGATGGAGGGGTCATTACACGGTGATTCCTAAATATGGTGGATTTTAAAAAATTTTTTCAATAGGTTTTTGGGAAGCAGATGGTGTTCGGTTACATGAGTAAGTTCGTTAGTGGTGATTTCTGAGATGTTGGTGCACCCATCACCTGAGCAGCGTACACCGTCCCCAGTGTGTAGTCTTTTATCCCTCACTCTCCTCCCACTCTTTCTCCCGACTCCCCAAAGTCCACTGGATCATTCTGATGCCTTTGTACGCTCATAGCTTGGCTCGCACTTACGAGAGAACATACGATGTTTGGTTTTCCATTCCTGAGTTGCTTCACTTAGAAAAATGGTCTCCAATTCCATCCAGGTTGTGCAAATGCCAGTATTTCATTCTTTTTTTTTTTTTTTTTTTTTTGAGACGGGGTCTTGCTCTGTCACCCAGACTGGAATGCAGTGGTGCTATCTCAGCTTACTGCAACCTCTGCCTCTCAGGTTCAAGCAATTGTCCTGCTTCAGCCTCCCAAGTAGCTGGAACTACAGGCGAGTGCTACCACACTCAGCTAATTTTTTGTATTTTTAGTAGAGATGGGGTTTCACCATGCTAGCCAGGATGGTCTCCATCTTCTGACCTCTTGATCCACCTGCCTCGGCCTCCCAAAGTGCTGGGATTGCAGGCATGAGCCACTGAGCCTGGCCTATTTTATTCCTTTTTATGGCTGAGTAGTATTTCATGGTATATATATACTACATTTTCTTTATCCACTTGTTAATTGCTGGGCATTTAGGCTGGTTCCATATTTTTGCAATTGCAAATCATGCTGCTATAAACATGCATGTGCAAGTATCTTTTTTGAATAGTAACTTCTTTTCCTCTGGGTAGATACCCAGGAGTGGGATTGCTGGACCAAACGGTAGATCTACTTTTAGTTTTTTAAGGAATTTCCATGCTGTTTTCCATAGTAGTTGTATTAGTTTACATTCCCAAATGGTGGAATCTTGAGAGGAGGTGATGGGTCAGTGATGGTGGCTTCTGTACTTCGCTCAGGGAATGGGGGAGCCACTAACGTAAACTTCACAGGCTGTTGCCCTCAGCCAGTGAGCTGGAAATGGCAGATGAGGCAGGAGAGGAACCAGGCAGTTGTGGAGCGAGACACCCTCCTCCAGAACACCTCTCTGGATTAAAGCCTCCCAAGACGTGTCCACCATCCCCACATTCCACCACTCAGCCTTGCCTCATTTGTTCTTCTTGGAGGGGAGGGGTAATTTTATGTGGCCAAATATGTGCAACGTAACACTCACCATTTTAACTTTTTTTTTTTTTTAAATGGAGTTTCACTCTTGTCGGCCAGGTTGGAGCGCAATGGTGCAATCTCGGCTCACTGCAACCTCCACCTCCCAGGTTCGAGCGATTCTCCTGCCTCAGCCTCCTGAGTAGCTGGGATTACATGCACCTGCCACCATACCTGACTAATTTTTGTAATTTTGGCAGAGGCAGGGTTTCACCATGTTGGCCAGGCTGGTCGTGAACTCCTGACTTCAGGTTATCCGCCTGCCTCAGCCTCCCAAAGTGCTGGGATTACAGGAGTGAGCCACTGTGCCTGACCCTCACAGTGAGGTACAGCTTGCTGGCCTTATGTGCACACACACTGTTGTGCAGCCATCACCATTTTCCATCTCCAGAACTTTTGCATCGTCCCCAATATTCATATGTGACCAGTAAGTAATAACTCCCCTTTCCAGCTAACCCCAATCTACTTTCTGTCTGTGAATTTGCCTATTTTAGGCACCTCGTATCAGTGAAATCAAATAGTGTTCTCCTTTTTTGTCTGGCTTCATTCACTTGGCACAATGTCTTCAAGGAGCAGCCATGTTGGATCATGTGAGAATTCCAACACCTTGCTCCCCACCTTTTTTTTTTTTTTTTTTTTAAACAAAGTCTTGCTTTGTCACTGAGGCTGGAGTGCAGTGATGTGATCATGGCTCACTGCAACTTCTGCCTTCCTGGTAGCTAGATTATAGGCATAAGCCTATAGGCTCATGTGATCAGACTCAAGTGATCCTCCCACCTCAGCCTCCCCAGTAGCTAGACTACAGGAATGCGCCACCACACCCACCTAATTTTTTGTAGAATTGGTTTTCACCATGTTGTCCACGCTGGTCTCAAACTCCTTGGCTCAAGTGATCCAACTGCCTTGGCCTCCCAAAGTGCTGGGATTCCAGGCATGAACCACCACACCTGGCACCTCTCCTTTTTTAGGAGGGTTTGTTCACCCTCTACCACCATGCCCCTATTGACTAAGAACATGAATAATGATAAAAGTTCCTTGAATTCAGTCCATGCTTTGAAGTTACTATTTTTAAACCACAATAGCATCAACAAGCATGTGAAAATCATAGCTAATGCATAGGTGTTGCGTGTTCACCCCGAAGACTGTACTGGAGAGGAAGTAGATTCTCAATGCCCGGCATGAGCCCTTGACCTGCACCCCACTGCCAGGACCTGCAGGCTAGCTTCTCACCACAGCGCCTCGTTGGGATCCCCAGGAGACCCCATGGAGACACATATCTCTAAGCCCCCACTTCACATCGGGAGGGGAGGGCCCCAGTTGGGCTGCAAGGCCCTGGCCAAGGGGTAACCAGAATGAAGAATGACCCCGGACAGCCTTTTAGGTTTTCAAAGCACACCTGTGCTGAATCTGTGGCGTAATCCCCTCAGCAGACCCGCAAGGATGGCAGGACAAACACCGTACTGTTTGACATTCAGTGAGTGTCACTGAACAACACATTCATTATTCATGCCACTTGCCACTAACCCAGGACCCTCAGCCACCAAGCTGAGCCACTTCAGAGGGAATCGGGACAACTAAGAATATCAGAAAGTCATTCTCTCAACGTGTGGGGACGGTAGAGGCCATACTGTATGCCAGGCTGGAATTTGGAGTCCAAGACAACCTCAAATGCATGGCTGTCCTGGCTGTGAAGGGGCCTCTCTCTCCTCCCCCAGTATCTTCCCTCCCAACCCTGAGAAGTCTGGAACTCCACAAATCAGCTGGCTCTGGAAAGTGAGGGATGGGGAGAGGAGGCAGTGGGTTGCCATGGTGACGGCAGCCAATCAGAGATCCTCTGCTCCTAGAGGAGGAGCAAGTTCAATCTGAGTCCCCCTCACCAACTGTGAAGGAGGGTGGGGCTGGAGCAGGGAGTGGGGGAAGATAGAGACAGGACATCACTGCCTGACAGCAGAGACCAACGTAGGGGAGAAGGGTCACAGGAAGGGCTGCTTTATTTCTAGAATTACCTACCTAGCTTCCATTTGAGTACTAGGCTGTGATACACACACACACACACACACACACACACACACAGAGTACATCTTACAAGTGCCCATGAGAAAGGGATTATTCACCCTATTTATAAAAGAAACATACTCCACCAGGCGTGGTGGGTCATGCCTGTAATCCCAGCACTTTGGGAGGCCAAGGCAGCCAGATCATGAGGTCAAGAGTTCCAGACCACCCTGACCAAAATGGAGAAACCTGTTTTCTGCTAAAAATACAAAATAGCCAGGTATGGTGATGTATGCCTGTAATCTCAGCTACTCGGGAGGCTGAGGCAGGAGAATCACTTAAAACCCAGGAGACAGAGGTTTCGGTGAGCCAAGATCACACCACTACACTCTAGCCTGGGCAACAAGAGTGAAACTTTGTCTCAAAAAAATAAAAAAAAATAAAAAAAAAAACAAGAGAAAGAAACAGACTCTGATAGGAAAGGTAACTTCAAACAGCCTACCTGTTATGTAGCGAGACCTAGATTTGAACTCTGGGGGATGGGATGCTGGAGATATTGGCAAGAGAGTCAGTAAGGTAGGCAGGGCAGAGCCCATGGCCCTCAAGACCTCCCTGAGGCTTCCCTGAGATGGCTTAAAGCAATTTATTGATGAAACAAGAGACACAGTGATGGTAAGAAGATGTACGAAGCATCAAGTCCATAGGACAAAGGGCAAGGAAAGACCAAAATCAGAAAAGAAATCAGCAAGATCAAAACTGGGAGGCTCAGAAGGATGGGATGGCAATCAGGGAGCAGGTGGAGGGAAGGCGAGGTGGGCTCTGTGTTCCTCACACCACCATATTCAAAGCCCCTGTAAGCCTCGCTGAGAAAGGTGGCCTGGCCCTGGCCCTGCCAAGCCAACTTTGGGTCAGACCTGCTGCTTGTGATCAGTCCACCCAAATGCTGGACTTGAGTCAAAGGGGCATGGGACCCACACACACAGATCAGCAACATCACCTCTGCAGACATCATCACCTCTCACAGCTCAAGTTGCACTACAGCAACAATACTGGGCCAGGGTGTGTGCGGCCACTCCCTGAATCCCCATGCACTGCCTGGCTGCACCATGGGACCCAATTCCTATATCCTTGCCCAGGAATCCCAGGGCAGCCACTACTCAGTGACTTGATTCACCATGCAATAACTCACACTCACAGCCTCTCAGGCACAAAGGAGGGGGCCCCTGATCTTCTCGGAGGTAGTTCTACCATAGGACCAGCTGGGAATTCACCCTGGGAACCTTCGGGGAGCCTGAGATCTCTTCCCAACCCTCAGAAAAAGTGGACCTAGTCTCACATGGGAATTCAGAGTATCTAATCCATACATGCGTATTTGTTCCATTCACACTGATGTGGTTTTAAAAATTATAGAATGGCCGGGCGCGGTGGCTCATGGCTGTAATCCTAGCACTCTGGGAGGTCAAGACGGGCAGATCACGAGGTCAGGAGATTGACACCATCCTGGCTAACATGGTGAAACCCCCTCTCTACTAAAAATACAAAAATTAGCCAGATGTGGTGGCACATGCCTATAACCTCAGCCACTTGGGAGGCTGAGGAAGGAGAATTGCTTGAGCCTGGGAGGTGAAGGTTGCCGTGAGCTGAGATGACACCACTGTACTCCAGCCTGGGAAAGAGAGCAAGGCTCAGTCTCAAAAAAACAAATAACAAAACAGAACAACAACAACAACAAAAAAACAGTAGGGTGTGGTGGTCCACAACTGTCATCCCAGCACTTTAGGAAGCCTGGACAGGTGAGTCATTTGATCCCAGGAGTTCAAGACCAGACTGGGCAACATAGTGAGACCCCATCTCTATCCATTAAAAAAAATAAAATAGAACAGTGACAATACGAAATGCTGGTGAGAATGCACAGAAACTAGAGGGGTCATGCATTGCTGGTAGCAACAGAAGAGGGTACAACTATTCTGGAAAGTCACTTGGCGGTTTCTTAACTAAACATATACTTGCCAGATCACCAAGCAACTGCACTCCCGGACATGATTCCAAGAGAAATGGAAAGATATTCACACAAAAATCTGTACATAAATATTCATCACAGTTTTATGCATAATAACCCAAACCGGAAACAATCAACATGTCCCTCAATAGGTGAACGGATAAACAAACTGTGGTTCATCCATACCATGGAACACTAATTCGGTCGTAAAAAGACATGAACTATTGCTACATAAAAGGACAAGATTACAGAGGTGGAGAACAGACTGGTAGCTGCCAGGAGCTAAGGGTGGTGGAATGAAGGAAGGGTGACTAAAAGGGGCAGCAAAAATAAAATGTTTGTGGGATATAGCAGTTGTGCGTCTTGATTGTGGTGGTAGGTACACCAGTCTTCACATGGGATAAAATGACATAAAACTACAGGCACACACTGCACCCATTCCCTGGTTTGATGCTGTATTACAGTTACGTAATGTGTAACCACGGGAGGAACTGATATAGGGTACGTGGGACCTCTCCCTACTATCTTTGCAACTTCTTCTGAATCTGTAATTATTTCAAAACAAACAGTTACCAGAAAAGAAAAGGGGAAAAAAGGGAAGTTGGGAATACTTTATGGAACCCAAAAAAGAAGGGTTCCTCCCAAAAAAGAAGAGTCAGGAAAGCAATCATGAATCAGTTCTCTCTCTCTCTCTCTCTCTCTCTCTCTCTCTCTCCCTCTCCCATTTGTTCTCTCTTCCTCTTTCTCTCTCCCTTTCTCTTCCTCTCTCTGCTTCTTTCTCTCTCCCTCTTTCTCTCTCCTTCTTTCTACCCCCTTTCTCTCTCCTTCTTTCTCTTTCCACCCCTCTCCCTCTCTCTTTTCCTCTTTCTCTGCATCTCTCTCCTTCTATCTCTGCAAAGCTGCATCATTTATCTTTGCAGACCACCTTCTGTGATGCTCATGCGTGTGGCTGCCTCACAGCCATGAAGAATGTCAGTGCTTTTTGGTGGTGCGAGCATGTGTGCTCTGTGTGTGGCTGGTTTGTGTCGATCTAAAGACCCTGTTCTCCAGGCTTGAGGGTTTTTTTTTGGCAGCACAGCATCTATAAAACCTTAACTGGCAGCCCGTCGATTTAATTTAGGGAGACTCTGTTTGCTGAAAGCTATTTCTAGACAGCTTGGGAAGCTGAGCAGCCGAGCTGGGCCCTGCCTGTGGGGCTACAGTTTCTTAGAAGGAAGTCTGAGGGCTGGGCCCAGGTTCTCAGCTTAATGGATTTCGCTTTAGGGTGCGAAGGGCAGTGTTTAATGTAGTTGGTGCACACAGAGAAATGCATTAGCTCTCTCTTAGATTTATTTCAAAACTCTCAGGAAAACAAAATCCACTAACCCTGCCTGAGCCTGGAGTTCATGCCTCTTCCGTGGCATTGGGGTCGCACAATCCAGATGTAACCGCCTCCAGGAATAGGGTCACCTCCTCCTTTCCAGAGATGGTGTCCTGATCCCAGGCAATGCCCCTTTTTCCTCCAGATCAGTCCAAGATGGATGGGTCTATAAAGCAAATGACAAAAACCTACCATCATTAGCCCACCTGATATAAAACACTGGGAGAAAAGCTGGCCAGTAGCCATAAAGCTTTCCCACTTAAACACGAAGAAGGAAGGGCCCTCAAGACAGCAGCCCCTGGGCAGGCTACTGGTGTTAAAACCACCTTTCCAAAAATCCTATCAGTGAGAAAATCATGGCAGTGGGAGAGATCTGATCTAGCCAAACCCCATCTTGCCTTTGGCCCTCAAGCTGCTCTTAATTGTTTCCGGGCTTAGGACAAGCTAACTTTAGGAGAGATTTAATTTATACGTTAA
This sequence comes from Saimiri boliviensis, assembly GCF_048565385.1. Taxonomy (NCBI): domain Eukaryota; kingdom Metazoa; phylum Chordata; class Mammalia; order Primates; family Cebidae; genus Saimiri; species Saimiri boliviensis. Next base: position 102,340,645 of record NC_133461.1, read on the forward strand.
ATAATAATAAATAGGCTGGGTGCGACGGCTCACGCCTGTAATCCTAGCACTTTGGGAGGCCGAGACTGGCGGATTGTCTGAGCTCAGGAGTTCTAGACCAGCCTGGGCCACATGGTGAAACCCCTTCTCTACTAAAGTACAAAAACAAACAAAAAAAATGGCCAGGTATGGTGGTGGGCACCTGTAAGTCCAGCTACTCAGGAGCTTGAGGCACGAGAATTGCTGGAACCCAGGAGACAGAGATTGCAGTGAGCTGAGATCATACCACTGCACTCCAGCCTAGGACACATCGAAAGTCTGTTTCAAAAAAAAAAAAAAATCAATCAATAATAAATAATCACAGCCCTTCCCCAAAACTCAATTGCCTTTGTAAAGCTAATGAGAGATCGCCAGGCTAGGAAGAGGAGAGGAGGCTGAATTCTGCTAAGGTGCAGACATAATCGACTGCCACCCATTATTTCAGAGGTCACAATATGCAATGTCCCCAGTCACTCCTGCAAATAACATCACTATTGGAGAACTGTTCGAGATATCTAAGACTGGCTGTTTGAGGTATCTCCAGGTTTTCTGCACGTTTGATGACAAGTGGTTCCACCTGAGTCCTCCTACTGCTCCTGTGGCTGCACCCAGAAGCAACTCAGTGTGCAGGAGGCCCATTTCCCATGCCCCATGATGGTACCGCAACCAATCAGCAAGCACCCATTGCCTAGCCCTCTCCACCCCTTCCTTCAAACTGTCTTTGATACACCCTAGCCTGGCTAGGCACAGTGGCTCACACCTATAATTCCAGCACTTTGGGAGGTCGAGGTGGGCATTTCACCTGAGATCGGGAGTTTGAGACCAGCCTGACCAAAATGGTAAAACCCCAGCTCTAAAAATACAAAAAGTGAACCAGGCTTGGTGGTGCATGCCTGTAATCCCAGCTACTCAGGAGGCTGAGGCAGGAGAATCGCTTGAACTGGGAGGCGGAGGTTGCGGTGAACCGAGATCACGCTATTGTACTCCAGCCTGGGCAAACAATAGCCGTCTCAAAGTCTCAAAAAAAAAAAAAAAAAAAGTCTCTAAATGCTCAGGAAGGTTGATTTGAATGATAACTCTATCTCCACCATGGCGTGGCAGAACTCATGTCAGTTCAACTCCATGGACTCCAGGAACTGGTTTTGTTTGTACATTGGGCAGGAAAGTCAGGCTGTTACAGTGTAAAGTATGAACTGCCTGCCACAGGCCACGTGACATAGCTTGTGGCCGGCCCCTGCATGGTAACTCCAGCTGTCACCTGAGTGAGTTCCTTGGTGAGCCAGTAGAGCACTTTAGGCTCTGTCCACAGGGATATTGCCCTTGTCCAGGGTCCTCCAGGCCCATCTCGGAAGGACCCTGAGAAGAACCTGGTTGTGGTCATGTGATGCCTTCTGAAGGCAGCTGGCAGCCTCCGGGCTGGGCCTGCAGCTTGCCTGAGGGATAAAGACACCCTGTGTTTGATTGGTTTGTGTCAATCTAAAGACCTTGTTCTCCAGGCTTGAGGGGTTTTTTTTTGGCAGCACAGCACCTATAAAACCTTAACTGGCAGCCCATCGATTTAATTTAGGGAGATTTCTGTTTGCTGAAAGCTGTTTCTAGACAGCTTGGGAAGCTGAGCAGCAGAGCTGGGCCCTGCCTGTGGGGCTGCAGTTTCTTAGAAGAAAGCCCGAGGGCTGGGTTCTCCATTTAATGGATTTTGCCTTAGGATGTGAAGGGCAGTTGAGAAAGTCAACTTTCACCTTGTTAGCTTGTAGATGATCTTCCCAAACCTAGCCCCAAAGGGTGCTTCACAGTGGGAGGCAACCCCCACCTTGTTCAGCAAGAGGGTTCAGAAGAATGGACTGGAAGAAGTTTAGAAGAATGGACTGGAAGAAGTTTGGAAGAATCAGGGTTTCCCAGCTCCCCTGGCCTTTCCTGAATGTCCTTATTCCAACTGCCAGAACCTCACTGTTTCATAATTGGTGCACCAAATTTAGTTCTGGATGTAGGTTGCTGCAGAGTGTAACTGCTGCAGCTCTGTGAGTACTGTGATTAACTTCGAGAATTGACTCCAAGTGGTCTCAGATCCTATACTATGAGCAGAAATGACTTGAGGAGCAGGGTTGCATAACCGACCTCATTTGCCTGTTTTCCCCATCCACTTTAAGCCTGACAGCCTCTGACTTGACCCATGCCCATTACTGAAATCCCAGAGAGTCACCAGCATAGCCTGACATCCTTCAGCATGCCTTTACAATCCCCTTAAGCCTCAGTCTCAGTAGAAAAACTGTCCAAGTTCCAAAAGCCAGCCACACTGATTTCACCAGCTGTTTCCGTCTGTACTTCACTGACAAGCAGCCAGCTTCCGCCAGCCCAGAATGATGGGGTCCTATTGTCTCCATGCCCTTAGACAGGTCAGTTATGTGGTTATGGGCATTTCATTTCCTAGTGCCAGGTTGCATCTTATTCAGAGTTCATTTGGCTGCAAATTAACAGGCATCTACGCCAAATTACCATAAGCAAAAACAGGAAATTCATTCACGTTTAGAAAGATATCACAAAGAAACCAGCACAAAAAGAACAGCTGGCTGGAACCAGGAATCAGTAGCAGCAGCAGCACCTGGGAAGTCTGTCTCTGTCTCTGTCTGTCTGTCTGTCTGTCTCTCTCTCTCTGTCTCTGTCTCTGTCTCTCTCTCTCTCTCTCTCTCTCTCTGGCACCCTCTTTCTTCCTCTTTTTCTGTTAGATATAATGAACTATATCTAGTTTCTCTTCAAAGAATCAGTATGTCATTATGTTCAGCTCTCTTACTCTTTAATTCTCTATTTTAAAGTTGTACTTCCTTGTAGTTTCAGTAAACAACCTTTTCCACCAGTTTTAATCAGTAGTTCACATCTGTTTCCCGCAGTCCCCTAAACCGTCCTGACTCATCCAGGTCACCTGCTCTGGTCACCTACTTTGACCCCTGCTTACCTGTTCTGACCTGCTCATAATTGTCCTTCCCACCAAACTACCCACCCCGTCACTCCCGCTCGTACCCCTGCTCCCTTTAAAAGAGCCAATCTGAATTAGACTAGGCTGTGCGGTCTAACCCTAGCCAATAGGGGAACGACACAGCGGTAGGGGCAACCTCCGTTAGGCATAAGTGCCCCTTCCCCTCCTTGTCCAGGTGTGTGCTCACCATTGTTCCATCTGTGAGCCACACCCTTCTATAGTAGAAGTAAACTGCCTTGCTAAGGAAATGTATATAGAGTGCTACTTCTTTTGCAGTTATCGAAAATTCTACTTATAACATCTCTTTCTCCCACCCCCACCTTATTCTGCATCTGCATCTTCCATCTCCCTGACAGACTCCCTCTCTGCTTCCAAGCAGTGGCCATCCCATGTTTCCTGGGATGACAGAGAACCAGACTAGCCCTCACTCCATCCTGATTTCAGAATGTCCAGGCAACAGAATCTACCTGGCCCACTTTAGGTCAGGTGTGTGTGTCTTTGCCAAGGATTTTGACCAGGGGGTGGACTGCATTGTGCAAATCTGCATGGGGTAGGGGTCCTGTTCTGGGAGAATGGTAATGGAAAGCCCAGCAACCACCCCACATGTGTGCTCCATCAGGGTCAGCAACTAGCAAGCAAACAGTAATACTGTGCTCGCTATAAAAACGTCTGAATGTAAGTTCCTTGCTGGTGGTAGAACACTTTAATTGGGTTAGGCAAGCTGGGGATGGAAAACGATTTATGAGTATCCTGACCTCTAGCACTAGAGCTGCCTCTCCCCCCTGCAGAATCCCCAGGGGCTAAACACCCCTGGAGATGTCAGAGCAGGGTGTGAACAACTGAGTCTTTTAACACAGATTGTCAAAAGGGCTAGAGACTGTGAGGGGAGGGGAGGGGCCACCTCTTTCCCAGCTGTCCAGTTCTGTCTGCTGCATGCTTTTGTATGCCAAAGGTGCTGGAATCAGCTCTGGAGTCACCCTGCACATTCCCTCCCTGCCGCACTTGGAAGCACAGAGAGATTGATTGATAAGGAAGGAGCCGACTGCCTCCCCTACCCCAGCCCCCTGGAATTTCGATTTAAGGACAGTAGGGACTTGGAAAATCATAAAGTCGATTTTAAAAGGGGGTGGAATAGAAGAAAATGCATGCCATCCCTCTGTAGCTGCTAATAAAATGCCACTATGACTCTCATGCCTTTTCCTTTGTAGTTTAGGGTCAGACTCATTCTGCTCAATGGGTTCAAAACTAGTATCAGATATAATACACTAAATTCAAGCACAGCAATTTCTTTTCTTTTCTTTCTTTTTTTTTTTTTTTTTTTTTTTTAGACAGGGTCTCTTGCTCTGTTGCCCAGGCTGGAGTGCAGTGGCAGGATCATGTTCATTGCAGCCTCAACCTCCTGGGCTCAAGCAAGCCCCCTGTCTCAGCCTCCCAAGTAGCTGGGACCACAGGTATACACCATTCTCATCTAATTCTTGTATATTTTTAAGAAACAGAGTCTTGCTTAGTTGCCTAGCCTAGTCTTCAACTCCTGGGTTCTTCAATTCCTGGGTTAAAGCAATCTTCTTGCCTTGGCCTCATAAAATGTTGGAACTACAGCGTTGAGCCACCATGCCTGGCCTTCCTGACTCTTCCTGTTTGACTCAAATAATAGAATATCCTCTTTTTCAAGACAGCTTCGGTTCAATGATCAATATGTCCCATGGAGACTTCCAACTTTGATGTTACCACTCTGGCCCCCGTATAGCCTGGGCATGTTTGGGGCTGGGGCCAGCTCCTTTTCTGCCCCTCCTGCCCCATTTGCCAGAGTGGGGATACAGGGGATAGGAAGGATAGTGAGGGAAAGAAAGGTCATCCAAGGCTGTGATAGTCATGATGATGACCTTGGCGTTCTCTGGGCCTTGCATGTGTTTAGAGCTTACTTTTCTCCTTGTAGTACTTTGGAGAGTCTTTCAAAGAGCCTCCCTCCACCTACCACCCATTTCTCATTTTTATTTACTTAAATTTTTTTTAGAGACAGGGTCTTGCACTGTCACCCAGGCTAGAGTGCAGTGGTGTGATCATTGCTCACTGCAGCCTTGAACTCCTGGGCTCAAGTGATCCTCCCACCTCAACCTCCCAAAGTGCTGGGATTATACACAAGCCACATCTGGTCCTCAGGGCACTGCCACACGCCCTTTGTTCTGACAAAGCTTGCAGACTGTCCCGAGGCAGCAGCCTCCCTTTCCTCTGCTATCAGAGCAGTCAGCCAAGCGTGAATGTTCTCTGTTGAATTGCTCAATCAATGGTCAGATGATGGCCCACTGTGCGATAGCAAGTATTCCCAGTAGTTCATTCATGTTTGAGGAAGAGAAAGACATGTCCTTCATTCCCCATGGTTGTGGAAGCTTGGGCTTGGGGTGGAAAGGAATTAGAATGGTGGGATTGGGAAGAAGGGTGGGATCACAGCATGCCAACAATACCCATCAAAGAAATCCACCCTCCCTGGATGCACTGGCTCACACCTGTAATCCCAGCACATTGGGAGGTCGTAGTGGGCAAATCACAAGGTCAGGAGTTTGAGACCAGCCTGGCCAACAAGGTGAAACCCTGTCTCTACTAAAAATACAAAAATTACCTGGGTGTGGTGGCACTTGCCTGTAATCCTAGCTACTCGAGAGGCTGAGGTTAGGAGAATCACTTGAACCAAGTAGGTGGAGGTTGCAGTCAGCCAAGATCGCATCACTGCACTCCAGCCTAGGAGACAGAGTCAGATTCCATTCCCCCCACTCCCAAAAAAAAGAAAGAAAAAGAAAAAGAAAGAAATCTGCCCCAAAACCTCAGCTCTGCCTTTGGTTTTCCAATTTCTCATAGGCTGCCGGAGAGAAGTCCACTGAGGTTTGCAAAAGAGGCTGTGGGCCCTCCTTGCACTTCCTGCTTTGGGGTCCCACTCTTCACTTCAGACTGTGGTAGTGGTGGGAGCTGTCTTCTTGGAATCTTAGTCCAAAACAATAAAAACAGCTGCTAGACACTGATTCTTGCACAGCCCAGGTCTTCTGCTAAGTTCTTGACATAGATTTTCCACAATAAACCGATCTGGTGGGAGTGACTATTACCCGTTTACAGATGACAAGGCCGAGCCTCGGGGAGAGGAACTAACTTGGCCAAGGTCACATGGCTACATGGTGGGGGCAAATGATGAACTAGAGTTTTCTGACTGCACAATTCTATGGTGCACTGGGTCCAGGAGTAAATACTTTACGTCGGTTGATATTATGAATATAAAATCCACGGTTGTGTGCCAGCCTTCAAGGAGTGTACAGTCTAGATAAGGCATACGCTACCCATGCTCCTTCTCCTCTGCTCATCCTGCCTTCCTCCTCACAGGAAGCCTCTGCCTTCCCCACCCCACCCCTCTGCTCCTTTCAGTTCTTGAGCTAAATGTTGTCCCTGCATTTGTGCAATATATTTTACTCCCATTAGACTATGAGCTTCTCAAGTTTGAGGACCATGCCCTGTTATCCTCTCATCCTCTGCATGTATCTCAGTGCCTGGCAGAGGCTCAAACACAGTGAAATTTGGGAAGTCCCTAGCCCTTCAAAAGTCCAGAGAAAAGAAAGAAGAAAGACAGTGCATTGTCTCTGCTTGCTTCGTTTTTTTTTCCCTGGATGGAGCATTTCAACAGAAACCCATGTGCAGTGCAGGTATCAGGGATTAATCCAGCAGGGTTATGAGCCCAGAATGTAGGAAACATCCCAGGAAGAAGGAAACAAAGAAGACTACTCTTGGGGACAAAGCTGTCGATGCCAGCCTGGCCAACATGGCAAAACCCCATCTCTACTAAAAATTAAAAAATTAGCTGGGTATGGTGTGGCAGGTACCTGTAATCCCAGCACCTTGGGAGGCTGAGGCAGGGAGAAACACTTGAACCCGGGAGGTGGAGGTTGCAGTGAGCTGACATTGCGCCACTGCCTGGGCAACAGAGCAAGACCCTATCTAAAAAAAAAAAAAAAAAAAAAAAAAAACCCACAAAAGCTATAGACAGTCGTTCCACCGTAACGTAGAAGCAAACTTACTACTTTCTGGGCAATGCATTTCCAGTTTTGAACACCTATCCCCCAGATGAGCTGTTAGAAACCAGACCACTGTAATTGAAGAGCCACCTTCATGGACTCTGAGGGAAGTTATACAGGATTTTGTAGAGGAGGCTACAGTGCTGAGGATCTACTTCATCTTGGGTCTCTGTTGCTACAGATATTATGAAAATGGACCAGAATCAGAAAAAGACATTGTCAAATTTCTTCCCTGTCATGGTCCATTGACTTTGTTGCTGTGGGTTTATAACTTTACTAACATTGTTATGATGTCTCAGAAAGAGGAGGGAGACCTGAGTCCAGTCCAGCATCTTGAACAGAAGGGCCTAACATTTATTTTCATCTTTGATATGGAGTTTTCTTTCTAGGAATTTATCCTAATTGAATAGGAGTCCTAAAATAGAATGTATATCCAAGTGTGGAGATGTGTCCATTGCAGTATTGCTTATAATAGTGACCTGGGAATTATTTTTCTTTTTGAAACAGAGTCTTGATTTGTCACCCTGGCTGGAGTGCAGTAGCACAGTCTCAACTCACTGCAAACTCCACTTCCCAGGTTCATGTGATTCTCCTGCCTCAGCCTCCCGAGGAACTGGGATTACAGGCACACGCCACCGCACCCGGCTAATTTTTGTATTTTTAGTAGAGAAAAGATTTCACCATCTTGGCCAGGTTGATCTTGAACTCCTGACCTCAAGTGATCCACCTGCCTCAGCCTCCCAAAGTGCTGGGATTATAGGTGAGTCTCCATGCCCAGCCTTGTCCTGGGAATTTTAAAAGTGAATTATGATATATTTAGCACAAATCATTGGAGCCAGTAAAACTGATGACATAGAGTTCCATAAAGGAAAATGGTACACGTATGGAATGTCTATTCAGTTGAAAAGTTTTGCAGCCACTAAATTCTACACAATTGAAGATATTTAATACCAAAGAAAACTTTTCACAGTAAGTGAATAAAAAGGGCTGCAAAAATGTAGTGTGATCTAATTTCTGTACAAATCTCATACTTTTGAATTTAAAGATATAAAAAGAAACTGCATAAAAATGTTTAATAGTATTAACTCTGGGGGGTGGAATTCTGGATGATTTTTTATATATATTTCTGAACGAACATGCATTATTTTATGCATAAATATATGGTATATATGGTGTACATATGGTATATAGTATATATTTTATATATTGGTATGTCTATTTATATTAAGTATGTATATTTGTAAATATGTACATTTAACTATACTTTTATAGTTAAATGTATTTATATAAATTATATATAAATTTTATATATTATATATTGTAAATATATATTTATATAAATTATATATAAATGTTTAGATGGTAAATATGTAAATATATATTTATATATACACCATATATAGTATATCTTTACATAGATTTAAGGTGTATATACATATGCATATATGTGCACATACACACACATGTATGTGTGTGTATATATACCTATATCTACAAAACCTACCCCTGTCTGCTCTTACTCAGTTTATTTCCATTTCCACCTTCTTACTCCTCTATCTGGCAAAGCATAGCTAAAAAGAGTTCAGGGAGGTTGTTTTTGTTGCCTCTATGGCTTAGGAAGGGTTAATCAACTACTAATTAACTCATTAGACTGGGAGGAGCAACTGAGTTCAGATTGGATGACAGTGACATCATGCCAGTAGCGGGAGCCAATAGCAGCGCCCCTGCCGACGAACTTTCTTAAGCCCCGGATGCCTTAATGAGCTTCCTATACGCTGGGTAGTAGTAGTTGCGGCTGTAAACCCGGCCTACTCAGCCCCGCCAGCGCCCGCCCTGCGGCCCCGGACCTCCTGGGCTGTGCCTGGGCTGCGCCCAGCGAGGGCCCCTTCTCACTCTAGTTCCTCCCCCAGCCTCTTCTCATCCAGGGCATCACCAGTTTCTCTCCGGGGACCTTCACTGCTCGTTTCTCAGCAGGGGACTGCGTCTTGCTAATGAGTCTAGGCGGTGGCTTTCCTTTGTCCCCATATTTTGCTTTTCCTCTCTCTGGGGACCCAGCCCAGGGGTTACGCCCCCTCTCGCTGGTGTTCAGGCTTCCTCATAGCCTCGCAGCCCTTAAAAGAAAACCCAGAACTGAAAGTATAATAATAAAAAAGAAAGAAAGAAAACCCTGTGTCTAGGGCACCAAGAAGCACCTACTAAGCCCAACCTACTGGACGGGCTGTTTCCCTACCGCGAGGTCACTCTTCTCATTCTAGAAAACAGAGGAGGACGAGTTGGGGGCGGGTAGGGGGTCAACAAACGCGTAAAGAGCACCCAAAGATAGCCATGGCTAACAATATCTAAAATACGTTAGATTTTCAAATTTGGCATCGCACTGACTCTAGTTTTAGGTTTGTCTTTAGTCAGGTAAGCATTTCCTCATATCTTCAAATACTCTTGTTTTTAATTTTAAGAGGCTTCCTACCATTCCAGCATATGGAAAAACGTATTGAACTCTTCCCCTATCGTTGGATAGATTGTGTTCAGCTATTTTCTATTTTAAATAATTCCGTGATAAACAATGATGGATCTTTTGTACATGTTTTCTTGTCCCAATATCTGAACATTTCCTTAAGATAAATCTTAGTGAAATCACCTTTTTGTTTTCTTCCTAAAAATATTTTGCTTAACATTTTTCTTATTATTCCAAATTAAATAAAAATCACTTTGTCTAATTTCAAAACCAGACCTCTAGGTATTTTGAGTTACGACTGCTTAATCAGTTTTTTAGATTTCAGTAAAGTTTTATAATTCTGTTTTAAACTTTAATTCAAGGTAGTTTTATATTTCAGTTGCTATTATGAATGGAGTCTTATTTCCAGTATGTTTTCTTTATGGATATTGCTAATATCAAGTGTTCATATTTATAAATTAATGTCATTTGAATTTACTTCACCAAGTCTATTATTATTCTGTCAGTTCTCTTGAGTTTCCAGGTAATCATTACACCAAACTTTCAGCGTATATCAAAAGAACTTGCCATACGTACTTGATGGCTTTTTTTTTCCCCCCCAGGAAAAATATATCTCTTTCTATCTCCTTTGCCCTTTTCCTTTGAATTCCTGCCTGAAATTATCACCATCCTGTTTTCTTTCTGTTTGGATCTGTTTTGTTAGAAACCAGACTCCTTGGTACTGTGATTCAGTTGGTCATTTACTTTGAGATATTTTTATCAGCAGCTGATTATAGGGTTTTTTAAATTTGACAATCTTTGTTTTAATAATATTTAGATAATTTGCATCTGCTGGCATAGCAATGATGTCATTTTCTTTTATCCTCTTTATTTCATTTGTTGTCATTCTTCCTCCATAGACTATGTTTTTTCCTTCTCTATGTTTTCATGTTTTGGAAGGAATGTATGCTATTTTAAAAGTCTCCTAGTGTTTCAGTGTCCCTGAAAGCACCCTTTCAACATATACTTGTCTCAATATCAGAAATATAGAATAAAACAGTATTTTTAAAAAGAATTCTGGGCTGGGGGTGGTGGCTCACACCTGTAATCCCGACTTTGAGAGGCTGAGGCAGGTGGATCACAAGGTCAAGAGTTCAAGACCAGCCTCGACAAGATGGTGAAACCTCATCTCTACTAAAAATACAAAAAAATTAGCCAGGCACGCTGGTGGGCACCTGTAATCCCAGCTACTTAGGAGGCTGAGGCACATAATTTGCTTGAACCTAGGAGGCAGAGGTTATGGTGAGCCAAGATTGCACCACTACACTCCAGCCTGGCGACGGAGCTGTTAAGTGTGCTCTGAATAAGGAGGCCACCTAAACAGGCTTTGTGTAAGCAACAAGGCTGTTTATTTACTCGGTTGTGAGTGGGCTGAGTCTGAAAAGACAGTCAGCTGAGGGTGGTGGGAGAGGAGCTGGTTTTATAGGGTGGGGTAGGTAATGGAAAATTGCAGTTTAGAGCAATTTTTTGCAAGTGGAGGTGCAGGGGGGCGCTGTCACAGGGTCCAGTGTCACAAGGTTGACCTATCAGTTGAAGCAGGAACAGTAGTAGAATGTCATAAGGTCAGTTAATCAGGCCACAGGGTCCAGTGTCACAAGGTTGACTTATCAGTTGAGGTAGGAACAAGGGTGGCATGTCGCAAGGTTGGTTAATCAGCACTGCAGGAGCTAGCTATTCTTCTCCTTTTTCGGTTTTTCTGTTACCTTAGACTTTCTGGATCCAGGAGGTCATCTGGAGGTGTCTGTGTGGGTCCCAGGGGTCACCATGGCTTGACTATGGTGCAGTCCATGGTACAGTCAGTTCAAAGAACCTTGCAAGAGTGAAACTCCACTCTGTCCCAAAAATAATAATAATCCTGTTCTTTTCCATCCCTTTTCGTCCATATGGGGATTTAAGAAACTTTACTTCCCTTGCCTCCAAATTTTCTGGGTTTGGTTACTATAATCTGGAGTTGTATAATAAGATCACTGTTATTAAATTCTATTTAACATTCTATATCTCCAAGAACAACTTTTGACATTTGCAACATAACACATATTCGATCAAATTATTCTAAGTGGGGTTCATTGATGGCACAGTTTCTGAATCCTTGCATTTTGAAAATGTCATTTACCTTTGTACAACTTGTCTGGATATAAAATTCCAGATGATTCATAATCTTGCTCAAAATTCTGTACATATTTTCCCATTATTTGTCGTTTGGCAAACCAGACTGATTTTTATTCCTTGGTCATTGCTAGGTTTTTGTTGTGTTGTTTTGCTTTGTAGTCCTGGATGATAGTCGAATTTGTTTCCTATAATTCAAAGTATCTGCCATGAATTTGATTGGAATGTGACAAGAACTTCCAATCTTCAATTCTATCAGTCATTTCGGTTTTAATTTGTTCTTATTTTTTTCCTATAATTTTTGTTAGAGTTTAATCCTCCCCCTTCCCCTCGCCTCCTCTTCTTTCTTTTTCCCCTCTCCCTGTCTTCTGGCAATGTTTCTTAAATTTGTTTTCCACATTGCCTACTCCATTTTTCTCAGTCTTGGTTACAGCCCTGTTCTGGACAGTCTCTTCCCTGAGCTTCAAGTCTGCCGTGATCTTCTCAGTTTCCTTGCAGTTTTGTGCTCACTCACTCACTCCCTCCTCATCCTCAGCCTCCTCTCCTCTTCCTCCCTCTGCTCCTGCTTAAAGAGACGACTCCTTATTAAGAATGCCAAAACTTCCTTCCAGGTACTGCAGACAGCCTTTTAAGGAGATACTGTCTTCCATAGAACCTTCAGGATGATTCCTCCCCTGTGTTCTGTGGTATTTTGTCATGCCCCCATGTTGTTTTTATTTTATTTACTTGTATTAGAGACACAGTCTCATTCTGTTGCCCAGGCTGGAGTCCAGTGATGTAGTCACAGTTCTGCAGCTTCGAACTCCTGGGCTCAAGAGAGCCTCCCACCTCAGCCTCTTGTGTAGCTGGGACTACAGACACACACCACCATGCCCAGCTAATTTTTAAAACAATTTTTTGGAGAGACAGGGGCTCACTTGTGGCCCAGGCTGGTCTGAAATGCCTGGGCTAAAGTGATCCTCCCTCTTGGCTTCCCAAGGTGTTAGGATTACAGGCATGAACCACTGTGCCCAGCCTGTTGTTTTTAATTAATAGACTCAACACCAAAGGAGGTGAAATCTAAACCCTAGGTTCCCTCAGCTCCACATAACACCCACACAGGAGATGAGACAAATAAAACGTAGAGCGTTTGGGGTGACCCAGCTCCCAGCACTTTCCCAGCATCTCTCAGCATCCAAGTGGGGTGGCTCTGCTGTCCGGAGGCGAAATCTTCTATGCCTACACCTCTCCTGAAACTATGAAAATCAGGACTGACAAAAACACAGAACAATAAACTACAAACCCACATGCACACTGGAAAAGGTGCTTCCTATCCCTGCTGCACTGTTCTGTAGGAATTCCACCTCCCAGGATGCACCATGTTGCCACCAGTTCCCCCTCCTGTCTGGCTAGTTGCTTCCTGGAGCTTGCTGTCACTAGGATGGGTACTGTAGGATGAAGGGCAGAAGAAAACAGTATTCCTGGTCACTTCAAAAAGCAGCTGGAGAACAGGAGAGAGTTAGGACATATCAGGAAACTCCCTTAATTAAAATAATGCCCTGATGCTCAGGAGAATGGTTAGATCTCACAAACTCAATTTTTGTTTCTGCGAACTCCAAAAATCTGAGACAGGTCTGTTAATTTAAAAAGTTTACTTTGCCACCAAGATTGAGGATGTGTGCCCGTGACACAGCCTCAAGAGGTCCTGGTGACGTGTGCCCAAGGTGGTCGGGGCACGGCTTGGTTTCATACATTTTAGGGAGACATGAGTCATCAATCAATATATGTAAAATGTACACAGGTTCCATCTGGAAAGGCAGGACAACTCAAGCAGGGAGGGGGCTTCCAGGTCACCAGGAGACGAGAGACACATGATTGCATCCTTCTGAGTTTCTGATGAGGCTCTCTGAAGCAGGTAATCAGATACGCACTTATCTCAGTGAGCAGGGGTGATTTTGAATAGAATGGGAGGCAGGTTGGCTCTAAGCAGTTGCCATCTTGACTTTTCCCTTTAGCTTGACTTATTTCCCTTACACATTCCCCAAATTCACTTTCTCCTTGGCGTTGATTCAAGTGTTTAGGCATTCACTCAACAAATGTCAGTCTCAGTAAGCTCCCCTGTCACACGGTGCAGATGCCCCTGAAGCCCCAGAGTGGGAGTCCTCTCTTAATTCCTACAGCTGAGACCAGGCTCTCAGACAGCAAAAGGGCACGCTGCAAGGAGTAGGCTGGGAGCACAAAACACGGCACCCAGACCGCCTCTTTGACCCCAAAGGTCCAACCTCAGTGGTGTCTGATCCTCAGTATGTAGACATGGGAGAGGGAGGAAGGGACAAAGAAGCCTTCGATGTGCCTGGGTGGCTGCTGGAACTCAGGTTCCACAGGCTTCAGATTCAGGGGAAATCCCCAATTCATTTTTTGTTGATCGTCGGTGTTTTTATCTTTGCTTCTGTCTTCCCCGGTACTGGGGAAAGCCACACTGGGGGCCGCAGTCTGTATGCCACCCTAAACTGAAGTTGGTGCATTACTTTCCAGCCCCATTTTACCTGAATTCAGAGTCTTCTGGCATCGCTGTTCAATGTATTTATATTGACGTCTGTCATGCTGCCTTCCTCTGGTTCCACTTCTGCCTCTATTCACTCCACATAAGTCTTTTTTTTTTTTTTTTTTTTTTGAGATGGAGTCTCACTCTGTCACCCAGGCTGGAGTGCAGTGGCATGACCGCAGCTCGCTGCAACCTCCGCCTCCCGCATTCAAGGGATTCTTCTGCCTCAGCCTCCTGAGTCACTGGGATTACAGGTGCGCACCACCATGCCCGGCTAATTTTTTTTTTTTTTTCTATTTTTAGTAGAGATGGGGTTTCACCATATTGGCCAGACTGCTCTCTAACTCCTGACCTTGTGATACACCCACTTCAGCCTCCAAAGTGCTGGTATGACAGGCATGAAACACCACACCCAGCCCCTCATACGTCTTTAACCTGAATCCTCAGCCCGCCCCCTCTAAAATGTGCTGGTGCCCCATGACTCCGTATCTCCCATGCAGATCCTGGACTCCAGAGCTCTCTAATGGCCTTCCCTGTGCTTCCTCCACCATGTCCCCAAACAGAGCACTGACCTCACCATGCCCCAGTGACCAGCACCAGGCATTCAGGCCAGAAACCTGGCAGCCTCCTTTCTTTACCCGGTCTGGTCTATCCACGGTCTGCCTGGTAACCCTACCTCCACCAGTATTTCGAATTGCCCACTTCTCCCCCACACCCCCTGCCTTACCCCGTTGCCCCAGAAACTCTCCTAGTTCAGGCCCTCATAAACTGAACTGCCTGAATTAGACCACATTTACTACTACAAACTGAGATGTTTTGAGATCTAGGGACAGTAACACCAGGAGACTAGGGTCTGAGGTTCAGCTTTGTCATTGATGAGTCCTGTGACATTGAACAAGCCCCCTGACTTCTTTTTTGAGCCTATCTCACATGGTGCTCCAGTAGTAGGGATTAAAAGAGAGCCTACATGAGAGATGCCTTGTAAGTAAACAAGGGAGGATTTGCACACCCATAGTCAACTTCAGAGTGGGTGGAGAGTAAGGAGCACCAATGTGTGTCGAGTCCTAAGTATATGCCATGCCCTGGTGGGGGCGCTGTTTACACACCACCTCCCTCCATCCTCAGGGCTCCACACTGCTGCCTATCCAGAGAACCCTTGTTCTTGATGTTCCTCCTGGGTCCACACGGTTCCCAGACTGTCTGTTCTCTGAGCTATGTTACGTAAATCCCAGCTAGCCCAGTATCCATAGAAACCAGAATCTCCCATCTTCCTCAGCCTGTTCCCTGGCAGAAGAATCCCACCCAGGTGACACCCACATATAAGGACAAACAGTGCCCCAGAGGAGGGGAGCTTGCCCCTGCTCTGGGCCATGAGACCTCAGTACTTGTTTAGTAGTTCCTGAAGGCATTTGTCCGGTCCTCCAGTCAGGGCAGGGGGAAGGAGTGAGTGGCACAGGCCAGTGTAAGAAGCTGCATTTTCTTTTTGAAATCTGGAAGGGAGATGCTGCAAGCCCGATGTCTTACATCACTAACAATCATCTTTGTCCTGCCCAAATGGCTCCACTGCTCCTGGAAGTTAAGGTCACCTTCACAGTGGACATGAGTCAGTATTTGTCATCATCTTTAATCTCATACATACAAGGATATCTGTCATCTCTGGAACATGATTTCATTGTGCATAATCAATTACTAATTTTATGAACGTTTTTTTAAGGATCTCGTTCCTCTCCAGAATAACCTTTCTTATGCCTAAAACATGATGACTCACGAGTCTTTTTTTTTTCCCTAGGGTCAAAACATGAGACAAAGTTTCTGTCCCCAGTCCCAGGTTCTGGAATATTGGCCAGCAACAGCACCCTTTGTCAGCAGTCCCTACTGTGCACAAGACATAGGTTTTTGCTAGTGACATAAATAGGACGCTAGAATTGTAAATGCCCAAGTTTCACAGTACCAAAAAGCAGTTCAATGGCTAGATTCGTCTTGCAACTATTTAAATAGCAGAGCCAGGTAAGACAACAGTAAACTCTCAACAGTGCTAAACCCTCTTTTAAGTGTTTCACACATTTGCTCATTTAATCTCATAGCCACCCTATGAGGTAGGAACTCTTACTATCTTCATTTTCCTTACGATGAAACTAAGGCACAGAGACGTGAAGTAACTCCCCCAAGGTCACACAGTGGCTGAGTCAGAGATTAGGCCCAGATTGTGCAATCCCATATCTCAGCCTCTTAACCACGAGAAAGCTTTCCAAGAATTGAGATTTTAAAAATGAATACTGAGGCCGGACACGGTGGCTCATGCCTGTAATCCCAACACTTTGGGAAGCCAAGGTGGCTGGATTACCCGAGGTCAGGGATTTGAGACCAGCCAGGCGAAACCCCGTCTGTACTAAAAATATAAAAATTAGCCAAGAATGGTGGCACATGCCTGTAATCCCAGCTACTCAGAAGGCTGCAGCAGGAGAACTGCTTGAACCCAGGAGGTGGAGGTTGCAGCGAGCCAAGACTGCAACACTACACTTCAGCCTGGGCAATACAGTAAGACTCCATCTCAAAAAAAAAAAAGTATATATTGAGGTCTCAGGTTTAAGGTTTCAGCTTTGCTGTTTCTCTTTATTTAAAACTTTAAGGTGAAATATTTAAACACAAAAAGTGAAATCTCTAAACTGAACGGACTTCATGAAAACATGAGTACAAACCTCCCCGTCGAGGAGAGAAAAGGATTTTAATAACATCTTTTGGGTTTTCACCTCTTGGTTGGGTTGCTTAGGGATGAGCTAGAGTTGCTGCTCTAAATTATAATGTATTGAAGTGAACAGATCACACCCATCAACAGAATATGTGCTATGCATGAAACATCTCTGGGAAGACTGAAAAAAACTAGTAATATATATTGCCTACCAGGGCAGTTGCTGAGTGTTTGGGTAGAAGAAGGAAACAGACTATTCTAGAACATTTTGTACCTTTGGAATTTACAGCCATGAAAATGAATTATCTAATCAAACAGCACAAATTGCAGACAGCCTCCTGCTTGTCTTGTTGTATGTTTTATGTCTGTACTTATTACTTGGAATTCTATTTTTCTTGGTTCTTAGAACATAACTATTTTCTCATATTACTGAGTTGTTCATGAACATGAGTTACTGATTGATTGATTGATTGAGATGGAGTCTCGCTCTTGTTGTCCAGGCTGGAGTGCAATGGCGCGATCTTGGCTCACTGCAACCTCCACCTCCTGGGTTCAAGCAATTCTCCTGCCTCAGCCTCCCAAGTAGCTGGGGTTACAGGCACATGCCACCACATCTGGCTAATTTTTTTTGTATTTTAGTAGAGATGGGGTTTCACCATGTTTCCTAGTCTGGTCTCGAACTCCTGAGCTCAGGAAATCCACCTGCCTCAGCCTCCCAAAGTGCTAGGATTACAGGCATGAGCCACTGTGCCCCGCCATGAACATGAGTTTTATGCAAACATTCTTGTTAAAAATCTGAAGAAATCAAAGCACTCCCAACATGGGTAACTTCTATTTCTCAATCTCTCACTTTCCTTTGGGATTTGTCATTACTGGGAATCACAATTTCAACATTCAGAATATCCCATCTCTGAAAAATTAGCCAACAAGTGTTAATGCTATCCTAGGTTTAGGACACAGTACTTGGCATTTTTACTATCATTTTCCTCATCGAACCCCCACAAGAGCCTAAGGTAGATATTGTCATCTTCATTCTATATGAGTGAGCATAGGGTCAAAAGGTTCAGGCAGCCTAGAAGTCACAGGGCTTACATCTAGATCTGGGAACCTGGGCTGTTGGCTTCATGCCACTTTCTCCTTACCAAAATGCCACCAGTTTGTCTGTGGCACTTTGAAGAGCAGCAGTTTCCTGCCCCACAGTGCACGTCTCTAACCATAGACGCACTCAACAATCATTTATTTATTTTGAGACAGAGTTTCGGTCTTGTTGCCCAGGCTGGAGTACAGTGGCACAATCTCAGCTCATCACAACCTCACCCTTCTGGGTTCAAGTGATTCTCCTGCCTCAGCCTGCCGTGTAGCTGGGATTACAGGCATGCACCACCATGCCTGGCTAACTGTGTCTTTTTAGCAGAGATGGGGTTTTTCCATGTTGGTCAGGCTCACTCCTGACCTCAGGTGATCTGCCCACCTCTACCTCCCAAAGTGCTGGGATTATCATTTATTATGGTCCTGCAGCATCCACAGATTTGGGACCTGAAAGAGGAAGATGGCATGCTTCCTGCAGTCCCAAGTCTCCAAGCAGAAAAGACACTGAGGTGCTCTTCCGGCAGAACGGACAGCATGCAGTGGCAGCCCAAGGAGCCCCGTGCAGGTCTGGGAAGGCACCTCGGAGCTGAGAAGGGGGACTGAGGGACAATGAAGGGAGGGCAGCAGGCACTGCAGGCAGGAGGAATGATGGGCCCCCGAGCCCAACAAGGCTGGGCCACGTCTGTGTAAACAGTGGTGACCATGGTGGCAGGAGCCAGCTGGGGAGGGCTCTTGAATATCTCTCTGAGGAGCTGGGAAAACCCCTGCCACTGCGTCACTCACGAGGATCATAACAGACTTCCACTATTGTGATATTGAGCGGTCAAATTTTGTTGAGAGAAAGTTCATTCCCCACAAGCAAGTGGAAGCAAAATAGGACATGGCTCTTGTGCACCTCATTCTGACCAACTGATACGTGGTAGCTGACATGGATGTGACTGGGAGCCTGGAGGTCACTGAGGCTCTAGCGTGCTCTGAGATTCTGGTTTAGGAGGTGCTCACATTGCTCAGACCTTCAGGAGGTGGGGAGGGGCCCCATTCCTACAGACAAGGAAATAAGCTCAGGCAGGCACAGTGTCCCCAGGAGACACCATGTAAGTGGCAGAGCCGATATGACCAGGAGAGCCAGAGCAACTGAGGTCAGAACATTCCAGGGATGATGGGACCGTGGCAAGGGCAGGCGGCCTGTTTCAAGAGTAACAGGAGCCTGGTCCGGCTGTAGCCATGTGACAGTACTGAGGATACACTGGGTATAAAGGGACAGCCCAGTGACAATACACCCTGAGAGCCGCCATGGAGAAAGGCACTGGAGCGGGTTGGAAGTGGGGTCCCTCTGGGTGATGGGAACATGAACAATGGTGCATGTGGGATGATGCAAAAGTGGGAGAAACTGGAGAATGGGGGGCTTCCCAGGGCACTGCTGCCTTGAGTCTGGACACAGTCATGAGGAGGGGAATGATGGGGGTGAGTGGAAGGCAAGGGCAGGAGAGGGCTTCAGGGGAGAATTCAGCCCTTGGACTAGGGCTTCCGGCCGACAGAGCAACTGCCCCATCCCTGAGCCAAAATCCAGAACTTAACATATGTGAGATTGTTAGTGAACTTAACAATATATGTAAGTATCAAAAGTGAGATTTCCAGGATACACACACGACAAAAGAAAAAATAAATAAAAACTGGACATCATCAAAATTTAAAGCTTTAGTATTTCAAAGGACATCATCAAGGAAATGAAACAGCTCACAGAGAAAATTTTATAATCATATACCTGATAAAGGGACTTGTGCTTGGCTATAAAAGGATTCTTACAACTCAATAATAAAAAGGCAAATAACTCGATTAAAAAATGAGCAAGTGATTTAAACATTGTTGTCTTAAGAAGATATACAAATGGCCAAGAAGCGCATGAAGAGATGCTCGTATCATTCGCCATCAGGGAAATACAAACCAAAATCACAATGAGGTAACACATCACCCCTGCTAGGAGGGCTAAAAGACGGATAATAAAAAGCATTGAAGGATGTTGAATAATCAGAATTCTCATACCCTGTTGGATATAAAATTGTGTTGCCACATTGGAAAACAGCTTGGGAGTTCCTCAAGGGTTACACAGTTTCCACGTGATCCAGCAAATCTGTTCCGAGGCATATACGAAAGAGAAACGAAAACATACGTCCATGCAGAAACTCATACATAAATGTTTCTAGCAGCATTATGTGTAATAGTCAAGAAGTAGAAACAACCCAAATGGCCGCCAACGGATGCATGATAAATAAAATGCAGTACTGTCATCCCATACAATGGAATATTAGCCGACAAAAAAATACAGTTGAACACATGCTACAACATGGTTGAATGTTGCTTATAACACTGAAAAGGAAATGCCAAAAGAAAAAGAGTCTTAGCTTAAACATCATTTTTGGTTTTTGTTTTTTTCAAGAGGCCTAGCCTGCTCAAATTATCCTGTCTAAAAACAAAAACTCTTCCAATACGTAAGGTGAAAATAAACAAAACATTTTTAAAAGTTTAATATAACTAATGAAATAATTTCAGGTCAAGTTTATTATATCAAAATGATATTGATGGGTAGGGTAAATACTTTCTCTTATAGAGAAAGTCACACTCCCGGATGCATTGGCTCCCAAAGGGCTTGGAGCTTTTCTGAGGCTGGGCATCCTCCAACCAGGTGCATGCACTGATTTTCCAACATTATCACCACACCTAACCCAGCCCCTTCACACACTGGCAGCTCCTACCTGGGCCCTCCTTGTAGCCCTAACTTTTATGTAACCAGTGTACACAACACATTGATAACCAACTGACAGGTGTGAGTCATGATTTTTTAAAATGTCAGTTTTTGTGAACCGGAATGGGCAGGAGGTGGGATGCAGAGTCCTTGGTCAAGAATGTGACCCCAATTTTAACACTGCTTTTAGGAAAAAAAAAAATCCTTTTATGATGCCACTTCCTGGGACACGGTGAGTTGACGATTAAAAACTCTCTTGAGAGATGCAGGAGAAAAAACAAGCCCAGGAAAGTCTGCAGGCACCGCGGAGGAAGAAATCTGGGATGCAATCGCAAGGCGCAGAGCGAGCATGAGCTGGCGGAAGTCAGCAGAGACAAGAGGGTGGCAGGCACGGCGGAGGAAGAAATTCGGGATGAAATCACAAGTGGCAGAGTGAGCATGAGCTGGCTGAAGTCAGCAGAGACAAGAAGGCAGCAAGGCCCAGCCTCCTCTTCCCTCTCCCGCAGCGTCTAGGGCCACGTCCACGGTGCCACCCCTCTCCTTTCCTCCCAACTGAAAAGGGTGCCCTCGTTCTTTCCTTTTTGCAAATGCTGATGAGAATGAACCAGAGGAATTTCCTCCACAGCAACTACAGCAAGACATCCTCATCCAGTCCTATCTCATTTCCAGGTGGGGAAACTGGGGCCCAGCAAGGGAACAGGCCAAACCACGATTTTAAAAACGTTGTGTTGAAGGTGTTCTGGAAGCCTGCGTTCAGAGGAAACCGTGCAGGTATAAATAGATCAATCAGAGCTGATCTGATGGAGAGAGGGGATTCAGTCACGCAGAGGCCCTGCAGTAACTTTGTCTCCTGTACTCTTGATGCTCTGGCATCCAGGCCACGCTGACCTGGACAGACTGCTCCTCCCCGGCTAGCCAATCCCCCAGTCCCTACAGACAGCAAGCATCGGGCTGAGAGCAGCCTCTCCTATGGAAACCATCGAATTCGGAGCAATAGCACCAGCTGCCTCCTTCGCGTGGCTCTCCCGTCCTGATTATCCCGGGGAGAGGTATCAGACAAAGAAGGCAGCCCCTATGCCGAGAGCCACTGAGTTACTCAAGCCAGCTACCCCTAAACCTGTCTTCCCTGCTTACCCTGCCTTGCCCATTGCTTCCTGAGAAAACCACAGTGAAGTCTCTTGCACACACATTCCACTCCCTCCTTCCACCTTCTGACACACCCTGGGGCTTTCCTATGTGGCCCCTCCTCCCAGAACCATGAGTAACAAACTCTCCTTTGCAGGGCAGTCCTCTCCTCAGCCACTGGCTTTACCACACCTGGATGAGATGGTTTAAAACTGGCCCATTCTAGAAGTAAACATTATTCCCAGAAGTCCTGGAATGAGGATTCAGAAAATTCACATTGTGGAGGTGCCACGACTCGGGAGAGCCTGGCCAGCGAGGTGCCACATGATGGCTCCTGACCGTGGGCTGAGAAGGGACCAAACATGGAGAGAGGCGTGGCCTGGAGTCACTGAAAAGGACCAGAGGGGACAAAAGGAAGAGCCTGGCGAGGCGGGGCACAGTGGCGCCCAGGCAGTGTGGCATTAGGAAGGGGGCAGAAAGAAAACAGTGCGGTGGCACAAGACCTGGGCAGCCGCCAGCAGGCTTGGGCCAGTTCAGCCATCCAGTTCTTCCTTGATGCTGATGTGCAGAGGGCAGATGCGCAAAGGCTCAGGGGGACCAGCTCCCCGCGCACCCCCCAAGTAGAAATAGGGCCGCACGTCCCCAAAGCGGGCGTGGAAGGTGTACAGGTGGCAGTGGCGCTCCGCATCATAAAAAGACAACTCACCCTCCTCACACTCCAGCTCCACACGCAGGCGGCGTGGGATGGCCAGGACCAGGGGTGCCGTGGCTGGGTCCGAGGTCACGCAGTGGTCCCCCTCCACGCCCTGTGTGCGGCACACATACCAGAAGCCCGAGCGCGTGTCGTGGTAGCAGCTGTGCGAGTGACCCTCGGCGCCTGAGTCTTGGCGCACACGCACCACCCCCACCCGCCAGCTCTGCAGCCCCCCCAGGGCCACCTCCCAGGCGTGCGAGCCCCTCGAGAAGACGCGGGCACCCAGCAGGCAGGGCGCTGAGGAGAAGCGCTCCGGGTTCTCCACCTGTACGCGGTAGCCGTGGTTGGTGACACTGGTAAGGTCCTCGGACACGGAGAGCCAGCCGGCTGCGGTGTTGGGGTCAAAGGTAAAGGGCACTGCAAGCAGAGGCGGAAATGGGGAATCAGCAACCCTGAGGCCTGTTAGGCCAGCGTCTAGGTCTGCAGCCCCGCAAACGAACCGCTGTGTCTCACCTGGCCCCAGTCCAAAAGATATGTGGCAGTCCATACCCCTGGTACCTCAGAGTGTGATCTCATTTAAGAATGGGCGGTTGTAGAGGTATTAGTAGAGATGAAAACTGGAGGACAGTCCCCAATCCAGTATCAGCCATGTCCTTACAAAAAGGAGAGACAGGCCGGGCATGGTGGGCGAACAACTATTACATCTCCTATGAAGGAGTGAAGATTCTCCTCTACAGGTTTCAGAGGGGGCCTGGCCCTGCCAACATCTGGATTTTGGATTTCTAGCCTCCAGAACTGTGAGAGAGTCCATTTCTGTCATTTTAAACCACTCAGTTTGTGGTCCTTCATTATGGCAGCCACAGGAACTCATATAGGCAGAGACTTGTAACAGTCCCATAACCCACGGATGTTAGGACAGCATGGACCATTTCCCGGGTCAATGATATTCCTCCCTGTAAAACTGGGACACAGTGGCTCCTGTGGCTCTAGTCACCTTGGGAGAGGTGATCCTGGATGGAGGTCTTTTATCATACAAAATACAGTTCTGAATAGACAAGCCAGCTTCCCTCTCTGAAGAGGGGACCAAGTGTCAGGGCCCTGAGAGGAAGGTTTGGAGGTGTTGGGCAGAGTGGAGAAGACCAGGACACGGGAACCTGCCTATGAGGGACTGGCAGAGGGATCAGCTGAGAGAGGAGGGGAGCTCTGACGAGGTGGGAGGTGGGCCCTGCAGAGACCAGCCCTGGTGGCTCTTTGCTAACCTGAGGGCTTCCACCCTGCTTGGGACACCTGCCCACACCCCCGCTCACCACATTCCACAGATCCAAGCATCTTCTTCCAGACTCGGTACTGCAGGGAGCCCAGGTACTTGCAGACATCGATAAGCATGCTGGGCTGGACTGGCTCGGGCTCCATGGTGCAGAAGAGTCTGGAAAAGCACAACGGGGTATGGTGGGCAGAGCCAGCACCATGCATCCCAGGCCGAACTGGGCTCACTGGAAACCAGGAACAGGACTTGTTCTCTGCCCTCAGCCACGTTTCCCGGCCACCTTCCCCAAGACAAGACTGGACTGGGCCCTGATAGGAGATGGGCCAAGGCCAATGGGCCGCTGCCTTCTTCAGAAATCAGGCCAAGGGCTCACCTGCCCCAACTACCAGAACTCCAAACAGGAGATCTCCAACAGGGTTGCCGTCCTTGCAGGCAGAAGTCACACTTACACTTCCTGCTCATAGGATGTCTGGGTTGGAAGGGACACTAAGGATGCTCTAGCCTAACAGTTCCTAGGTGTCCTCTGGCCCTTGCTTGCACACCACCAAAGGGAAGTGGGCACAGGGAACTCACGCCCCCCAAAAGCACTCTCTTCCATTTTTAGAAAGCTCGGACTAAGACACAGTTCCTTCTCATTCATCCCTGTGAACCCAACAACCATTAAGACAAACCATTGTGACCTAAGGCTCTGAGATCAAGGGGGCTGACCTGACACTGGCTGTCCCCCTGGGAATTCGAGCCACGTGCAGGATGGTGCTCTCCTTCCCTGCATGGCAGGTGGGGATCCTCCACACTCAGAAGAACAACACTGCCCCAGAGCCAACTGGAATTGGATGCTGTGAGAGGCCTCTCTCCACTTGCCCATTGCCCACCACACCCTCTAAAACCAGGGCACAGTAGCTCATGTGGGCTGATGCACCCAGCTAGCTGTTCCCTGCCTGGCCCAGGCCCACTGGAGTTCGCACCCCTTATGTTTCTGCCCGCTCTTTCCCCTCCCCTCCAACAGCTTTGGCAACTTACCGGCGTTTTCGGCCCTTATGTTTCTGGAAAACAAAAAACAAAACAAAAAAAAACACAGAGACACAAATGTAGAGGAAATCTATACGTTTTTGACCTCAAAAGGAGTCATGCATTCCATAGATTATAAGTCTTAATATTGTCAAGACGTTAACAGTAACATCCCTGCTATGATCTGAGCATATTATCCAAAAGTTCGCTGAATCCCCAACGTGACAGTGTTGGGAGGTAGGTCCTAAAAAGAGGCGACTGGATCATGAGGGCAGAGCCCTCACCAATGGCTGAATGTCATTACTGTGAAGCGGTTTCATTATCATGAGCCTGGGCTGCTATGAAGCAATGAGCGACTACTCTGTCTTGGACACTCACTCCCTCCTTCTGCCATGAGATGACCCACACCAAATGCCAGAGCCACCATGCTCCTGGATTTCCTGGCCTCACCCAGAACAATGAGCTGAATCAACTTGTATTGTTTATAATTTACCCAGTCTGTGATGTTGTGCTATTGCAACAAAAAACATACGAAGACATTCCGTAAGTTGATCTACTGATTCAGTGTGATCCCTTATCCTAGCTGGCTTCTTTGCAGAAACTAAAAAGCTGATCCTAAAATTCACATGGAATTTCGAGGGAACCAGAATAGCTAAAATAATCTTGAAATAAAAGAACAACATTGGAAGACTCATAATCCCCATTTCAAAAATTAATACAAATCAACAGTAATCAAGATAGTATGGCACTAATATCAGTACAGGCATTGAGATCAATGGAATAGAAATCAAAGTCCAGAAATAAACCCTCATATTTTCCATCAATCAGTTATTTACAAGAGTGCCAAGACAATTTAATGGAGGAATAAATAGTCTTTCCAACAAATAGTACTGGGACAACTAGATGTTGATGTTGACATGCAAAAAAAAAAAAAAAAAAATGAGGTTGGACCAACCCTTACTACACCATATACAAAAAATAACTCAAAATTCATCAAACACCTACATGTAAAGCTAAAACGGACAAAGGTCTTGTGTCTAAAATATATAAAGAACTCTTACAACTCAGCAATAAAAAGACAACCCAAGTTAAAAATGGGCAAAGAATCTGAATAGACATTTGTCCAAGGAACATCTATGGTGATCCGAAAGCCCATAACAATTTGTTCCAAGTCATTAGCCATCAGGGAAATGATGAAATACAATACACAATGAGATACCACTTCTCATTGTGGTATGAGAATACCACAAATGCCCGGCTAATTTTTTCCTTTTTTTTTTTTTTTTTTTTTTTTGAGATGGAGTCTCACTCTATTGCCCAGGCTGGAGTGCAGTGGCACAATCTCAGCTCACTGCAACTTCTAGCTCCCAGGTTCAAGTGATTCTCCTGCCTCAACCTCCCGAGTAACTGGGATTACAGGTACAAGCCATGATGCCCAGCTATTTTTTTTTGTATTTTTAGTAGAGATTGGGTTTCACCGTGGTAGCCAGGATGGTCTTGATCTCCTGACCTCGTGATCCACCCACCTTGGCCTCCCAAAGTGCTGGGATTACAGGCATGAGTCACCATGCCTTGCCTGGTTATAATTTTTAAAAAATAAATTTTGGCAAAGATGTGGAGAAACTGGAATCCTCATACACTCCTGATGAAAATATAAAATGATACAGTTGCTCTGGACAACGGCCTGGCAGTTCTTCCAATAGTTAAACCTAGAGTTACCATAAGATCCAGGAAATCTACTCCCAGATATATTTCCAAGAAAAATAAAAACATGTCCACATAAAAATTGCTATCTGAATAATCATAGCCTTATAATTCATAATAGCCAAAACAGAAACAACCCAAATGACCACTGTCTTAGTTCATTTTGTGTTGCTGTAACAAAATACCACAGACTGGGTAATTTATAAACAATAGTTTGTTTGACTTGTGGTTCTGAAGCTGAGAAGTCCAAGAGCATGGCACTGGCATCTGATGAGAGCCTTCATGCTGTGCCATCCCATGGCAGAAGTAGGAAGGGCAAGAGACCACACGTAAGACCAAAAGTAAGAGAGCAAGGAGGGTCCAAACTCACTTCATAACAAGCCCCCCTCTCTCCATAACTAACCCACTCTGCCAATAACAACATTAACCCATTCATGAGGGTTCTCATGACCCAATCACCTCTTATTAGGCTCCAACTCCCAACACTGTTGTATTGGGAATTAAGTTTACAACACATACATTTTGAGGAACATACTCAAACCACCAAACCACAGCAACCACCGACTGATCAATCAATAAATAAAATGCAATATAGCCATGTGCAACATAACAACGTTTCAGTCAACAAGGAACTGCATATATGACTGTGGTCCCACGAGAGTATAAGACTGTATTTTTACTGTACCTTTTCTATGTTTAGATATGCAAATACTTCACAGTTGGTTCCTGTTGCCTACAGTATTCCATACAGCAACAAGCTGTACAGGTCTGTAGCCTAGGAGCAAGAGGCTATTCCATATAACCTAGGTGTGTAGTAGGCTACACCATGCAGGTTTGTGTAAACACACTCTCTGACATTTGCATAATGAAAAAATTGCCTAACAAGACATTTCTCGGAACATATCCCCATCATTAAGCAATGCATAATTGTATGTCTATGCAATGGAATACTGTTCAGCCGTAAAAAGGAATGAAGTACTGATAGATGCTACATACAACATGAATGAAGTTTCAAAATATGCTGAGTGAAAGAAGGCAGCCATGAAAGGTTACATATTATATAATTCCATGCATTTGAAGTGTCTAGAATAGGTAAATCTATACAAATAGTATGTAGCTTAGTGGTTGCCAGGGGCTGGGGAGGAGGAACTGTGGAGTGACAGCTAAAGCACAGCCGCTTTTGGAGGCATGGAATGTTCTAAAATTGTTGTGATGGTTGTATAACTCAGTATATAATAAAAATCACTCAGTGGTATATTTTAAATGACTGAGTTTTTTAGCATATAAATTATATCACAATAAACTTAGTAAAAAATTAAAAAGAGACACAAATCAAATCATTCTTCAAAGCACTCTGGGTACCGGGCAAGACAACACTCCCAATTCCCTAAACAGAATCCACGAGAAACACATCTTTTAGATCCCACAAAATTATTTTTCTTATTTTTTTTTCTTCATTTTTCTTTTCAGAGACAGCTCTGAACACAGAATGATTTTATAATCGAGGACATTTTGGAGACAGGAGACTTCATGGTTCAAGGCCTTAAGTGCGGTGGAGAACTCCTAAAGGTCCCACCCAGGAGATGACACCTGCCTGCCACCACCCACTCCACTCCACAGCAACCCCTCTTCCAGAGCAGTCAGCTGTTTTCCAGGTACAGGAGACACCTCGCCACCCTGGCCAGTTTACAGACCAGCTTTCAAGCCCAGAAATTTCCCTGTAGGAAATTGGTAAGGACCAATGGCTCATGGGGAGGAAATAAATCAAGAAAAGGAAAAAAAAAATGAACAATGCTTTTTTTTAAAAGAGAGAATAGAATCATCCTTAAGAAGACAGAATGCCAAGGCATCATATTTAAATAAAACAATTTAAATAATTGAATAATTTTAAAAGAATTCATTTTATTAAAAGGTAGAAACAGAAAAAAAATGAGAGTAAGAGAGGGGGCAAGAGAAAGGAAGAAAGAACAGGGAGGAGCTGAGCACAGTGGTGCGCCAGTAGTCCAACCACCCAGGAGGCCTCGGTGGGAGCATCACCTGAGGCCAAGAATTCAAGACCAGCTTGGGCAACATAGTGAAACCTCCCCTCATTGCCACCTGACTCTTAAAAAATGAAAAAAATCAGCCAGGCATGGTGGCTCGTGCCTGTAGTCCCAGTTACTCAGGAGGCTAAGGAGGGAGGTTCACTCAAGACCAGGAGTCTGAGGTTACATTGAGCTATAATCACCCACTGTACTCCAGCCTGGTTGACAGAGCAAGACCTTGTCTTAAAAAAAAAAAAGAAGAGAGAGGAAGAAATAAGAGGCTTTCAAGGAACTGTGCCCTGGTAAGTCTTTGGAGCTTCGTGACATGAGCATAGCAGTTCACTTGTGAGCTCCTCCAGGCCAGTACCCAGGAAGCTCCAGGAACATGAGGTTGGCCAGGGCTGGTGGGCTGTGACTCCCAGCTGGTCCCAGAACATCTGGCCCTGTCACTGAATCCAGACACTGAGCTCCTTACCATGAGGAAAGTAACATCATCCTCCTTCATCTCCATCTGCAGCCGCTCGATCTCATGTGCCAGCGCCTCTGTCTCCTCTGTGAGCTGCTTCATCTTCTCCTCGGCCAGAAGCTGCTTCTGCCTTGTCTCCTCGGTCATGGCATCCAGAATGCCCTGCTCCTCCACTCTCAGGAACTCACGAAGCTTATCAAACTCCTGCCGGATCCGGCCTTCCAGCCACGCAGCCTCCACCTACAGCAGAGAGCAGAGGGAGGCAGGGCTCAGATGTGGACAGAACCTTTAGAGCCCAGCAACTTTCCCATTTTTACAAAGGAATTTTATGTTCAAAGAAATCATGTACAGAACCCCTATAGGTAAAATACCAACGTAATAGTTTATTAGCACACATTTCTAAGTTCAGATTTCAAATGGCCAAGTTCAACAACCTAATAATAGGTTGTTTTGACAGGGTTTTTAAAAATAACATCACTGCTTCTAGATGTCAACTGTAGTACTATCATCTCACCTACATACAACGTTCAGTTCCTTCTTTAGGTTGCACCATAACCAGGGAAGTCCTGAATCATAGAAATAAATGGCTGCAAATAGCAATGATTTTTTAAAAAAGTATTTGCCTTCCAATCTTAGGACTTAAAATTTGTCTGATCCAGAAGCTTTACCAAAGGAGCGGTAGGAAGTATTCATTTTAAAAAATCATTAGAATAACCATACATACTCTAAATCTTAACCATAAAAAGGTGGTTAAAAAATAAAACCATAAAAGTACTCAAAGAAAAAGCAAATAAATATTTCTCTGCTTAGAATAAGAAAGGCATTCCTTAGCAAAGTATGAAATTGAGAAGCCTCCAAGAGACAATGAGATAACTGAATGCACAGAAAAATAAGAAGTGTGTATTGTAAGAGACTATTCATAGAGTTGAAGACAAAAATTCCATGACAGCTGTTAGAAAAACAATTCAAGATGTGTGCTGTGGTAATAGCAGGTTAGTAATCTCATCTTTGGACTGAAAGTTAAATATAGATGCTCCTCAACTTAATATGGGGTTACATCCCAATAAACCCATCATAAGTTGAAAAACTATTAAATCAAAAAAGCAATGAATACACCTAACCTATTAAGAAATCATAGCTTAGCCTAGCCTACCTTAAACGTGCCCAGGACACTTACATTACCCTACAGTTGGGCAGAATCATCCAACACAAAGCCTATGTTATAATAAAGCATTGCACGTCTCATGTAATTTATTGTTTACTAGACTAAAGGGGGAGAACAGAATGTTTGTATGTGTACTCAAAGCATAGTTTCTACTGAATGTGTATTGCTTTTGCACAACGGTAAAACCAAAACTTATAAGCCAGGGATTGTTTGTACGTTTACAGCTCTGAAAATAACGATGACAAAAGGATTCACTGAAAAAGTGAAAACGGCCCTCCAAAAGTGAAAATGATCCGCTGAAAAAGAAATGACAAACTAGGAAATGTATTTGCAACATTTATGAGAAATTGATATTATTCTTAATGTACAGAGCACTCTTACAAATCCTCTAAAAGACAAATATTCCAAGGGAAAAAAGGAATGTGAATTAGCATTCACAGAAGAAACATAAATGACTATTATACTTGTGAAAACATGTACAAACTTACCAATAATCAAAGAAATGCAAATGAGGAACAAACAGCATGGTTAATGTATCGGGCTGAAAAGACTGATAACGTCTGCGCGGGAGAGAGTAGAATCCAGGGTAATTCTCTTTTTTAAAAAATTTAAGTTCCAGGATACATGTGCAGGATGTGCAGGTATTTACTTATTGTTACATAAGTCAATGTGCACCATGGTGGTTTGCTGCACAGATCAACCCATCATCTGGGTATTAAGCCCCACATGCATTAGCTATTTATCCTGATGCTCTTCCTCTCCCCGATAATTCTTATCGCACAGAAAGATCAAGAACAGAGCATGGCAGAAGAAACCAGCAGGTGCAAGGTCAACTCCTGCCCACTCACCGTGGCAATGACAGCCTCACTGTAAAGGAATAAGCACCAGAACTGTCACTTTTCCATCAATCTGATTAACCGAATTTAACAGGAAAAGCATTAATCAAGCTGGAATCTTTGGGGCTTCCCATGTGATCTCTTACCCTAAGCCTCAGCAAAAAGCTTGGGACTCCTGCACTCCCTGGGATGGGCAGGCAGTGCTGTCACTTGGACAGACATGCTCCCTAAGTATTCCCAACCCAGTCCTGTACAAGGCAAGCCAGTCACATGGCTTTAGCCACAAAGGGAAACCAAGTAAGCCAACAATGATAAAGTTACAGGACTCCATGACAACTACTGGAAAATGACTCAATGAACTACAGCAACGGCAGGTTTGTAATCTCTATTTGGAGTTGATATTTCAACATATATTTGTGGCTCTGACATATGATGACAAAATAAGCCACTGAAAAAGTGAAAATTCTCTCCCGCCAGTTTGTGGGTCTATTAGACAGCAGAAATGTTAATGACTTCTCTCCATTGGGCACTTACATGTATTATCTTATCAGAATGCTTTTTAAAAATCCTAGTAAGAGGGAATTGCCCTCTTTTCACA
Source organism: Saimiri boliviensis (assembly GCF_048565385.1). Lineage (NCBI taxonomy): Eukaryota > Metazoa > Chordata > Mammalia > Primates > Cebidae > Saimiri > Saimiri boliviensis. The sequence continues at coordinate 102,372,215 of NC_133461.1, forward strand.
GAGGAGGGGATTAGCTTGGAGGGGGCTGAGGGATTTGGTGGGAGAACTGGGCTTAGATTTGGAAATGGGTCTGCCCTGGTCATGGTTACTGCCCTGGTGCCCAGACTGTCCCATAATCCTTTCTTCCACTTTGTTCCACCAGCTTTGTGGCTCAGGGTAAGCTCTGGGCCTGGATGTTGATGAGGTTCTTCCCTGGGCCTAAACCTCACCCATGGACATACGATGGAGGGAACTACAGGCTCCTGAGGACAGCGTCCAGCAACCCAGACCAGGTGTGGCTCAGCTGTGGCCAGGATGAGTCTAACAGATGGTAAATACTAGAAGCAGCCACCTCAGAAAGTGAAAGACCAGAGCCGAGATCAACAGTCAGAAACAAGGTTGCCAATCCACACAGGACCCAGAAGAAGAAAGGGTGCCAGGTAGGACAATCAGAGCGGGGACAGAGGGAGCCCATTCATTCATTTGATTAACAGTTACTGGTCACTTACCCACTTCACTCATTCAATCAACAAACATTTTTATTGGTCACCTATTGTGTGCCAAGAACTCCTCTAGATAAGTGGCAATAGTGTGCCCTGTTTTCATTATATTCCGATGGGAGGGGATAAAAAGCAAATAGAAAATAAAAGGAAATCACAGGTAATGGAGTGTCATCAAATAAACCAAGAAGTATGCCATCGAGTAAAAGAAGAGGGTGATCAGGAAAAGCTTCTTGAAGGGGACATCTGAGCTGAGATTTTAATGGCAAAGATATTGGGTGTGCATTCTGGGGAGAAGACTTAGTTTGCTTATGGGACAGAAAGAAGGTGAGAGAGAGAAGCAAATGAGGTTGAGGACAGGCGGGGTCAGGCGATGGCCTTGGAGACCAGGGTAAGGAATCTGGGTGGTACTGAGGGTGACTGGAAGCCACTGGCGGTTTTAAGCAGAGAAGGAGCAGAGCTGGTGTCTTTTTCTACATGATTGCCCCAGTCTGTGGAAAGCAGAATGTACGAGAAGGGAAGCACGAAGTCCAGGCAGGAGGCCCAGTGAGAGAGGATGGTGACCTGGACCAGGAGGTGGAGAGTTCGACAGAAATAACATATTTTGCAGATGGGGGAATAGGCCTGATGATGGAGTGCATGTGGGAACTGAGAGAAAACAAGAAATTAATGAACCCCAGGTCATCACTGAACACCCAGGTGGCGGTGGTACAACGCACACGCCATAGCACAGATGGTGTTGGTAGCTTTTTAAGTCACTCCTGTGGCTGCTGGCATGACCACACCTGGGTCTGTAGAGATGCCAAGACAGAGGAGCCACGGTCAGTGTCCAGGATGCGGCTGCACAGGACCATCAGAGGAAAGGCAGGCCACCTCTACCTGGCAGCTTATGCGAACCAAAGCCAGGGCCGACGCATCTTTGCTACTCCCCAGCTGCCCTGAGTGTCCCCAGTCTCCCCACTCAGCCCCATCATTCACTCACCTGATTGTGCTTGGCGATGGCCTCATAGGAGCGCCGCATGGCCCAGAAGGCCTTGGCCTTCTCCCGCAGAGCGTGCTCCATGTTCCTGCACTTGGCCTGACGTGGGAATGAGAAGGAGGCAGGAAGGCAGGTTAGGGCTGGAGGCCGGGCAGGGAGGGCAGACACATCCCATTTCCAATCGGAACACCACTTCCACACAAGTGTAACTCAGCTGCATTTGCTGAACCCCACCCATGCCACGCGCTGTGATCACAGACAAATGCTAAGTACGGTCCCGATCCTGAATCAGACGTACGTCTGTGAGATAAAGGGCCCTCGGACATCCTCTAGCCCAGCCTGGTACAGACTGGGAGATGGGGCTGAGGAAAAGCAACCTGCTCTCTCTCATGGTGCTTACCACACAGGTTAGAAGAGTGTCCTAGGCGAGCCTAAAGCTGGTCCATGCTGGCTCTGAATCCCTGAGCTGTGTGGACAACTGCAGACAGTGTGGTCACAGGTTCCCTTTGCAATTTCCTTAACCGGATGGGTCTGCAATCGCTAATGTGCAGTGACTGACAATGGGTATATAGCCAGTCATTTCCCATGGGGTTCAGTTACCTCCCATGAGGCCTTAACCTCAACACGCCCCTCCATCCATGCCCCTCCCACACCCTGACATTTTAACACTGCCTGGATCGCGTGGAATACTTTAATCAGCAGCCACAAATATTTTTCGTTTAGTAGTTTTCATTTCTTAAACTTTAATTATTGTTTCTGTTGTTCTTGGACTCCTTGAAGAACCGCTGCAGCGTTTTAGGTTGGATTCCTGCCTCTGGTATCGGACTGAGGTCTATCATTTTCTCTCCCTCTTTATCCTTTCGATCTACATTCTCAGAAAGCTTCTCAAATTTTTTCTTAAGAAAAAAATAATAATTTGAGGCCGGGCACGGTGGCTCATGCCTGTAATCTCAGCACTTTGAGAGGCCGAGGCAGGCAGATCACCTGGAATGTGGCTTAAGAGGTATCGAGAGTATCTTCAGGTTAGATCCAGCCGGAGGGACTCTAAGATGTTGACTGCAAAGGGGGAGAGAGGACTGGAGCTGGGACCAGGGAGAGTCTGCTGGCAAAGAATGGCCATCATGCCAGTCCTGCGAGATGGATAAGACAAGGGTCTGGACAAGCAGCTCAGCACAGAGCCCGAGAGCTCTGGACTGGGAGGCAGGAAACCTGTGTTCTTATCCTAGTACTTTATTTATCTATTTATGTAAGAGACAGGGCCTCACTCTGTTGCCCAGGCTGCAATGCAATGGCCCAGTCATAGGTCACTGCAGCCTTGAATGCCTGGCCTCAAGCAATCCTCCCATCTCAGCCCTGAGTGTCCCCCATCTCCCTACTACCCTCGAGTGGCTGAAACTACAGGTGTGTGCCACCATGCTCACTAATTTTTTTTTTTTTTTTGCTTTGGTGCAGGATCTTGAAATCCTGGCCTCAAGCAATCCTCCTGCTTCAGACTCTCCAAGCCCTGGGATTACAGGTATGAGATCCACTTCTTATTACTGAGATATAACCACTTCGTCACAAGTCCCCTGTGGGTCTGTGTCTGGGGATGTTTTTGTGTAATGGCAACCTCAAACAATACTAAGACAATGCTACTCCAAGTCACGGCAGAAACGGTGCTGATACATGCTTTCAGTTCCTACAACTTCAGCACAAGCATTTGTGTTTTCTCTCTCTTTTTTTTTTTTTTTTTTTTTTTTTTTTTTTTTTTTTTGAGATGGAGTTTTGCTCTGTCACCCATGCTGGAGGGCAGTGGCACGACCTGGCTCACTGCAACCTCTGCCTCTTGGGTTCAGGCAATTCTCCTGCCTTAGCCTCCCAAGTAGCTGGGATTACAGGCACATGCCACCATGCCTGATTAATTTTTATATTTTTAGTAGAGACAGGGTTTCACCATGCTGGCCAGGCTGGTCTTGAACTCCTGACCTCGTGATCCGCCCACCTCGGTCTCCCAAAGTGCTGGGATTACAGGCGTGAGCCACTGCGCCCATCCAGCATTCGTCTTTTCTTTACAGCTTACTTGATATCAAGTCATATCACTTTCATTGTCTTGTCCTGGTAAGAAGAGAAATACACATAGCAGGTAGAGAATGTGCCAGGCCCAAATGAAAGCCAGTCCCATCTCAAGAAAGCTCTATAGCTCTTCAGAGAAATTTGGGTGGATTAAGTTATCACTTGAAACAGAGTAATGGGAGAATCAGAAGTACCTTGGCCAGGAGTAGAGATTTCGTTCCAGCAAAATAAAACTTTAGGATTAATATTCTGAGTGGAATGTTATTGATTTAAGTTTTGTATCCAATCTGTTTACTTCTTTTGTTTTTATTGCTTATATGTGGTGTGAGCAAGTGCTATTTATTACCAGTTTTGCATTTGTATGCATGTAAATGTTAAAATAATTTAACTCTCACTGCTGGACTATTTTTTCCTTTAACAAGAATGCATACTTGTTCAAGTTTGAGAAACGCTGTACTAGGATTTCATAAGGTCTTTTTAAGCACTGTTCCTTGCTAAATCTCATCAGTCCTTCCATCATGTGCCACTGCACTTACGACAAAATCCCAGCTCCTGAACACGGCCCTCAGTATCCTGTGGGATCTGTCCTGCACTCCCTCTTCCCCACATGAAGCGTCTCTCCGTCACTGCCCACCCCCATGCTGTACCCCCCTCACTGCTGGCCACCCCTCAATCAGCTCATCTCAGCAAAATCACTTCCTTGGAGACTCCTTCCCATGCCCCACCAAACAAGAGCGGCCTCCCCTGACAGTCTCCCACTGCATCCTGTACTGTCCTTCACAGGAACATCGAGCTGAAACTATGTTAACTATTAGTGAGATGATACAACTATGCCTACAAAGGCAAGGTCTAGGACTGTCCTGTCCTGGACACACCGTACTGGCACACAGGAGGCACTCAACCAGTACCTTCTGCCAGCCGTGACAGTGGTCAACAGCCACACAAACCTCCAACACACAGTCAGCTGCCCACACACGTCTGGGAGGAGAGAAACCTCTCTCTTAAAGTCCAGGACCGGAGTGCAGACTGAACAAGGCTCCAGGTGACCTTTAAAACTACTTGCTCTGTGGCTTTGGACAAGTTTCCTACCCTCTCTACGATTACATCATTGTCTATAAAATGGGAATAATAGTACCTACCTGTAGCAAGCTGAATAATTATCTCCCCCAAAAGATGTCCCCATTCTAATCCCCAGAACCTGTGAATATGTTATTTTGTATGGCAAAGGGACTGTGTGGATTAAATTAAGGATCTTGCCATGGGGAGGTTATCCTGGATTACCTGGGTGGGCCCAATGTCATCATAGGGTCCTCACAAGAGGGAGGTGGAGGTAGCAGAACTCGTCAAAGAGGGCAAAATGACAACAGACGCAGAATGGAATGCTGCACCTGAGAGCCAGAGGCAGGAGCCTCTCAGAGCTGGAGCAGGCAAGGGAATAAATTCTCCCTTGGAGCCTCCAAAAGGAGCGTAGCCTTACAGACACCTCGATTTTAGGACTTCTGACCTCCGGAACCATAAGAGAACAAATCTGTGCTATTTTAAATCACTATATTTGTGGCCATGTATTACAGCAGTAACAGGAAACTAAGACAGGACCTGATGATAAGTTTTTGTAAGCATTAAATTTGTTGACGTGTGAACACTTGAAAGCATCTAGCACACAGTGAGCACTGAATGTGTTTGCTGGAACAATTCTGATTTTTGCTGTTTCTCACACAGTGGCCAAAGTAATCTTTGTCTAAGGCACACACCTCATCACAAACTCCCCTGTTCAGAATCTTTCAGGGCTCCCCACAGCACACAATGGAAAACTCCCTCTTCGAGGCACACAGCTTCTCGCCTAGCCCCTTCGCACCTAGTGGTGGGGGAAACTTCCCATACTGCTCCCCCACAACCACCTACCTCGAATCACACAGAACTACATCTTGTCTATTGACTGTCTACGCCCCCTGCTCAAATGAGAATTCCACGAAGCTAGGAAGAGGCCATGGCACGCAACAGCTGTCAATACCCATTTCTCCAGTATGTGAGTGACTTGCACCCTGCATCAGGCTGACCAGCTCTCATTCTCCTCAGATCTTTTTGGGACTAGACTACTCAGCCCCTCTGACATCATCCTGGGTGTCCACTGATCCAATACCACTATTCTTCTGCTAAAACCCCCAGCTGCTGTTCACAGCAAGGGGGAGCCACAGGCCTCCTGGATCCTCCTGCACTTCCATCCTCATTCCAACCACCCTGAAATTCCCTCAGGACCTGGAAAGTCAGGCTTTCCCACTTCTGGACCCTTCCAATTGCTGCTGCCTCTACCTGAAATATCCTTTCACCTGGCTAACACCTCCTCTTCCCTCAGGTTTCTGCTGGAAGCTCCCTGAGGCTGGAAATTGTCTATCTTATCTCCTGCAGTATCCCTGGCATCTGCTGGTGTGTGGCTCTCTGCTCTGGAATCCTGGCTTGACCCCAACCTGGGGGCTCTGCCTAGGTGTTCTCAGCCTTGACCCCTGCCCATCTCCTAATTGGCACCTCAGCCAACCCTATAGGGATTAGTCATGACTTGAACCATGATCCCTCCTTTTCCTGGGCTCCAGGCCCCAGCTGGCCAGCACTTACTCCAGCTATCCCAAATCAGGATCTGCCACTTCTGCCACTGGAAACAGAAAAAGGAATGACATGGACCCATGTTAAGCAAAAAACTTAACAGAATAGGGTTACTCATTCAGATAGGTGTACTCTTCACTTAAACTTTGTTAAATGTGTATGGAGTGGTAACAGACTTCTGTATCCAACAAAAAGTATTGTAAAAAAAAAAAAATGGAAGGCAGGGCCAGGCGCAGTGGCTCAGATCTGTAATCCCAGCACTATGGGAAGCCAAGGCAGGCGGATCATCTGAGGCCAGGAGTTTGAGGCCAGCCTGGCCAGCATGGTGAAACCCTGTCTCTACTAAAAATACAAAAACATTAGCCAGGCGTAGTGGTGGGTGCCTGTAATCCTAGCTACTTGGGAGTCTAAGGCAGGAGAATCGCTTGAACTTGTGAGGTGGAGGTTGCAGGGAGCTGAGATCTTGTCATTGCCCTCCAGCCTGGGTGACAGAGTGAGACTCTGTCTCAAAAAAAAAGAAGGCAGGACCACAGAGGAGCCCAGAGACCAGGCACTGGGGACTCCAGCAGCTCCTCCTTTCCAGTCCATCCAGCTTCAGACAAGCTGCCCAGTGTTCATGCATTAGCAGGTGAGGAAATAAATTCAGTGTTTCACATTCTGGGTAATTTTTTAAAGTAAAGTAACAGGCTGGGTGGAGTGGCTCATGCCTGTAATCCTAGCAGTTTGCGAGGCAGAGGTAGGGCCAATCACTTGAGGCCAGGAGTTCTAGACCAGCATGGCCAACATGGTGACACTTCACCTTTACTAGAAATTTTAAAAACAAAATTAGCGGGCGTGCTGGTACATGCCTGTAATCTCAGCTACTCCGGGCATGCTGATACATGCCTGTAATCTCAGCTACTCCAGGCATGCTGGTACATGCCTATAATCTCAGCTACTCTGGGCGTGCTGGTACATGCCTGTAATCTCAGCTACTCCAGCCATGCTGGTACATTCCTGTAATCTCAGCTACTGGGGAGGCTGAGGCACCAGAATTTCTTGAACCTGGCGGGGAAGAAGTTGTAGTGAACTGAGATCATACCACTGAACTCCAGCCTGGGTGGCAGAGGTCTCAAAAACAAAAACAAAAAAAAGGTAAAGTAACAGAAAATGCCAGAGTACTATGGACTGTTCAGAAAACTTTTGTTTCAACTGACACATATGTTCTGGGTCACAAGAGAAAATGCATTGCTTCCTATGGGCTAAGAACAAACGTTTTGGAAAATGCTGAGTTAGGCTAACCCCTATTTTCTGTTCATTTTTCCTTCCTATACCAAAGAATTCTCCATGTTAGTTTTGCCCTGTAAGTTGTTCCTGGGTTTATTTATAGCCACTAGAACACCAGGCATGGAGATGCTGGGTGATAAACCAGAATAAGCCAGCCAGCCAGGGCCAGAGGCCTCTCCCTACAGATAATACAAACCGTGGGGTCAGTTTGGCAAGTAGGTGACTGGTTTGGGGAAAATCTTAAGGCTCCACATCCCTGGCCAAGTATGGGGCTCCTCCTCCACTTCTCAACTGAGGGTGCCAAGCTCAAGGCCTCGTGGGCTGCACTCACATCCATGTTACTTAAAGGGACCTGGACCACACCCGGTTGGCACAAGTGGTGAATGGCCTGGGCCCTTCAGAAGTGGGTGGCGCTGTCTTGGGAACATCCCATAACCCCAGCTCTTACTTTCTGTTTGCATTCTCCCTTCTCCCACCATGGGCCCCTAGGTACACCTTGATAAAGAAGCCAGCCCCTCCCTGTAGGGAACCTCGGTCAGAGAGATGGGGTCCTGCATGCTAGAGCGAGAGAGACACAGTCACGCTGGGCTCTGACAAGCAGGAGGGGCGGGAGCCGTAGAGCCAAGGGGTTCCGGGTTCCAGTCCCAGCTCGGCCGCCTCGTCCACACCGCCGCTCTTACCCGAAAGTCGTGGGCAGTGTCCTTCACTGGCTGCAGGCGGTGCCCCTGGTGCCGGGGGTCGGCCTGGCAGGAGCAGCACAGCAGCTCCTTGTCCTCGAGGCAGAAGAGGCTGAACTGGCCACGGTGCAGGCGGCAGACACGCTGGAAGCGGTAGCCGGTCCAGCGCGCGCCCTCGGCCTCCTCCTGCAGCAGCTTCTCCACCAGGTTGTTGAGGGTGTGGTTGGTGCGCAGGTCGGCGGGCGAGGCACGGTCCTTGCACACAGGGCAGGTGGGCGACACCTGCACCTCCCAGCAGCGGCTCACGCACCCGCGGCAGAAGTTGTGGCCGCAGCGCAGAGTGACAGCATCGCGGAAGGGGTCGTAGCAGACAGCGCAGAGTAACTCCTCCTTGAAGGAGCGGGAAGGCCCAGGGGACGCGTCGGGGCTCGGCTCCATGGCACGAGCCACCGGCACCGGTGCCCCGAACTTTTGCTACGGCGCCTCCCACCCGACTGGCAGCCCGCGCCCACGGCCCTAGTTGTAAGTAGCGCCCAGCCCCTCCCCCTAGAAAGCTGAGAGACAGCCGTGCTGGCCAATCGTGCGGGGGTGGTGCTCAGAGGAGCCCCACCCACTTCCGTTATGCCTGGGAAATCCTGGGAGAGCGGGGCCCGCCTTGTGCCCGCAGTCCCCGCCTGCTCAGGTCCGGGCGGGTCCCTGGCCTGGGTAGCACGGAAGGGTCTCCTGGGCGGCCCGATAGGGCTTCCGTGTCATTGGAAACCTACTTCCGGCTGGAAATGGGAAAAGGAGCTCCTTCCTTAACCAATCTCAGGGAACCTCAGGCCCACGGGTAGGAGAAACCAGAGATCCCAACTTTCTGCTTCCGATGTAGCGGCTGGGTCTCAAAGCACCATGAGTGCAATCACCACTTAGGGTTTGCAGCGCCTTTTTGAGGACCCGTGCCACTCTTGTGTTAGTCGTTTACTTACTTTGGCCAGTCTTCCTCCAGCCCCCTGCGGTAGGGAGAAACAAGAGAGGTGAGGCGGCAGAAGAGCTCTGAGAAAACCTGATTCTTGTCCTGTGGTTGAAAAAGTGAACAAGCCATCGTCTTTCCAAGTCTATTTACTCATGGGTAAAATGGCTGTGATATCTCAGAGATATTACATTTTAATGGGCAAGTCCCCATTAAAACAGTGACATTGAGGACTCTTGCAAAGGTTAGCTGAGATAACTAGAGTCCATGCTCAATTATTGCCTGGTATAGCAGGCCTGGATGGCTCCTCCAAATCCTCATTTCTGCTTTGGTTTGATTACTTTACAGCCTTCAGATGCAGACTACTTTTCATATGATGCACTTTCATTCCTGTTCTGTTGGAAGACAATTCACTTGTGTCATGTTCCTGCATGTCTTGAGAGAGCAGAGGCTCTAACTGCATTTTTCCGACTATCTTTTCAAGGATGTTTTTGCATTGAATAGCCCTGCAAGGCAGAATTCTTGTCTCTCCAAGCAAAGATCTGGCAGACTTACTTCCAATGATAAGACATTTGAGTTTCCTAAACTTGAGGTCCCTCTCCTATAATGCAACCTGCTGTGGCCTTTGTCACATAGTCTTGCTAAGAATTAGGGCTCAGAAACTGACTAAATGACAATACTGTGACTATTATTGCTGTTAGTATTGTCCTTTGCCTCAGACCCAGGAGCCTCATATCTTTTACCAGTATTCGTGAAACTTGGGCATGCCCGTTAGTATTGAAACTCGGAAAACTGTACCCCAAAATGAGGGCCTCAGAAACAGAAGTTTTTCTCAGACCTCCTGCCGTCGTATCTCTCAGTCCCTCAAGGTAGCCATAGAAACTAGAATTCCTTTTCCCCAAGGCAAGTCATAGAAACCAGAACCCTTCTCCTAAAGCCAGTCTTGAAACCTTAAAGTATTACTCTTTCTCTCTGCCTTTCTGTGGAAAAACTGGCCATAAAGAAATTACCTGACCTACCTGAAAAGTTCTTTGAACTGGCTGCACCATAGGCTATACCCTAAGTTGAGTCATAGCAACCCCGTGATCCCCAGGAATACCTTTAGATGCCCTCTCAGAGCCAGAGAGTCTGAAGTAAGAATAGGTAGCTCCTGCAGTGCCTGATTAATCAACCTTGCGACATTCCACCATTGTTCTGGCTTAACTGATAAACCAACTTTGTGACACTGGACCTTGTACCTTGTGACACCCCTCCCCCGGCAACACTCCCCAACCTGGCTTGCAAGAGCTGCCCTGAACTGTAACTTCTATAACTTTTTACTGCCTACCCCAAACCTATAAAACCAACTCCTATCCCACTGCCCTCCACTGACTTTCCAGACTCAGCCCATCCACACCCAGGTGAATAAACAGCCATGTTGCTCACACAAAGCCTGTTGAGGGGGTCTCTTCATTCACAGTGCATGTAACATTTGGTGCCAAAAGCCAGGACAGGGGTAGTCCTTTGGGTGACTGACCTCCTGTCCCCACTCTCTCTCTGTGAAGAGAGCCAACTGCCACCTCAATGCATCAGACCAGCCCAACGATCCTCTTGCCACCTTCAGATCGGGTAAACAGCCTCTCCCTCTCTCTCTTTCTTTTCCTTTAGAGAAAAGAAGACAAGACTCTCTCTCTCTCTCTCTCTGTCTTTTCCTTTAACTATTTCTCCTAAGTAGAGACAAAGGGGACACTGTTTATCCGTGTAGAGATAGAGAGACAGGTCTCTCCCTCTTGCGCAAAAACTCCAAAATCGGTCATGGACTCAGGAAGACAGTCTTCCCTTGGTGTCTGGTGAATAGTGGGGATACCTGCCTTGATCAATCACCAACGTTACAGCCCATTCAGTCAGGGACACCTACTAACCCTGGTAGCTGCTCACTCCTGCTCATGGCTACTATACTCCTTTCCTTAATACTTACCTTCTTCACCAGGGACAATATTCTGCCCTCTATTCCTCTGTCTTCGCCTGTAGCCTGCCTCCTAAAAAACCTAAAACTTCTCTAACTGTCACCCTGTCTGAAACCTAAATGTCTCATATTTTTCTGTAACACAGCCTGGCCTCAATACAAATTAGACAAGGGTTCCAAATGGCCAGAAAACAGGCACTTTTAACCTGTCTATCCTGTGAGACCTAGACAATTTTTGTTGACAAATGGGCAGATGGTCTGAAGTGTCATACGTCCGGGCATTTTGGGTTTTTTTACATTCCAATCCCTCCCCAATATCTGCTCTCAATATAACCCATACCAAATTTTCCGTCTCCCACCTCCATCCACCCCTTCTGCCTCCGCCAGTGACTCAGAATCTTCCTTCTCCATCGACCCTTCCAACCTTTCTTCTCCCCGCCTATCTGAACCAGACCCCAATCCAAGCCCTAACCCCCTCCCAGATCCTCCCTCCTCTTTGTCTGCCCACAACACACCTCCTTATGCCCCTCCTGTCAGCTCCCACCTCATACCTGGTCTGGCTTACAGTTTAGTCCCACGGATACCTCCCCCACCCCCGCCCGACAGTTCCCCCTTTCAGAGGTGGCTGAAGACAAAGGCATAGTTAGGGTGCGTGTGCCTTTTCATCCAACCTTCCCCAAATCAGCCAATGATTAGGCTCTTTTTCATCAAAATAAACGTTTCAATATCTAACCCAGTCCTATACTTTAACGCTGAACCCTGAAAAATGCGTAACATGCATTTTATCACCAAATCAGCCCCTAACATTACAGAAAAGCTACAGAAATTAAAACCTGACCCCCAAACCGCACAACAGGAATTAATCAACTTCGCCTTCAAAGTGTTCAGTAATAGGGAAGAAGCTGCCTGGCAGCAGCACATCTCAAAACTACAGATGCTTGACTCCACCGTAAGACAAACCCCCGCCACACCGCCCAGACTGCAGCATCTGGCTACCCTTCCTGGACCTTGCTTCAAGTGTCAGAAACTGGCCACTGGGCCAAGGAATGCCCACAGCCTGGGATTCGTCCTAAGCCCTGCCGCATCTGCGTGGGGCCCTCATTGGAAATCAGACTGTCCTACTCATGTTGCTGCTCCTTGGCTTGGCAGGTGAAAACTGATGCTTCCTGAACATCTTGGACGTCCCCTGGACCGTCACGTACGCCGAGCTTCAGGTATCTCTTACGGTGAAGGGTAAGTCCATCCCCTTCTTAATCAACATGGGGCTACCCATTCCATGCTGCCTTCTTTACAAGGACCTGTCTGCTTGGCTTCCATAACTGTTACGGGAATTAACCCCAAAGCTTCCAGGCCTCCCAGAACTCCCCAAGTCTGGTGTCAGTTAGGCCAGCCCTTCTTTCTACATTCTTTCCTAATCATCCCCACTTGTCCAGTTCCCCGGTTAGGCTGAGATGTCCTAACAAAATTGCCTCCTTGACTATTCCTGGGCTGCAGCCACACCTCATTGACAGCCTCTTCCCCAAACCCGCACCTCCCTCAGTAGCTCCCCTTATGTCCCCCTACCTTAACCCTAGGGTGTGGGATACCACCTCCTCATCCATTACTCACTCACTCCTTGCCTCACTCACCCCTTGCCATCCCATTAAAACCTGACCACCCTTACACCACCCAGCACCAGTACCCCGTCCCACAACAGGCTTTACAAAGCCGAAAGCCTGTTACCACCCATCTATGACAACATGATCTTTTAATTCCTACAAACTCCTTGCAGTTCCCCTCTCCTACCTGCCCAAAAGCCAGACAAATCCTACAGACAAGACCAAGACCTCCGCTTCATCAGTCAGCTTGTACTTCCCATCCACCCGGTTGTACCAAACCCCTATGCCCTCCTATCTTCCTCGCCCCCTTCCACAACTCACTATTCTGTTCTTCACCTCGAAAACGCTTTTTTAAAGCCCAAATTTCCTCCTCGTTTGTTACCTATCTCGGTATAATCCTTTGCCAACGTACACGTACTCTTCCTGCCAACCGTATCCAGTTAACTTCCCAAACCCCAACCCCATCCACTAAACAACAGCTCCTCTCCTTCCTAGGTGTTGTAGGATAATTTTGCCTCTGGATAGCAGGTTTGCCCTCCTAACCAAACACTTTATAAACTTACAAAAGGAAACTTAGCTAACCCTATAGACCCCAATCCTTCCCCATCTTCCTTTCATTCACTAAAGGCGGCCTTAGAAACAGCCCCTCCGCTAGCGCTCCCCAGCTCCTCCCAGCCCTGCTCCCTTCACATGGCAGAAGTAAAGGCTGCACAGTCAGGGTTCTTACACCAGAGCCGGGCCCATGACCAGTCACCTTCTTGTCTAAACAACTTGAACTCACAGTCGTAGGCCGTCATGTTTAGGGGCCATAGCTGGTGTGGCTATAATACTAGAATCCCTTAAAATTACAGGCTATGCTCCACTTACTCTCTGTAGCTCTCACAACCTCCAAAGTTTGTTTCCTCTTCACACCTCACATACTTTCAGCCTCTCACCTTCTCCAGCTTTATGCGCTCTTTATTAAAACCCCCACAGGAACCATTGTTCTTGGACCTAACTTCAACCCAGCGTCTCACTTAATTCCCAACACAAACCCTGAACCCCATGACTGTATCTCACTAATCCATATAGCATCCTCCCCATTTACCCATATTTCTCTTTTTCCTTTTCCAGACCCAGACCACATGTGGTTATTAATGGCAGTTCTTCAAAGCCCAGTCGGCTGGCCGAAGCCAGTTATGCCTTTGTATCCCCCTCATCTATTATTGAAGCTGCCACACTCCCCTCCTCCACCACTTCTCAGCAAGCTACACTAATTGCCTTAACCTGTGTTCTCACTCTTGCCAAAGGACTACATGTTAATATCTATACTGACTCTAAATACGCCTTCAACATCCTACACCACCATGCTGCCGTATGTGCAGAAAAAGGTTTTCTCACCACACAGGAGTCCTGTTTATCAATGCCCCCTTAATAAAGTCCCTCCTTAAGGCCACTTTCCTTCCAGCCAAGGCTGGAGTTATTCACTACAGAGGACACCAAAAACCATCAGATTCTATTGCCCAAGGAAATGCCTTAGGTGACAAAACAGCCAGAGAAGCAGCGGACACCCCAGTATCTCCCCAACAAGGCCAGTATTTTTCCTTCTCATCTATCTCCCCAACCTATTCTTTCTCCGAAAATTCACTTTACCACTCGCTTCCTACACAAGGCAAATGGTTCTTACACCGCAGAAAGTTCCTCCTCCTGCCTCACAAGCTCACTCTATCCTCTTATCCTTTCATAACCATTTCCATGTAGGATACAAGCCCCTGGCTCGTCTTTTAGAACCCGTCATTTCTTTTCCACCATGGAAGTTCATCCTCAAAACAATCACATCAAAATGTTCTGTCACTCTCCTACTACTCAGGGCTTTCTCAGACCCCCTCCTTTTCCTACACATCAGGCCCGAGGATTTTCCCCTACACGAGATTGGCAAAGAAACTTCGAGTTTTGCCTGGGTTGGCATTTACCCTGTCTCCCACTCCCTCCCCTTGTCCATCAGACTGTCCTCCAAACCCTCCACCTGTATGCTCATACCCAGCTTTGCTAAGCAAAGTGAATGTTTACTTATAGATACCAAACGCTTTCTTACACACCATGAAAACAAAACCTCTCCTTTCACACAATCATCCTACCAAACCGTATTACAACTTTTAACAGCTGCGGCCCTTGCCGGTTCCCTTGGCGTCTGGGTACAAGATCCCAGCCCCCCTAAAACACTCTCTCACCTTTTCAGTCTACACTTCCAGTTCTGCCTTAGCCAAGGACTTTCCTTACCCTGTGGCTCTTCCACCTACATCTGCCTTCCTACCAACTGGGCGGGCACCTGTACCTCAATATTCCTTATCTAAAAATCCAGTTTGCCAATGGAAATGAACCCTTCCCTGTTCCCCTTGTAACCTCCACATGGCAAAAAAGAGTCATTCCATTAATCCCCTTACTTGTAGGACTGGGGGTATCCACTGCCGCAATAGGAACAGGTATAGCAGGTCTTACTACCCCTATTACCACATTCCACAGTCTCTCTGATGACTTCTCTGCCAGAGTTACAGACATAACTCAAACACTATCTGTCCTTCAAACCCAAGTTACTTCTCTGGCTACAGTCGTCCTGCAAAATTGTCAAGGCCTCGATCTACTAACTGCTGAAAAAGGGGGACTCTGCCTATTCCTAAGTGAAGAATGCTGCTTTTATCTAAACCAATCCGGCCTTGTATATAATGCCATCAAAAGACTTGAAGACGGCCCAAAAGCTCACTCATCAGGCAAACAATCATTCTGAACCTAGCAGGCCACTCTCTAACTGGGCGTCATGGCTTCTTCTATTAGCAGGCCTCCTTATACCCATTTTTCTCCTTCCCTTATTCAGACGCTGCCTCTTCCACCTCATCCCTCTATCAATTCCTGCAAAACCATATCCAGGCTACAACAAATCAGTGAATGCGGCAAATGCTTCTAACAAACCCGTGGTATCAACCTTTGCCTCAAAGCCTCTCAGCAGTCTACATTCTTCCCCATTTTTAGGCTTCCACACTGCCCCCAATCCCACTCAAAGAAGCCCTAAGAAATGTCACCCGTCACCCCTTTGTACTGCCCCCAAAATATTAGCTGCCCCCCCCATTTTTCTAGTTTTTGCTTTTTCCTTTATATTATTCATATAAAAAGACAAGAATGCAAGGTTTTTTGAACTGGCTGCACTACAGGTCATACCCTAAGTCAAGCCACGTGACCCACACATTCTTTGTGACACTGGACCTTGGACCTTGTGACACCCCCCGCCAACCCCACTCCCCCAGGCCAGCTTGCAAGAACCACCCTGAACTATAACTTCTGGAATTTTCCACTGCCTACCCCAAACCTATAAGACCAACTCCCATCCCGCTGCCCTCAGCTGACTCTCTTTTCAGACTCAAGCCGCCTGCGCTGCACTTGGGTGGATACACAGCCATGCTGCTCACACAAAGCGTGTTTAGTGGGTCTCTTTAATTCACAGTGCATGTAACACTACCTTGTTTGATTGTAGGCCATAAGAGCCCAATTCCAGAGAGAGTCCTGCCCCATACCTGTTAGGGGTAGAAGGTGTCTGAGTTACAACCAGTGAATCTGTATCGGTCTGCAGCAACATCAATTCTTGCCTCCTCAGAAGAAAGAATTAGACTAAGGGGCATGATATGGTTTCTCTGTGTCCCCACCCCAAATCTCATCTTGAATTGTATTCCCCATAATTCCCACGTGCCAGGGGAGAGACCAGGTGGAGGTAATTGAGTCACAGTGGTGGTTTCCCCCAAGCTGTTCTCTTGATAGTGAGTGAGTTCTCACGAGATCTGATGATCTTGTAAGTGTTTGGTAATCCCTCCCATGTTCATTCTCTTTCCTGCTGCCTTGTGAGGGAGGTGTCTTGCTTCCCCTTCACCTTCCACCATGGTGGTAAGTTTCCTGAGACCTCCCCAGCCATGTGCAACTGTGAGTCGATTAAACCTCTTTCCTTTAAAAGGAAAAGGCAGTCAGTCTAAGGCGGTTATTTACAGCAGTGTGAAAATGGACTAATTCAGGGCATAAGGCAGAAAAAGAAACGGAGCCAAGTTTCGGAGCAAGAGTTGAAGTTTATTAAAACGTTTTAGGGCAGGAAAAAAAAAAAGGAAAGTACACTGGGAAGAGACCCAAGTGGGCAACTTGAGGGGCAAGTGTGGCATTTAACCCTGATCCTGGGACTTGATACGCTGGCCCACTTCTAAGGTCTTGCTGCTCTCTCCCTTCATTCTTCCCTCGGTGAGCTGCCCGAATGTGCGGTGCCTTCCTTATGCTTGGGAGGTGAGCATGCACCGTGTACTTAGGAATTTGTTCACAAGCCCATTTGAGGTTTTCTTCCCATTTCTAGTGGAATGTCCCTGGAAGGTCATAAGCCACCATTTTGTCTCTTAAAGCTCACTCACCCAGTTTCTGAAATTTTATTGGAAGCTGATTACCAATCTCAAGTGTTTTCATCTGTTTGGGAAATTCCCTGTCCCTGGCATCTGCTTTAAGATCAATAACATCAATTAACTTACACTTTAGTGTGACAGCTGTAGACCATCAGGGAATTGTCTCTCTGGCCCAGCTGCCAAATTATCTGTTTTAGAAAGGCAGTGTGATAACTGCAGAAGCATCACCTGGCATTCTTGGTTGGGGCGGGGGGGGGGGGGGTTGGGGAGGGTAGAGTCCTCTTCTGCCCTGCGCGTGCCTAACTACCAATAACATATCCAGAAGCAAGAAATGCATGTTCATAGAGGCCAAGAGAAATCTAGACAGGCAGGCCTAGATTCCCCACTCAGTTTATTAACATTAGCTCATACCCTTTAGTCCAATCATATTTCTACACAGCTACCCGTACTTTATTGAACCTAGGCATGAAAATGAGCCATTTCCCCTCATTTAGTTTTTTTTTTCTTTTTTTTTCTTTTTTTTTGAGATGGGGTCTCACTCTATTGCCCATGCTGGAGCGAAGTGGCATGATCTAGGCTCACTGCAACCTCTGCCTCCCGGGTTCAAGCGATTCTGAAGGTCTTCATTCTGAAGGCTCCCATGTCACATAAAACTAAGATCAGGCCAGGTGCCAGTGGCGGCTCAGGCCTATGATTTCAGCACTTTCGGAGGTCAAAGCAGGCAGATCGCTTGAGGTCAAAAGTTAGAAAACAGCCTGTGAAAGATAGCAGAACCCCATCTCTGCAAAAAATACAACAACTCAGGTGTGGTGGTGTGTGCCTATAGTCTGAGGCAGGGAATGTAGGGCGCGCAGGGCAACATACTCAAGCTTAGGTACAAGGCATTTGAGGTCGAGGTATGGAAAAATACTGGCACTATATATGTTATTTGTGCATGGGAATGAAGCTCCTTGACCCAGAAAACAGGACAGGGAGTGGAGTGTGTGATGTGATAAGGAATGCTGAAAACAGCCTCCTGAGAATGCAGTTTGAGTGTGTACAAGGTCACAGGTGCCTCAGCAACCCACTTCAAATGACCATCTAGTGGATGTTTGTAGTTAATACAAGCCCTTTGGATAAATTCTTGGTGGACAGATGCTAAGGCGGACTCTCTCAGAAGAGTTACCCCCTAGGCCCGCTCAGCTTCATTCTCGGAGTTCACTGCAAGCTATAATTTCTGCAGGTAACTTTAGGCCAATTCACACTTCAGCTATAGGGCATAGGCCAAGTAAATGACTTTGTAACTTTACTTCATCCTCTCCATTTACGTATGGCATACCCCAAGTAACCAGTGGAACCCTCTAGAGGGTATTTAAACTGTAACTCAGCCTTTGATTACCCTATGCTTAGGCCGGCTTCCACACTGTAAAGTGTACTTTGATTTTCAACATTTTCAGTAAAACCTTTCATGCCTTCCCTACTTAGTTGGTGAGTTTTTTGCAATTCTTTGTTCAAGATGCCAAGAATCTGGATGCCCTCCACTGTTAACACCCTCAGCTACTTGGGAGGCTGAGGCGGGAGAATCGCTTGAACCCGGGAAGTGCAGGTGGCAGTGAGTCGAGATTGCACCACTGCACTCCAGCCCGGGTGATAGAGGCAGACCCTGTCTCAAAAAAATAAAAATATGATCAAATAAATTTCTGTGCCTTTCCTCTTTTTTGTTTTTTTTTTCCTTTTTTGAGGTGGAGTCTCGCTGTATGGCCAGGCTGGAGTACAGTGGCTGATCTCAGCTCACTGCAACCTTCTCCCAGTTCAAGCGATCCTCCTACCTCAGCCTCCAGAGTACCTGGGACTATGGGCACATGCCACCGCACCTGAGTAATCTTGTATTTTTAATACAGTCAGGGTTTCACCATGTTGGCCAGGCTGGCCTCAAACTCCTGACCTCAGGTGACCTACCCGCCTCGGCCTCCCAAAGTGCTAGGATTACAGGTGTGGGCCACTGTGCCCGGCTGCCTTTTCTCCTTTTAATCTGCTGCTTGTCAGTGATTTGCAGTGAAACTTCAAAGAGTGTTTTCCCTTGGCCCACACATTAGCTTGCAAGTTGAGTAAACTCTCAGACCTTCAAAGTTCCTAACCGTTTACTTCCAAACATTTCCTCAGAATAGTCCTTTGCTCACAATGCCAAGGGATGAATACCATTAATTCTAGTTGACTTCAGTGTTTCTTAAATGTGGTCGATGGTTCTCCTGCAATTACCTGGGGAGGAGTTTTCTAAAAGCAGTTTCCTGGGCCTACTCTAATCTACCCACCACTCTTGTGGAGAGAGGCCCAGGAATCTTCATTTTCACATGCACACTAGGTGATGCATTCTCAGCTGCAAGAAAGTTTGAGAGTGATAATCCTTGATCTATTAACCCAACAAGTTGTTGGGTCTCCAGCTCTGGTTAGTGGTTCAAAAATTAACCTTAGGGGAAATATCTCAAAAGGCCACAAGATGGGGCTAATAACACTACACTCCAGATAGCCCTCTCCCGGCTCCCCTCCACCAACCACCACCCCACCCAGAGAATCTTTTTTTTTTTTTTCTGCATTAGGTTAGTATTTCTATGTTTATTTTGTAGCAAATAATTGTTGAATGAATACAGTTTCCTTTTTCCTTCCTCCCTTCCCCTTCCCCTTTCCCCTCCCTTCCTCCCTCCTTCCCTCCCTCCCTCCCTCCCTCCCTTCCTTCCTTCCTCCTGATGATTATCAATTCTTTACTAAATGTGATATAACCTAGTTGAGACTGTTAGAATCTATTTATGTATATATTTATTGACTATTACAGAAGTTTATTTAACAAAGAGTCTAATGTAAAACTTAGCTCATGCACATTTTCATATCATAGTAAAACAGGCCCTTTGGAGAGGGGGACATGGGTTTTTCTGCTGAACAGCCATCAGTTATGCTTGTTCCAAGGCTTCTAACATGATGATACTATTACTCGCATTACCACCATTCCAATATTATTCTGTTGCCCAGTAGTTGCCATCTCTACACATTAATCTATCACAAAATTCATAAAAGCATTGGACATGTCTGCCACCATTTAATTTTTTTATCTCTTGTCTCATTCTTTTTCATTGTGTTCTTTTATCTGTGCGTCCCAGTTGCTCGTGAATCCATGTGTATTGCTGACTGTGTGTTTGATTCTGTTATTACCTGATTTTCCTTATTTCGCTGATTTTTTTCCCTAATATTCTGAATGGGGCCACAAATCAAAAACGAGTAGAAATCAATGTGTGTATCTCTTAAACTACAATACAAAGCTTAACATTAAACCAATAAGGCTTTTGAATCTTTCTGGAAATCCAGAAAGGACTCCGTTCTATTCCAAGCTCCACCACTACCCAGGGGCATGACCTGGGACACAGTATTTCACTTTTCTAACTTCCTTTACCTCCACTATAAAAGAAAAGATGGAATTAATTGCTCCAAGTTCTTACCCACTCAGATGCTCTGAAATTGTTTTATTTGCGTGTCGGAGAAAAAGGTGACTAAGACTTAGCCAGAGACCAGGAAAGATAAATCTGGATGACTAGAACCAATCTGCCCCCGATTTTTATTTCTCCTTTCAGTAGAAAGGACCTTATTCAGAGGTCCTAATTGATGTTCAGGTCTGTTGAATGCTAGCTAATCTTCTGCAAAAGCTTTCTCAAAAGTTCTCCTAATCTCTGATTTTCTGCAACTCATCTCCCAGGTACCCTGCCAAACACTGCCAGATTTCCAGACCCCTTGCCATTACCATGTAAATTTATGTAAGGAATAACTTTTTAAATATTTAAGGAAATAAATTCCCAGGTGCAGAGAGTAAAGGAGGAAATTGCCCTTTGTTTGTTTGTTTGTTTTTGAAACAGTGAACTAGAAACTGGCTCCTACAAATAAAGGCAGAGATTGTTAGCTTACAGAAAAAGGCAAGGCCCAACTATTGGCTGGCTACAAGGAACTCAATTTAAGTGTAAGCGTATAGATCGAACTGAAAGGATGGAAGAAGGTATGCCACACTACTGCTAATGGAAAGAAAGCTGGTGTGACTATGTTAATGTCAGACAAAGCAGATTTCAGATAAAAAATACTGCAGGGTTAAGGACAACAGTTGCTAAATAAAGTCAGCTGCAGGGCTGGCAGCAGCATCTTCAGAAACAGGCAACCTAGCACTGCAGACATAATAGACCTTGTTCATCAGAGTTACCAAGTAAATCTTTGAGGAAATCACTGTAGTCTGATGCTTGGGGTGGAACACCATAATGCTTTGGACCTTTCCTGAGGTCTAAACTACGAGACAAGGAGGGTGGGAACTCTCAGTTGACCTGAATAATGCAGGGAGACCTTCTGTGAGAAGTAGTGTTTAATGCAGGTAACTAGGGTAACACTGAGGCTAGTAAACTGCTTGCCTGTGAGTCACATTTGACTGCAAACATCTTTTATTTGACCTACACTTTTTTCCTCTGTAACATTTATGATCTTTTAAGCTACATATAGGTAAAATGCAACATAAAATGATTCAAGCAGTAAGTGGGATGGATTATCTCACATATCAGGAAATCTGGAGGCCAAAGGGCTCCACTGTTGGTTAAGTCACTGGCCCCAGATTCTTATTCTCCCTCTGGTCAGCCTATGGCTTCCTTTTGGTTGGAAAATGACTGCGGCAACTCCAGCATCTTATCCTGATAGGAACCAATGTCCAGAAATGAAATAAGGCCATTTCTCCCTTGTATGTCTCATTTTTAGAGCTAAGAAGCTTTTCCTAAAACCTTCCAGAATACTTCCTTCACATCTTCTTGGCCTGAAGTGGGTCACATGTCCACCTCTAAATTCATCACTGGCAAGGGGAATAAGACCATCATGATTGACTTAAACTAATCAGAATTCAACTGACTCATTAGGGGCTCTGCTATTTATTATAAAAGAGGGAACATTTTCCATTAGGTAGGCAATGACCTAGATGATATCATGTCTTCCAATCCATGAACACAGGGTGTCTTTTCTATTTACTTATGCCTTCTATTGTTTCTTTCAGCAATGTTTTGTAGTTTTCAGCATGTAAGATGTTGCTTCCTTGGTTAGGCTTATTTCCAAGTATTTTATTCTTTCTGGTGTCATTGTAAATGGGATTGTTTTTCTGCCTTTGCAGATAGTTCACTGTCTCCCTTTGCTTTTTGAAAAAAGGATCTGGCTTCATTATGTTTACTTTTCTGCATGGCAATAGACTTTTGAGCTGAATAACAACTGCTCCCTATAGGAGGGACATTTGTTCTCCCATTTGCCGCAGTTCCTATCGAGCCAGCTTCACTCACATTCCCTGCTTGGCCCCTGTAGGCATTTGGGCTTTTGACCCCTTGTTTAGATCATCTACATGAAGTTACATATAGCTGCAATTCGTTATAAAGACACCAGAGTGGTACACGAGTAGACAGCCAACTTGGCAACTGGATACAACACAATCAAAGTTGATCTTCCATGTTTCCGAAATTTACATTGAAGCACTCAATTATTAGAAACATTTTGGATGGGACTATTTCAGAAATATATTTTGTGCTTTTTTTTTTCTCTAAAGCATGCAGAATATAATATAAATCATACCTCATGATGTACCAAAGTAGACAATAATACTCTACTGTGCTGGCTAATAAAGGAATGGGAGTTAATGAAGTGTGCAGGGTGGTTTGTCTCTGTCCTGTAAATGGCCACAGACGCCTGTGTTTTGAGGGCTCTTGCTCATGCTAGGCATTTTTTTTCCTATCTAAAAGTTCTTCTTGCTCCCAACAGTGCATTTGCCTGCAGCAATCTGCTTTCACTTCCTAGTTGATGCATGCTTCCCGCACACCACAGGCTAGGACCAGATCACCATGATTATTAGAATTATGAAATTCATCCCTGGCAAGCAAGGTTTGGGAGGTCACTCAATGCTTCCGAGCTTATCCATGGGACGTCTGGGACCAGATGAGCCCACGCACAGGTAGGGGTTAGGGGTTCAGAGCCGAGAAGACCGAAGTCATAGAGCTGACTCAGAGTCGGCCTGGCATCAGGGCAGTCTCCTTTTCCAGGCAGCCACTCTTTCTAGGAGCACCCTGCAGGCCAGCCCTGGAGCGGCCTGGGAAGTTACGGAAGTCTTGAGGTGTGCCCAACAGTTGTGGAAACCATGTATCCTCTGTGGCACTGAGGCCTTCTCTGCATGTTTTTGTTTGTTTTTTGTTTTTGGGAACAGTGTCTTGCTCTATTGCCCAGCCTGGAGTGCAGTGAAATGACCCTGGCTCACTGCAACTTCTGCCTCCAGAGTTCAAGCAATTCTTTTGCCTCAGCCGCCCGAGTAGCTGGGATTACAGGCATGCACCATCACACCTGGGTAATTTTTGTATTTTGACAAGACACGGGGTTTCACCATGTTGGCCAGGCTGGTATCAAACTCCTGACCTCAAGTGATCCACCCACCTCAGCCTGCCAAAGTTCTGGGATTACAGGCGTGAGCCACCACGCCGGGCCTTGCATGTTGTTCTTTAATGGAAAAATTAGAAACACTCTTCTGTGTTTCCCCGTCCTTCCCTCCCTCTTTGGGACCCAGATCAGTTCTTCAGTGGTTTAACTGTGTCTTTATTCTTCCCAAGGAGATTCACATTGGATTATTTCCAGGAGCCCTTTTTTTCTCTGTGGAAAGATCTTATTTTGTTCATTTATTTTAACTTTTTCATTATGTGCATTTTCAAATGCACTCAATATTTTAGAGAGAACAGTATAATTAACCCCCGCATACCCATCATTCAGCTTGCATTATTAACAACTTTGCTATTTTTGTTTCTTTTCTCCCTTCCGCAGATTTTTTTTTCATATGGGGGAGGTGGAATATGTTAAAGCAATAATTTTTAATAGGAACCCATTTTTAAAAGTTACAACAGGACATAATAGCCATTAATGGGCAGTTATTAGCTATAGCAATAGCAAGGAAATACACACGTATTATTTTTAGTTTTTCTAACAATCCCATAAGGGATTGTCAATCCCATTTTATAGATGAGGAAATTGAAGTTCTGCTTTAACTTGCATCTAAAAGAAAATAAGCTAAACGATGATGTATTAGCTAGGATGCTCTGAAGAAAATAAAAACTGCTTATTTCTCTGTACTTTTATGCACTACTCTGCTGCATCAGTCATGTCTGATGCTGGATGCATGGGAGTTCCTCCCCACCAACAACTGATGGACCAGTGACCACCAGGTGGTGAGACAGCCAGGCGGGAAGGGTCCCTAGAGAAGCTCCAGCTGACCTGTGCACTGGGAGGAGTGTGTACTGGGGTAGAGCCACAGAAGTTCCTACTGTTTGCAGTGGGGAGGAGTCTAGCCCCTCCTCTTCCTGGGTGGTACCTGGGATTCAGACTGCAAAGTGGGAGGTGCATAAGGACTCTGGCTTTGCGAAGGATCTCTGTTTCCTTTTTTTTTTTTTTTTTTTTACTTTTCACTGAATAAAACCCTGCCTTACTCACCTTCAAATTGTCTGTAAGCCTAATCTTTCATGGCCATCAGACAAAGACCTATCTTTACCGCAACTAAGGAAAAGTCTCGCAACATTGGGTGTTCCATAGTTCAACTCAATTCAGACACTATCTACCTGGAGGTAGCATCAGATCCCACAGGTTGAGGGCTCAGTCCCACAGACTGTCCCCCTCTTCCCCATCCTCCCCTTGGCTTCAGATGCCAGTCGCAAGTCCCAGGTTGTGGCCTGTGCTTCTGACTGACTGGCTATACATCAGGATTCCGTGAACCCCTACCCAGGTTTGAGGAATCTGCTAGAGTAGCTCAAAGCTCAGAGAAACACTTGTCTTTCTTTTGTCCATTTATTTAAAAGGATATGGCAAAGGATACAGATGAGCAGTCAAAGAGGAGAGATGTGCAGGATGAGGTCTGTGGGAAGGGTCGTGGAGCTTGATGCCTTCCCTTTGAGTGCCACCCTACGGGAACCTCTGCAAGCTCAGTTCTGAACCCTGTTCTTTTGGGTTTTTAGGGAGGCTTCTGTATGTAGGCATGAGTGATGACACTACTGGCCATGGGTGATCAACTCAACTTCCAGCCCCTTTCCTTCCCCAAGTTTGGGGGGAAGGGCTGGAATTTTAACCTTCTCATCATACCTCAGTCTTTCTGATGACCAGCCCTCATCCTGAAGTTCTCTAAGGATCCAGCCATTAAACATTTCATTGGCATACAAAAGGCACTTTTGTTTTTTCTTTTTGAGACAGGGTCTTAACTGTGTTGCCCAGACTAGAGTCATCCATTGGTGCAATTATAGCTCATTACATCTTCAATCTCCTGGGCTCAAGCAATCCTCTTGTCTCAGCCTCCCGAGCCAAACCACAGGTGTACACCACCATGCTCAGCTAATTTTTGTATTTTTTTTTTGTGCAGATGAGGTCTTGTCATGTTGGCCGGGCTGATGTCGAACTCTTGGCCTCAAGCAATCCTCCTGCCTCAGCCTCCCAAAGTGTTTGGATTACAGGCATGAGTCACCACGCCTGGCCTCACAAAACACCCTTAACACCCTAGAAATTCCAAACGTTTTAGAAGTTGTTTGCAGAGTCAGATACCAAATAAACATTTCTTATTATATCATCACGTCACAGATGCAGTTCAGGCTACAGTAACAGAAAGGCCAAAATGAAGTAACCCAAACAAATTTATTTCTCCTGTAAAAATTCAGCTAGGTTCAGACTGTGTCCAGGGTAAGCACAGTGGCTGGATGGGATGGCATTAGTTACCCAGATTCTCGGCATCATAGACCAGGATGGCTGCTCTGCATTTCATTGTCAGGTGGAGACGGAAAAGATAGAGTAGAAAATATGGGAGGATGTGCTCATTCCCTTTAAGGGCGTGATTCTGAAGTTTCGTGCATGGCCTCTGCTCTTCAACCATTGTGGAGAACTTAGTCACAGTGTTGCACCTGCAAGAGAGACTGGGAAATGTAGTTTTTATTTTGGGCAGCCTGTGACCATCTGAAAGTTAGGAATTCCATTATTCAAGGAAGAAAAGAGAAAGTTCTTTTTAAGTCGAGGGCATGGTTTTGAGTTTCATTCAAGCCATACCAGCCATACCCTCAACTTATTTTGGCCTCAACTGTGGCCTGCTTGGTAAACATAGTGATGCCTGCTTAAACATAGATGTCCCTTGGTGATGAAGCACATTTTTTTAGTACCTGTACCCATAAGATTTTTCTTTGTCCTTTTTTTTGTTTTTTGTTTGTTTGTTTGTTTGTTTTTCATTTTTTGAAATAGGATCTCTGTCGCCCAGGCTGGAGTGCAGTGGCACAATCACAGCTCACTGCAACTTCTGCCTCCTGGGTTCAAGGGATTCTCCTGCCTCAGTCCTACCAAGTAGCTGAGACTACAGGTGTGCATCACCCCATCCAGCTAATTTTTGTATTTGCCCATTTTTTTTGGTTAGAACACTTACAACCATACTATTTTTTAATCACATTTATTCTACACAATAGTAAATTTACATGATGTAATTTAAATTCCATCATTTACAATGGAGAAATGCCAATTATATAATATCGTAGCCCTGCCAATGATGGGTTTTGATTTAGTTCTGCTCTTTACCGCTTGGGAGGCTGTGAAGAATTTATTTACCTTCTCTAAGCTTTCTTTTCCCTTCTGCAAAACAGGAATAGGACTAGCTACTTCATAGATGGTTGTGAAGACAAGCTGGATGACAGATGAAAGTTCTTGGCACGGAGTGAACACTTGATAACTTACATGGCAGATATGTGTGCTATCTCGCCATGAAGCTCACATTGTTTAATTGCTATCATTTCTAAAAATAATAGCCATAGAATTTTTGGTAGCATTTGTAAACCTATCACTTAATTCAGACTTCACAATACCCTGGGAAATAGGTAGAGCAGATAATACTATGAGCATTGAAACCTGCCCCACTGGCTATCATCTAAAACAAATGACGAAACAGTCCTCTTTCGACCCACAGCCCCTCCCCCCCAACACCCCAGTCTCAATCCCCCTTGGCGGCTAAGCTCTCCAGGACTCAACAGCACATGCTGCCTCCAGGTTTTCACTTCCAGTTTATTCATCAGCCCACCCCACTTGACTTTTGGGTCTTCATTCATATGCTCCTGGTAAGAGCTTGACCTGAAGGCCTCTGCTCTCTCTGACTCTGGCCTTAGACAATCTTGTCCATTCTTGTGGTTTCAAATGCCATCCCAAAAATGAATCACCAGCTCAACCACCTTTGCGATCTCCAGTTCCAACTAGTCCTAGAGTCGGGGTGTGGGACTCTTCACAAGAGTTCAAACATTGGAAAAGGGAGCCTGGACTGGGGAGGGGCAATGGGACAGGAAAGAAAATGAGAGATGGGAAAAATGCTTGCTGGGACTAGGACTTGGAGATTTTGCATGGCTGTGGGGTAAGGAGGGAGAGGGAGAGTCAAAGGTGACTCCTGTCTTGTTGACATTCACAGGAGGGCTGGAACGGGCTTTGTTTGAAGAGCAAGATGAGCCAGGGTTATAGACCTGAGTTTGGAGTAAGAGTGGAACATCTAAATGGAAAAGTCCATCAACTAGAAAGGACATTTGTTCAAAGGCCCTTTTCCTCAGTTTTCTCTTTCTGCTAACTCAGATACACATTCTCCCAAAACCCCCCACAATTAGGGCACTTGGTCAGCTTGAGACACAGGCAGAAGTAGGCAGAAGGGAAATATTTTTCTTTTCCAATTGGGGTAGATCGTTATTGCAACCTATGCCATATGGATAGCATCGCCATGAATAGCATCTTTTAAAGATTTCTGTAGACTTTGAGGGCTCCTAAAGGCATTTCTGATAGGGTTTTTAAAAGGCAGTAACAGGCAGAAGTGTGTGACCTCAGTGCATGACACTGGACTGAACTAAGGAGAATTGACGACGGAGTTGGCCACCCCAGAGAGTTTCTCAGTGCACTTTTTCAATCAAAAACCTATGATTTTATGATTCTATGAGGTAGATTTTGGAGATTTTTTAAAAAGTGCTGAAGAATTCAACCTCTGAAAACTCACCTTCCCGGAATTGGTCCCAGCAAGATAAGATTGTAGTTCATTCATGTGACCACACAGGGGCAGCACACACAAACTCACCTTTTCTTAATCAGACCCTGATGGGCTTTGCTTTTAGTTCCCACTGTCACCCCCTAGCACAGACTCTCAGCAACTCACCCAGGTATCTAATTTTCGTGCCACTCAGGCTTCGTCACTTCATTCCCAAGCATAAGAATACGGAGGGGACACCTACTGCTGGTTGCCCTCTGACCAAGTCCTTGCCGTTTAGTCAGTTACCCTCTCCTCATCCCCACACCTTCCCTGCTAACTTCAGTTTACCCCTGTCTGACTTGTCTTGTCTCTCCCATCCCTGGCCATGATCTCGCACTTGGCTACCTTCTGACCTCCTGACCGCTGTGTAGTCACCAAGATTACCTCCAAGATGCTGAGTGCTGGGAACGTGACAAATCTGTAATAGTATGAATGGGAAGGGGTCGGGGGTGGGGAGGAGGCTCCAGCTGTCGAGGCTGGGAGTGCCAGTCAATGAGTTGTAAGATTTATGCTGGGCAGGTGGGCCCCAGCTGTAGAGAGTCTGATCTTCAGGGGACCCAGAGTGGCATCTAGCCAATAGCTATGGGCAGTCCACCAATAATACTTGGAGAAACATTGACTTCCTAGATTTGTTAATTAATCTAAGCCTCCAATTTCTTTTCAGAAATGAGAAGACGTCAAATGCAATCTTGGAAACTGAGTGCTTCCTTGACACGACCCCAGGGGGCGCCATTCTCAGGAAGTACGTTGTGAATGCCGTCCTATGGAATTGTGCAACAGGGCAGCCCTGGGAATCAGGTTCCAGTCCTCCACAGGACACAGAATAAAGAAGCCTGGGACAGGGGCTCTGGAGAGGGCCTTGTGGGATGTGGGTGATGCTGGGTACACGCCAGCTTTGTGACCTTATGCCAAGTCCAGGTCACCTCCTCCTACTACTCAAGCAAGCCTAGAGTCTTTCTAGGGATAGGGAGGAAGTGTTGCTAACTGCCCTTGAGTGCCTGCCCCCATCTCACTGCCCTGCTGGCCTGAGGAAAGGGGACCAGCCTCTGGGCAGCCAGCTGGCGTGATGTGGAGATGGGGCTCCTGAAAGGGGCTGTCCAGCATCTCTATTCTTGTGCTTTCCTCAGACCCTACTTGGTCACGGCTCAGGGACCTGATCTTCGGTGTTCAAGAACCTGGGCCAGTTATCCCTGGTGGTATTTGATTTTTTTTTTTTTTTTTTTTTTCAGCATCTCACTCTGTTGCCAGACTGGAGTGCAATGGCACAATCTCGACTCTCTGCAGTCTCTGCCTCCTGGGTTCAAGCAATTATCCTGCCTCAGCTCCCTGAGTAACTGGGACTACAGGTGCACGCCATCATGCCCAGCTAATTTTTGTGATTTTAGTAGAGACAGAGTTTCACCATGTTGGCCAGGATGGTCTCGATCTCTTGACCTCATGATCTACCTGCCTCACTCAGCCTCCCAAAGTGCTGGGATTACAGGCATGAGCCACTGTGCCCGGCCTGATCTTTCACACCTGCAAAGGGACTGGAGCCACTTTAGGAGGTAGAGAGATGAGGACACAGGTGATCAGAGTGCCATGCAGGTAACATCTCCCACTGCCGGGCATCGGGGGGAGAACCAGCCTGAGAAGTTGGTTTCCCACCCGCCCCCCCTCACACACATACCTTTTGGCCTCCAAAAGGCTGCAGGTGGAGTGGGTGGAGGATGGAGGGGTGTTAGGAACTGGGGAGTCCGCTGCTTACAAGGGGCACATAAATAGAAAGATATAATTTGCAGCCGACGGGGAGGGCAGAGATTGCCCCCCAGGCTGGCCCGGCGCTCAGGGAATTGGAGGCAGCGTCTATTTCAGAGTTTATGGTAAACGGCTGGAGCCGGCACACACAGACAACATACCCCACCCTTTAAGGAAGTGGGGAGGAGAGCAGCAGGGGTGTGGTTAACAACTCAGAGGAGGAGGGGGAAACTCTAACCTGTCAGCCCTTTTACTCAGCCACAGCCTCCAGAGCCGGAGCCGCTCAACACCTACCTGCCCGGCCGAACTCACCTGTAGTTGCCGCAGCCCCGTCTCACCTGGTGGGGCCGAGGAGCAGTCACCGCCAGAGTCCGCGCCTCCCTGGGTGAGTCCGTCCTGTGAGCCGAGGCTGTGCCCGGCAGAAGTTGGTGGCTTGACGGGTGGCAGGGGTTGAGAACTGCAATTCCGGGATCCCGGGCACCTGAGCTGGGAGTTCCCGGAGAAACAGCCACAGACCCAGGAAATGGGAGCCGCGGGTGCTGTGCACACGCCCGGAGCTCGGCAGCCTTCTGCGGAGAGAGGGGTTCTATTTTTGGAGTAAATTTGACACTATAGGGTGTTTCTCCCTCTTTGTCCTCTCAACATATTCAGACAGGGGAGGCTGGGGGCAACGGTGTGAGGGCACAGCCAGGCTGCCGCCTCTAAAGATCAGGTTAGGGGCCAAGGGGTGGGAGGGTTCAGCTCCTGCCTCAGACCTCTGCCTGCTCTTGCCCCACTGCCTGCTCCCTCCCGGGCCCTTCTGCAGCCCCTGGGGTGCTAGTCTCACCCTAGCCCACCCCCACTCCTCTGCAGCCACTCCCTGCCCCCTGAGAGGACATCTTTTGAATCAAGCCCTGACTGGAGGAAAGCAGGGCTGTTCTAGGGGACAGGGGAGCTCCTGTGTGTGAGAGAGAGTGTGTGTGTGTGTGTGTGTGTGTGCACGCGCACGCGCGTGTGAAGTTCACACTGGCCACATTGGTTCCTTGAGAAGCCGCCTTCTGAGTGCTGCTCAAGGGTTAAGTTCCGAGCTGCCTCTGCCTGCTGTCAGGCTGCGCGTGGGCACCGCTTTGGGTGGGTGAGCGTGGAGCGGCATATGGGTGATGTTCTGCAAGCCCTGCCACCGGCCCTAAGCCTCGACCACAAGACGCGGGTGTCTCCTCACACCCCAAACTGGGAGCAAGTTGGCTAATTGAAGGGGCCGGTGGGAGGACAAGAGCAGAAAGTTGTGTCCAGAGGTGGCTTTAGCCAGGAGGGACTTGGAAGCTGGGCTGTGGCTGGACCTGGGCCCACTGGGGCAGTGTGCGTGGTGTGACCTGGTAGTGGGTGCATGGAGATCCCTCCATGTGGGGTGTTCGCTGCTCACCTTGAGTGCTGCTCCTGACCTGAGGCCCCATCTTTCACAACCGCTCTGGGGGAGGGAGAGGAAGGCACTGATAAAAAAAAAGTGACTAAAGGCAGAAGGGAGGAAGGAAGTAGTCACTCTGGAGAGCCCCAGCTTTGGCGGGACAGTCTGCAGTCAAGTCATTCAGGAGGCGCTCTCCGGCTTCCCACCTGCGGCCAGGTGCAGGTGCAAGGTGTGGAGACAGGGTGAGTGTGGCATGGCCTCTGCTCCCCAGGGCAGTGTGGGGTAGGGGGTGGTCGAGGGAGGGCTACCGGGGGAAGGTGCAGGGTGCTACCCAACCCTGCGTTAGAGGGCTGTTGGGGAAGCCAATCAGCAATAGCCAGGAAGGCTTCCTGGCAGAAGTGGCTCCAAGTTGAGAACTGAAGGATCAGTAGGAATTAGCCAGGCAAGAGAAGAGGCGAAAGAATAGCAGGTGCAGAGATCAGAGACTAAAAGCAGCAGGAGGCTGGAAGCAGCCGGAGGCATCCAGGAGAATGAAAGTAGCTGGGTTTGTTGGGAGCCTGGAGCTGGCAGGGGTGAGGGGAAGCGGCAAGGGTGAGTGGAGACAGCTCTAGAAGGCTTTGGAAGGCCTGCGCAGCTGCCATGGCAACTTCTGTGGGAGCAACACTTAGGACCTGAAGCCAGGCAGGAGACTTCCCAGCCGGAAGGGGTTGCCAGATCTAGCCAGTAAAAGCACGGAATGCTCAGATGTGAATTTCAGGTAAGCACCAGTTTTTTTTTTCAATACAAGTATGTCCCATGAACTAGGTGGAACATACTTATACTCAAACATTAGTCACTGTTTCTCTGAAATTCACATCTAACTGGGTGTCCTGTATTTATCTGGAAACCCTGCTCTAGGAGAAGCTGAGGTTGGCACAGTGCTGGGAAGGAAGGGCTGGAAACGGCCCAGGCGCTCTGAGAATAGTCTCAGGTTTGTCTCCTAGCCATTCCTCCTGGATTTTATTTTTGAGCTCATTCACTGATTGACCCTGTTATTTAAAAAAAAGAAAGAAAAATTCCTTGGTTAGGAAGTGATCATCTATACAGGTGAAGGAGTATGGTACCTCAGAAAGAAACAGCATTAAATCCAGACAGATCTGGGTTCAAATCCATGTAGACTGGTAAGCTGCTCTGACCCTCAGAATGGTCTTTTCTCAAATGAGAGCAGGAGTATGTGAGCAGGTGGTTGGGAGGATCCCTGATAATGTGCATAAATTGCCTAATGAGTGCTAAAGGAAACGCAGTATGTACTTTGCAGCACCTTCACGGGGTGAGCGAAACAACAGCCAGAGTGCTTGGGTTCATTTGCTTCCGTAAGTGAACACTTGGAGGTCTCAGGGGAGTTACATGGTGGGGTTCCTGCTTCCAGTGAGAACACGTGGGGTTAGCCCCCAGACAGTGGGGGCGGGGCGGGGGCGCGTAGAGTCTGCATTATGTTTTTAGCTTTGCTCTTCCCTTCCCATATGACCTGCTTCAAGGGGTGGGGATATCTAACGTTCTTCTGGAAGGATGATGGGTGGGCAGAGAGCAAGAGTTACTCAAAGCAGATTAACTGAAGGGAAATATGAATGAATTAAAGGAGAGAAGCTGCATAAAATATTCAGCGCAGACAAATGCGCCATGAAATCTGGCTGTCGTGATTCCCAGTTTTAGGATGAGTTCCTTATTAGAAAAGTAGTGCTAAGAGACAGAAAGTCAGGGTGCCTTTTGAACTGGATTCTGGCTTCAATAGGAGCATTTGTAAGAACAAATTAGCGTCCTCCTAAAAGGGAACCTAGAGGAAGTTAAGAAATGGTTAAGACAAAGAGGAAATGGAAAGTGTGTTTCCCTTGTGGGAACTGCTAGGGTAAAAATGGTCCTTCTTTCCAGTGGCTAAGTCTCCCCATCTCGCTGTGATAAACGTTTCGTCCCGAGGCCCTTGGATTATTTGCCAAGTGGTGTTCAGAGAGACCTTGTGGCATGAGATGGATAGAGGTGTTCCATTGATGAAACGTTCAAATGAGCCTGCAGTTGGACATGTCTTGCATATTTGCGTGATCAAGGTTATGATAAGTCCTGCATAAAAGACACGCGTCATTCCCTGAGTATGGTTATAGTGCCCATGCAGGTTCTCAGGGAAACAGCATTCCACACTGAGTGACCCTCGACGTGAGTGCTGTTTGTGGACCAAGCAGGCCTTTCATTGCCCCTCTTATAACTCTAGCTAGGATGGACCTAATTCATTCTGGACTAGGCAGTGTCCAACTTAGAGAAGATCTTCAAGGAAGGAGCCTGTGTGTGCAACCTTTCTAGCATCATGCTAGGGACACAGCTCCCTCCTGTATCAGCCTGAGTCTTCGCATTGCCGCTCCGGTGTTGTTTCTGTGCAGAGGACCCTGGAGGAAGTCCAGGTCCCTTGGCACGTAGCTCTCCATAGTGACTTTGTGTAGCTTTGTGTGCCCCAAATCCTGCTAGGACAAAGGAAACTGATGGTGAGGACTGGTAGGGGAGGGAGGCTACTCTGGGGCTACCCTGCATGGTAGACCACTCAGTCTCTAGTTTCCCCTGCCCGGGAGCCATATGCCTCAGGACCATGTGACCCTGGCCTCTTGGGTAAATGGGGCTCCGAGGTCGATGGCCACATGGGGGGTTGGAGTAGAGATACATAGCTGCTATGTGCTTGGGTATCAAAGTGTGGTGATGAAGATAAGTTTTGCTGGCTTGAGGATGAAGAGTTTGATGTGAAGTTTGGGTCAGTTCCAGAGTCAAGGAGAAAGAGCAGGGACAGTGGGGACTCTGCAACACTTTTAAGCTCAGAGTCAGTCTGCCTGGGTTCCAGACCGGGTTTGGGACCCCCTGAGTGACCTTAGGTAGGTCATTTGGCCCTAGCTTCCTATCTGCAAGATGGAGACACTAACAGGGCTTTGGGTAAGGGTGGCGTGAGATAGTATATATTAGAGAGGGATTTAAAATATTCACAGCCACTAAAGCCTGAGCACAGATCAAACAGAACGGACACCACCATTACCCTGAGCAGGGTCAGAGAGGCCCCCTTCCATGCCAGGCTCACCCATCAGTGCATCTCGGGGAGTCTGGGGGTGGAAGAAACAGGCCTTTGGAGACTGTGGCATGGCCGTTTCCAACAAGGATGGACTATTTCAATACTTCAACATCCCAGATGGTCTTGTACACCCGCTTGATAATAGCATTGAAGTACACTAAAACATTCAGTCCCCTAACAGGCACAGGATACGCATCCAGTAAGTGTGAGCTCTCCAGCGTTTTTACACATATGGCCATATCTGAGCTGGTGGGGCAGCACCATTTATTTTTCCAGAGTTTATCGGCCCTCTTCTTCAAGGCCCCGAGCACTGTCTCACAAGCAGGCATCACGTATTCAGTGATGTTTCTTTCCGCCTAGCCTCGCTCTCAGTTCACTGTTTTGGGAACAGCCAGGCATAATTAACTCTTTCGACAACGAAGAGACTGTCTATGACTGCCCATCGGGCACTGAAGTCCAGATGGTCATTTAAAGTGTTCCTCAAGCTGACAGGCAGGAGAAGATGGTGGCTTCACTTTCCGGGCCTCCTAACACTGTGTACAAAGCTCCGAGCTGTGCGAGGAGGCGGGAGAGGGGGAGGGGATAGCTTTTTGAGTCACTCTGCTATTTCTCAAGGTATAATTATTACTCGTGGTGACAGCTGATTAAGAGAGCAGACTTGAGGCTGCATGATCTGATGCGCTCTTCACCTAGATGCAACGAGCAGGTTGGTGTGAATGTGGAGTTTACTTTTCAGGAGGCCCTCCAGGTAGGCTACAGGTGGGCTGCAGCGGTGGACGCTGCTCTGAGTTTCGTGGTCATCACTGTGGGCTCTGACCTTTTCCCAGCGGAAAGGTGGTTGCTGCTTTGATAAGGCAGCCAGTCACTGTGACTAGAACTAAGATCAGCGGCGGCCAGTACCTGCGAGAGGCCAGCCTTCCCCTTTCCTGGCTTGGCTGTGTTCACTAAACCTTCCCCTCCCCAGTTCTCCCTCTTCCCTTTTATGTTCTGACGTCCACCCACGCAGAATCTGGCAGAATCACTCCCTTGAGACGGAGAGCTCAAAGAATCCACCTCACCTGGGGCTTAGAACCCAGTTCTGGGTTTCATTCCCATCTCCTGGATTTGGCTCCCTTTAAGTTGGGCCATTTCTCCCAATAATTGTGGGGGCAGTCCCCTCTTTTCATGTCCTTTCTTTCTTGAGTCTGTCCTACCAGTGCACATGGGGGTGATTGATGGGGGTGGGGGTCTACTGGGGCTTTGCTCTTCTGGGGGTTCCCATCTCACCTAGGACAGAGTGGCCCCTATGGTGATTCTGGCCACTTGGAGCACCATCTTTTTCTGGTCTTTCTTTTTTTCCTTCTTTCCTTCTTTCTCTTTCTCTTTCTTCTTTCCTTCCCTTTTTTTTTTTTTTTTTTCCAAGATGAAGTCTCACTCAGGCACAGGGGTATGAGCCGAAACTACAGGTGCATGCCACCTTAGCTGGCTTTCTTTCTACAACCTCCGCCTCCCAGGTTCAAGAGAATCTCCTGCCTCAGCCTCCCAAGTAGCAGGGATTACAGGTATCCACCACGACACCTGGCTAATTTTTTTTTATTTTTTAGTAGAGACAGGGTATCACCATATTGGTCAGGTTGCTCTCAAACTCGTGACCTCAGATGATCCTCTCCCCTCAGCCTCGCAAATTGCTAGGATTACAGGTGTGAGCCACCACACCCGGCCCATTTTCTGGTTTCTAAGTTAACGTGTACTATGTCCATCCCATAGCTCTGGGAACCTCAAGTTCTTTGCTGTGTTCTCAGGGAGTATTTGGAGTCAAAACCCAACCCATCTCACCAGCTCGGGTGTACACCGTGCTGCCCCCAGGTCCCAGGCAGGTTCCAAGAGATCTGACGCTGCTGCGCTTTGTACCTCCGCAGACGCTCTCGGCAGCATCCACTCACATCCCCTCCGCGATTTCAGCAGATGTTTGGTGCTGGCAGACACCAGTGCTGAGGCAGCTGCAAGTCTCTCTCCACAAGCTTCAATCCCACCCCTCAGCTCCTTACAGGCAGAAGCTCAGGCAGCTTTTCAGCCTGGGCAAGAGCAAAGAGAGGCAGAGGGCAGGAGGCCTGGGCTTTGGTGTAGATTCTCTCACCTGTTAACTGGGGGACATCGACTAAGGCTCTTTCCTCTTCAAGCCTCCTTTTTCTCATTTGAAAATGAGGAACTGGTACCGTTTCCCTGATAAGGTCATGGAGTGAAATACCCGGCTGTGTGAAAATCCCCCGTAATACATCACAGGCATCATCCCAGGAAAAGTGATGAGTTTGGGATCAGCACGGTGTGGGTTTGAGTCTCGACTCTGTCACGCTCTGCCTGTCTGACATTGCTAAGTGACAGAAGCTCTCTGAGCCTTAATTTGCTCATTTGTAGTTTATTCCATGTACTTGGTGAATGTTTCTCCCCATCATCCCCTTACTCTCAGGATATAGTTTTTGTTACCCACCATTTTTTTTTTTTTTTTTTTTGAGATGGAGTCTCTCTGTTGCCCAGGCTGGAATGCATTGGCACAGTCTTGGTTCACTGCAACCTCCGCCTCCCAGGTTCAAGTGATTCTCCTGCCTCAGCCTCCCAAGTAACTGGAATTAAAGGCGTGTGCCGCCACGCCCGGCTAATTTTTATATTTTTTGTAAGGACGGGGTTTCACTATGTTGGCCAGGCTGGTCTCGAACACCTGACCTCATGATTTACCTGCCTTGGCCTCCCAAAGTGCTGGGATTACAGGCTTGAGCCACCACACCCGGCCAAATTTTTTCTTTTATTTTGAGACAGAGTCTTGCTCTGTTGCTCAGGCTGGAGTACAGTGGTGCAAACACACCTCCCTGCGACCTTGACCTCTCAGGCCCAAACATTCCTCTGGCCTCAGCCTCCTGAGTAGTTGGGACCACAGACACATACCACCACACCTGGCTAATTTTTAATACTTTTGTAGAGGTGAGGTCTTGCTATGTTGCCCTGGCTGGTTTTGAACTCCTGAGCTCAAGCAATTCTGCTTTGGCCTCCCTGAGCGTTGGGATTACAGGCATGAACTACCCCTTCTTCCCCCAAATTTGAGGAACTATACCTGTTCTCATGAAGTTTATAGTCTGGTAGGGGAGAGAATACATGAAGTTAAAGAACTGTAAGATACTTATTTAACTGTAAGTTATTTAGAGGTAAATAATGTTGTGCCATGTACGAGGCAGAAAGTGCTATGAGATTGCAGGACAGATTCCGTCAGGCTGTGGACTCTGGGAATGCTTCCTGGAGGAGGTGGCATTTGGCAAAGCTCTGAAAGGATAGGCAGGATACACTGTGGGAACTTGAGATGATGGCTGTAATCAAAGAAGAGTATAAGTAACAGCAGAGAGATGGAAAGGTGTGGTTTGAGTGACTCATTTTGGGTGGAGCCAAGAGTGGCAAAAGGCAATCAGAGATGAGGGTGGGAACAAAGATGAGGCTTGGACAGGGAGGCCAGCCTGTTTGGAAGTCATTCTGGAAGTCCCAGGCAGCCATGGGGCTTTATTCTGAAGGCAGCAGGGAGCTGTCGACCTGGCTGACTTGAGTTGAGGGGCCGGGGTCAGATTCAGGTGTGCAGAGTGGATGGGAGTGAAGAGAGCTTGAACTCCCAGCAGGGCAGAGAGGAGACTCTTGTAATAGTTCAGGCCTCACACATCGGAATAAGTTGTGTAACTCAGATGTTGAGGGTCCTGTGGAGCATCCAGGCATCACCTGGAAGCTTCTGCTTCCTCTGAGATGAAATTGGTTTTTGGATGGATTTGAGAGATGTGTGACTTACAAGAACATCCATAAGGAACCCGCCATTCTCCTTCACCTCCTTCTTCCCTGTTCTTGACTCTCAGGCCGG
Organism: Saimiri boliviensis; assembly: GCF_048565385.1. Classification (NCBI taxonomy): domain Eukaryota; kingdom Metazoa; phylum Chordata; class Mammalia; order Primates; family Cebidae; genus Saimiri; species Saimiri boliviensis. Next base: position 102,410,309 of record NC_133461.1, read on the forward strand.
TGCTTCCCCCTGGGGCTCCCCTCTGCTAGGAGTGTGTGAAATGCCAGTTTGTCTCAACTCTGTCCCGCAGCCCGTGAAGCATCAAGTCAGGAATATGCACTTAGATCCACAGGCCCCTTCTCCATCATGTCTCCAGTGACCACCCGGATATAGTGATTCCCAGGACCCACCCTCTCCCTCCCTCTAGCCCTCACTTCTAAGAGTCTGTCAGATATTCCCACTTGAGGATCTTGTCCTCTTAAATGCTGTATCTCAGAAACTAAACTCCTCCTTTTCTCACGCCAGAACATCTCTTCCTGCCGGCCGCTCTCCTCTTCCATCCATGGGGTTGTTCCTCTCCGACACACTCAGGTCAGAACCTCTCCGTTGCCTCCCCTTTTTCCACGCCTCCACTCTTCCCTGCTCATATCTTGCCCATCACTCAATCCTGCAGAATCCTTCATGCCTCTCATTCCTTCCCTCCCATTTCTGTAGCCCCTAGCCCGACCCAAATCATGTTACCTAATACTGCTTCAGATTTTCACTCAAGAGCCTCGTCCTGTCTCTGGTTCCCTTGGAAGCTCCCCAGTGCCTCCAGGCAAATCCAGCCCCCTTCAATTTACCATTTAGTGCCCTTCCCCCATAATCCAGCCTTGGTCTGTCCTTCTAACTGAGCTTTCCCCATAATTCCAATTGAAGCCCTTCACCCCAGCCAGCCTGGTGTGCTCCCCAGTCTCTGACAAGCCTCTGCTCACATCTTAAGTCCTGTGTTCTGTTTGGAATGGCAGCTCCATGCCCTTCACCCATCCTACTTTCTCCTGTAAGGCTCAGTTGGTGACCCACCCATTTGGAGAACGTCTGAGCTCCCCACAGCAGCCTCTGGGCTGCTTTGCGGCCCATGGTCTCCCAGGATCTCTTCCTCAACCTGATGCTACATTCCTCCAGGGCAGGGAGTTGCCTTTTATTTTGTTCTTCTTTGATGCACCCTCAAATTCTAAGGATAGAAAATTGCATTTCCCCAGGCCTGTGGAAGGGATCCTCCCTCCCTGCACACTCACAAATGGCTCACAGGGAGTGAGCCAGGCAGCTCTTCCTCATTCCCCGCAGCGGGTGTCGCAACAGCCAGTTGCAACTAGAACAGGGCCCACATCCCAACCCTCTTGAATTCTTGCCCTGTGGTTGGGATGCCCTTCTTGCCTGTCCTGAAGGTAGAGATTTCCTACAGTCCAGAGAGAGAGGGAGTCAGCAATGTAGGGCAGGAACTCCATCATTTCTTTACTAAACCACTCCTAACACTCTCTCATCCCTGTGGGTCTTGCCTTTCCCTTTTCTCTCTTCCTCCTGCTGTTGAGTATAAGTGTGCCAGGTTGAATGAGAGGAGAAAGACGGGCAGGGGGAAAGAAGTTAGGCAGCCTTGGCAGAGGGTGTAGTGGTCCGGGAATACGGGAGAGATTTACAAGGCAGAGATTGACAGTCTTTAGTAACTTGGACTTTGACCTCCAGTTACGCAGACATAGCACCTGCCATGGCTGCTGGACTCTGAGCTTTCTAGCCCCGGCAAGCTCTAGATTTGCAAACACTTGGACAGCAATCAGCTGATTTATCTGTATTGTCACCAGTGCAGCCTCTGAGCCCTCTCCCCCCTTTACTTGACCCTGTATAAAAAAAAAAACTCTTTCTTCACCCAACACCAAACACTCAGCCCCAGCCTGTGTTCATGCTCTGGGGCACCCTGGAGGAGAGCACAGGAGCTGCCCTGGACTAGTCTCCGCCTCCGCTATATCCCAGCACATGCTCTGGGGTGAGTCCCCTGGGTAAGTCTGTTGAAGCCTCCTGTTTTTGATTTGTATGTGCAATCAGGAGGTGTGGGGACTTTTTAGCAACTGGCAAGCTTTCTTCAAAGCAGATCTTGGGCAAAAGCCCAATGTAAACCGGGCAAAAGTATTTCCGTCCAGGGTTGAAGTGAGAAGACAGGGTAACTACCAGGCCCTTGAGTCCCCTCCACAGTGGCCCCTGAGACCCTTTGTCGATCTCCTGGGGTCCAGGACCCTGGAATTCTTTCTGTGTCTCAGGCTTGTGAGGTGCTCATTGTGCACGTGTCATGGGAGCTGGAGAATGGCTGTAGGTGCAAATGGATTTGGAAAAGAACAAAATCTCAAAGCTGGAAGGTCCAGCCTGGGGCATGGCGTGTGTGTGTGTGTGTGTGTGTGTGGTGGAAGGGGCTATAGACTTGAACCCCTTAAAAGAAGAGGTGTCATTCTCACCACAGAGTATATGCGTATGTTTGTGAAAGGAAGTTCATTGCTATCTTTTGTAAGCTCATTGGGCACCTGTGACCCCCAAAGATTAAGAACATCCCTTACAAGATATTATCATCCGTCCTACACACCTTTCATAAAAATGACCTCAAACTTGAGCTCCTTTTTAATTTGGACAAACTAGGCTATAAGCCCTGTTTAGGACAGAGCCATGTGTGTATGGAGAATCACTGTTCTATCCCAAGGACGCAGCCTGGAGCCTGACACACAGCTGGCACTGGGTATGTACAATGTGTGCCTGACATAAGGCAGCTCTGTTCTCCCAATGAGGAGGGCTGCTTAGGAAAAAAAATTAAAAAGCTAGTTTTCATATGTAAGCTTTGTAGGATAATGTTGAATAGATTATTTTAGCAATACATTTTCAATCACATACTAATAACCTGATACATTAACTTACAAAATATTGCTTTCCCCACCTCTCCCAGTTTAGGAAACATTGTAACTGTTCACTCCTGTCTCCGACATTAATGTCCTTCTTGTCACCAGAACCCTTTTTGCATCAGCTCTTCTTGTTTGCATGCATCATTGTACCTACAGTCTAAAGAGAGTTGGCTGTTTCATATTGACCCAAAAGGAGTTTATTTACTTAGTTATTATTTTTGAGAGAGTTTCACTCTGTCACCCAGGATGAAGTGCAGTGGCATGATCTCAGCTCACTGCAACCTCTGCCTCAGCCTCACCAGCCAGCTTGTTTTTTTTCTTTTTATTCTTTTTATTATTATTTTTGACACGGAGCCTTGCTGTTGTAGCCTGGGCTAAAGTACAATAATGCAATCTTGGCTCTTTGCAACCTCTGCCTCCCAGATTTCAGCAATTCTCCTGCCTCAACCTCCTGAGCAGCTGAGATTACAGGTGCCTGCCGCCACACCTGGCTAATTTTTGTACTTTTAGTAGAGATGGGGTTTCACCATGTTGGTCAGGCTGGTCTCAAACTCCTGACCGCAGGTGATCCGCCTGCCTCAGCCTCCCAAAGGGCTGGGATCGCAGGCGTGAGCCACCACACTGGGCCCAGCTTATTTTTTAAATAATTGCTACTTGATATTTATTGATGAGTAATACTTTTTGAGATAGAATTCACATACCCTAAAATTCACCTTTTAAAAATGAGCAATTCAGTGGATTTTTAGTACATTCACAGAGTTGTGCAATAATCACAGCTATCTTTTTATTTTATTTTATTTTTTTAAGACAGTGTCTTGTTTTGTTGCCCAGGCTGGAGTGCAATGGCATGATCTCAGCTCACTGCCACCTCTGCCTTCTGGGTTCAGGGATTCTCCCACCTCAGCATCCAGAGTAGCTGGCATTACAGGAACCTGCCATCATGCCTGTATAGTTCTTGTATTTTTAGTAGAGGCTGGGTTTCACCATGTTGGCCAGGGTGGTCTCAAACTTCTGGCATCAAGTGATCTGCCTGCCTTGGCCTCCCAAAGTGCTGAGATTACAGGCATGAGCCACTGCGCCTGGCCCCGCCATCACTGCTATCTAATTGCAGAACATTCTCGTCACTCCAAAAAGAAACCCCCGTACCATCAGCAGTCATGCTCTGTTCTCCACTCCCCCGTCCCCTGGCAAGACTAATCTTTCTATTTTTATGAATCTGCTTTTTCTGGCCATTCCATATAAATGGAATCATACAATATTGTGGCCTTTTGTGACTGGCTGCTTTCACTTAGCATAATGTTTTGAAACTTCATCCCTGTTGTAACATCTATTAGTACTTCGTTTCATTTTGATTGATATTTATTGATGAGTAAAATTTTGCTGTACGGATATGACATATTTTGTTTATCTCTTCATTAGTTGATAAACATTTGGGTGGTTTCCACTTTTTGACCATTGTAAATAATGCTGCTGTAAACGTTCATATGTAAGTTTTTTGTGGACATATGTTTTCGTTTCTCTGAGCTAGACTTAAGAGCGGAGTTGCTGGGTTCTGTGATAACTCTGTTTAACATTTCAAGGAACTGCTGAATGGGTTTTTCACAGCAGCTGCCTCATTTTTTTACTCTTGTCAGCAGTACTTATTGGTTCCAATACCTCCACATTCTTGCCAACACTTGTTGGTGTCTGTAATTTTGATGTTAGCCATCCCAGTGGGGATAAGGTAGTACCTTACTGTGGTTTTGGGTTGCATTTCTCTAATAATTAATGATGGTGAGCATCTTTTTATCTTCTTTTTGGCCATTTTTATGTCTTCTTGGGAAAAATATTCAAATCCTTTATAAACTATTTTTTTATGTCGGCAATATAACCACTTAGTATGCTGCGTTTTAGAAAATGATCTTTTAAAGGTTTGTTTACAACATTTATCACTTGAAATCTTAAGTTTATGTCCTCCAGAAAAATTGCTGAGGGAGCCAAGCAATGAGGTTGCACAGGCATAAGAATTGTAGAATTAGACAGTGGACTTTGAGGAATCGAGGGAAAGGGTGGGGGGCGGGTGGTGAGGGATAAAATTGGATACAGGGTGTACTGTTCCAGTGGCATGGGTGCACCAAAATCTCAGAAATCACCACGAAAGAACTTATTCATGTAACCATATAGCACCTGTTTCCCAAAAACCTATGGAAAGAAAGAAAACAATTTGTAAAGAAAAATTGCTGAATCTATGTTATAGTATGGTAGCTGCTTTTTATAAAAAAAAATCCTTTTTTTTTTTTTTCTTTTTTGAGACAGTCTTGCGCTGTCACCCAGGCTGTAGTGCAGTGGCACCGTCTTGGCTCACGGCAGCCACCACCTCCCAGGTTCAAGCAGTTCTGCCTCATCTTCCTGAGTAGCTGGGATTACAGGCACATGCCACCACGCCCAGCTAATTTTTGTATTTTTAGTAGAGACGGGATTTCACGATGTTGGTCAGGCTGGTCTCAAACTCCTGACCTTGTGATCCGCCTGCCTTGGTCTCCCAAAGTGCTGAGACCACAGTCATGAGCCACCATGCCTGGCCAAAAACCTATTCTTTTAAGTGACCTTTGTAAGCATCCCTAACTAGCCTTGATTGGAATGCTAATACTTTTTCTCAAATGGTATATTGTTGTTCAAAATAAGATAATTGAGAAAGCAACACATAATATGAAAGATTCTGTAAAGGCTTGCATGTAAACTTGCTCTTTTCAAACAGATAATTTGGGAAGGTAGAGAGCTTTACCTTCTATTCAAGCAAATGTGATATTTAAAAGTAAGTGGATGGATGGATGGACAATTAGACTCACGAATGAATGAACCAAAGAAATGCAAGCAAGTAAACCTATCAAGCAACCACACCAATCTTTCGCTCTTTATTTAGGATTTCCTAATCCCCACATAGAAAATCAGCATTGGTCTTTATATTTCATGGAACCATATACAAAATTGTTGAAAAAACAAGTTTGCAGTTACAGATCGGAAACAAGACACTGTATTTTCTGTCGCCTGGAATATCTTTATCATCCTCCTTTAGACTGGAAGAAACGAAGGCTGTGCAGGGACCTAGAGGCAGTTAAGAAGCTGAGACATCAAGTGATGTGATTGCAGATCTTGGTCCAGGGTTGTAAGTCCCCAGAGTGGGACCTTCAGGCATGTGATTGGATAGCAAGGATTTTCCTGGGTTCCCCCTGCCCAACTCTTCATTGCTCTTTCCATCAGCACAAAAGCTCTGGGTTGCTGGTATTCAGTGTGGCAGCTCTGGAGGCCTCTCCTTCTATCTTCTCTGGGGTGGGACAGTCTGATCCATCTCAGAGGCCACACTCACCACGATTCACCACCAACTTCACAGAGACACAGTCCCCTCCCCATCCTTTCCCTCTGGTCCCTTCTTAAGAAAATATGTAAGCTGACAAATGGTACTGTAGAGTTTGAGGTAAGAGAAAGAAAAGAGGAAGAGTATCAGCCAGGAAGATAAGAAGGGAAGCTGTGGCGTGACATGGGCATGGAGACATGGGCAAAAGCTTGAGAGATGACCTTTAAAGGCCCAGACCCTGGAAAGGCAAGAAGTTGGGGCAATGCTGGTCTTTGTAAAGACCGGCAGGGTGGTGACATAATGGGCAGGCTTTGGTATAGTGGACTCTGGAGTGTCTGTGGCTGGAGTTGGGGGTGAGGGAGCCAGAGACAGTACACAGCAGTGTGGATGTACATGGCCTGGACTCCTTTCTTACTAATGATGGTTCGCAGGTTTGGAATTAGGAGTTTAGATAGATGCTCTATCAGAGAAGCATCCAAATCCCTTCTGTAGAATTTTAGTCCATTCCTTGACAGGATCCCACTGTTTGCAGTGACAGCGACAGCTAGTCCTTTGTTCTGTGCCTGTTGGTCACGATGGAGTCTCACCGGTCCTAGCAGGTGGCTGTTTTCCTTTTGGCTTTAAATATCTGCAAGGAGCGGGTCTGTGTGCTTCCTTGAAGCCATGTTTCCTTTCTTGAGAGTGGAGAATTGGTGGCTTTCGCGTTGTGAATCTAAAGCCCAGCTCCACGTCACTTAGCACCTGCTGTGGGCGAGGTATCACACAAGGCCCTAGCGGTTTTGGAGGTAAACAAGGGGTACTATTCTCAAGATGAAACACTAATGCACACAGCCACATTGAGACCAGATGTGCTGCATGACAGTGGAGCAGATGCCATGGAGGCAGGAAGGCCAGAGCTTCCAACTTTACCAAGGGGAGACCCAAAGTGCTTCATAGTGAGGTGGTGCTGGGAAGGGTTTTAAAGAGTAGACAGGAGTGTGCCAGGCAGAAAAAGGGTGGTGAGGTGAGATGCTTTCCAGGTTGAGAGCACAGCATATGCAGAGATAAGCAGGCACTGAAGAAACGGGGCCTGTTTGGGATGCTGGGAACATCTCAAGGTGGCTGGATCTAGCAGGAGCGCGATGGAAAGCAGGAGGGGATGCTATAGAGACCCTTGATCCTGGAGCCTTGGTATTGGACATCTCTAGTGACAGGATAAATAGGATAGACAGCTGCAGGAATTTTTAAGCAAGGAAGACAGTCAGATTTTTGTTTAAAGAGTTCTTTGGCCCCAGGCCACAGGAGCTCTTGCACCAAGCACAGAGAAGCCTTGGCTGGGCATGGGCAGACAGGCATTTCTAGGGAGTGGCCAGGGCTACAGGCAGGGCTGAGCTGGTGCAGCAAGTGGGAGGTGCCAGTCCTCCAGGGGCATGGCCCAGGCTGCCAACTGCTGCTTGGGCATTGAAGCTGCCCACACTAGCCGCTGGCCAGCAGGGTTGGTGGAAGAAGAACCCACTTTCTGCTTCTTGCTGCTGTTTGCATATGTGCAGTGGAGAGGGTGGCAGACAGAACAGACAGGGTTTGGCCAGGTGGGCAAGAACCAGCCAGCTGTCAGTGCGAGGTGCAGAGAGACAGACGAAGGGGATACCTACCTGGAGAGCAAGGGGGTGGCCTGGTGGCTATTTTTGCCCCAACAGTTGGGCTCAGCTATTCCATCAGGATGGGATGATGACGCACAGAGGATGTTCAGGCACTGTGGTGGAGGGAAGGGCATCCTCACGTTCCACCTCCCCAGTGCCCCTCCTCCCAGCGCTCTTGGCTGTACCATCCGTTTATGCCTGGCACATGTTTTCTTGAGATAAAATTATTTTTCACAAGTACATGCCTTGCTAAATGGGATGAAGGAAAGGCAGTCCCTGTCTCGTGCCCCTTTGTCTTCCAATCATAATGTGGCAAATGTCAGGATACGGAGCTCACACTCTGGAAATGTTTAGATGTGGAGAAGTTGCGGGGAAAAAAAATCCGAGGAAAAAGTGCTTGTTTGGGGGATGGTCTCCCATACCTATGGAAATGAGGGACATCAGAGAAATTCAGATGAGAACAAGACACAAAAAATCTCATCCACTGCCAAAAGAGCTGAGTGAGTGGAGGGCTCCCTGGCCCCACATGTGGCCACTTCAGTGGAGATTGTTTCGAGGAGAAGAGTGCATCATGACCAAGGTGGTCAGTCCTTCAGCACAGCGTGGAGTCAGTGGCATCAGAATCCCCTGCAGGGCTGTGGGGTGTGTGTGTGTGTGTGTGTGTGTGTGTGTGTGTGTGTGTGTGTTTCTCTGTTGCCCAGGCTCCAGTACAATGGTGCAGTCATACCTCAATACAGCTTCTACCTCCCAGGCTCAAGCAATCCCTTCCACCTCAGCCTCCCTAGTAGATGGGACTACAGGCACCTGCCATCACACTCAGCTCATTTTTAAATATTTTTTGTAGAGATGGAGTCTTACCGCTTTGCCCAGGCTGGTCTTAAACTCTTGGGGTCAAGTGATCCTCCTGTCTTAGCCTCCCAAAGTGCTGGGATTACACAGGTGTGATCCACCCCACCTGGCTGAAGGGCTTTTGAGCTGGGCTCCACCTCCACAGTCTCTGCTGCAGCGCATCTGGGGAGAGCAAGAATTGTCCTTCCCACAGAGTTGCAAGTGACGTGGACGCTGCTGGCCTGGGGACCCCCCTTTGAGAACCACTGCAGTGGAGGGCCCCCGCAGAGATGTACTCTCAAGCACCTTTGGAATTCTGTTCCTTAGGAGTGTGTTTCAGAATCCCCTACCCCGCAGGTGAGATACTGAGTCACTCCTGTGCCTGTCTGCTGTGATCCAAGCAGTCATTTCTTCTTCTCCTTGGGTTTTGCCTTACTATCTTCTCTTTTTTTGTCTTGAGAAAAGCAGGGTCTCACTCTGTGGCCCAGGCTGGAGTGCAGCAGTGTGATTATAGCTCACTGCAATCTCGACCTCTCAGGCTCAAGAGATCTTCCCACTTCAGCCTCCCAAGAAGCCACTGAGCCTAGCCTGCTTTGTTCTTCATGCTTTAAAAATAGTTTTGGCGGCCACCTTGGTTGAAAGAGCCACTGTGTTTCCTTTCATCTGCCCACGGTGCCCTGGTGACTTGGTTGGCTTCCCCAGCATTTTGTCTTTGTTCTTGGTGTTTTGGAAGGCAAGACTGCCTCTCCTGGGCTTCCTAAATTCCCACCTCTCAGGTTCCTTGAACCCTCCACCCGTGCCAGCTCTGCGTGCCCTTCTCCCAGCACCCCAGGTTCATCCTGCCCACGTTTCTCTGATCCACAGTCTTCTTCCTGACTCTGTTAGGACTTTCCTTCTGCCTGATTTTATCGTTCATTTGATGTGTGCCTTCTCCACTTAGACTAGAGTCCTGAGGATGGAGTCCTGGCACCTGTGTCCCCTGTCAGTGGGTCACATGGAAGACGTGTTCCATCCATGTCTGCTGAATTGCAGTAAGAAGGGCCTGAAAAACCAAAGCAAAGCAAGACCTTTGCGGGTTCTTCTGTTCACGTTAGCCCAGCAACGTCCTGCCTGTTTACACAGGCCCTTGCTGGCCACCAGCTCTCGAAATGTACCAACCAAGGCCTGGGTGATAGGGAAAAGGAGGCGTTTGTGAAGCCACCCCTGAGCTGATGTGGCTGAGTGCCAGGGTCTGATGTGCTCATCAGCCTCAAAAATAATTTGATTACTAATCAGCATCACTTGGGAACTACCACCCCCAGAGCTGTATGAAGAATGTTCTTCTCAGGCAAAAAATGTGCGGGCTTTGACATCCAAGTCAGCCTCAGGAATTTCATTTTATGATCCTTCTATTTTTGTTTTTTTATTTTTATTGCTCATTCTTGTACATCTTCCAGATCCACCTTCTTCTGGATCTCTCAATCTACATAAACCCAAGCCCTCCCGCTGCCCCCTTCCACGCTCAAATCATTTCTAAACATGGTTCCTCTCCCTCAAGCATGCCTCAATTTCTTGCTCTTTTACTTTGTTGTGAAAGTCACAAATGACTTTGAAATGAAGCCACTGGTGTTTCCCATGCATATGGTGTCTTCTGAGCTGGAGATCCCATGTAGTCCCCAAGGCCCTGGAGCGTTCCAGATACCTGCCTGGGAATGACTGCCCTTTACTGCTGGCTTATGTCCACTGACATATCACCTTAGAGGGATGCCCAGCTTGCTTCAGCCAGTCTCAGCTCAATGCCACAGAGATTCTCTTGACAACCCCATTCAACCTTTACCTTATTCATTTATTGTTACCATGTCTCCTGCCTTCTGGGCTTTCTGCTTTAAAAAAAAAAAAAAAATTTTTTTTTTTTTGTCAGAGTGCTGTAACTAAAGGAAAATGTACTAAGGTTGGAGAAAAGACTGCTAGACTCAATTCCTGCCCGTACATACTTCACTCTTCAGGAAAATGGCACTCACCTCAGCCCATATATTTGTGTGTCTTCCACTCCTCCTCTCCCCCAGACCTCCCTTCCCCAGCAGGAGGTTGGAACTGCTCTTTTAAATTTGGAGCAATACGTCTCCCTGTGGAGAAGGAGGAACATCCAGTTTGCACACAGTTCTTCATTCTCTATCAGCAAGGCAGGTCCCGAGGGTTAGGAGCCACGGGCTTCTGAAGGTGTGGCCCCTCTACTTCCCAGGCACGTGACCTCAGCACCTTCAGATTCCTTCCGTTCTCAGCTTTCCTGCATGCTGGAGGGTGAGAACCCCAGTGTTTTCCTTAAAGGATATTGCAAAGAAGGAGATCATACACTTATATATATATAAAGCATTTAGCATTCACCGGTGTGTTGCATGTAAGAAGTATTCAATCCATGTAGCTGTTACTTGTATCAATGGTATATATTACAAGAAGACAGAAATGTAAGTAACTAAGGTCACCCAGGGCCCCACCCCTCATCCGTTCGATGGCGCTTGGCAGAAACTTGAGCCCCTCAGCCCGGGCTCCCTTGGTGTGTCTATGCCAGGTGTTAACTCACTTCCTTGTGCTTCTGCCACCTGTCTCTCGTGTCTTGTTTGGCCACACCACCCCAGGACATATAACTCATCCCCTTCACCAATGACCCCAAGAAGTCTCAGACCACACAGAACACTTAACAATTTTTTCTGGAGGAAAAGGAAGGGAGGAAGAAGAGAATTAGGGAGACAGGCTGGGTGTGGTGGCTCACGCCTGTAATCCTAGCACTTTGTGAGGCCAAGGCAGGTGGATCACTTGAGGCCAGGAGTTTGAGGCCAGCCTGGCCAGCATGGCAAAACCTCATCTCTACTAAAAATACAAAAATTAGCCAACCATGGTGGTGGGCATCTGTAATCCCAGCTACTCAGGAGGCTGAGGCAGGAGAATCACTTGAACTCAGCCGGAGGTTGAGTCAAGATGGCACCCCTGCACTGCAGCCTGGGAGACAGACAGTCAGGCTGTCTCCGATCATAGGGCATTCCCATTCCACTACTTCTTTGGCCTCCTCCTTGCTTTTATTCCTCCCTGCTTTCCCAGAGCAATGAACAAATTATACCACCCCAGCCTCCTGGGGCCTCATCTTCTAACTGCAATGATTTAGCAGGGACATGTTTCTAAACAAATAGTTTTATTCCTAGGAGGACTTCTGCCACCATTTCCTCTCATCTTTTATACATGTTTAAACACATGCCACATCCTTGAGGTGGAGCTGCCTGTGTTGACATCTGGGCCACAGTGAGGACCTGTCTGTCCCTGAGGAATGGCAGGGCTTCTCTGAGTGAGGGGCTTCATGGCATGGAGAACAGGACTCTATTGGAGAAACCCCCTGATTGCCCTGCAAAGGCAAGCTGAGCTGGGGGTGCAGTGTGGTTGATTCTGTTTGTGAATTCTGGGAAGTGCTTGCCTTTCCCTAACCTGCAGATGTGACATTTTGATGACAGGACCCAGTAACCTTTTGTATAGAACTTCTATGCTGACTTTCTAATCAAAGGGCATGAGAGGTAGGCAGCTTCTATGACATATGGGTGATTTCAGGCATGAAAAGCAAAACCTGTGACCTGAATGGGAAGGTGAGTCAGGTAAAAATGTGTGTACATGGCCTGGGTCCAGCAGCTGCCATGGAGGAGACCAGGACTTCATGATCCTGGAAGCCATAGTGGGGGTTCCGGGCCACGGTAAGGCACGTAGAAGAGCAGGAGATGCTCACACCGCTGGCTACAAAGTGACTGAGCCGGTCTCAGACACTGGACCAAAGGTGTCCAAACTCCTTACTACCCCAAAAAGGATTCATGTCTCACCCCTCAGCCAGAAGTGTTTATCCTACCCAAATGTTTCTCATTCCCTTTTGCTTGTAATTTTGAAGTTAAGGAGAACCTGATTCAACTACAAGTCTGGTTGCTCAAGAGCATGGCCTGTGTTACAAAGTAGTTTGCCCTCTGAGCTACTGTTTTTCCATTTGCAGATGGGGAAGAGCTCATAAAAGAGGTTATATGAATCCATGTTTTCACTGTTTCCTTAAAAGTATTTTCTCCATGGGGTGCTGCGGCTCATGCCTGTAATCCTAGCACTTAGGAGGCTGAGGTGGATGGATCACTTGAACCAGGAGTTCTAAACTACCCTAGGCAACAAGACGAGACCCTGTCTCCATGAAAAAGTACAAAATACAAAAGTTAGCCTGCTGTGGTGGCACACATCTGTAGTCCCAGCTCCTCAGGAGGTTGAGGGGGGAGGATATCTTTAGCCCAGAAGATTGAGGCTGCTGTGAGCCATGATTATGCCACTGCACTCCAGCCTGGGCAACAGAGCCAGAACCTCTCTCAAAAAGTGTTGCTTTCTGATCTTCATGCTGCTATGAGTGATGGAGGAAGTGATGGGAAGTCTCCTTTCATCACAGAAAACTGAGGCATCACAAAGGACCAGAAGTATCCCCATTGAATAAAGAATTATTTGGAGGTTAAGTTGGCTAGATCACTAAAAGTCATCCAGCCCAAACTCCTCCTCATGGAGAAAGGTCACCTTATCCTTGAGCACCTGTTGGGAAGGTTTCATCTCAACACCTCATTCCAACTGTTGGATAACTCATGGCTGGAAGGTTGTTTGTTTTACTGAGCCATACTCTCTGAAACTCACACCCCTTTGGTGCTGAACTGCCCTTGACAGTAGCCCAGAATGATGACTGTTTTGTAATCTGACAGCCCTCAAAGATAGGGAGCCACCTACCCCATTATTCCCTGGTATAGGCTTAACATCAAGAGTTAGTTCTCTTTTTTGCATGAGATGGGTTTCCAGATGTCCTGCTTTTCTCACTTTCCACTTCTGGATCAATGACTCTGTTGCTGTCTTAAAAAGTCATGACTGGGCTGGACACAGTGGCTCATGCCTATAATCCCATCACTTTGGGACGCCAAAGCAGGTGGATCACTTGAGGTCAGGAATTTGAAACCAGCCTGGCCAACATGGTAAAACCCTGTCTCTACCAAAAGTAAAATTAGCCGAGCATGGTGGCAGGCACCTGTAATCCTAGCTACTTGGGAGGCTGAGGCAGGAGAATTGCTTGAATCTGGGAGACAGAGGTTGTAGTAAGCTGAGATCCATCTGCCTCGGCCTCCCAAAATGCTGGGATTATAGGCATGGGCCGCTGTGCCTGTCGATTCTTGTGTTAGTTTGCTTAACTGTCATCAGAAAGTACTGCAGACTTGGCAACTTCAACAACAGACATTTATTTTCTCCCAGTTCTGGAGGCTGGGAGTCCAACATCAAGGTGTCAGCGGGGCTTGTTTCTTTTGAGGCATCTCTCTTTGGCTTGCAAATGCTGTCTGTTGCCTGTGTCCTCACATGGTCATCCCTCCATGTGTGTCTGTGTCGTGATCTCTTATTAGAAAGACACCAGCCATACTTAATTAGGGCCCACCCTGATGGTCTCATTTTATTATAATCACCACTTCAAAGATCCCACTCTAACTACAGTCCCCTTGTGAAGTACTGGGATTAGGACTTCAACATAGGAATTTTGTGGGACACAATTCAGCCAGAACCTTCTACCTTAGCGTCATCTAGCCAAGATGACTTTGCCTAGTCTCTCCAGTCACTGCATCTTTGCTTCTCTTGCATTTGGCCCCACTACCTCTTGCCTTCTTCTCCTGCTTCTCTTTGAAAGCCACTTTTCCAAGAAGCTCTCATGCCAAGCGGGTGTCCGGTCCGTTTAAACACCCACAGAGATGGGGAGCTCCTTCTCTCTGAAGCAGCCCAATCCGCGGCTTCAACAGCATCACACCCTGGCAGTGTGGACCTGGAGAGGCCTCACGTTTCACACACCCAAGGTGCTTTTCCTTTCAATTCAGATAAAACTATCTTCAGATAAATAAAACGACCTCCGGATAAAATGAGAACTGAGTAGCATATGGGAAGAAAACAGAAATATCCCCGAAGTTGAAAACCAGTGAAACTGGAAACATAAAGTCTGTCTACTCTGAGATACTCTTCTTGGGGAGCAGCTTTGAGCCAAATCTGGCCCTTTTCCTATGTTGCAAATACTCAGATGTTTCTTTGCTTGTTTCCAGCCATGAGAGAGTACTGTGATCTCTGCCTTGTTTCCTCTGCATATCCAGACTCTCTTAAATTTCACTTGCCAAGACCCCTCGGTCAAAGTAAAATCAACAGAACCCCCTTTTCTTCCCACTCTGCTTTCCAGCTCCTCCCGGCGTGCACACCCTCCAGCATGCACACCTCCTGGAACTCCAGCCTTGTGCATCATCTTGATGCAGTCGCCTAGTAACGATATGCTTAGCAACCGGTAAGGGAAGTGCGATCGCACCTCCCAGCACTGTATGTGAAGCACTGCAGACAATACAAACAGTTCCCTGGTTCTCCCTGCTGCTAGTGGAAGGTAATTGTCAGAGGTGGCCAGCATTATGCTCCAGAGATAGTGGCTCATCATCCGGGGGCCCAAATTGGTTGTTGCTTGGCTTCTACTTGGCATTGGGCAATATCTTTGTGGGGGCGGCTGGGTAGGTGGTTCTTGAAGGGCCGGATCTCTCTGCTTGCACTTGTTCTCAGGATGCCAGTGATGCAGGCTGGGCAGCTTGCAGAATCCTCTCTGCTCCCACGCAGCCCTGCCCTGTACCAAGCCTTATCCCCCCACCTCCCAAGCCATTCCTCAGTGCCTGTTCCATTTGGAGGCCGTTCTTCCATGCCCTGGCACTGCACGGGCATCCACCTTGCAGCTGACCTGTCCTCCCAGTGCTCATGCCTCTGTCTTTCCAACACCCCATCAGGCATGTGCCTCCCTCATCCCTGTCTCTCACATTCCTGTGCGTTCCAGCCTCAGGCCACTGGGTCTGATGCCAAACAGGGGACGCAGGCCTGCCTCCTGCTCTCTGTTGGTGTCCCGATTAGAAATTGGCTTAACTGAAGGTTCCAGGGTGGCATGTTGCATCAAGAAAACAACAGCGAAGGTCAGAGAGTCTAGAGTCTAAAAGTGTCTTTCCAAGGTCAGGTCCTCCCTTACCCTTTTTTTGGTCTTAACTGTATGACTTAGCTTAAGTTTCTTTACCCTCTTTATGTCTTTCTTCTCTAAGGGGGTTGGAATATTTGCCTCACAGGGCTAGGATGACAATGACGTAAAGTACAAACAGAACCCAGTGATCAATTGCATGGCATACAGTTAGAGAACCGGTGAAATAGCCTCTTCCTACCCTTCCGTCTCTGCCTCTTTGTTCTTTCTTGGAAACCTCAAACTAAGCTAAAGCCAGTTTTGGAGGTGGATTCTCAGACGGCAGCACAGTGCATTGGCAGGAATGTGAGGCAGGGGTGAAGACCTCAGCTCTGATCCCGGGCTCCACACCCAACAGCCCCGCGGTTCCTTTCGCTCCCCTGTAAAATGGAGTGAAGAGCATTTGGCATGTCTCATGCAAAGAGTTGCTATAAAGCTCAAAGGAGATAATATGTGTCGATATCCTGTACACATTTCAAGATGTCTTGCAAATGTTAGAAGAATTTTCTTGGACAAACCTGGTCCCATTTTTGCACCTGTAAAATGAGATTCCAAAATACCCAGAACCCTCTTAAATCCTAACATTGTGGCAAACTGAGGTGACGGTTCCTTGCCCATCGGGGGCTGCCGTAGACCGGACAGACTACTTCTTCACGGGCAGTCTTTGCCCTGAAGTTGTCAGGACAGATTGCAGCAATACTTCCACTCTCTGTTCCCTGGGGCCTCTTGACCGAGGTGGCTGATTATCATCCAGTCAAGGCCTCAGCCCAGTAACATTCTGCAGGCTTCTCTTTCTAGCTTGGAAATGTATACAGCTCTGTTCTTTCAGTAAGGAAAACAAATGAGTCAGAGCATACTCATAGCATGATAGAGGTACGGGGAAGCAACCGCTGGTGTAGGTGTTTGAAGTTGATGTCATGGATACTTCCATGGTGGTTGTGTGTTTAGCAGCAGCCTAAAAGAGAGTAGAATTTGCAAATGAGGGATACATGAAGTAAGAGATTTACAAATGCATAGCATAAGTCACAGTAAGTCAAATAACAGAGGGACAAACAAATAGAATTTGGATGTCATTGAAACCCTGAAGGTTGGGGGTCTGGCCAAGTATGAGGAAACATTACAGAGACTTTTGCATTCTCTTCTGAGAGACTTTCCCCAGGCAATTACAGGGTCTCCAAATAACAGAGGATCTCAGCAGATAAGATAAGAGATTCAGAGCTCTCAACGCTCTTGATTTGCCTGGAAGATCTATTTCAGTGCCCTTGGGGAGAGGGGTGCAGCCCCACTCCGGGACCTTGCCTGTTACACATTCTCACATGACTTTAGGGCAAAGATCAACAGAGCCTCCTGCTAATAAGTGGGGCACTCCTGCTTCATAATATACTTGCAAGAGGTTGGACGTAACACAAGTGTCAACTGTTAACCACAGTTATAACTAACTTTTTAAAAATATAGGTTAACCACAGTTATAACTAACTTTTTAAAAATAGAGGTATTTGGGGCCAGGCATGGTGGCTCATGCCTGTAATCCCAGCACTTTGGGAGTCAGAGGCAGGCAAATCACCTGAGGTCAGGAGTTCAACGTGAGTCTGGCCAACATGGCAAAACCCTGTCTCTACTGAAAATACAAAAATTCGCCAGGCATTGGTAGCACATGCCTGTAATTCCAGTCACTTGGGAAGCTGAGGCAGGAAAATTGTTTGAACCTGGGAGGTGGAGGTTGTAGTGAGCCCAGATCGGACCACTGCACTTCAGCCTAGGCGAAGTGCAGTGCTGACAAATATATATGGAGCATTCACAGTGGTGCACACCTGTGGTCTGTAGTCTCAGTTACTCATGAGGCTAAGATGGAAGGATCATTTGAGCCCAGGAGTTCCAGGCTGCAATGGGCTATGCTTATACCGTTGCACTCTAGCCTGGGTGACCAGGCAAGACCTTGTCTCTAAAAACAAAATATATATATTTCAGAAGGAGTAGTGGGACTTAATCTATGTTCTTCCTGGACCCAAAGAATAGAAAGTCATGGACTCAAAGAATATTAAGCCTATAGGAACCGTAACAATCACCTGGTCCAACCTTTTTCTTCACAAGTGAGAAAATGGCCCCTAAGATGTTAGAGTGATTAATTCGGGAGTGTAGAAATGTTTTATTTACCTTTAAAATAAAAACACAAAAATAAGAACACATAAAAGTCACTTACCTAAGGTTCCACAGCATTGCAGAAAAAAAAGCTTGTCTAGACCCTGAATTTGTTGCCTTCCATACCTGTACTGGTAACCGGTAGATTTCATCTGAGGCTAGAACTGAGTTTCCAAAAGTATCCTTTATCCACCCCCCCCCCCCAAAAAAGTGTACTACTGCCTCCAACTCATCTTTGCAATGTAAAACTTTCCATTTTCAACATTTCACAATATGCAGGATAATTTCATCAACATTATCTTTTGAATAAATCACAGACTTATTCTGTGAGGAAATGTTACACCTAAAATGTCAGCAGTCAGCTGATCTCTCAAAACATACCTGGTTATGCAGGGTTAAAACCGCTGGTTGAAGGGCAATGTGAAAATGGAACCTTTGTTTGATTTTCGTATCCCACTTCCCACGTAGCCCATCCACTCGAGGGAAAGAGAAACTGCTAGTGGGATGGTAAATGCAGTTTGAATGCCATCCTCCGCACAAGCTCCTGTCTACAGCTTTTGTTCCCATGGTCTCTTCAATAAATATGACTCAGTCTGCTGTTTGGGATTCACTTCCTCTGGGCAGGGAGCTGACAGCAGTGGCTCTGCTGTGCCCATCATGGGTGACTCAGGGGCCCCACTGAGGGTGGGGGCTGCCTGTCCTCTCCCCAGCTAACCAGCACCCTTCTGCTGTTCCAAGCAGTGCTGTCCCTGACTCTTCCAGCTTTCAAAGTGCTCACCAATTCCTAAGGCTGTTGGCTCCCCCTCACCCCATTATTTTTTATAAAGCAGCGCTGTGCACGTATCTTGGTAAGCTGCCAAAGTGCTTTTTTCACCCACCTACTCACCTATAGAATCCGTAGTCTCCAGTGTAAGCCGACACACGGAAGGCCAAGGAAAGGCCAACATGTGTTCCTACAAAAGACAAAAGCAAAAGACAGGAAAAGCCTCCCAACCATCTCAACCCCTTCTAAATGCTTGTTGGAGCAAGACCACGATCTACTTAATGTCTTCGGGGGAGGGAGGACAATCATCGTAGTCAGCCCACACTTGTAAACTTCTTTTTGCTGTAGAATCAGTCAAGAAAGGAGCTTTCACTTATTTGGATGCACAGTTATTTTATATGGGTTGGCTGTGTCCCCACCCCAATCTCATCTTGACTTCTCACATGTGGGAGGGACCTGGTGGGAGGTAATTGAATCATGGGGGTAGGTCTTTCCCATGCTATTACCATGATAGTGTATAAGTCTCATGAGATCTGATGGTTTTGAGAAACAGGAGTCTCTTTGCACAAGCTCTTGTTGCCTCCTGTCATCCATGAAATATGTGACTTGCTCCTCCTTGCCTTCCACCATAACTGTAAGGTTTCCCCAGCCACCTGGAACTGAAAGTTCAGTTAAACATCTTTCTTTTGCAAATTCCCCGGTCTCAGCTATGTCTTTACCAGCACAATAGTAATGTATTAGTTCATTTTCATGGGGATAGATTCTAGAACAAGAACCATAGCATTTTACATAACAAAAACAGATAGGAAGGATTGAATAAGAAGTATGGGGGTTTCCTTCCCCTATGCCAGCCCAGGCTACAGTCACCTAAAGGATAGAGAAGTGGAGAGCTACATTTTCATGGGACTGCTTGTCTAGTCTTGGGATTAAAGGGGATTCATTGCAAAAATATTTAGTTAGCAATCCAAAAATATTTATTTAGCATCCACCGCAGAAGAGGCCCAGAAGATTTATTGTGTAAGTTTGCCATGAGCTACATATCAGTTGGGCTGTTAATGTTGGGGGCTGTATTTTTCTCCGTAAAATACAGTAGGGGGTGGTCAAGGGCAGTAGGGGGTGGATAGGGAGATACCACCACAAGCTGGTCACCCTCAGCTTTGGAGATGGCACTCCTTGTTCAAGAAAGTGCTGGTTGTTGCTAGGACATCTCGGATGCAGGGTGTATTGCTTACCAGTCTGCTGTAGAGTTTTCTCCTTCCTGTCCTTTCTTCATATGGGATAGAAAAGGTCTAGCTTGACCTAACTGTGCCCTCACATGTTACTCATACTCACCTGTGAGTATGAGTAAACACAGCTCCTAACTCATTCACTCATATGTGCATTCATTCTCTCTCTCTCTCTCTCTCTCTCTCTCTCTCTTTCTCTCTCTCTCTCTCTCTCACACACACACACACACACACACACACACACACGCACGCACTCTGATACTGTGGTCATCACAGCACAGCCCTGTATCCACCCAGTAATGGCAGACCAAGGCCAGACCAAGACAGCACGTGATCAGATGAGGCAGCTAGGGTAGGGCTGTTCCCAGGCATGGGAGGCTGCTCAGGAGGCATGATTTCCACTGCTCAGCTGCATGAAGGTGAATAGTCTGGAGTGCCAACTCCATAAACTTTATCAGTCACTTAGACCTGACTATGGGTGGCATTGTAAGATGTTTCCCAAGAGCAGGGGAAAAAGAGCATCAGCAGAAATAGGCCTGCTATTGGAGATGAAGTAGGGAAAGGCAGGCGTCACACCCCTGTTTATTGTCCTAGCACTCTTAGTTGCAGATGATAGAAACCCAAAAGAGAGGATTCACTTTGGCTAACATACTCAGATTGAGGGAAGATCTAGGAAGCAGCTGAACTCTGGCATGATGGGAACCAGGACTTCATCCAGGACTTTAGATGTCTCTGGGTCTGTCACCCTGCCTCTGCTCCTCTCTCTCTCTCTCTCTCTCTCCCTCTCTCTCTCTCTCTCTCTCTCTCTCTCTCTCCCTCCCCTCTCTCTCCCTCTCTCTCTCTCTCCCTCCCTCCCTCTCTCTCTCCCTCCCTCCCTCCCTCCCTCCCTCCCATCTCTGGCTGTCACTACATGTTGGCTTAATTCTTTCAGAACAACTTGTGCCCAAATCAAGGAACTTGGTGGCTAATGGTTTTCGAGCTGCCAGCCCCAGCTCCATCACCCAGAGAAAAGCCCTTTTCCCCAAGCTAAAGTTTAAAAAAATGTCAAAGAAGGAATCTGATTAGTTTGGCTAAGATTATGTGTCCATTTCTGGACTAACTCCTACAGCCAAAAGGATGGGGTATTTTGTTTGCTTCTTCTTGATTAATGTGCTCCATCCAGTGGTCCAGGCCAGGATGGGGAGGAAGAGGAGATGGTGCTCTCTGATGAGCCCTCTCCACTAGCAGCACAAGGCTGGCCTGGAAGGAGGAATTGTCCCAGAAAGAAAGCCAGTGAAATTCTCCCAACCAGGGAAAGGAGGCGTTGCAGACAGGTGAAAAAATTGAGGTCCCCAGCAGTCTATGTGCAAGCTTCTTTCAGTAGCAGTTTGTGATTTGTGGCCAGCAGGTATGTTGACTATTGGGAAGACTGTTAAACTTGGAAAACAGTGGAAAATAGTGACATCAAAAGTGCTTGAAATTGGCAGCGTGTGATTGTTATTGCTGGGAACAAAATAAAACTTTGCAGAAAGAACAGGTAGCTTTGAGACTGTGAAGTATACGTCAGTAAATCATTTGCATACCGATGGGCTATTGGACGATTGTTACTCTACAAAGGTAACTGAGCTTGCCTGCCTTGTCTCCTTGACCTGATTATAGGATCTCACCAAACAATTCATGCGTTTACTCTTTGTTCTGTCTTTCCTGGGCTTGAACCCAATGTCAGTATTAGGGATGGACTTCCCATGGAATCATCCCTGAATTTGAAGGATATTTTTATTATATTGCTAATATTAGGGATGGTCTACCCATGGAATCATCTCTGAATTTAAAGAATGATATTTTTATTATACTGCTTATGTCTAGAGCTGAGAAACCACCTTGTTCTTCAGTCTTGAGGGACTGATGTTCTTAGAGTAAACAACTCTTTCTGATTCTGTTGCTTAACTCTCCAGACTCTACTTTGTTCTCATTCAAAAGGTGCATTAGCTCTAATACTCTGGTGCGGGCTGTCTCATAACAACCTCCCAAAGATGTCCACATCCTAATTCCAGAACTTGAAACTGTGCCACCTTACATGGCAGAGAGGCTTTGCAGATGCAATTAAGTTAAGGATCGTGAGATGGGGAGATAATCTTGGAGTATCTGGTTGGATCTAAAGTTATCACAAGGGTCCTTAATAAGAGAGAGAGGCAGGAAGGTCCGAGCAAGAGAAGGCTGTGCAACAACAGAAGCAGAAGTCAGAAAGAGAGGAAAGAGAGAGATCGGAAGGCACTATGCTGCTGGTTTTGAGGATGGAGGAAGGAATTGAGAGCCAAAGAATGTGACAGCCTGTAGGAGCTGGAAAAGACAAGAGGAAGGATTCTCCCCTAGCATCCCCGAAAGAAGTGAACTCTGCTGGCACCTTGGTTTTAGGACTTCTGACCACTAGAATGGTAAGACAAATCAGTGTTGTTTTAAACCTCTAAATTGGTGGTAATTTGTCACTGCAGAGTACAGCTACCTTTCTGGAAAGAAACTTGGCAGCGTGTACTAGGAAATATAAGAATGTATTCCTTCTGACTAAGTAATTCTAGCTCTAGGCTTCTTTCCTAGTGAAATAATCAGATCTGTAGAAATACAATTAAAAAGAAGTTTGTTCCACTATTTTCTAACACCTTGGAAACATCTGAGAGCCCTACTGGTGAGCTTATTTATTTATTTATTTATTTGAGACAGAGTCTCTCTCTGTCTTCCACACTGAAGTCCAATGGCTTGACCTTGGCTCACTGCAACCTCCGCCTCCTGGGTTCAAGCAATTCTCCTGCCTCGGCCTCCTGTAATCCCAAATAGCTGGGATTACAGGTGCACGACAGCATGCCTGGCTAATTTTTGTATTTTTTTATAGAGATGGGGTTTTGCCATGTTGGCCAGGTTGGTCTTGAACTCCTGATCTCAGTTGATCCACCTGGCTCAGCCTCCCAAAGTGCTGGGATTACAGCGGTGAGCCACCATGCCCGGCCGCAGTGATCCTATCTATATTATAATTACAACATTGTTCAAGTAAGAAAACATGGCCCCTTAGTGATGACAATCCCTCTCTATGTGGCTTCCAGCAATGTGTTGTGATTGCAGATGGGAGTGGCCTATATTATAGGAAAGACTGTGACAACAGCTTTGCTGTTGATCTACTGATTCAACAAACGCTCACTGACTCTGCTCAGCCCTGGGCCAGAGCTAAGGGCAAAGACGTCTGTGGGATTATAAGGAAGCTGCAAGGGTCTGGCCAGGGAGATGGTTATCAACACAAGGACTTCTGAAAAGTTGGTGTTTTGCTTCAAACTTGAAAGACTGGTAAGAATGAACCACAGCTGAAAAGCCAATTAATTAATGGAATGCAATACAGATCCTCAAGGCTCACCAGGAATTCTGAAGGTTCTGCATCCTGAAGTAGGACTAGCCTTCTTGTCAAAGAGCTGCAGTCAGTAGCGGAAAAATGGAACCAACGCAAATGTCCTTCAGTGGGAGACTGGTATAGTCATACCATGAAATACTACTTGGCAATGAAAATGAACAAATTACTGATACGGGCAATAACCTAGTTGGATCTCAAGGGTATTATGCTGAATGAAAAAAAAAAGTTCATCTCAAAAAGTCACATACTGTATGATTCCATTGATACCACATTCTATAAAAGATAAAACGGTAGAGATGGGGAACAGACTAGGGGTTGCGAAGATGGGTGGGAGTGTGAGTTTGTCTAAAAGGGGAAACCTGAGGAAGTCTTTTCACAGTGATGAAACAGTTCTGTATCTTGATTGTGGTGATGGTCACATGAGTGTGTTCATGGGATGAAATTGCATAGAACTGCTGTGCGCGGTAGCTCACACCTGTAATCCCAGGACTTTGGGAGGCCGAGGTGGGTAGATGAGGAGGTCAAGAGATCGAGACCATCCTGGCCAACATGGTGAAACCCCGTCTCTACTAAAAATGCAAAAATCAGCTGGGCATCTTGGCACATGCCTGTAGTTCCAGCTACTGAGGAGGCTGAAGCAAGAGAATTGCTTGAACCTGGGAGGCAGAGGTTGTGTGAGCCGAGATTGCGCCGCTACACTCCAGCCTGGTGACAGAGTGAGACTCTGTCTCAGAAAAAAATTGTATAGACCTACACCACACACATGCACACATACACACGAATGAATCCATGTTAAAAAAAAAAAAAGTGAAAATGGGATCAGGTCTGTAGTTGAGTCACAATATTATGTCAATGTCAGTTTCCTGCTTTTGATATTAATGTTATTCTACAAGATGTCCTCTTTAGGGGAAGATGAGTCAAGGGTACTCAGGACTCTGTGTGATATTTGTGCAACTTCCTCTGAGTCCATCATTATTTCAAAATAAAAAGTACAAAAAAAATGACAAATTGAAATTCCTCTGACGCTTCTCTGTCCCCAAGAATTTTCTCACCACTTGAATGGTTCCAGAGCCACTTCAGTTGGTGTTTAAATATTGTTCCCTCATGGCCCTCACATTTCCAGCGGTCTTCTCATGATCTTATAGGATAGGGAGGTAACCAGCAACTGACAGCAGAGGAGAATGGGAAATTGATTTCCTTGCAAATCTCCAGTGCAGGGGGCCACCCCATGTCTGCCCTCTCCCTCAACCACCATGAGGTGCATCATTTTCCAACCACCAGCTTTTAAGAAAATTGGTAGTATTATTGTGAGACCAGGCTTTCTTCTCTCTCCTTTGCTGCCTCTGAATGAGGGAGGGGAAATGGGTCAGGCTGGAGAGAGGATCCTTTTCTGAAGAGGAGATCTGAGTGAGATAAAGATACAGATAGCCAAGAGTAAATGAGATAACAGAGTAGGTGCTGTGGTATGGTAGGAAATGCACATACTTGAAATTACATCTACATTCATTCATTCATTCATTCATTCATCTGATACTTATCAAGTGCCTAGTCGGAGCCAGGCATGGTTTTACACACTAAGGATATACAGTGAAAATACGGTTCCTGGCCTCCTGGAGATTTATCAGATGACTTGAATTCAGACTCTATTGCTCCTCAGTCATGTGACCTCTGAAAAGTTACTTAATATCTTTGAAACTTAGTTTCTACTCTGTAAATTGGGGTTACTAGTAGTAATTGGAATTACTAGTAACCAATCCAACCTCATTGGATTTCTGTGAGGTTACATAAGAAGGTTTACTTAGTTTGTAGCACAATGCCTTAAATGTAGATGTTCCCTTTTTCCCATTGGTTCTCTTCATCCTCACTCTCTGCTCCCCTCCTCGGTAGATTGTTTAGAACCATCTAAATCCCCCAGGGCAGCACAGGGCTGTGGACATAGCTCTGCATTGTAGGTTCAGCTGAGTTGAGCCGTCCTCAGCTGAGTTGACTGCTGCACAGTTTTGTAGCACTCAGGCCAAATGAAACCATGAAGAAGAAAAGCAATTCTTTCAGCATATCTGTCCATTTTTGCTTTCTATTTGTAATTCTCTGTGTTTTGGTGCATATAAGCTTATGATTGTAACCTTCTTGGCAAATTTTTCCTTTTTAACATCATGATTCCTCATATTCATATTTTTTATGTTTTTCTTCAAATCTTGTTTGCTCTTTTATATATCAGTATCAACTTTAGTAGCTGATTTATATTTTCCTGTCTCTTTAACTTTTGATGTCGTAATGCTTTTAGGTTTGCTTCTTGTAAACTACAAATAGCTGGATTTTTAAAAAATTACGTCTAAGAGTCTCTGTCTTTTGACAGCTAATTTAAGCTCCTTTAGTTATTAAGACTTCTAATATATCTAGTGAATGTATACTACATTATTTTGTTTGGCATGTTTCATCTTTGTCTTTTCTCACCTTTTGCCTTTCACTGTATTATGTGTTTAGTATTTTCTTCTCTTACAGCCTATTGGTGTAAGAGTTACATATTAGATTTCTATTATTTTAATGGTTTTTCTTATTTTTTAACACATACTTGAATTAAAAGTCTGACATAAATCAATATCATTATCCTCCTCACCAAATTGGAAGAATTTTATGACTCTTTTGACTCTCATCTGCCAAACTGTTATCCACTGGTGTTATAGTATTACCTTCTTTTCAACATCTCTCCTCACCATTTTAGCCATTAAGATTATTATCTTGGACTTTGTACACCTTCTTTTTTTTCTAGTTAGATATCGCAAATATATATATTTTTGAAACAGAATCTTGCTCTGTCACTCAGGCTGGACTGCAGTGGCGCGATCTCAGCTCACTGCAACCTGTACCTCCCAGGTTCAAGTGATTCTCTTGCCACAGCCTCCCAAGTAGCTGGGACTACAGGCACACACCACAATGCCCGGTTAATTTTTTCTGTTTTTAGTAGAGAAGGGCTTTCACCATGTTGGCCAGGCTGGTCTCAAACTCCTGATCTGAAGCAATCTGCCTGCCTCAGCCTCCCGAAGTGCTGGGATTACAGGCATGAACCACCGCACCCGGCCTCGCAAATACACTTGTTATTGTCCTAAGTTACTCCATTTACTTCAGTTCTTGATTTTCTAATCTATAATGTGCCTCTGCCGCCGCTTTCTCAAGGTGGGTTGTTTGGTTGTACGGATCGTCACTGTGAATTGAGGTGGGAGGAGCAGGGTATTTATGTGCTTTTGCTTGTGGAAATGTCTTCTCAAGTTCTGCTTTTTCCTCTGCCTGAATCATTTGTCACCATCTCTGGATTCGTTTTTATTTTAATTACTTGGATTAGAATTCCCACTGCATGTAAGTAGAATGACACAGGTTTGGGGTTTTACTTTCTTTCTCTCCTCCTCTCTCCCTTTCTTTCTTTCCTGGGACCAAGACAGAGGTCAAGTTTCTTCATGCCCAGGGCTGGTGAACAGCATTTCTAGTGCCCTGACCCACCTGGTAGTCAGGACGGTATTTGCTGTGTTAATCCCTGCCTCACAAGGGTCTGGAACCTGAAGACATCACCCTGCATGGACGTTAAACCCCTGGCCCCAGCTCCTGGGTGACATCCTCTGTTGCGCTGGTGACCTCCATAGCTTCAGTGCCCACACACTGCATTGGATTTTTCTGGATATTTCTGACACCTGAGATTTTCCTCTTTGGCACTCAATGTGATTAATATGTTTCGTTATGATTTATTCAGCATGCCATGCACTTGAAGGGGGAAGGGTCCAGCTGACGTTAGGTCCATCTATTACAGTGACTAAAAAATTATACATCCCCACGTTTTCACATTGGCAAAGCTCACTGTCATTTATTCAGCCAGCAAAGGTCACTGGGTCAACTAGATTCAAGGGCTAGGGTGATGCATAAAGAGACAGTCCCCCGTGACCTTCCAGAACCTAACATCCAGAATGGGAAATGGACTGGAATCAGACAGCCTGAGGAATCCATGGAAAGGTGTGATGCTGGAAAGGAAGGCGCTAGCTGAGGAGGAGGAAGTGCATGATGATGGCAGGCGGCTGATGCTCAGAGGAGGCCTGGCCCAGGCAGGGATCAGGGAGAGGAGGAGGGAGGGAGCTGTCACAGAGGCCAGAGGCCAGCCCAAGGGCATTCAGTTGTGGTTGTCCCAGGTCCCTCCGTCCTTCCAGCCCCCTTCCTCTGCCATGGGAGCCAGTGTGACTTGTGAGCTAGCTTGCTCCTGATGCAGTGGCAGAACCCCATGGCAATGCAATCCTAAAGGGGTAGAGGTGGGTGAGAGGGCACGATTTCCCTGGGCACAATGCCTCAAAACACTGTGAACTACCAAGTGACATGAATATTTTGTGAACTTTCAAAAAAGGATGTGAAAGACTTCTGTGAGGTACGTTGCACCTGGGACCTTTTCACTAGCAAGATGGGGAGAAAAAGCCAAAACTACATTTCTCTTGCCCTCTGGGTCTAGATGTGGGGATTTCTTCTCCTTCCAGATGACAGCCAGCAAGGGCCCCCAGTTGTTCTCTAAATAAAACATGTTGGTCTTTCAGATGGTCAGCGGAGTAATAATAGGGAAGGTTGGGTAGGATTTGTGCCTTCTGTTGGTATAAAGTTAGGGGGTACAAGTCAGTGTGGTTTTGTTACATGGATAACATGGATACAGCGCATAGTGGTAAAGTCTGGGCCTGTAGTGCAACCATCACCCAAATACTGTATGTTGTACCGATTAAGTAATTTCTTATCCCTCACCCGCTTCCCATCCTCCTGAGTCACCAATGTCTCTTCCATACTCTGTGTCCATACCTACACATTGTTAAGCTCTGGATTTAGCATTTTATTTATTTATTTATTTTTGAGATGGAGTCACGCTCTGTCGCCACACTGGAGTGCAGTGGCAAGATCTCAGCTCATTGCAACCTCTGTCTCCCAGGTTCAAGCAATTCTCCTGCCTCACCCTTCTGAGAAGCTGGGACTACAGGCATATGCCACCACGCCCAGCTAATTTTTGTTTTTTTGTTTTTTTTAATAGAGACGAGGTTCCATCATGTTGGCCAGGATGGTCTTGATCTCTTGACCTGTGATCTGCCCACCTTGGCCTCCCGAAGTGCCAGGATTACAGGCATGAGACACCATGCCCAGGTGGAGTTAGCTTTTTATTTCTTTTTGTTTATTTAATATAGAGTCTTGCTCTGTTGCCCAGGCTAGAGTACAGTGGTGTAGTCATAGCTCACTGCAGCCTCAAACTCTTGGGCTCAGGTAATCCTCCCATCTTAGCCTCCTAAGTAGGTGGGACCACAAGTATACACCACCATGCCTGGCTTATTTTTTATTTTACTTTTTGTACAGATGGAGTGTCACGTTTTTGCCCCAGCTGGTCTTGAACTCCTGGCCTCAAGCGATGCTCCCACTTTCGCCTCCCGAAGTGCTGGATTACAGGCATGAGCCACCACGTCCGACCCGGTTTTGGCTCTTTAAAAGAGAGAGCCAGTGGCTCCAGTGCGTCCACTGACTTCAGGGAGGGACCTTAGGTTGGGGGCTCATGGGCTCCAGGCACCTTCTCTGTAAAATTAGGTCATACTAAAGGAGCTGGAGGACCCTTCTATCTCTGGTATCCAGGAATGGTAGGTGTGGCTGAGGGCCATTGCCTGCTTTTCTAGTGTTCTTAATGAAGTACGGTCCTGGGGACCTCTGCATGTGGATGAAGTGGGCTGTGGAGTCTATCAGCCCCCCATGCTGCCCTCCATACCCATATACTACTCTTCACTGATAACCCCACTGATGCAGGCAGCCTCCCTCAGGAATTTTTCTCATCCTCATATTCATCATTGCAGTCAGCCCTGCCCCATGTGCCAAGCAAGCGCACTCTGCGTGTTCAAAGGTGACGCGCCAAACGAGCGTGCCCTGTCTAATGTTTACTAGCCAACCTGGCTGGGTCTGTGGGTGAGAAGGGTAAGCCGCGTCTCTTGGAACTTCCTTTTATGGACACAAATTGCTGACCTGTCTGTGCAGGCCTATTCTAATCCAGGTCTGGCCCTGAGCCTCCTGTCATTTTGCTGACCCAGTTCCTCATCCTGGAGGCAGGGCTTGGATTGAAAAGTTAGAGCCTCAGGGCAGTGCCAGGAGCCTGCACTTTCCGGGGCCTCCCCTTCTCTCTCCCCTGGGCCGACCTGTCCTCCCCTCTCTGCTTCCTGGGTGTGACTCACAGGCAGGCCCTGTCCGCCTGGCAGGTATGTGTCATTTCCTTCTGCTGGTGAGACCCAGACTTTAAGTGTTGGCACCCCCCACACTGTGGTTCTTCTGGCCTGTTGGAGAAGGGCTAGAGGTTTCTACAATCATTGACCTAGGGGCTTACTCACAGGATGACTTTCTCACCTGAGGGAGGTGTTGTGTTTTTGCTGAGAGCTGACTGGGGGAAGCAGGGTTCTCTGTTCCTCTGGCAGTACCCGTCCTCCTTCCCAACACCTGTGGGCCTTTAGCAAAGCAACACCCACCCCCACATCCACCTTGGCTCCAGCAGTGTTTTTTCCCCCTACCAAGGCTTTCCTGGGACCCTCTGGCCTTGCTAAACATGCTTTGTAGAAGTAGAGACAGGAGGGACCCAGCCTCAGGAGCCTGTCTCTGAGAGACAGGTACAGGCAAAGAGCCATTACCATGCAAAATCTAGAACCACTCCCACATGAAATCTAGAATTGCTCCCAGGGGAAATCTAGAACCGCTCCCATTGGAAATCCACAACTGCTCCCACGGGAAATCTAGGACCACTCCCATGCAAAATCTAGAACAGCTCCCACTTGAAATCTAGAATTGCTTCCATGGGAAATCTAGAACTGCTCCCATGCAAAATCTAGAACAGCTCCCACATGAAATCTGGAATTGCTCCCACAGAAAATCTGGAATGGCTCCCATGGGAAATCTAGAAAGGCTCCCACGGGAAATCTAGAACCGCTGGGTGGAAATGAGGTTCAGTGGGTGTGACAGTGTCACCTCTATGGAGAGTCTTCCCAAGTCTTGATGACAAAGAGGGACACCCTCATTGGAGTAGAGACTAGGACAAGGGCCAGCCCACTGTGTTAGGTCAGGGCACTCTGTGGTCTTCTGCCCAGTTCTTAGGGCCCCTCTTGAACCAGGTTTTGAGAAGCTTCAAGGGAGAGTGGGGAGCCAGAGATGAGGTCTTGTGAGAAGTGCTTGGAGGAACTGAGGCAGGTTGACTAGAGAAGGCCTGGAAGAGCAGAGGAGCTGTTTTCCACTAGTGAATAGTCAGGAGGTGGAAGTAAGAGGGGTTTTGTTCTGTGCATATCCACGAGCAGGCCCAGGAAGTTACAGAAAAGTAGATTTGGGATGAATATAAAGGAAGGCTTTCTAATCATTAGAGCGCTGAGCAGTGGGACAGGTGGCAGAAATGTTGAGGTAGTGAGTTCCTGATCACTAGAAGAATTCAAGCAGGAAGTGGCCAGGGGGGAGTGCCCACATGGGCTCTCTGACTGCTCTTGCTGCTCTAAGCCTCTGTGGTTCTGATTTGGGTCTAACTGTGCCCTTCTTGCAAGTCCTTTTTCTCATCATGAACCTCCTCCCCTGAGCCAGGCAGAGGCTCAGGGGCTTACCCGTGTCCTTTCTGGGTAGGCTGCATGGTGACTATTGATTGGTAGAAGCCCCAGAAATGCCTGTCACGTACTGAGCTGTGACAGTCACTTGGCATTCCTGGAACATGTTCATCTGAGTTCTTACCGGCCTCTTCCCCCACCCTCAGTCCTGTGGGCCACGATTATTCCCCGACGTGCTGTAGATGAGGAAGTGAGGAAATACCCAGGGCGCTGCAAGGCTAAGATTAGACCAAGGCCCGGCCTCCTGTCTTGACGCATGCGCACAAGTGGCTGCCCTGGTTAAGAGCCTGTGTACCAGCTGAGTCCCAGGGTCCGGGGCTGCCCACACATTCTGCATATGAACACCTGGCAGGGCATTCTCCCAGCAGCACTAAAACAGCTGCATCATCGTTGCCATTTTGCAGAGAAAGAAGCCAGGGCTCAGGATAGTTGGAAATGAGTCTATGCATGACTAGCAAGGGATAGAGCTGTGGCTTGTGCTCGGCTCTGCCCTCTGTGCCACCGACTACAACCAGAGGCTGTAGGGTGTCTTCCATGAGATGCACCGCAGGCAGTTCAGAGAAGGCCCTTGAGGGGCTTCAGCCAGGGCAGTTGGGTTCCACACTCCTGGGTGAATGATGGCGTCCTCCATGAATTCCAGTTCCTATGCTGAATACAACTGGGAAAAAAAGTGCATAACACACTATTTCCAGCTTTCCAGAAACCAGTAGCCCCAAAGGATAAGCATAACACTTTTACAGTAAGCAAGATGTGCTGAAAAGGGAAGACAGTTTGTCTTGCTGGAGAACATGAAGAAAAGCGAAGGTTTTTCTTGACAGAGGTGAAACTTGAGGCGGGCTTTACCAAGAGGAGCCTTAGACAGGCAGAGATATGGAGATGTGGGGCAGGGAGACGTGCCACTCAGCACTACAGGGACTGAGCAGAATTTTGCCATGCATTCTTGAGCTACAGTTAAGCATTATTGACTTTCCCACTTTCTCTATGTGCATATGGATGATCCCAGAACCTTCCAGTCCCACCTTCTCATCCTGACTTGAGGAGTGGCGTCACCAATGTCCCGTTGCCTGGAGAAGATTGTAGGAAACATCGTCTCTTCTTCTAACTGGCTATCAGTTCTTGTGGATTCCACGTTGGGATATCTTCCTTCATCTACTCCTTTTTCCTCATTATTGCCCCATCTTGAGTAAGACACTACTTACTCTTCCCCACATCAGTACACTGGCCACTCGATTGCTGCCCCAGGGTCTCCTCCTACAAATCTGTCCAGTGCATGTGGGCAGAGTCACCTCTAGAAACCCTGAAACAACCGATGACATTGTCAGCAAGCCTCAGGCTTTCCTGCCATTTGCCCATATGCCTGTTAAGTTTTGCTGACAGCCTTCAACCCATCTCTTCTTGTTTACAAACCTATCCAGCCTGGAAAGTCCAACTCAGATCCTGCCTTTCCCATGAAGTAAAATTAACTTCCTTCACTTGTGTAGCTCCCCAGACATCATTTCACGTCCACTTCTTTTGCCATGATCACACTGTGTCGTGTGGTATTACTTGATGGCGATATCTGTCTTCCCAACTTGCTATTAGTCCCTGGATCACTACTTACTCCTTTTGTACTTACTCTCTCTGCCCACTGGGTGTATACGCAAAGTGTTTGTTAAATTGATTATAGTCACAGATCTGAAGTTCATCCCTAGCCAGAGGGAAGGCAGGAGACCCATGACACCTTAACCTTGGTCTCTTTCTATGGAGAAAGAAAGAATTTAGCAAGATAGGGACCTTGCGCAAGCCTTGGTTTCTTTCCTCTGCAATATGGTAAAGTTCTTTATGTTTCCTTGAGAGACAGTGTGGTGTACTGGTTAAAGAAACAGGAAACAGATCTGCCATTTCCTACCTCTATGGCACTGAGAGAGTTCCTTTAATCTCCCATGCCTCAGTTTCCCCATATGTAACATGGTAGGAGAATGATAGTACCAACTTCTTTGAGGATTAAATGAATTAACATTTGCACCAGCTCATTAAAAATACTCCAAAGATATTATTTTATTTTTATTTATTTATATATTTATTTTGAGACAGAGTTTCACTCTTGTTGCCCAGGCTGGAGTGCAATGGCACAATCTCAGCTCCCTACAACCTCTGCCTCCCAGTTTCAAGTGATTCTCCTGCCTCAGCCTCCTGAGTAACTGGGATTTTAGGCATATGACACCACATCTGGCTATTTTTTTTTTTTTTGGTAGTAGTAGTCCTGCTGTTTTTGGGGGTGGGGGAGATTTTTAGTAGAGGCAGGGTTTTTCCATGTTGGTCAGGCTGGTCTCAAACTCCCGACCTCAGGTGATCCATCTGCCTCGACTTCCGAAAGTGCTGGGATTACAGGTGTGAGCCACCTTTTAAGGTCATTAGTAGTAGCCTGTGCTCCCTCCTAGAAGGCAAAATGCGCACAACTTAAAGCTAGTAGGGCCTGAGGTGACCCAGATGTGAGGACTGTTCCAGCCAGCCGTTGCTGGTAATTTACCTTCCTGTCAAAGGCTGTAAAACTGCTCCTTAGTTATGAAATAAAGCAATGGACTTCAGACTTAGTCCTGACAGAAGCATTTGAGACAGAAGCACTAATCATACCTGATGTTTTATTTTTCTGTTGACACCACCCCAGAAACACGAGGCCTCTGGCAGCCAACCCTGGCACACCTGCCTTGCCTCTTCTTGATACCATGTTTCAAAGAAGCTTCTTTGTCAAATAGGACAAGGACCCACCTGTGCCACTTCCCATGATCGACTAGAAGTTCTGAAACTCAGAGAAGCACATCATGGCTCTTGGGTCTTGGGGTGGCACAAGTCACTAGAAAATCTCACTTCATTGCTGGTCCTAGAATTAGTTCACCATCCCTGAGGACGGATCCACCCCAGTACCTCCCACCCCGTCTATCTCTCCATCCCCCACAGGGAGGCCATCTACTGCTTTTAGGGCATTAGACTAATTCCCCCAGTTCCCGTCTTCTGAGGTTTTGTGCTAATCTTATTTGTCTCCTGTGTAAACAAAGCAATCATCCAGGCAACATCCAGCTTCTAGATTTGGGTGCCCAGGGTTCTTGTGGTGCTGTGTTGCCCTTTGCCTAATTAATCTTAGGAAGTCTTTCCACCAGCCAGATCGTGGTCTGCCAAAAATCCTATGGAGTCAGTTCCAGGTAGAAGCTGAGCAGGCATCTGGGCATGGCAGCAACTTCTAGCCTCTTCCTCTCGCCACCTGTCCTCTCGCTCCCAGGCAGGTATTTCCTGAGCAGCGTTCCTGTGCAGGTCAGTCTTCACAATATGCAGGTTTTTTGTCACCCGTCCCGTTTCCCCAGAGGGAGTCAGGAAGTCTCGTTGGAAACTTCTGAGCACACACTATAGAGGCTCGGAGAGGACCAGCTCTAAGGCTCCCACTCAAGCACATCAAGGGGTGTCTGTGGCTGTGTGTGGAGAGCAGAGGGCAGTGCTGGGCTGGGGCAGGGAGGGTGCGGGGGAGGGAAGAGCTGCAGCCTCAGACACAGAACTGAACTGAGAAGAGGAGGCAGCAGAGGAGGCAGCGGAGTGTGGTGGCTCGGCTGGCATTGGAATGCTCAATGTGAGGAAGCAGAAGGTGCCTGAGACCAGGGTCTCTGGAGTTCTAGAGAAGCCTGGGCCTCTTCCATTTTTGGAGTCTCTCTGGTTTAAGAAAGGAGAACAGAGAGAAATAGCCAAATAGGGCCGCAGACATTATGATGTCGTTTAAATGTTTACTTTTACCAATTAATAGTTTTAAACACACAGGCACGCATGCACACACACACCACACACACACTGACTAAATGAATGGACTCATGTGGAAATAATGTCAAGGGCTCTTTGTCCTGTGAGGCCTGAGCCAAGTGGCCATCCTGGCTTTGGGGGGCAGCCCAGCCTTGCCTGAGAGACCTTCCAGTGGGCACAGTGACAGCTGGACAGTATTCCAGGCTGTTGAACAAAAAGTCCTGAAAGTCCACCTGGATTGGGTCCATTTGGTCCTGCTGGGGATGGTGAGGGACTGAACAGCCCAGCTACGGGGTGTCTGGGCTTGCTCACCTGTCCATGTTTAGCCAAGTGTCCGTTTCAATAGGGAGGAAAATGACAGGCCCCCCAGGACGATGACCTCTCCCCTCAGTCACACCAGGTCATTACCTGACAAATGCAGTGGACCTTGATAGGGAAAGTCCTGTCAGGGTTTGTATCAGTTTGTTTGCATTGTTGTAGCAGAATACCCAAGGCTGGGTGATTCATAAAGAAAAGAGACTTAATTGGTTCATGGTTCTGCAGGCTGTACAAGGATGGTACCACCATCAACCTGGCTTCTGGTGAGGCCTCAGGAAGCTTCCAGTCATGGCAGAAGGAAAGAGGAGCTGATGTCTCCCATGGCAAGACAGAAGCCAGGGAGGTGCCAGCTTCCTTTTTAAACAACCAGATCTCGCATGAACTCATTAAACTTATGGGGAAGGTACCATACCAGGCCCCAGGGAGTAGGGTGCTGTGGTCAGGCCCAGGCCCAGGTGGATTTTGGGGATGGGATGGGCCCAAACCCATGCTGCCCTTGTT
Source organism: Saimiri boliviensis (assembly GCF_048565385.1). Classification (NCBI taxonomy): domain Eukaryota; kingdom Metazoa; phylum Chordata; class Mammalia; order Primates; family Cebidae; genus Saimiri; species Saimiri boliviensis. The sequence continues at coordinate 102,445,496 of NC_133461.1, forward strand.
AGCAGATGCCAGGTGGCCTAGGACCATCCTTTCTCTCTGCTGTGGAGTGAGTGGGTGACAGAGCTGATGCTCACAGGGGTGAGGGAGGGGAACAGCTATGTCCCCACATATCCTGCTCTCTCTGCTTCCCTTCCACTGACAAGGACCCTCCTTGACCAAACTTGAGGCAGCCTCCTCTGAGTCCTCTTTTTGCCCCCACCAGCCCTGCAAGTCCAGCAGCAACTACCCCCTCACCCGCTACCCCACCACCATTGCTACCTAGCCAGGTTCCCCTTGGTATTCGTCCCTTCACTGACTCCCTCACCTTGCCCACTGGCTGTGAATCCCCAGCTGCTCCCCTTGTGGTCGGAATTGAGTTCAGTCTCCCTCCCCTATTGGAATAGTCTTGCCCTATTACAATAACCTGGAAACAAGGCCTCCTGCCTGATAAACTCCACTTGGTGTGGTTTTTCTCATGCTTGCATGTGCAAGCACACACGAGCTCTTAACACATACACTTAGCAAACCCTGTGGTTCCATCCTCTTGTCTCATTCTCTTTCCTGCTCCCAGCGACGTTGCTTGAAAAGGATATTCAGGTCCAGGGAGAAGGAAGCCATCTGTCCTACTTGGCCTTGGGGCTTCTGTCAAGGAACACTGACCACTCTTGCTGGGGCCTGGAGCAATGGCAGGGCCACACTCTGCTCTGTCATGTGACAGCCCTGCGCCCTGGAGACCCTGGGAAGAAGAGCTAGGGCTGCCTTGGGCTGGGAAGGAGGCAGCGGGGGCAGGTGGAAGTGGAAAGAGATCCAGGAGCGTCTCCCCTCACCAGGCCTCTCTCACTCCAGCCCTTGCAAAGGGCTGTTCTAACCTTGTTCCCTCAGCAGCAGTCTCTTGTCATCAGAGGCGTTTCTCAGCATCTCTATTTTGGAGCTGCAGCTGGTTGCTTCTCAGAATAAACAGAGCTGTGATATCAGGTTGAAAGCAGAATGGAGTAACATCTCTTCCTTTCGCCCTACCTCTTCCTCATGTTTTCCAGCCTCCACTTCCCTCTTCTTAAAGGCCTTGACCTAAGACCTCTTCCTCCACATCCCTGCCTTATAGCTCACCTTCTACCCTCTTGTAATCACAGGATCCCTTCACTGGCATGTAGGGGAACCTGCGATGACCAGGTCCTGTGCTGCGCTTGGGGGCTCCAGGGGCTTCTGTCTGCAAAGAACTCAATGCCAAGTGACACAGGAGTTCATGTATTAAGAACTTAAGGCTGAGTGTGGTGACTCATGCGTATAATTCTAGCACTTTGGGAGGCTGAGGCAGGCAGATCACCTGAGGTCAGGAGTTCAAGACCAGCCTGACCAACATGGTGAAACCCCATCTCTACTAAAAATATAAAAATTAAACCCGGTATGGTGGTGGGCACCTGTAATCTCAGCTACTGGGAGGCTGAGGCAGGAGAATTGCTTGAACCCAGGAGGCAGAGGCTGCAGTGAGCCGAGATCACGCCACTGCACTCCAGCCTGGGTGACAGAGCGAGACTCCGTCTCAAAAACAAACAAACAACAAAAAAAACCAAGTGGTAGCTCGTGCCTGTAATCCCAGCACTTTGAGAGGCCAAGGCAAATAGTTCACCTGAGGGCAGGAGTTCAAGGCCAACCTGGCTAACACAGCAAAAGCCAGGCTCTTCTAAAAATATAGAATAACTAGCCAAGCATGGTGGCATGTTCCTGTAATCCTAGCTACTAGGAAGGCCGAGGCAGGAGAATAGCTTGAGCCCGGGAGGCAGAGGTTGCAAGTGAGCTGAGACGGTGCCATTGCACCCCAGCCTGAGTGACAGAGTGAGACTCCATCTCAGATAAAAGAACTTAAGTCAGAGATGATCAGAGCTGGTCCAGCCTTCTGCTTCAATGAGGCAACTGAGGCCCCACTGAGGATGTGTTGGGTTCAGGGTCTCAGCGTTCCTGGGAGTTCAGAGCCATAACACTCTGACGGTGCAGTTTTCCTTGTACCTGGCTATGTCATTATTAGAACAACTGTGTTGTATTGAAATTGGTGAAAGGGAGCTTGACGCTGTAAGAAACAGAAAGAGAAATCAGACCATTGTTAGTCTTGGACAAAGCAGATATGTGCTGCCCAGTATATTTATGGACTGAGATGGCTTACAGGAAGAACAAAGCAATCAGGGATGCTTTCCAGATACCGGCGGGTGGGAAGGTTTAATCATTAAGGAGCAGATGAAAAGAATGCTGTATGTGGCCACATTCGAGACCAAGTTATGAGTTTACTCTTCTGTAAACCAGTAGGTCTGACAGCGTGTGAAGGCCCATGCGTGCCACTCCCCTCCTCTGTGGTCTATCCAGAGCCTTTCCTTGATGGCCTTCATCCTTTCCCTCTCTCGTCTCTTACCTATGGTTGGTGTGATTTCCCTTTTGTGAGATATTCCTAAGTCCACTCACCACTCATCCTCTATCTGCCCATCTGCTGTGTGGCTTCACCCACATGAGGCTCAAGAGCAACACCGAATGCAAGGACAGGGAGTTCCTGGAAACCGGACTTGCTGCCTCACAACCTCCTACCAGGGCCAAGTGTGGTCAGCCTCATCTTACTCTGTGGTCTCAATTCTCAGCCTGTGCATCAGATTCCCCTGCTACCTCAAAGCAACTCTTTGAAAAGAGGGTGATCTGACTTCAGTGGGTTTCTTCTCTTGGTTTTCTCTCATTTTTAAACATGAAGCTGTGGTGAGACTCTCAAGTTAGTCTTTTTAATTAATTAATTAATTTTTTTGAGACCGAGTTGCCCATGCTGGAGTGCAGTGGTACAGTCTTGGCTTACTGCAGCCTCCACCTCCCGGATTCAAACAATCCTTCCACCTCAGCCTCCCAAGCAGCTGGAGCTACAGGCGCTTGCCTCCATGCCCAGCTAATTTTTGTATTTTTAGTAGAGACCAGGTTTTAACTATGTTGGCCAGGTTGGTCTCGAACTCATGGCCTCAAGTGATCCACCTGCCTCAGCCTCCCAAAGTGCTGGGATTACAGGTGTAAGCCACCACGCCTGGCCCCAGGTTAGTCTTTCTAAGCCCTGGTGGACTGTCCAGGAGTAAAACTGTCAGCCTGTGGGTAGCTCAGGCTTACTGAGAGTTGAGGAAGCTACATGTAGGACATTGCTGCCGGCTCAGAGAGTGGTAGTTTTGAATGCTAAAGTCAGGAGCTGGAAGTGGGCCCGGCTCTTCCATGCACACTGATTGTAGAATGTGGGTTTTGAACTCAAGGGACTTGAAGGTATGTCTCAGCTCTACCATTTCTTAGCCCTGTTACCTTGAGCTGGTTATTTATTGTCCTTGAGATTCCATTTTCTCATCTGTAAAATGGGGATATAAACAGAATATATTTTTATCTTTTATTTTGAAACAGAATCTCACTCTGTCATCCAGGGTGGAGTGTAGTGGCATAAGCTCGGCTCACTGCAGTCGCCATCTCCTGAATTCAAGTAATTCTTCTGCCTCAGCTCTGGAGTAGCTGAGATTACAGGCACACACCACCATGCCTGGCTAATTTTTTTATTTTTGGTAGAGATATGGTTTTACCATGTTGACCAGGCTGTTCTTGAACTCCTTGACGTCAGGTGATATGCCCACCTTGGCCTTTCAAAGTGCTGAGATTACAGGTTGAGCCACTGTGCCCGGCCAACATAATCTATTTTAAAGAAGAGTTCATTTCTTGATTTCAGGAATAATCTACTGAGCACCTGATATGTGCCAGACACTGGTCCGGGCAGAGGCACATAGCTTGGGAAGGATGGATATGACACTTGACCTAGGGACCCTCATATGTTCCGCAAGGGGAATGGGGTGTTGTGTGGATTGCGTAAGAAAACATATGTGCATTGCTCAACCCCATGCCTGATACATACAAAGTGCTTGATAAATAGTGGTTGCTATTGTTATTATATTCAACACTAGAAATACAATATAAATGATCAGTGAGCCAGAAGAGGAGCTTTCATTTGATAAAATGTTCAGCTTCTTTCTCAAAGGTGTTAACTGTCTTTTAATCAAAGGGAGTGTATTAGTCTAAGGTACCACGAGAAACAGAACAAGTAAGATATAGAGATGTCTGTAAAGAGATTTTTTTTTTTTTGAGAATTGGCACACAGGAGTATAGAGACTGGCTAGTCCCAAGATCTGTTGTCGGCAGGCTCAAGACCCAGGGAAGAGTCAGTGTTGCAGTTAGATTCTGAAGGCAGGAAAGCTGGTGTCCCATCTGGAGGGCCCTCAGGCAGGAGGAATTCTCTCTTATTCAGCAGGGGAGGTGTCCGCCTTTTGTTCTATTTAGGCCTTCAACTGATTGGATGAGGCCCATTCTCATTAGGGAAATCTATCCACTTTACTCAGTCTGCCAACTCAAAAGCTAATCTCATGCAAAAGCACCCTCACAGACTCTCCCAGTATAACACTCAAGCAAATATCTGGGTACTCTGTAGCCCAGTCAAGTTGACACAGAAAATTAACCACCACAGGGAGCAATGGTCGGAGGACGTTATGGCTAAGACAGCCTTAGAGGGGAGCTGAGGACACCTGGGCCATGCTGGCAACCACCCTGTCCTGGAGGGGGAGGGTGACCCTAGCTGAGGCTAGGAAAGAGGATGCAAACTGGCAGTCCTGGAACTTGATCCAATCCAAGGATGTGTTTTGTTAGTTTATACTGTTTTGTCAATCTGCACTAGCAGTTTAAGATCAGAGAGTTCATATGCAAAGTCTAAATTTCCAGCTTCTCTTGAAAGACTAGAAGTGGCCACATAGAGGTCAAGCATCCCTTCTCACAAGGCAAATATCTGCTGAACCCAAGTCACAGCTGCTCCCTTAGCCCATATACCCACTGTCTTACTGGCTTAGGCTTCGCTAGCCACACCTGATAGGCTTCACTCATGCACGTTACCACTGCTGCTGCTTTAGGAGAAAAGACACCCAGGCCGAATGTCAGGGTGCTGGCCCTGCCCCAGTGGGGAACCCATGGCAGCAGCATGCTGTGTTCTCTCTCTGGGCACACAGCAGGAGGCAGCATGAAACTGTGTTCAAAGCATACATCAGACATCTTGCTCCCTAGTCCCCACACAGACTTCTCCAGCAAGTTACTGTCTAAAGTGTTCTACATGACCGGAGTCTTTGCATGGCTCTTTGCCTGGGGAGGGGACTTGGGTAGTGATGGAAAAACTCTGTGCCCTCCTGTTAGAAAGGAGCTAAATAGCTGGAGACAACTGGCCTTGGGTACCTGGCTGGGAGAGGACCCATCCCTCCTCCCTGCCTCTATATTGTGTAAGTTCTTCCCAACATTCAAAACAGAGCCGGATATGGTGGCACACACCTGTAGTTCTAGCTGGAAGGCTGAGGTAGGAGAATCACTTGAGCCCAAAGGATGGAGGTTAAAATGAGCTATGATCACACCACTTCATTCTAGCCTGGGTGACACAGCAAGACTCTGTCTCTAAACTAATTTTTTAAAAAATTAAGAGATTTTACATTAAAACTCTCATGAAAAACCAGCAGTGATCATATGCAGGTCAGACATCTTTTCAGGGGAGGGTGTCCTCTCGTCTCCTGGTTTGAAGCAGAGAGGCCCTGAGAGAAGAGCCTTGGGATGGAATCTTCTAGAGCCACAGAATAGTGAAAAATGTGCCTCTTGAACAAGAGGTATTTAGGTGGGAGGAGAAAATCCTCAAGGAAACCCAGAGCTGATGCTTGTAAAAAGCTGAGGAGACATGGCAATAAGGAGGGATTGAACCAACCCTGCATGTCCCCAGAGGGCTGAGGAGACATGGCAATAAGGAGGGATTGAACCAACCCTGCATGTCCCCAGAGGGGAGAAGTCCAAGCAGGGACCAACAGCAGTGAGAAGGCAGGCTTTTCCACCAAGGAGAGCTCCTTGGAAGTGGAAATGCCCATGCGTAGGTGGTAAGTTGCCAGGCTGAGGGGCAGCAGGTGCTGCACTTTGGAGCTTCTAAGCCTTTTTCATGTGCAGTGCATGTAGACAATAGAAGTATTTGCAGGACACGCAAAAAGTAGACACGGAGATTTGAAACCCCAAAGGGGACTGCATTTAAGCCTAAAGGTTCAAATTATGGCCTGCCTGTTTTGAGGATACTTGATATTTGTTTTATTCTGGTATGGTAAGACATGCAGATACAGAGATGACTGTCATGAAGAAAGAAGTTTACATTCACAGACCCCTTGCAACAGGAGTCCCAGCACACCATGCAGGATGCCGTAGGGCAGTACCAGGGTGGGCCAGGAGGTAGAGCGAGTGAGAAAAAATGTGAGCAGGAGTGTTTGTGATTTCCATGGGAAGGAACATGAAACAGTGTAACAGGTTTAGGATTGGCTCATGTGAATAATTTCAGCAGACTCTGGCCTCTCACATAGGTGCTGTCCCCAGTTACCTGGTAGCTACCCTGGGGTGATTAGGATGGATGGATAGTGGTCTCTAGTGTGAATGTGGTCTCTGAATGGGTTGGTTTGCATATATGAAAGTCAGCTGTCAGAAACTGTCTGGCCCTGGGAGGAGCAGTCCCTCAGGGTCAGTGGGGCCCCATGTCAAAGCATCAAATGTAGAAACCAGAAAACAAGGTTATTACCAAGCCTGGCCCACATGCCCTCAAGGGCTGAGGGAATCAATTTGCCCAGGTGCACCAGGCAAGAAGCAGTGTACTACATGATGTCCATGATTCCTTTCAGCCCTGAGATGCTATCTGGTAGCATAGTGAGCTGGAAATGACCTGAGAGTCCAGCTTTATCTCTGAACAGAGGGGACCTGAGTTCGAAGAGCTGAACCAACTTGATTAGTCTCATGGGGGATTATAAAGTGGAGACTGGAACTCAATGTTTTCCAACCATCCCGTAAGGCTGGAAGGGGCTGGTGAAAGTGGCTCATCATCTTCGTCCATGAGATCTCACAATTACAAGGAGGACATGGGCTCAGGAGTGCTCAGGCTGCATCATGGGGAGTTTCTGGGCCAGAAGGAAGATGTGGGCAGTAGCACAGTCCCTGCCAGACCAACGAGGCCCTCCCAAGTCCCCTTACCCTGACCTGGACACATAGGGAACTCAGAGCCTAAGGTCTTAGAGCCAGGATGCAGCCTAGATGAGGAGACTTCAGCCTGGTCTCAGCTTTGCCCTGAACAAAGTGTCTGACTTGGGCAGTTGAGTTTCCCTCTCTGGCATCAGCCTTCCTGACAGTCATACAGTCATTTCCAAAGCATGGCATTATCATTTCTGTTCAAATAAAGATCCCTTTGCCCCACCCACTAGTTCTGACCTTTAGGTCCAGGGCAGACCACCTGTGTTTCTAATGATGTCCCTTGTGGAGCATCCAGGTCCTAGAATCCACCAGACCCTTCCAGTGTTAAATCCTACAATGCTCTGATCCACTACCTTCCAGTCATAAGCTATTAGGTAGCGAAGAGCTGGGAACAAGACCCCAGGTTTTCTGCCTCCTGGGGCCATGTTCTTTCCCTGTCTCATATGTCTCTCCCACAACAGGCATCTCTCTCCTACCCAGTTATGCACGGGTGTCCCCAGCTGTATAGAAGCATGCCATGTCCGCTCATGTCTGGTTTAGTATTCTGCCTGTATGACGTTATTTGTTCCCAGAAGGGCCGTGGACTGCACTGGTGAGCAGGGTAGCCTGTGTTCTGGAACTTTCATTCCCCTCACCAAGCGCACGGCCATGCAGTTAGACACTTGACACATGACGCCAATGTTGACAGCCAAGAATAGAACCCAAGAATGGGAGGTTAGTCTGCTCAGCCGTGCTGTGGGACGAAGAGGTTTGTGGTTGCCACCTCAGCTCAAGGCTGAGCAGAGACCAGAGCTGGGAGTGGACCAAGCATCAGACAGGGGCCCCAGGTGTGGGCTGCAAAGCCATGGGAGAGAGTCCAGAGGTGCAGTCACCTTCAAAGCCATTCAGGTCTAAAGTCCTTAGAACCCAAGACCTAGACCCAGAGAGCAGGGAGCTGCAGAGTGGGTTCAGGCCAGGCCAATTTGGGCAGGACCAATAGGCTTGGCTGCCCCTACTCCAACCAGTGCCAGTGGCCTTCCTGAAAGGGAGCAGTCTTCGGAGACTTCTGGTGACCATCACTGGTGTCAATAGATCTTGTCCAAACGGATGCCTATGGGCTTCTTGAGGTTGGGACTAAAATGTGTCTGAGTAGCAGGTGGGCCTGAACTGGAAGCCAACCCTCATATTTCTTTTTGTCAGAGACATGTGAACCAGAGCAACTCCATCTTAAATAGGAGCTGGGTAAAATGAGGCTGAGACCTACTGGGCTGCATTCCCAGATGGTTAAGGCATTCCTAATTACAGAGTGAGATAGGAAGTCAGCACAAGATACAGGTCATAAAGAACTTGGCGATAAAACAGGTTACAGTAAAGAAGCTGGCCAAAACCCACCAAAACCAAAATGGCAAAAAGAGTGACCTCTGGCCATCCTCACTGCTACACTCCCACCAGTGCATGACAGTTTAGAAATGCCATGGCAATGTCAGGAAATTACCCTATATGGTCTTAAAAGGGGAGGCGTGAATAATCCATGCCTTGTTTAACGTGTCATCAAGAAATAACTATAAAAATGGGCAAACAGCAGCTCTCAGGACTGCTCTATGGAATAGCCATTCTCTCATTCCTTTACTTTCTTAATAAATTTGCTTTCACTTTATGGACTCGCCCTGAATTCTTTCTTGCGTGAGATCCAAGAACTCTGCCTTGGGGTCTGAATTGGGACCCTTTTCCTGTAACACCTTCACTCCTGTGTTTAGAACCAGAGACTCGCTGTGCAAAGTGGGAGTGAGTAGGATGCAACTCGTGTCTCACAGCTCCAGAGACAGAGCTGGCCCTGCACGTAGAAGGTGTAGAAAAACTCCTTTGACATATCCTAGGAAAAGATCTCTCTGGTACTGAAAGTAGTCCAGAGATGGAATAGATAGGTGACTTTTGCCAAAAGGGGCCCCTGTCGTTGAAATATGCAGATGCTTGAAGGAAGTAGAGGAACTCAGGTGATCTGTGATCGTGGCCAACCCTCAGCTTTGGAGAGGTATAGTTTACCACGTACATTACAGATATTATCTTCACAACAGTTCTAGGAAAGATAGTGCTAACATGCCCAAATTTTACAGGTGAACACACTGAGGTTCAGGGAGGCAGCACCAGTTGTTCCAGATGATTTGACTGGGCCAAGACAGAGCTCCAAAAATGTGCTTGTTCCATGCTGATGTGATAAGAACTTTGCGTACCTGGCATCCTTCTTTGGCTGCCGTGGGGAGATCTGAGGTCTAGTCCTGATTCTGTCTCTAGCTAAGTGTGGTCTTAACCCTTTCTGAGCCAGTGTCTCCTTCCTGTAAAGAGGCCAGGACCGCCTCCAGAGGGAGGAAAGAAGACAGAGAGCTAGTGCTCTGCGAGCTCTCTGTCACATGTGCTGCGAATGTCACAGTAGGGTATTTTTACTGAAGGGTGTCATTACGTTAAAGTGGAGACTGCATTTCTAAACAGATGGGCACATTAGCTCTGGCTAGAAGGAGACTCTCCCAAGACCATGGTTCGCAGGTAAAGATCAGGAGGTGTTGGGTGCAGGTGGAGAAGGTTGTGGAAAATGTGAACTTCCTCCTGTGTTGAACACTATTCCTGATGTCACCTGCATAGTCAGTCCTTAAGGGATTACTTGGATGCTGGCACCCACCAGGACATTTACTCTGGGGAGGGGAACATCCCTGACTTCAGTTCCCTCACTTGCAAAAACAGGGGAAGTAAAAATAAATCATCTGACATTTCCTTTATCTCTGGTTCCTGCCATTGGTGAGTTTACAATCTTAGGATCTCAGTATCTCCTTCTATCTTTGTCTTTCTTTCCTGCTTTCCTCTCCCTCACCTTTTCTCCCTCCGCTGTCTCATAGCTCCCTCAACAACCAAGGTCTCTCCTTATAGCTAACGAGCTTAGATCCCAGGATTACAGACCAAGAAGACAGTCCTGGAAGCCTCAATTCTAGTCCAGGGGCTTTGGCTCAGACTTAAAGGAATCCAGAGCTATGGTGAGGTATTCAGGGGGTTCTGCAAATATGGAAGTATTTTTAGCCAAACAGTGAAGAAATGAACCACTTCAGGAGCTGAACGATCACTTACAACAATGTGAAATATTCATGTGCAAGTCTTTGTTGGAAGAACATTCCTCTCACCTAATCGCCTCACTTTTTAGATGAGAAAAGCTGAGGTCAGATAGATAAGGTGATGTATTCAAGTTATCTGAGTGTCGCTCTGGGGTTTAAGTTGCATGTGACTCAAAGTATAAAATCTTACAGCTTGTGCATGTGTGTGTGTATACTCACAAAACAATCAGAAAATACTGTTAATAGAAGCAGAAAAGTAGAACTTGGTTCCTTGTGGGGCTCCTGAAAACTGGGGTATAGACATAACCCGCATATTCCCCTCCCACCCGCTTTATCTTGTTCCCCATCCCCAGTAGAGCTCTGCGAGAGCAGCACACAGTCCACTTCTCGCTGCCTGTCTCCTCCCTGCTGCCTCCTGTCTGCGGTGAGGCTGTGGAGAAGTGGGTTGCTGTTCTTTTTTCTGACTTCCTGTGTGCTTCAGAAACCTCAATGAACAAAGAGCTAAAGGAAGAAAGGGCCCCGGAACCGTTATGCCAAACATAGACTCACATCCGACATGGGGGAGCTGGATGCCTGATTTTTATAGAGATGAAACCCAGGATTCAGGATTCCGACTGCCCTGTTCCCAACGTGGCTGCATGGGGAATGGCAGTTCTTGGGGGCTGGAAGTAGGTCATAGGCGTCTCATTCTTTTCAGGCTTGGGTCTAATATATTTAAAGAGGCGGCCAAAGTGAGTCTTTAGAAGTATTTATCATTGAAATCAAGCCAACATTAAAAGGAAACATTTAATTTCCTCTCTACAACCACTGTTTTTGTTTGGTTTTGGAGACAGGGTCTCATTCTGTTGCCCAGGCTGGAGTGCAATGGCACAGTCATAGCTCACTAAGCTTTGAACTCCTGGACCACCTCACCCTGCTGGGTAGCTGGAACTACAGGTGCATGCCACCATGCCGGGTTCTTTTTTTTTTAATTTTTGGTAGAGATAGGAGTGTTGTCTGGGTGCAGTGGCTCATGCCTGTAAGCCCAAAGTATTGACTTTGGGAGGTCGAGTAAGGTGGATCATCTGAGGTCAGGAGTTCAAGACCCAGCCTGACCAACATGGTGAAACCCCAACTCTACTAATAAATACCAAAATTACCTAGGTGTGGTAGCAGACATCTGTAATTCCAGCTACTCAGGAGGCTGAGGCAGAATGGCTTGAACCCAGAAGGCAGGGGTTGCAGTGAGCCAAAATAGAGCAAGATTCCATCTCAAAAAAAAAAAAAGAGAGAGAGAAGAAGAGGGGATAGTCTGGTGTGTGGCCCAGGCTGGTCTCAAACTCCTGGGCTCAAGTGATCCACCCGCGTCGGCCTCCCAAAATGCTGGGAATACAGGCGTGAGCCACCACACCCATCCCACTGCAACTATTTTAATTTCTCTGTTTTTCCTCCATGTACAACTCAGCTGTAACCATAGAAGCACATTTTCATAGAAAATTTGCATATAATCTTTGGAGTTTTTATATTCCCTTAATTTAGTATGCCTAAGCAGTCTCCTTATTACTTACCTTTTACCATACACACAAATTATTTTATGAGCGAGGCTCTGCATCCAGGTGAGAACAGCATTGCAGGGAAAATCTGTGCCCTTTTTTTTTTTTTTTTTTGAGATGGAGTCTCAAAAAACACAAAAACTGGAGTGCAGTGGCGTTATCTCGGCTCACTGCAGCCTTTGCCTCCTGGGCTGAAGTGATTCTCCCACCTCAGCCTCCCAAGTAGCTGGGATTACAGGCACATGTCACCACATCTGGCTAATTTTGTTTTGTATTTTAGTAGAGACGGGGTTTCACCATGTTGCCCAGGGTGGTTTCAAGCTCCTGACCTCAGGCAATCTGCCCGCCTTGGCCTCCCAAAGTGCTGGGATTACAGGGGTGAGCCACCAGGCCTGGCCCCTGCGCTTTTTTGATGTTGTTGTTGGGACGGTATATTGCTGAGCTTTCTGTCCATAAGCTCCTGTTCTCAGAGCCTTGGAGCTCACATCGTTATCTGCAGGAGCCTCTCAGAGTCAGGTGTTTCTCTGCCTAACCCTGGCTGCCTGCTGCTGTGTTCATGTCTGATTTGGGGGCACTGAGACCTTTTTCTCCTACTGCTCTTCTAAAAGGGTGTAACAGTCATTTTGTGACCTTGCTCAGGAAATAGCTGGGTTTTCCCTTTGTATTTTATTCGATGTGTTTAACCAGGGAGGAAAACTTCTGCTACAGTGTGAGTTGAGCTGGGGAGACTTGCCAGAACTGTACCCGGCAGGAGGAGGGGAAGTTCTCGTTACTATATTCAGGGTTTGGAGGCCTCATGGCTGGAGTTTTAAAGGCCAGAGTTCCCCCAAATTTTCTGAACTCTGAGTGATTAAAACCACCCATTTTTCTCTTTCTGCCCAAGCACGCGTTTCCCAATAAGGCCCTTGGGTAACGACCAGAAACTAAAACTGAAACCACAACTCTGCTCTGAAATAAGAGACTAAGAGACACCCAGGAAGGCCTGCCTTTGAAACGCATCACTCCCCGAGATCCATCACAGCACCAAAAGTTTGCCGAGCACTGCTCTGGAAGGGAGGTCTGCACCCTGGGAACTGAGATACCTGTTCCCAGCGGAAAGACCTTGCCGGGTAGTGAGTCTCTGTCGATTCATTTCTCACAGTGAGTTGAGGGCCAAGGCAGCCATTCTTCAGCCTCACTGGGTGGTGACCAGAATCACCTGAGATGTTAGGAGGGTGGGGGAATGGGGAGATGTTGGTCAAAGAGAACACAGTTTTATTTATAATTAACAAATAAGTCCCAGAGATCTCATGTACAGCACGATGACTGCCCCTAAGCATACTATATTACATACCTCAGGTGGGCTAAGACAGTCATTTTTTTTATATTTTAGTAATTTTTTAAGTTGACATATAATAATTGTACATATTTATGGGGTACAGAGTGACATTTGAATATGTGTGTACTCTAATAAATCAGAGTAATCACCATATTCATCATGGAAAGCATTTATCATTTCTTTTTTTGTTAGGGACATTCAAAATCCTCTCTTCTACCTATTTAAAAATATACAATAAGTTATTGACTCTAGTTGCCCTACAGGAGTACAGAACATTAGCACTTACTCCTCCTATCCATTAACCAACCTTGCTCCATCCCCCTTCCACCCTGCCCTTCCCAGCCTCTAATAACCACAATTCTCTCTACTGTGAGCTCAACGTTTTTAGCTCCCATTTATGGGTGACAAAATACAGTATTTCTCTTTCTGTGCCAGACTTAATTCACTGAACATAACATCCTCCAGGTTCATCCATGTTGCTGTGAATGACAAGGTTTCATTCTTTTTCATGGCTAAATAGCACTCCATCTGTTGATGGGTGCTTGGGTTGGTTGATTTCCTCTTTTGGCTGTTGTGAGTAGTGCTGCAATCAGATGTGACATGCAGATATCTCTTCAACATAATGATCTAATTTCCTTCGAAAAAATCCCTAGTAGTGGGATTGCTAGATTATATGGTAGTTCTATTTGCAGTTTTTTAAGGAATCTCCACACGGTTCTCCACGACAGTTACACTGATTTACCTTCCTGACAACAGTGTAGAGGAGTTCTCTTTTCTCAACATCCTCACCAGCATTTGTTATTTTTTGTCTTTTTGATAATAGCCATTCTAACTGGGTGAGATGCTATCTCATTGTAGTTTTGATCTGTATTTCCCTTATGATTAGTGATGTTGAACCTATTTTCATATACCTGTTGGCCATTTATATGTCTTCGTTGTTTTTTTGAGGTAGAGTTTCACTCTGTCACCCAGACTGGAGTGCAGTGGCGCAATCTCTGCTTACTACAACCTCTGCCTCCCGGATTCAAGTGATTCTCGTGCCTCAGCCTTCCAAGTAGCTGAAATTATAGGTGTGCACCACCACACCCTGCTAACTTTTGTATTTTTAGTAGAGAGGGGCTTCCCCGGTGTTAGTCAGGCTGGTCTCAAACTCCTGACCTCAAGTGATTCATCCACCTTGGCCTTCCAAAGTGCCGGGATTACAGGTGTGAGCCACTGTGCCCAGCTGTATGTCATCTTTTGAGAAATATCATTTCAGATCCTTTGCTCATTTTTTAAAAAACATTATTATTTTCTTTTACCATTGAGTTTTTTGAGTTCCTCATGTATTCGGATGAACAGTTAGCACACACTTTCTCCTCTTCTGCAGGTTCCTCATCACTGTCGATTGTTTCCTTTGCTGTACAGAAGCTTTTCGCTTGACAAAATTCCATTTGTCATCGGGAGGTCAAGGCAGGAGGATTGCTTGAGGCCAGGAGTTCAAGATAAGGCTGGGTAACATAGTGAGACTCTGTCTCTATTTTTTTTTTTAATCCCATTCGTCTATTTTGGCTCTTGTTCCCTGTGTTTTTGAAGTCTTACCTGCAAAATCATTCCCCAGACCAACGTCGTGAAGGATTACCGTGTTTTCTTCTAGTAGTTTTATAGTTTTGAATCTCACATTTTAGTCGTTATTTTGAGTTGATTTTGTTTATAGTAAGAGATAGGATCTAGGTTCATTCTTCTGCTTATGGTTATTCAGGTTTTTCAGCACCAGTTATTGAAAATGCTGTCTTCTTCCCAATGTATGTTCTTGGCATCTTTGTTGAAAATCAGCTAGCTATAAATATGTGGATTTATTTCTGGGTTCTCTGTTCTGTTACATTTGTCTATGTGTCTGTTTTTATATTAGTACCATGCTATTTTGGTTACTTTAGCTTTGTAGTATCTTTGAAGTCAGGTAGTGTGATCATTTCAGCTTTGCTCTTTTTGCTCAGAATCGCTTTGGTTATTTGGGGTCTTTTGTGACTCTGCATGAACTTTAAGATTATCTTTTCTATTATATTTCTGTGAAGAGTGTCACTGGTCGTTTGATGGGGGTTGCGTGGAATCTGTAGAGCACTTGGGGTGGTATGGTCGTTTTAACAATATTAATTCTTCCAATCCATCAACATGGAACATTGTTCCATTTTGTGTGTGTGTCCTCTTCTATTTCATTCATTCATTCATTCATTTTTTTCTGAGACAGAGTCTTGTTCTGTCACCCATGCTGGAGTGCCATGGTGCTATCTCAGCTCATTGCAACCTCTGCCTCCTGGGTTCAAGCAATTCTCCTGCCTCAGCCTCCTGAGGAGCTAGGATTACAGGCACATGGCACCACACCCAGATAATTTTTGTATTTTTAGTAGATACAGGGTTTCACCGTGTTGGCCAGGCTGGTCTCGAAATGGCTGGTCGTGAACTCCTGACCTCATGATCTGCCCACCTTAGCTCCCAAAGTGCTGGGATTATAGGCGAGAACCACCATGCCTGGCCTCTTCTATTTCTTTCATCCATTTTTAATACTTTTCATCGTAAAGATCTTTCTTGGTTAAAAAATATCCTCTCTTATTAAATTTATTCCTAGGTATTTTATTGACGTTTGTAGCAATTGTAAATGAGATCGTTGTGTTTTGTTTGAGACAGGGTCTCACTCTGTTGCCCAGGCTGGAGTGCATTGGCACCATCATAGCTCACTGCAGCCTTGACCTCCTGGGCTCAACTGATCCTCCCACCTCAGCCTCCTGAGTAGCTGGGACCAGGTGGGCATCACCACACCTGGCTGATTTTTAAATGTTTTGTACAAACAGGGCCTCCCTATTTGTCCAGGCTGGTCTCAAAATCCTGGACTCAAGCAGTCCTCCTGCCTTAGCTTCCTGAAATGTTGGGATGACAGGCATGAGCCACTGTGCTGAGCCAAGATGACTTTTTCTGTTTCTTTTTTAGCTAGTTGGTTATAGGTATACAGAAACACTACTGGTTTTTATATGCTGATTTTATATCTTGTAACTTGACTGAATTTGTTTATCAACTCTAAACAATTTTTGGTGGAGTCTTTAGGTGTTTCTTTAAGTGACAATTTGACTTCCTCTTTTCCAACTTTAATCCCTTTCCTTTCTTTCTCTTGCCTAACTGCATTGATTAGGACGTTCTAGAGAGTAGATCGTAAGTGTTTTCTTACACACATAAGAAAAGGTAACTGTGTGGAGATGAATATGCTAATTAGCTTGACTATAATAATCAACTTGCTATACATACACACATCATACTATACAGCTCAAACATAGACAATTTTAGTTAAAAATATTTCTATAAAGAATCACCTTGCCTGGGCACAGTGGCTCATGTCTATGATTCAAGCATTTTGGGAGGCCGAGGTGGAGGATCACGATGTTAGTTCAAAACCAGCCTGACCAGTATGGTGAAACCCTGTCTCTACTAAAAATACAAAAATTAACCAGGCATGGTTGTACACATCTGTAACCCCAGCTACTCCGGAGGCTAAGGCAGGAGAATCGCTTGAACCCAGGAGGTGGAGGTTGCAGTGAGCCAAGATCGCACCACTGCACTGCAGGCGCTCCAATCTGGGTGACAGAGTGAGGTGCCGCCTTAAAAAGAAAAAAAAGAATCGCCTGGGATGTTACTAAGAAATGCAGATGGCTAGGCCCCATCCCCCGAGGTACCTGTGCACTAGATCAGGTTAAGGCTTAGCGATATTTACACTGTATTTTGAAGCAACGCCAACATGTGTGTAGACAGGGTGAAGGACCCGTGGGACCAAGTGCTGTCTGAGATTGTTTCCATTCTAACAGCAACTTTTTACCATTAGAATCCAGAACCCCAGAGGACCTTATTCTGGGGGTATCTGTGGAATGAGGCCTCCTTCTTGTGTAGGTCTGTACTCTGAATTACAGCCAGAATCTTCATCACTGGAGGATGTTGGTAAAGAGCCCACTCCAGCAGCCCCTTCTGACTCCACTCAAATCACATTTCTGCTCTCTACTTGCTGTGTGGTCTTTGGGAAGTCACTTTGCTCAGCCACAGTGACCTCATCCTTGAGATGGAGGATAAAGGTACCTACCTTTTGCATTTTTTTCGGGTGGAATGGGCTCATCGTGCATGGAAATTGCTAGCCCAGCGTTGGGCTAAGGAAACACTGTGTTACCTGCTGCTGTTTCTCAGAAATGAGCTCTTTGGCAGTCATGAAGAGGTGTAGGAAGAGGACGTGTGCTCAAGGTCTCGGGGCTGGAGAGGAAATCAAGGTCATGGTGTGGCAAAGAACCTCAAGGTACTGCCAGACACTCTGGGCCCTTGGAGAACTGTTTAGAGTTAGGGATAACTTGCTGTAATCCTAGGCACCTTTTGTCACATTTCATTGAGATACCTGGTCTATTCTATTTAACCCAAGCCTGATTCTGGATAGGATCCAGAAATCTAGGTGAATTTCAGGAGCCTATTAGCTTCCTCATCTAACTTGGTGGTTAAGAAAATCAGCCTGTTTCTGTGGGACATGTGGAGAGTACAGAAAATAAGACAGTATCATAGCTAGGTACAGTGGCGGGTGCCTGTAATCCCAGCACTTTGAGAGAGGCTGAGGTGGGCTGATCACTTGAGGTCAGAAGTTCAAGACCAGCCAGGTCACCATTATGAAACCCTGTCTCTGCTAAAAAAAAAAATAATAATAATAATTAGCTGGGTGTGGTGGCGCCTACCTGTAATCCCAACTACTCGGGAGGCTGAGGCAGGAGAATCACTTGAACTCAGGAGGTGGAGGTTGCAGTGAGCTGAGATCAAGTCACTGCACTCCAGCCTGGGAAACAAAGTGAGATTCCGTCTTAAAAAAAAAAAAAAATCATATCAGAGGAAGAGCTAGAGATTTATGCATAGGAGGGAGGTCCAGTTTTTATCTTTGTGCAATAGACTTTACATATTTCTAAAGTATATTTAACCAAAATATTATAACCGATGTAACTTAAGATCTTTAACTGCGTGCAGTTCTAAATGTGGACTGTGTTTTTATGTAGTTCTAATCAGTATGTAAATTTCATTCTCTGTCACTTAACATTTTTATATAAATCTTTGCATGCACTACTCATATTTTTGTCATAGTTTATCATTATTGCTAGCACTCAAATTTTTCCCTGAGCATTTTGTTTTGATTCTTATTATTTCACTACTATCAATAGTACAGCTAGGAACATCTTTGTGCAAATGCTTCACACCCCTCGCCTTGGATAGATACGGTATGTTTCCCAACGTTGGGTAGCCATATCGACACATGTGAGTTATTTTGTATTTCACTTCCTTGCTTCAGAAAGCCAGTTCTGAGTAATTGGCAATTTCACTAGTTCATTTCAAGTCCATGAACAAAAGATTTTCTTTTTTTTTTTTTCCCCTAGGTAACTTGGCTTGCTTAATAAGTTTATGGTGGTTCTTTAAAGTTGTTTTTATTAGCATTTTCAACTGCTGAGGGCTTTTCCATCTATTTTTAATTTTCTCAAGACTGTTCACACACAGGTGGCATCCTGTTTGCTTGAAGGGGCATAAAAATTGCTGTTTTATTCAATTTGCATTAAAATGAAAGTTGAATACATCTACAGATGGAGACTTGGTCATGTTTAATAGTTTTGAGATCTGTTTACATAAAGCAAATATTTGTTGTATACTAAGTTTGCGAAGAGTGGCAGACTGGGGGATTTGGCAGGTGGAGAAGCTTGTTCAAGAGGATGGTTTTGTTGTTTTTAAGGTGGTTAGAGATGGGGGGGGGGCCTACATCTGTAGGGTTAGACCTGGGTTTATACTTTCTAGTTAAAAAAAAAGTACTTGAGGTTTTTTTTAATCATCAACTTTTTTTCTGTTTATTAAATGTATCGTGAAATGTACGTTAATCAAGTCCTACATATTCATGACTGCATACATACTAACATGTCAAAAGTCTGCATTCCTTTCCATGCATTGTGAAGAATTTGTGTTTGAGCAGAATTATGGGGCTCTGGGGCTACATCAGAAAAACAGGTTCATCTGGGTTGTACTTTTTGGCACAGAAATAAGCTTGATGTGTGGAGACCAAGCTCAGAGGTGGGGGAACAGTAGGGGGGCTCACTGCTGGGTTGTAGGCTGTGGACTGTTTCTTGGTGTACAGTGGGAAATCTGAGCTCTGGTCTTATCTCTGCTGCTAAAGAAAGGGGACCCCAGGCAAGCTGCTCAGTAAGTAACTTTTCCTCATCCTCAAAATGGGAGAGCAACCTGCCTTGGAAGACGGCAGTGAGGTAGCCAGGGTGCAAACGCTATGAAGGGAGATTCAGCATGTGATGTGCAAATGTAAACACTATGGGCCAGACACGGTGGCTCATACCTGTAATCCCAGCACTTTGGGAGGCTGAGGCGGTTGGATCACTTGAGGTCGGGAGTTCTACGCCAGCCTGACCAGCATGGAGAAACCCCATTTCTACTAAAAATACAAAATTAGCCAGGTGTGGTGGCTCATGCCTGTAATCTCAGCTACTCGGGTGCCTGAGGCAGGAGAATCACTTGAACCTGGGAGGTGGAGGTTGTGGTGAGCTGAGATCGTGCCATTGCCCTCCAGTCTAGGCAACAAAAGCAAGATTCCGTCTCAAAAAAAAAAAAAAAAACAAAAAAAAAAACCACTATGAAAGGAGATTCAACATGTGATAAATAAATCTGAAGCTCCTCTTCCTTCCTCTCTGGCTGTACATTTTTTCTTAACGATGACTTGAATGGAGTCAGATCCATCTTTCACTGAGCAGCCGTACAACGGTTCAAAACCAGCAATCCAACCTACATTCCCGTGACTCACTCTGTTTTTGGTTTTAGGGGTCTGCACCATATGACAGGTCCCCAGACTTGAGGGTTTTGTTGAATGTCCTTGCCCTAGAAGACAACCTCTCAAACCCAGACCCTCAGCCTGCCCTGCGGGGTTGTGTGTGTAGAGCAGGATTGTGTGTGTAGAGCCCAGAGGGAAATCACCATCCTTTTTAAGGAGTTTTCTGGTAACCCCAACACTACATTAACTTTTTTTGGCAGCCACATCATAGTGACTAAGAGTGAATTTACAGTTAGCCTAAATCCTATTTTTTAATCCATCCCGCTGCTAAACCACATCTTTCTCATCCTCGACTGTGGAAGACTTTTTTTTTTTTAATCTACATGAAGAATGGCTCATTTATTCCACTTCACAAGTTGTATTTTGTTAAACTTGGCATGACTTACCAGCCTGTGAAGATTTCAAGAATTTTTTTTTATCCTCTGTTAAAGCCATAATCTCTCTCAATCCTGTGCTCAACTTGATGCCTCTTGTTTGACAACCACAAGCTCCTTCATACCCAATTAAAAGGTGTCAGTAGGAGCAATTGAAACAACTGTCTGCCATCCAGGTTCATGCAGACATTTGATTAGCAGTCTTTAGAAGAAACCGTTTGACCAGCTAGGAATTCACCTGCTATCATCTGACCTCCTTATTAACCTCTCAAGAAAATGGGGAAGAACTCAGTCAGACACCAAAACATTGATTCTTCATGGTACCAGATTTCCCTGCTCAGCAACCAACTTTGTAACTTACTCAGACAGGGACATGAGATTTGCAAGAGTTGGAGGTTGGGAGGGAAGGAAAAAGCTGAGATCATGATTTGAAGAGGAGAAGTTGGAGGAGAACTTGGTTTGGGGTTAAAGATGACCAAGAGTGTGGTTTTGAAAATAAAAACTTTCAGAGGACTGGAGAGTAAGAGGAACTCTTTGGAGGAAGGTTCTAGTAGACCTTAATCAAGTCCTAACTATCCATGACTGTATACATACTACATAGTAAGATTCTATGCCTCCATGGACCTTGTACATTGTTGTCTTGAAGGGCTGGGTGGTGCCACCACTATAGGGATCAAGTGGGACATCAAGGGTCAGAGGTGGCTTGAGGCCAGGGACCCTGAGATCTTCCCTTTTTGCTCAGAGTCTGTCATTGTTCAGACAGTGGTGTGCTGGAACCAGCTCTCACAAGCCAGTGGCATCCATTTCTCTCCAGCTCCGCTTTCAGTACCATCATGCTTGAAATCGGCCATAATGGAAGTGTTTACACCAGAGAAACTGTCAAGTGCTACAAATCAAGGCATACTTCTCTCGGACTGCCAGTGTCCAAGCACACACCAGGAACTTACTCTTGTTGCCCCTGCGGCCTCTCAGCGCATGCCTGTGCTATCTCCTTGTGCCAGATTTATATTTTTGAAATGAAAATCTGCTTTTCCATGGATGATGTTCAAAAATTCGTTAGCAGATTGCCACCTTCCGGTCTCATTTCCCAGCGACCCCTTGCCCACCCTCTTCACCAACCCTGCAGGCAGCATGTTAGGGGGTTTCCTGATCTTTCAGGGTCACTTTTCCCTACTGAGGCCCAGTAGGCAAGTTATCTTCCATTTTCCTCTGGCCCCATGCTTAGAGTTCTCTTTGAGACCTTAGCAGGCTGTGGCTGTTTTGGGGTGTTTTGTTCTGTTTTATCTTTCTTTTTACTGGGTTATGTTCTAGTAGATGGGGACCTTCTTCCCTCTTCTGTTTATCTTCATAGGTTCTGGTCTGCTATGGCTCCTGAAACACAGGAAGGCAGAGAGAGGAGAGAAGGAAGGAAAGAAGAAAGGAGGGAGGAGGAAGGGGAAGGAGGGAGGCGGGAAGGAAAGAAGGAAGGAGGACAGCCAAAAGTCACTCATGACCTGGCGAATACGGAGCAAGATGAGGCTGATTTTTGAAGAAACGAGGAAAGAGTGGAGCCCAGAAGTCAAATAGGAGATAAGAAAAATCTGGCAAGTTGCAGGGATTCAAGACCCCCCTCCCCTCATCAAGTCAGCTGGCCTCTGGGCTGGCAAGAGCTGGCAGCAGAGGGACTCTCAGTGGGTAATGGGTGTGGGGGTGGGGAGCTGAAAACGTGGTAGAGTCTCAACAAATGCCTTTTGAATTATAGCTGGCAATAATCACAACCTTTCTGGTTCCCTCCTTTGCAAGGTAATGGGGAGAAAGGCTTGGGGAGGAGGGGGGGGATTTAGTGAATGCTGGACGTGGAGCAGGCAGAATGCTGGCCCTGCAGGAACCGAGGGGTGAGGGGGTGAGGGCCGGGGAGGGGGTGCTGCGAGGAGCCAGCAGGGCCCAGCCTTGCCCAGAAACCTAGGACCAGCTCCCTGAGACTGCAAGGTCATTGCCAATTACCGAAGTGGCTGCACTCAGCAGGCCTTTGGGATAGGAAAGGGCTGCGTTCTCCATCTTGTTGATGTGGAAACAGCAAGGGGAAGTGACTCAAAGGCGGAGTGGAAATAAAGTGTGTGTCTCGTGACTTTCTGACTTCTGCTAGCTCCAAAGGGCTGCACTTGACTGTCTCCTGGGAGGCCTTCTTCCACGGGCAGGCGCCTGTGGTGCTCTCGGGACAGGCAGGGGACTGTGCAGGAGCAGAGGAGAAGGAGGGGCGATCTGCGGAGGTGGGACAGGTGCATGGTGGAATGCAGGACTTGGTAGAATGTCAGTTTAGATTTTTTTAAAAGTAAGGCTTAAAGGCCGGGCATGATGGCTCATACCTGTAATCCCAGCACTTTGGGAGGTTGAGGAGGAAGGATCACTTGAGGCCGTGAGTTCAAGACCAGCCTGGGCAATATAGAGAGACCCTATCACTATTAAAAAAAAAAAAAAAAATTTAACTAGGCGTGGTGGCATGTACCTGTAGTCCCAACTGCTTGGGAGGCTGAGGCAGGAGGATCACCTAAGCCCAGGAGTTGGAGGCTGTAATGAGCTATGATCACATCCCTACATTCCAGCCTAAACAATAGAGAAAAACCCTATCTCTTAAAAAATAATAATAATTAAATTTAAGTTTAAAAATTAAAAAGTGGGTCTTAGTATTATATTTCCAATTCTTTCTTCTGCCATGGACACTTAAAAAATGAAAGTGCCAAGGATTTTACAGAAGTAACCTCTGATCCTCCAGAAAATTCTGCAGGAGAAGTAATAGTGGCCTCATGCCCCAGCGGAAGAAATTGAGGCCTGCAGAGATTATCTTCTCCAGATCACACAGTGGGTTCGTGGCAGAGACTTCAGGCGGCCATGTTGCCACACTCCAAAGTCCATTGTGAGTAATGGCCTAGTTGTTTGGCTTGGCAGCCCCAAAGACAGCGGTTTAAACCCAGGTTTCAATGAGTCAGATGTATGCGCCTGCTCCCTGACACCATACGGCCTTTCTGACTAATGGTCCTCTTTCCACACACTCTCAAATCAGGAACAGAACCTTTTTTTTTTTTTTTTTTTTGAGGCAGAGTTCTGCTCTTTTTCCCCAGACTGGAGTGCGATGTCGCCATCTCGGCTCACTGCAACCTCTGCCTTCCAAGTTCGAGTGATTCTCCTGTCTCAGCCTCCCAAGTAGCTGGGATTACAGGCATGTGCCACCATGCTTGGCTAATTTTTGTAATTTTAGTTGAGATGGGGTTTCACCATGTCAGCCAAGCTGGTCTTGAACTCCTGAGTTCAAGTGATCCAGCTGCCTTGGCCTCCCAATGTGCTAGAATTAAAGTTGTGAGCCACTGTGCCCAGCCGGGAACAGAATTTTGAGTTCTCAAGAGCATGCATTTTATGTTTGGGATGACCAGCATCCCCTCTGGTATCTACCTCTCCCAGAGGCTAAGTTGTGTATTGAATACAAAATGTGTAACATTACCCTACAATGTCTTCAAGGGCAAGAGTTAAGTTTTCCTGTGATATTTGTTTCTGTAACCCTAGCATCTCCCCTGTCCCAGGAGCATAGTACTAGGTACAGTTACAACCTGGTGTATCTGGAAGGGAGTTAAATGCTGCTTCATTTCCCCCTCCTGCAGGCAGGTCGATGTCTTGCCATTCAGGAAGAACGTAATTTATTTTCTTCCTGAAGATCTTAAGAACTCGGAGATTGTCCAGCCTCCTGTAGTACCCTTTGCAGATTTTGGCCCAGAAGTTCCTACAGCCAATCAGAACTTTTCCTGTTTAATTTTAGCCCATTTCCTTGTGTTTGTTATTCTTTGACTTTGACTTTGGCAGATTTGGGGGCCAGGAGGCAAACCAAAGCCCAGGATGGCTCGGAGCCAGGTCTGGAGAAAGGGGCAGGGCTTTTGGCTCACGAGTTGAGCATCAGAGGATTTTGTGATCATTAAAGGCCAGAGATAGACTGTTGACGAGTAATTCAAATAATCAGACAAAACTTGGAGGCATGAGCAAGTTCTGCTATCAAGAACAGGAGCTGGAGTCAGCAGATGGTTCTCATCCCTTCCTAACTCAGTGTTCAGTGATGTGCATTGGTACCTGAAGGTCAGTTACGGTGGGAATTTTTACACCACAGAAATTGGCAAGTGTTGCAAAGTATAATTTTTTTCCCCTCTGGAGCACAGGCAGAAGGGGAGCAAGATACAGGGAATACAGGTCATCAGACAAGATTTTAGAAAAAAGACAAGTGAAAATAGTCATGATGATCAAGCCTTTCACTGGTGTCCCACTTGATCAGATACGATGAATTAACT
Source organism: Saimiri boliviensis (assembly GCF_048565385.1). Classification (NCBI taxonomy): domain Eukaryota; kingdom Metazoa; phylum Chordata; class Mammalia; order Primates; family Cebidae; genus Saimiri; species Saimiri boliviensis. The sequence goes on from NC_133461.1 coordinate 102,470,010, forward strand.
CACGTTTTCTGACTTGATCCTCACCACCCTTCTATCAGGAAAACAGGGTAGGCAGCATTACCCTACCCTATAAAGGGGAGGAAAACGAGGCCGGGAGAGGTTAAGTTACTTGCACAAGATTTTAAAGCCAGTCAGAAAATGAGCTGGAACCAGGACACAGGCAAGATGAGTGCGAGGAAAGATGGCATGGAGTTGAGACCTGTGTTCTCCCGAGATCCCCTGTCCCCCGAGGCCCTCCCATGTCAGTGCAGTCCTCTCTTCCATCCGCCTGCCGCCAGCTCTGCACCTCTGTGCCTGAGGATGTTCTCAGCCCTCCCTTGTGCAGAACTGGCTGGATGTGCTGGAACAATGACTCTAAGAATGGTGTATAAATACCCCAGATCCCTCCCTCTCTGGGTGGGGTACATTCTTTCCTGGCTCCTAGAGTTCCCAGCATGGTTAAACTGCGGTTTCTCAAGGGATCACTCACTTGATCACTCTTTTGACCATTTTCTCCTCCCTGCCATCATTTCTCTGATGTTTCCTGGGGTTCCCTCTCAAATGACTTCCCCTGGATTCTTATGTAGTGAAGATGTATTCCAGGAGCCCAGAAGATTCCTCCAGGGGATCTGCAATACATCTTCACCACATAGCAGAGTATTGGCACACAGGACATGTCCAGCAGATGTTTGTTGGAAAATGGTATGGATACCTCTAGAATAGACAGATATTTCTAGAATATATATATCTTTTAGATAAGAATATATATATATATATAAGCAGAGGCATATTCTTCTCTCTGTAGGTCTCATGCCACGTTTTGCTACCCCTGTGGACTCTAAGCTTGGTGCTGCCTATTGTCCTCCTGCCCCTGACCTGAAGGACATGCCCGGCTCCTTCTCTCGTCCTTGCCCCTTTTTGCATTTCATAATACACATTCACTTTTTTAAAAAGCAATGTCTCTTTGAAGCGAATGGCTATCTAAATCTTTGTTTCCTAGCATCTAGTACAGTGTAAATAAATAAATATAGGCTCTCATTTCCACTTTTCAAATATGTGACTCCATGTTAGTATTTTCACATTGCCGACTCCATCATTTTGCTCCCAACTAAATGATGGACCAAAAAGGAATCCCATCCCCCGCCCGCTCCCCCCCCCCCCGCACCCACCGCCACCGCTAAAATCACAGTCTCTTCTTAGAAAGGGGATATTTTTTGTTTAAGAAGGGGTTTCAGGATAAGAGCTAAGCTCATTCTAGAACATTGGTTTCCAACTCAGGCCAAACGTTGGAAAAATCCTGGGAAACAAATATGTCAGTGCTCAACCCAGACTGATTTGATGGCAGTCTCTGAGGACAGCTCTTGGTTTAGGGTTTCTGAAAGCTTCCCAGTGATTATATGCAGCCAACGCTGATGCCACCCATCCAGAGCTAGAACTTCTACTTCCTTCTTGGAGCATTCCCTGCTTTAGATCAGTAGGAGATAAACTCTCCCGAGTTGTGCTGGATCTAGTGGCCAGGACCAATGTTGCTGAGATTCCAGATGAACTACACATTCCTAGGATTCTCATTGTCTACATCTGTATCAACCCAGGCTGTTACTGGACTCGGTCTTCCAGGTGCCCTCCTCCCACGTGCAGAATGCCCTTCCCCACGGGGCTTCTGGGCAGAGCACTGTTCCTCTTGAATCCTTCTACATGTGATGAGTGATGTTCTATGTGCGGGGTTCCCGTCGGATAGAGGCCTCCCACCCTGAACGCTGAGGGTGGAGGCAGACGGCATCGGTTGACAGCTTGGCCCTCAACCTGGGCCCTTTCCTGGCTTCTCCGTTCCCGTTCCCTCGGCCCCCCTAGCCCGCCCCGTTCTCCCATTCTGTTTCTTCTCGGCTTTTCCCCTGTCCCTGTTCCTCTCCTGCTATTTTCTACTGTCTCGCTCTTTGCTTTTTCTGCTCTGCTGTACCTTGGAACCAAGCGGCGACCGCCTCCTCTCACAGCTGCCTTTGCTATGTGTGGGCCCTTTGCCTGGGCGCCAGTATGGAGGGAGGAATGGGTCAGAGAGAGGGGCTTCCTGGAGACAGAGCTCATAGGCATGAAAGCTCTACGTCTGGGTTTCATACCCGGATGCTTCTGAAACTTGCCTCTTCCTGCGGCAGCTTCCCCAGCCGAGAGAACCAGGTGCCTTGCAGGGGAGCTTTTGGGAGTGGGAGAGTATATAGCATTGGTGTCGGTCTTGGAGCTCGATGGGTGCTGTTCCTGGGGTACAAGGTGTGTGGGCCTGTGCCGGCTCTTTCAGGGCTGACCCTCTGCTGTCTCTGCAGGACTGCGATGCGCCGGTCTTAGCTGCTGTCTGAGAGGATGTCTGGGGTGTCCGAGCCCCTGAGTCGAGTAAAGTTGGGCACATTACGCCGGCCCGAAGGCCCCGCAGAGCCCATGGTGGTGGTACCAGTAGATGTGGAAAAGGAAGACGTGCGTATCCTCAAGGTCTGCTTCTATAGCAACAGCTTCAATCCCGGGAAGAATTTCAAACTGGTCAAATGCACTGTCCAGACGGAGATCCGGGTAAGTGTGAAGGCGTCTGGTCTGTCCATCTGTCTGTCCGTCTGTCTTCTTCCTGGGCAGCTGAACAGCTCTCCTGCAGCCTCGTGGCTCTCCCATATCCACACCTAGGTGGAAGAGGTGAGGTGGCATCAGAGAGATGTGCCCAGCCTGTATCACCAGGCCTTCTCTCCAGGGGTCTGCCTACTGCTTCTTGAGGAACCTGGGAAAGACATGTTGTGGTCTTTGTTTGAACCTCAGATCATTTTTTTTTTTTTGGCCTCTGATTCAATTCATTTCAACTTACCAAGTATTTATGAGACTTGAAGCTCTGTGAAGGACTTAAAAGCTCCTATCCTCAAAGAGTTTACACTCTGGTGAAATAGGAATTAGAGATACACAAGTGGTTGCATGAAAAATAGAACAAAACTGGTCTAAGACTTGTGTGTTGAGCACGTGGAGGAAGGCGTGCGTGGGCGCTTAGAGCATGACAGTGAAGTAGAGATGCTTTGGGCCAGGTGAAGGGTTGATGAGCCCTACCAGGCAACACATCCCTTTGCTCACTCCTGCCCAGAACCACAACATCTGTTTTGCAGGTCCAGGTACCCACCTTCATCAGAGCACCTGGACCTCAGGACGCTAGTTCGCCTTAACCACATGTATGTGAAATGCTCATCATAAGCAGAGTTCCACCATGCTGAACTAATCCCAGTCACCTACATTTACTGAACAATTACTGTGTGGAGCCTGGGCCAATCCCTCTACACCCATTATTCCATGAAATCTTCCCAGCCTCCCCATGAGTAGATACACTGAGGACATACCTTGCCTCTGCCCAGAGCACCGCTTTCTGATGACGGGAGGGAAAGCCAGACTGGTTCTCAGAAGGTTGCTTAGTTGGTAATTTGAACAAAGGAAGCAGGAACTTTCGGGAAAGCTAATCAGGTCTAAGAACATGGGATGAGCTATCTCCAGCTCACGGCCAATGCTTCCCATGTCCTGAAAGCCAGTGTCCCCAGACTCCTTGAATGTCTTCTTTGGGTAGTGCTGCTGTGCCCTGGCCTCAGCATCCTGGCTGCCTTCTGTCTGCTATAGTTCATGCTGCGCTTCCACAACCAGAACACAGTGTAATTGATTAGGTCACTGTCAGGGCCAGTTATCAACATTGATTATGGTTTGATTGGCTCTCTCTGTTTCCTGTAACTGATTTGATTAGGGCCTTGTTTGCTTATCTTACGATTTCTGACATAGAGGCACAACTGTGTCCTGGGAATAAGCCCTGGTCATCTTCCTCCAGGAGGATATTTTTCTACATCTTTATCCACTCCATGAGTCTTCCTTTGGGTATATCATTGCAAAAAGCTGATGCCATCTACTGTGAATTTTACTAGTTTAATTTTCAGAAGTTAACCTGATTTCCAAGTTTAGGGAAGAGCACCTCATTGTTCTTTTGTGCTGAAAAACAGAGCAGCTGGTTGGTTCAGATTAGGACATGCTCCATGGAGTCAGCAGTGAAAAGGTCCTGAAAAAGAGGTAGGATTTAAAGCAGTGACACTGGGGACAGGAGGAGGCTTTCCAAGAGGTGGGAACAGCATGAAGAAAGACAGGGAAGCCTCTGAACAGTAAGTAGTTCAGTTTGACTAGAGTATGGATTATATTTAGAAAAATATCTAAAGCCAAGATCAAAAAATAAAGTTGACGGCAGAGAATGAAGGGCCTACAATATCAGGCACAGAAATTTGGAACTGGGCAGGCATTGGGGAATTTTTAACGCGTATTTTTAAGCAGGGGCAAGATGTTTCTGTAGTTGTATGATACCCTGCTGGATGTTTAAGGGGTGAAAGTACACCATGGGCCTATGGAAAAAGCAATGAGACCCAGGCTTAAGAAGAATGGCTTGATGCAGTATCTGGGGTTACGGCGAGCAGAGGTGGAGAACAGAAGAAGTACCTGACTTCTAGGAATATGTCCAAGCCTTCTGATTTTTCCTGCTTCCAATGTCCCTGCAGGCAAAATGTCACCTGTTTATTGCAAACAGCTGTAGCCTTAAAGCCACCTAGACTTCTTGCCAAGTCCTGCTCCATCCTTACTGGTTGTGTGGCCTTGGACCTGATGCTTAACCAATCTGGGGTTCCATCTCCTTACCCAGATTTTATGCTCACCTCCTCACCTGGGGATCATCATGCCGTAAGGAGTGGAGGTGATAGATGAGAAGCACAAAGCACGTAGCAGCACCCACAACTGGAGGCTGTTGATTATGTGGGTATCAGGTTATTACCCAGCTCAGGAATCTCCTAGTGTTTCTGCCTGCCCAGAGCATAAAGTGCAAATTGTCATCTTTCGGTGTCTATCCAGGTATCTGTCTTATTTTCACATAAAGAAGTAAGATGATCAGATTTGCGTTTTAAAACGGCAAGATGGTGTTCTGCAAGATGTTAAGAAGTATGCCCTCGGGAAGGGAATGTGTGGTCAGAAAGATTGGGAAATGCTTGGTTAAACAGTTCTGAACAGTTTCTTTTGCAGCAAGAGTTCTAAGAACCTTAAATAGGCTGATAGGCCAGTCAGTCACTGAGAGGGGCCACAAAGGTGATATTTTCTTAAATAAACAATTTCTTATTTGTCTACAGAAATCCTTCTTTTAAAAGCTATACAGCTAGATCTCTGGACAATCATTTTAGGGAATGTTTTTCCCCTAAACTCTGACAGCAAAGAAAAAAGGATTGGAGGGGGAAAAAAAGACTGGTGAATGGGAGATGGGTTAGGAGACTGTGGCCGACCGCAAGAGGGAAATAATGAGGAGCTGGACTAATGGAGTGACAATGGAAATAGAGAGAAGTCAACAGAATTGAGTCCATCAAGGAGGCAGAGTCAATAGAATTTGATGATTAGATATATGGAGGGAAAGAAAGGAAGGAGAGAAAAACGACTCAGACTTTTGCTGGGCGACTAAATGGGTGTGGGTACTATTCATTGAGATCCAAACAGAAAGGGAAGGTGTTCTGAGATTTCATCTTTACATGCCTTGTGTTTAAAGTGTTTATGAAACACCCCCATGGAGGAACATGGGTCTGGAGCTCAGCAGGGAGAAAGAATCTAGACAAGATTTGGGTGTCATTATGCAATGGATGCCATGCAAATGAGTAGAATCACCTACAAGGAATGAGGAGAATAGAACGAAGCAATCCAGGTAGGATGTCTGAGGAAATTGACTTCTAAAAGGCTAATACAGAAAGAGCAGCAAATGAAGGGAAAAACAAGAGTCGGTCAAAAAAGGAGCAAGAGAACTAGGAGAATAGAGTCTGAGGAGCTCAAGGCAGAGGGAGCCTTAAGGAAAATACTGGCTGGCTGTGTTAGATGCTCAGAAAGGACAGCAGATAAAGTTAGAAATAAGTGCATGGCTTTAGCAGCAGGTGCCATGAATAACCTTTGGACAATTTTAGTGCAGAGATGGGGCAGAGCACTTAAGAGAGGTTTTGACCCAGAAGGAAAAGAAAGAAAGGAAGGCTAAAGGAACAGTGTTCGCTGTGGAGGGAACAGCATATATCAAGCTCCTGAAGTGGGAAGGCACATAGCAGGTTTGAGACTAAGAATTGTTGAAGTTGGGTTATTTAAACCATGTTAACCATTTTGGTTTTTATTCCATCTCTTGTGGGAAGCCACTGATATAATTTAAACTTATGAATGACATGAGATCATGCTTTTTAAAGATCACTTGGGTTACATAATGGAAAATGCATTGAAGGAAGGCAGGACTGGATGTGGGGAAATGTGAGGTGGCTATTACGGTGAATCAAATGAGAGATGACAGTAGCTTAAGATTATAGCCATGGAGAGAGTGATGGCGATGGTGATTGATGATGGTGATGGTAGTGATGATGATTGTGGTAGTGGTGATGGCAGCTAGCACGTTGGAAAGCAATAATATGCATTATCTTATTAACTTCTAAAAAAAAACCAATAAAGCACAAACTGTTATTATTTCCACTTCATATGTAAGGAAACTACGCAGAAGATTAAAGCAAATTGCAAGTCGGGGTGGAGCTTTCTTTTAAACCTAGGCAGTGTACTTCCAAAACCTGCAATCTTAACCACTGTGATCAATGGAGAGAAGTGATTGTAATCCATAGAACTGAGGAGATGGAAATGAAAGGCTTTTGTAATGACGAGATTCAGGAACGAGGAAGAGGGAGGTGTGAAGAATGGCAGCCCTGGTCTGGGTGGTCAGAGTCTCATTCCCTAAGATGAAAAACACTGGAGGAGAAAGCCACTGGGGACTGGGGAGTTCACAAGCTCAGTTTTGGACCTCTGGAGTACAATTGAGACACATTAAGATCTTCACGTGGAAATGCTGAGTAGATCCTTGGATATGTAATTCTGGAGGAAGAAACCAGTTTGATCATAGACATTTGAGTGAGGTCAGTCCAACCATCTGGTGGTTGAAGCCATGGCTGCGAATGAGATCATGTGGGAGAGGGTTCTGAATTACTCCATCATCCATCCCACAGATGTTGATTGGGTCCTCCCATGTGCCTGGCACCATGCTGGCATGGCCTAGGGTGTTAGTGTATCCCAAAACACAGGTGCTTCCTGCTTTCATAGGGCTTCCTGGTCAAGAGTGAGACTGACATGGACTCACACTAATGAATGAACCTTCACAATTTGAGGCACATGCTCCTACAGGAAAACATAGGTCTTATGAGAACAGGTCACCATCATCATCTTCGTGGCTACAACCTCAATTTAAACCACTGTCATCTCTCATTTGATTCGCTGTAATAGCCACATAACATCTCCCCACATCCATTCTTGCCTCTCTCCAATGCGTTTTCTATTAAGTCTCCCAAGTTATCTTTAAAAAGCACAATCTCATGTCACTCATAGGTTGTGGGAGTGGGGCTGGGTTTACATGCAGAGGAATAGCTTTACTGTAGAGTTCCTGTGTGGGGATGCAGGGTCCAGGGTGTCCAGGTAGGGTCCAAGCCCACCTTCCTTGCCTGGGACCCTCCTGGAGCAGCCCCTCCTCTCCGCTACCTCACTTCTTTTTGCACTCTCCTTTCCTAGCTTGGCGTTGTCCTTTGAAGGATTTTTCTACATCCATCTTTGTATCTTCCTTTCCCGATTTTCCCAGTACTCAGAATTCTGCCAGCTCTTTCAGATTTGCCAAGCACATGTCCTTTCTCAAGAACACTCCTGAGATCCCAACACCCCCACATAGCAGTGTCTGATCAAATAGAAGCAGTCGCAAATCACCCTGGCACAGCCCACATGGCAATATGATTCCAAAACATAGTCACTCCATGCATATCTGCTGATTTCATGTTTTGGTCTTTACTCTCCACTTTTTTTCTCCATAGATGTAGTAGCTTTGTGGTGATTTCTCTATGTTGTAAAAAGCTATGTGAATAAGCACTGGCCCCTGTGCCTAGGACCTAAAAGAAATTAGGCAAGTGTTGCAGAGAACAATGAAAAAGTGATTTTGTTCTTCTGGATTTTCTATTTCCTTTTTGTTTGATATTCATAGGAAATTGTGTTTGTTTAGGAGCTCTGAATCTCTGAAGCAAGCAGAGGCTCTTATCATTATATTTTTCTTTAACGTGCTAATTTGCTTGTCTGGGAAAAGAGTAAGATGACACTCTGAAAACAAGTGGCAGAGGGGTACACAGACGTGCCCACACAGGGCAGCTCTCTGACTCTCGCTGCTGCTGCTCCTCCTCCTCTTCTTTCTTCTCTCTTCTTTTTTCTTCTCTCTTTTTTCTCCCTTCTTTCTTCCTTTTCCTCTCCTCCTCCTCTTTCTCCTTCTTTGCTTCCTCTTCCTCCCTCCTCTCCTCCCTCCCTCCCTCCCTCCCTCCCCCCCAACCCCACCATGTGAGGACACACGGAGAAGGTGTCGCTCTATAAATGAGGAAGCCCTCACCAAGAACCAAATCTGCTGTACCTTGACCTTGGACTCCCAGCTCCAGAGCTATTCAGAAATAAATGCCTGTTGTTTAAGGCGCCCAGTTTGGGTGATTTGTTAGAGCAGCTCAAGATGACTGGAACATCTCTCTCTCTCTCTCTCTCTCTCTCTCTCTCTCTCTCTCTCTCTCTCTCTCTTTCTCCCTCCCTCCCTCCCTCCCTCCCTCCCCCTTCCTTCCTTCCTTCCTTCCTTTTCCTCTCCTCCTCCTCCTCTTTCTCCTTCTCTGCCACCACCACTGCCTCCTCTTCCTCCTCCTCCTCTATCGTCTTTTCCACTCTCCCTCTCCTCCCTTTCCCTCTTTTTTCTCTTCTTCAGGCCAGGGCAGCAGTTCCCTGTGCCTGGAAGAGCAGTCTCTGGCCCACAAACCATTGGCTCAGGTTCTCTCTGTATCTGGAACAATCCCTGTCACCCTCCTTCAGATGCTGCTAGAGTAGGGCCCAAAGTCGCAGTGCAAGGGGAAGGGAGGAGGAGGTTACCTGTCCCGGTAAGTTGCCATTTCTGAAAGAAAGGTTACCCTAAAGAGAGTAAATGGAACCACACAAGGCTAGCCTCCCATGCATGAAAATGGTCCCTAAATAAGAGGAAAGGGTTCAAACAGGAAACCACAACCCAGTGCCGAGATGATACTTAAAAAGGTATATTCACAAGGACCTCCTCCTTCTGCACGTCCTGCCCCCCACCCGCACACCATTTCCTGTGTGTGCTCTGCAGGCTGGCCCACCTCCACACAGACACCTACAGAGGCCAGCACAAGGCAGACACGCGGGGTCCGGGCCTCTGTGGATCTACGCACTCACATTCATCGCATCCACAAATTGGTAGTCAGGTTCCTGGGCTTTCGTTTCTATTTTTAATCTAGTGGTTGCCTTGCTGAATGTCCTTGTTAGAGACTTTTATCACCTCAAAATGAATGCTTTCATGGTGTTAAGTTATGCTCACTTTTATTTTGTTCTTCAATCGCTTTTTTTTTTTAGAATGATCCCTTACATGTGTTGCAAACTCAGGATGTATATAACAAGTGTATTGGGTTTCTGTGGCTGCCATGGTGAATTATCGCCAGCCTGGGGGCTTACAACAACAGCAATGATTCTCTCACAATTTCGGAGGCTGGAAGTCCCAAAGGAAGGTGCCAGCAGGGGCTCAGTTCTCCTGAAGGCTCTAGGGGACGACCCCTCCTTGCCTTTCCCAGCTCCTGGTGGCTCTAGGTATTTGTGGCTTGTGGCTACCTTACTCCAGCCTTGGCCTCTATCTTCACATGGCCACCTCCTCACTCTGTCTCTCTTCTGTCTCTTTCACAAGGATGCTTATCATTGGATTTGCCACTCAGATAGCCCAGAGTGATCTCATCTTGAGATCCTTAATTACATTTGCAAAGTCCTTCACCTTTTTTTTCCCCCAGATGAGGTCACATTCACAGGTTCTGGCATTAGGACATAGACATATCTTTTGGGGGCCACCATTGAACCCACTGTGACCATCAGTTCAGATCACAGTATCTGTCGCTGGTACCCCCATTCAGGCACACACAGACCAGTGTACCCAGATGTACAGCAGTGAGTGGTCCCTTTGTCCATTTACAAGCTTTAATTATGTCATTTTGGGGTATGTGCAGAAGGAAATAGAGGCTCACCGAATACGTGAGTCAGCACTTCTCCCTAGGAGCTGTTCCACACCTCCTGGAAGTTGGCATTGGGAACTGTGTAGGGGCCCTTTAGAGCTGGCATGTTGTCATGATACTCACGATGATTGGGGCTGAGGCTGGACATTCGGTGGGCAGGCCATTGCCGTGGGTGAACAGTCCCATATAACAAAGATTCCTCCTGCACCAAGTGCCAATGGTACCCTGTTGAGATTCAGTGATGTGAATTAAGAAGCATTAAAGTACCATGAACACTCTGAACTCCGCCCCCACATGAAAAATAAAACTTTACCTGTCTCCCCTTCTGCTCTGAGACAGACAGTGCATGTCACATATTTTAATAGTGGAGTTTGGGGGAAAATAAATCTTTGAAAGCCACCGGGTGCTCTCCCAACTGATCTTTATTGTTGTTCATCCCTCCTCAATCTCAGCGTGGCATCAAGAGCCCTTCCTACAGATTATGAGTTAATCAGAATTCTTGACAGAACGGTCTCATTTTTAACAGAATATTTTTATTTTTCAGAGACGCTTATATTCTGCTCAATTTGATTAAAGAAAAGGCCTTTTGTTACCTTTTCAGCCTTTATTCTGCTTTCTCAGAGCTCTACTTCCCAAATTCACACGCAGCAGAAGGCACAAGGGAAGAGCCCACTAGCAAGCTCTTGCCCTGGGAACACAAAACGCTTCGTGATTCTCTTGCTCCAAGCAGAAGGAAGTCGTTTTTCTTTGCTTTGTTCACCCCAGGCTGCTGGCGTGGCCGGATCAGCCATGGCCATGACCTGATCATCCCACGGGGCTCTGTGATTGCACTTCACCTGCCTGTTGCTGGCGCTGGCTGCAGCAAACAAAAGGCCGCAGACTCGTTTTTCAGGGACTACTTCCTTCAACTGCCTGTATCCTGCTATAGGGCTCAACCTTTGGAAGACTTCAGAGCCACTACTGGACAGTTGTTCCCAGGGATGGGTCTCCCTAGGTGCCGGTTCCCACCCAGTCGGGGGAGTCAGAGGCACCTCTGGCCCAAGGACCCCTGGACTCCATTTCCAGCTTGCATCTTCATGTATTAACTTTAGACTTCTTGGGTTAATCAACTCCTCAGGTTGACTTGACCCTTGAGCCCTGTTCATCCTTCCCCCTTTGCCCATCACAATGCTAGCTACTGTTCTTTGAACACGTGCTCTGCACCTACCATTGTGCTAAGCTCTTTACATGCCTGTAACCCACATAAAGCCAGCCAGTTGCTCTGACCTTGAAGGCAGTCTCAGTACAGTGTCTCATTCCAACATAGATTAGTCTCTCTTCTAAAAATAACTGGAAATCTGTTTAAATCTTTGCTGTAGTCTCTTTGGGGGAGAGAACTGTTGGGGCCCAGAAAACAATACCCCAAAATGAAGCCCTCAGCAGCAGCATCGGAAGCAAAAGTTTTTCTCTGACTTTCTCCTGCCCCCGATCCCTCAGTCCCACTGTCCCCTGAGGCGCCATAGAAACTAGGATTGTCTTCCCCAAGGTGGGTCATAGAAACCAGAACCTCTTTTCCCCTACAGAAAGCCAGCCATAAAACCTAAAAATATTCTGTGTAAAAACAGGCCGTAAAGAAATTATCTGACCTACATTGTTTGACTATAGGTCATAAGGCCTAGATTCTAGAGAGGGCCTGCCCTGCACCCAGCAGGAAGGAACACTGCTCAGAAAGGCCAAGAAGAATCTAGACAGACAGGCCTGTCTGGGTTTCCCACTCAGCCTGTTAGCGTTAGATCAGACCCCTCCCCTCCAATCTTATTTCTGCATTGCTGTCCATCGTGTGCTAAACCTAAGCATAAAAAAGGACAATTTCCCCTCTATTATGGGGTCTTTATTCTGAAGGTACCTGTGTATGCATATTAAGTACATGTGTATGCCTTTTCCCCTGTGTATCAGTCTGCCTCGTTTCAGTGATTTTTCAGTGAACCTTTAGGAAGCAAAAGTCCTGGCCCCCACAGGGGATATTATTGGGGGACCACTGTCCAGATAGGTAGTAAAATTTATTAAAATTATCATGACCATAGACCAATTAAAATAACTGTCTGTGTCAGACATGGAGAGTTGTTTTAGCTCTAGTTGGTCAATGTCTGTATTAGTCATTGATTAATCTAAATTTTTAGAAGCCAACCCTTAGGGCTGCTCTTACAAAGCACTACAAGTAGAGTGATGTGAAACAACAGAAAGGTAGCGTCTCATAGTTCTGGAGGCTAGAAATTCAAGATCAAGGTGACAGCAGGGCCGTGCTCCCTCTGAAGCCCGTAGGGGAACCTGTCCTTGCCTCTCCCTGGCTGGTGATTCGCCAGTGGTCTTTGGCACTCCTTGGCCTGCAGCTGCGTCACTCAAATCTTGCATCTTCTCCCTGTGTGGATGTATCTCTCTCTATTTACAGTACCCGCCTCCCCAGCCTTTTTTTTTGAGACGGACTCTTGTTCATGTCACCCAGGCTGGAATACAGTGGCGCGATCTCAGCTCACTGCAACCTCTGCCTCCCAGGTTCAAGTGATTCTCCTGCTTTAGCCTCCCGAGTAGCTGAGATTACATGTGCCCACCACCAGGCCTGGCTAATTTTTGTGTTTTTAGTAGAGACAGGATTTCTCCATGTTGACCAGGCTGGTCTTGAACTCCTGACCTCATGATCCATCTGCCTCAGCCTCCCAAAGTGTTGGGATTACAGGCGTGAGCCACGGAACCTAGCCTAACATTACTCACCTTTTTATAAGGACACCAGTCATTTTAGATTACAGCCCACCCAAATGACCTCATTTTAACTCGATTAGTCTATAAAGACTACAGAGTCCCGCAGTAAGGCACTAGAAGTTAAGACTTCAAGGCCGGGCGCGGTGGCTCAAGCCTGTAATCCCAGCACTTTGGGAGGCTGAGGCGGGTGGATCACGAGGTCAAGAGATCGAGACCATCCTGATCAACATGGTGAAACTTTGTCTCTACTAAAAATACAAAAATTAGCTGGGCATGATGGCGCGTGCCTGTAATCCCAGCTACTCAGGAGGCTGAGGCAGGAAAATTGCCTGAACCCAGGAGGCGGAGGTTGCAGTGAGCCAAGATCGTGCCATTGCACTCCAGCCTGGGTAACAAGAGCGAAAACTCTGTCTCAAAAAAAAAAAAGACTTCATAACTTTTTTCGGGAGCCACAATTCAACCCATAATGGTTTCTTACCAAATAGATGTTTAAGGTTTTTGGAATCCAGGGGAAGAAACAGAAACCTTACCACAGGGAGTCAGAGAAGGCTTCCCAGAGGCCCTCAGAGTGCTCGCTGGGCCTTAAAGGATAACTGGGAGTTCACCAGGAGGAGAGGACGAAGGGGTGAGGGTAACCAGGGATCTTCCGGGCAGGAAGAATTGAATGTGTTCAGGCACAGAGGACAGCAAGAGCATGCTGTGTTGGGGGAAGAAAGAGAACAGCTTTGGAGACCAGGCATGGAGCACATTGTGGGTACAGAGGGGATGAGACTGGAAAGAACATGTGGGAAAAAAGCCCAAAGGGCGTTGTAAGCCTTGTTTTCATTAGTTTGGGTCTTATCTGATCGTACAGAAAATGAGGAACCACTGAGGGTTTTTCCACCAAAGTCACCTGCCTTGATTTTGTCCTCAACCTCAGAGTGACACCGTTTTAAATAAAATTTAAGCAAGACTTGATTTTGTTTTTAAGATGGAGCTTTGCTCTTACGGCCCAGGCTGAAGTGCAATGGCGTGATCTCGGCTCACTGCAACCTCCGCCTCCCAGGTTAAAGTGATTCTCCTGTCTCAGCCTCCCAAGTAGCTGGGATTACAGGCACTAACCACCACGCCAGGCTGCTTTTTCTATTTTTAGTAGAGATGGGGTTTCACCATGTTGGACAGCCTAGTCTGGAACTCCTGACCTGAAGTGATCTGCCTGCCTCAGCCTCCCAGAGTGTGAGTAACCACGCCTGGCCTAAGACTTTTCTGAACAAAAGCTGAAGTTTATTTCTTAAAATGTTAAATGTAGTCATCTTACTAAAACAAACAAGAATATTTTGTAAAGGGTAAGGAGGATGAATTGAATTAAGCCTGGGAAGCAGTTTGTAAGCCACTGCCTCAGTGGAGTTCCTGGGAAGCAGACCTGGCTGGGAGGCTTGCATAGAGGAAGCATGTTGACAGGAGCTCTCATGGCATACAGCTAGCGGGAGAAGAGAAAGCAGGACAGGGCAGAGAGAGAAATCGGGCTGGGATACAACCACAGCAAAGGCCTCAGCCCATTCCACACGGAGCCCTGGAGCCCAGAAGAGCTATCCCAAATCAGGATGAAAGATGGCAGGTATTATGACCTTGTGTTGACCAGTCCCTGGATATGGACAGCCCCCAGGGAGGGTGTACCCTTAGGCAAGGGCCACTCTTTGAGAGCAATCCTGGTGGAGGACAGTGGGGGACTCAGCTGTCAGGTTGTTTCCGAAACCTAGCCACTAACATCAAACATGTTTAATAAGCTTATTAAGATAAAAAAAGGACTAGGTGTTTTATTAGAAATAGGTGAGCCTGAGAAAATAGTGAGACAATAGAGATTACTGAAGAAGTTATAAAATGGATGAACTCTGACAGAAGGAAAGCGAAGTACATACTTAATTCCTTCAATGACCTTTTTCTCTTTGAAAGTAGATTATCCAGGACACAGAGACAAGCCATCTAGTCTAGTCCCGTTCCTTCTTTGTTTCTGATCTACAGGGGAAAAGGCCAGAGAATAGGGAGAGAGGCAAAGGTAGTTTGGAGTCTTTACACTATTTGATAAAGCAACTAAATCAGTGTTAGCCAAGCAGAAAGAAAGGCTATAGAAGTTTCAGTGTTTGCAAGAAAGCATTCAAAGGCTCTTAATAATCAGGCTGCGGGCCATGGGCATTCTGAGAGACTGGAAGCCCTCCAATGGGAAGAAGCAAAGGTCTTACTGTAGCCAAAAAAAAAAAAAAAAAAAAGAGTCCTGGGCTTACCTAAATAGCAACTGATACAATTAAGACAACTTTTAAAAATCATGGTTCATATGGCAGTTTAGTGAGTAGATAAACATTGTATACTGTCATTTTTTTAAAGTGCTTAATTAATAGAGAAAGAAATGTTGACTCAGTGGTGATGGTTGAGGAACTCTGGATGGAGTGCTGATCTTGCTTCCCCCACTGTTTGCTTGAGAAGCTGTGTGCGTATTAGAATACTAGAGAAGAGGATTCAGGCTGAGGAAGGCAGGGCTCATGCAAGAGCCAATGCAGGTGAGAGCATTTCAAACCTCAGCACTTAGCCTTCTGTTACCCCAACCTG
The DNA here is from genome assembly GCF_048565385.1 of Saimiri boliviensis. Lineage (NCBI taxonomy): Eukaryota > Metazoa > Chordata > Mammalia > Primates > Cebidae > Saimiri > Saimiri boliviensis. Next base: position 102,485,414 of record NC_133461.1, read on the forward strand.
GCCACCACCCTGAATTCACACCATGCCTTTCCTCCTACCTGCTAAACATGAGAAGCTCTTTGAGGCAAGGGCCTGTGCGTGTACAGAAGAACCCCTGGCTCTGCTCTGCGTAGTGAGTGTGTCATAGACAGTTGCTGATGATTTGAATGAAGCCGCCATTCTGCAGCTTGACATGAGGCTGGAGGGCGGCAGGGAGGGGACTGTGGTTCAGGGAGCTTGTCATCCTGTTGGAAGTCCATGTCAGAGTTGGGTTCACCCTCATTTGTTTGACTCCGAAGTTAGAGTTCTGAGTCACTCATGGTCAAAAACCTTGTTCTCCCACCATCTCTGTGCCTAAACGATTGGCACACTTTGCAGTGGAGTCCTGCCACATGCACTTGTGGAGTTAGCTCAGACTTGACAGGCTGAGGGTGCATCCTCCAGAAGACCCACTCCCCTCACACCCCCATTGCAAGCTCCAGGATTCCTAGGCCATTCACACTTCTGACCAACTGATTAAAAAATTTGGGGGGTTCCACTATCCCAGCAGGTTCAACAGTTTCCTAAAACAACGCATAGAATGCAGAAAAGTTCTATCCTTACAGTTTTATTGTATAAATTAAGCCAACCAAATGAAGAAACATAGAGGACAGGTCTGAGGGACCCCCAAACAGGAAGCTTTCATGTCCTCAGAAGGCTTTACTCTCCAGACACACCAACACAATATGCATCACCAACCAGGAAGCTCACCTGAGCCCTGATGTCCAGAAATGTATTAGGGATTATTATACAGGCATAATTGATTGACTGGCTGGTTGATTGAATCATCAGCCACATAATTGGACTCAATCTCCAGCTCCCCTGCCCTTCCTGGAGGTCAGGCTGATACTATATTGTTCAAAGTTTCAACCCTCTACTCACCCAGTTGGTCTTTCTAGCATTGCAGCCCCCATCCTGAGACTAGCAGAGACCCAGCATGAGTCACCTCATTAGCCCAGATTCAGGTGTGATGAACCCACAGTGAATAACAAAGTCCATCCTAACTCTGGGAAACTCCAAGGGTTTAAACACCCCCTCTGCAGGACCAAAGACAAAGACTCATCAAATTCTTTACGATACATCATCAGTAACCAGCAGTGGTAACATTGGCGGCAAGTGCAGGTGCCATCTGATAAAGCACCCTCTCCCCAAGAACTTCAGGTTTGCCCCCCCAGGAAAGAATGCACCACTGTTAAGAATCTGCCCATCACCAGGTACCTCCCAAATAGTGTATTTCATGCTTAGAAAGCTCTCAAGGTCTTCCTCACCTGAAGCTGAACTCTATCTTCCTACGAAGATAGTTGAGTAAAGAGTCTCTTAATAAATTTGAACCCCAAAGACCTCAAGTTAACCTTTCCCTACCATGTCTACAACAGAAATTGGTTGCTTCTTAGAAGGAAATCTGAAAAAAAAAAAATTGTGCAGTGTCCTGGAGAGTTTCAACTAGAAACATCAGCTGGATTCAGTGTGACCCGGCTCAGGGACTATGGGTTGGGGAGGAGCTGCAAAGCCATATCTGACCTGATACAAATCTTATTCAACCCATTAATACAGTGCCTTTACTTCTTGTGTGGCTGGGAATCTCCCTCACCAGAGTCTCTTCTCTCTTTTTATTCTGAAATTATTTCAAACGTTTTAAAAAGTTGGGGGGAAATAATGGGCTAATTACTCCCATATAGCTTTCTCCCAGAACGCTCAATGGTTTAAATTTATTATTTTCTGTATTACCAGCTCTATCTCTTCCTAAGCAGGCATACATGTCTACACATACACAAATATGCCTATTATCATTATTCTTTTTTCTGAACTATTTGAGAACAAGTTGCAGCATTGCTACCCCATCACCAGAATGCTCCAGAGTTTATCTCCCCAGATAGGGACACTCTCCTACAGAAGACGTGCTGCATGTATCTAAATCAGAAAGTCAGCATTGCTATAACAATCCCATCCACACCATAGATGCCATCCGGATTTCACCAACTGTCCCAGCAACATCTGTTTTTCCTGTCTGATCCAGGAGCACACATTGCACTTAGCTATCATATCTCTTTAGTCTCCTCCAATCTGGGAGAGTTCCTCATCCCAATCCAGGCCTTTTGTTCTAACAGGACCCTCAGGAGACTCCTCGTCCTGGATCTCTGGCCTCGTGACTCCATCAGGCCACAGACTCGTGGCAGGAAGATCTCAGCAACCTTGCTGCACTCTTGTTGGTGCATTGAAGCAAGAAGCTCTCTGTGCTTACCTGTTCCACCACTAGGGATGTAAACCATAATGATCTGGGTGTTTGTGTTGGCCAGGTTTTTCCGTGTATTTGATTAGTACATTCTGAGGCTAAATGCACTAAGACCGTGTCAGTATCAAACCTCCACCCTCCAGCTTCACTGCCCATTGATGCATCCTGCCGGAATCAACCAACACTGAGTTTGTTGCCAAATGGTGGCTTTCTATTTCTATCCTTTCTTCTACATTTATTACCTGGCATTCTACACGAGGAAGAATATTTTCTTCTCCCCCAGTTATTTATCTGTCTTAGGTTCTCTTTTATTTGGCAGGATGTAACTCATTCCTATTACATATTTTAATACTTAAGTTACCTTAGATGTGGCCTGTGTGAGCCCCTTCAGGCTAATCCTGATTTGTTGTTATGTGTCTTCAATGTTCTCAAAACACTTTGTTTTTATGTGGCACAAAATAGCATTCTAGGCTCATCTTGTACTTTTTCCCCTATCCCTGGAATCAGCCTTTTCTGCAAGGAGCTTTGGATTCTTTAAGTGGAGAAGGATTTTTGAAAACTGCAACTTGGTACTGGGTGTGCAGTCACTATTCACTATGGGGTGTCATTGCTTCTAAGTCCTTTCCATACATGAAGCTCAAGCTCAATCTCTCTCTCTGTCTCTCTCTCTGTCTCTCTCTCTCTCTCTCTCTCTCTCTCTCTCTCATTCTATGTGTGTGTGTGTGTGTGTGTGTGTGTGTGTGTGTGTGTGTCTGTGTCTATGTGTCTGTGTATCTATTTATCTAGCTGTCAAACCATGAGTCACACCAATACTTCTGATTACAATCGCTCACCTCCAAAGATTTCAAAAATGATGAGATAGGTTTGCTAGACTCTGTAGCCTCCCCTTCTCCATAAGTGTTTCCAATTATCCTCAACACATTTACTTCTTTGCTCACTTCCCCTAAATCTCCTAATCACTCCAACCATCTCTCCTGGACCAACTCCTTTGACCCCTGACCCACCACCTCCAAAGGAAGGAAAAAGAAAAGAAGGTAGAAAGGTAAAGAAAGAGAAAAAATAGAATGAATTTTGCTTTGTTTTCCCAATCTGGTTTACAGAGCACTAGACTGTGTAAGAGACTGCTGTGTCAAAATGAGGCTAATATTTTGTTGTTAACAGGTGGGGAGGACTATTTTTTGGTTTGGTTTTGTTTGTTTGTTTTTTGTTTTGTTTTGTTTTTTCATTTTTTTAGTATTTACCTTGGGCCAAGCATCATTCTATGGAGTTTTATCTAATTTAATCCTCACAAAAACCATTCCAAATCGGTACTATTATTTTGTCCATATTCTGAATGAAAAAATCTGAATCCAGAGAACTTCAATATATACCCAAGAACATCCAGCTGGGTGCTGGTGGTGAGCAGAGAGGCATTGGTCCAGTCTGGCACCAGGGCTTGTGCTCCTGGCTATTGCTAGTCTGCATTTCAGTTGTCCATGACTTAAAAGATGCTCTCTGCTCCCCAACCCTCTCCCCTTTGCAGAGAACACAGATTTGTTAATAGCACAAAGATTTCAAAAATGATGCAATAGCTTGGCTTGGCTACTGTTTCTCCAGATAACAGTGATGAAATCTGGGCAAAATTTAAAAGTGAACTCTCTGCAGACACTGGTGAGTGGCCATAGCAAGCACACACTAAAAGGAAACCTCCTCTTGAGAGTTAATCTGTGATGAATGAGATCTGCAAGTTTGTGCCTTTTGCCTGAGAGAAACTTCCAGTCTGGAAGCGGGTTCCAGGGGCAAAAATCTGCAGCCTTAGTAAGTGAAAGTACCAGAGGATACAGTCTGGGATTGCCGGAGCAACAAGAAGATTAGCAGAAAATCATGGAGACAGCCCCAAAGTAAAACATGAATTTTTAGAAATAATTTATAGAAGCAAATTTTTTTAATTTATAAATTAATTAGGAATAAACTTAACAAAAGACTGGCACAATCTATATGTTGAAAATGATAAAACATTACTAAGAGAAACTGAAAAAAACCTAAATAAATAGAGAGATATACCATGTTCATGGATCAGAGGAATCAATGCTGTTAAGATGCCCATTCTGGCCAGGTGCAGTGGCTCATGTCTGTAATTCCAACACTTTGTGAAGCCCAGGTGGGAAGAACACTTGATGGCCAAGAGTTCAAGACCAGCCTGGTTAACATAGCAAGCCCCAAACTCTATAAAAAATTAAACACTAAAAAAAATGCCAGTTCTCTCCTCTTAAGCTATAGATTTAACACAGTCCCATTCATAATGCAGCAGACTTTTTAAAAAGAAAATGGCCAGCTGATTCTAAAATTTATGTGGACAGGCAAAGACCTAGCCCAATAATCTGGGGAAAAGGGAACAATAGAAGGCTTAACCCTATTTGGCTTCAAGATCTTATGTAAAGCTATAGTAATGCAGGCAGTGTGGTTGATATTGGTACAGTATAGACAAAGATCAATAGAAAAGAAATGAGAGTTCAAAAATAGACCTAAACCTAGATGGCCAAATGATTTTTGACAGAAGTGATTCATTTGGGAAAGAATAGTCAACAATGAATGCTGAATAGCCATAGATCTATATTTTTGAAAATGAATACCATATACAAAAATTAATTCATGATAGATCACAAAGCTAAAAGTTAAAACTATGAAGCTTATAAAAGAAAACATAGAGTGTTTTCATGACCTGGAGGCAGGCAAAGATTTCTTAGGATACAGAAAGCACTAATCAGGAAATAAAATTTTGACAAGTTAGATTCTGTCAAAAGACATTAATTGGACAATGTAGAATAGGCCCACTACAGACCTAGAGAAAAGAGTCATAAAATACAGTATATAAAATGCTTTTATCTAGAATGTATGAAAGTATCCTACAACCCTCCTACAAATGAAAACACAACGGAAAAAAATGGGAAAACAATTCAAACAACCAATTTACAAAGGAAGGTATATGAATGGCCTATAAACACATGAAAACATGTTCAGTATCATTAGTCATCAGGGAGATGCAAATTAAAAGCACAATGAGACACTACACACCCACTGAGATGGCTAATATTAAAAAGAGTGACAACACCAAATGTCAGTGAAGATGTGGTATAACAGAAGTGTCATGTCACAAGAGAAATACAAAATGGAATAATCCTGACAGTTATAGTCAGACATGCATCTATCTTTGATCCAGTAATTCCTCTTCTAGGCATTTATCCACAGGAAATGACAACATATATTCGCAGAAATACTTGTACATTAAGGTTCATAGTAGTTTAATTCACAATCGCTGAAAAGCAGAAATAGTCCATGTATCCAGAAGCAAAGGACTGAATCAACATATTGTGATTCCTTTACAAAGTCGAATATTACTGATCAATAAATAGGAATTGATTACTGATATATGCAACAACATGATGGATGTCAGATATCATACTGAGTAAAAAAAGACAGACACAAAAAAGTGTATGCTAAATGATTCCATTTATATGAAGTTCTAGAACAGGCAAAACCAGTTGAAAGTGGTGGGGATAAGTGCCTGGAGAGGTGGGAGGGAGTGGGCCATGTGGGTGGACTGAGAAGGGATATGGGGGAGTTTTCTGGGGATCTCGAAACTTCTATACCTTAATTGGTCTGTGGGTTACACAGTTGTATTCATGTGTCAAAACTGTGTAGCTACAATTTATGCATTTTAATGTATATAAATTTTATATCAGAAGAACTATTTAAAAAGTCACAGTTGGGGAGTGGGTGGTGATATCGATGAAGCAAGAAGATAGAAGGTTGGTAATTTGTTGAGGCTGGGTGATGTGTACATGGGGGTTTATTATACTCTTCTGTTTACTTTGTATATGTTTGAGATTTTTGATAATAAACAGCACAGGGGTGCTAGCCCTGAAGAAATTAGATATTAGCCAAGTAGGTTTCAACTGGAGCAGGAGAGGACTCTAAGTTTAAAAACACCAGAGGTGGGGGCTCCAGGAAAGACTTGGGAGTAACATGGGGGCTCTGGGTAATATTACAGGATGACAGTGGACAGAGCAGGGCAGAAGGTTGGGGACAGGAGAAATGGGTAGAGAGGATGACAAAAGTGGTTGCCTTCACAGGCTTGAACTCCTCCCCAACCCAGATGTACCTCTTCCTGTAGGAGTGCCACGGGTCCCAGTCTTCTTCCCCATCCAATGCCTCAATTCTGATTGCTGTACTAGTTAGTTACAACTGCTCACAAGTGTGTTCCATGCCTCAGTTTTCCCATCTAGTTCACAAAGCAGTGATGGGCATTTTCTTTCCTAATAGGGAAGGGATTTTTCAGGTTGAGGGTTTTCTAGCTTCACAACTCCCTGAGTCCAGAAGGGCAGCAAGAGGCAGCTGGCCCAAGACACATGGGTGCCCTGGAAGGCAAATAACTGGGCATTCCTTCAAACCAGGATTTTCTAAGTATTAGCATGATATTTTCCTAGTGGAGAGAGAAAGAAATTGATTTCCTTCTGAGAAAAATAGTATGCCTCCTTCTTTATATTCCAATTAAAAAACTGATTGCAGTTGATTTACTAAATTAGAAACTGTCTTGGGAGGCATGTTAAAAAAAATGTAAAATCTAAATAATCAATTCCCCCTCTGCCCTTTTTGGTCTGACAGCAACCTGTTATGCATTATTGAGTCTTTAGGCTGATTTAGGCTGGGTGGCATGCACATTGCAGACATATCCAACAGAGATAGGTCAGTGCCTTCATATTTTAAAATTTATATCCCAGAGTACTCTCTGCTCTGTCAGGAGTGAGTTCAATTCACCAACTCTGTGGAATTACGTGAGAAACCTGAAGTAACATGGCACCAAAGTCTGGGTGTGGTGCTCACACCTGTAATCCCAGCATTTTGGGAGGCCAAGGCAGGCGGATCAGTGGCAGTCAGGAGTTCGAGATTAGCCAACATGATAAAATTCCATCTCTATTAATAATACAAAAATTATTCAAGCTTGGTGGTATGTGCCTGTAGTCCCAGCTACTCAGGAGGCCGAGGCAGCAGAATGGCTTGAACCTGGGAGGCAGAGGTTGCAGTGAGCTGAGATCGCACCACTGCATTCCAGCCTGGGTGACAGAGCAAGATGCCATCTCAAGAGAAAAAAAAAATGGCACCAAAGTGATTTCAGAACTAGGCAGGACCTTACAGATGGACTTTCAAGCAGCTGCCTGCTGGGCCCACCTCTTACCCATCTCTGACTCTAGGCCAGGAAGCTGCAGCATCAGGCTGGGAGGCAGGCAGTCTATTAACCTCTGGTTAACAAGAAGGCGGAAACAACAGGGCACCTGGTTTCTTGCCAGCACTCATTTCTTGTGACCCTGCTCATGTGGGGATTGTGGCACTTAATCCTTCCAAGTGAATCTTGTCGTTATCGTGTCCAGTCCCACCACTCCACAAATCAGCTTGTCCTAGTGGAAATCCTCAGTCTAGTGGCCTAGGATTACAAATCCCAGTTTCATTTCATGGCTTGTGTGACCTGTATTAGTGTCTCCATCAGTCACACAGAGATGGTAACACCTGCTTCCCTGCGTTGTGGAGCCAATGTCTGCAAAGGCCCTAGCGGTGCCTGGTGCAGGAGCTCAGTGATGCTGGCTAAATTGCAAACCACTCAGAAGGTGCTGTTCACATGGCGGATGTTCAGTAATTATTGATTGGTTAGGTTATAATGTGGTGCAGAAGCTAATTTTTCGTGTTCTTTGGCTCTCTGCATTTTCTCCTCCCTTCTGCTCTCTCAGTTCCTCCATCTCTCTCATTTCACCCATTTGTTCATGTATCAGGTAGAGCCCATTGTATACAAATCTTTCCCTAAGTGCTAGAGAATCAGAGACTAATCAAACATAAAGACAGAATCCCACCCTAGAGAATCACACTTTTCAGGTCCATAGAAGAATTGTGGGAGCCCAGAGGAGGGCACCCCTGAGTCATGCCCCTCTCTTCTCTGCAGGAGATCATCACCTCCATCCTGCTGAGTGGGCGGATTGGGCCCAACATCCAGCTGGCTGAGTGCTATGGGCTGAGGCTGAAGCACATGAAGTCAGATGAGATCCACTGGCTGCACCCACAGATGACGGTGGGTGAGGTGCAGGACAAGTATGAGTGTCTGCACGTGGAAGCCGAGTGGAGGTAGGAGTGGACTCCTGGGCTCTGAAAGTGGGGAGGAGAGGAATTTAGCGTGGGGAGGCCCTGGGAGTTCCTCCCTTAGAGCACTCCCCTACCTCAGAATCTTGTAGCAAATCTGAGTGGCGTTCTAGGCTTAGTCTTCCTCCAGCATCGAATGCATATATTTTCTAAGCTAATCTGGGCTCATAGACTATCCCCATCCCGGAGTAGACACCTAAAAGTAACCCTGAATGGGGTGCTGACAGTGCTAGAAGAAAAGAGAGACAGAAGGGTGGGGAGGGTGGAAAGCCCAGGTCCAGGGCTGGCCTGTAAACCTGTGGGAAACAGCTGCCACGAGGGAGAAAGGTGGAAAGTCAGGGCCAGCTCTGACATCACCTGCCAGCCACCTCCCTGTTGATGGTCCCTTGCCCAGCCACAGAGGAGGGAAAGAGAAAAGCCCTGAATGGGTGGCCGTGAGACCTGTGGGCAGCCCTTCCCTTTGCAGTGGGGTTGCTTCTGCCCTTGGGGTCCCACTCTTTTCTTTACGCTCCAGCTTCCCTGTGTCAACCAGAGCCTGACTGTCCTGTTGCAGGTACGACCTTCAAATCCGCTACTTGCCGGAAGACTTCATGGAGAGCCTGAAGGAGGACAGGACCACACTGCTCTATTTTTACCAACAGGTAGAAAGTACTTTATCTTCCTGCCGGAGGCTCCCATTGCACCTTAAATGCCAAGCATCAACCATCCTCTCCTAGGGAAATGGAAAGATAAAAGCCCAGATTCCGGAGGGCCCAAGCTAGGAAACTTCTCTTGAAGAAGGTTCTTGGTCTGTGGTCAGCGGCTCCAACCCCACTTCTCTCTCAGTATTTAATGACTGGGTAAACTGCCTGGTGTGCTCCCAGCTCCTCTTGGACTTTTCTGGTGGCCCAGGAGACCTGGCTGGTGAAGCAGCAAGAGCAGGTCCAGGAAGAGGCCTGCAGTGCTTACTGCACAGCTCTGCAGACTGTCGTCCACTAACCCAGCTCTGCCATTCACCAACCTGAGAGCCCCAGGGGACCTCACTTACCTGCATGAAGCTGTTTCCTCGGCTATAAAATTATTATGGGAATCATAGTAATAATACTTACTTTATAGGGTTGTTGTAGAGACCAGATGGTATTATTGGCTGGTAAATTGGCTCTCCAAACAAAACGTCCCTGACATGTAGCACTTGCCTGTTTACTTATTTCAGTCGGTTTTTGGGGGGAACAGGTAGTGTTGGCTACATGAGTAATTTCATTAGTGGTGATTTCTGAAATGTTGGTGCGCTCATCACCCAAGCAGTGTTCACTGTACGCCATGTGCAGTCTTTTATCCCTCACCCCTCTCTCACCCTTCCCCCCAGTCCATTGTATCATTCTTATGCCTTTGCATCATCATGGTTAGCTCCCCCTTTGGATGAGAACATACAAAGCTGGTTTTCCATTTTGGAGTTACTTCACTCACAATACTGGTCTCCAACTCCACCCAGGTGGCTGCAAATGCCATTATTTAATTCCTTTTTATGGGACTTGCCAATTTCTATGGTGTAAATACTCCCCCACTGTGGCCTATTTCAAGCTATCAGTTAGGACCTCTACTTGCTCACAAAACTTCTGAAAACTTACCAACCAGCTCTCAGCAGCAGTTCTGAGCATCTCTGACTTCGGACAGAATGTGTGTGGAGTGCCAGGCCCAGCACCAGGTGCAGAGCAAAGCTCAGCATCAACAGGAGTGGTCGTTGTTGTCTTCTGTCTGGTCTTACTTCCCTCCTGGTTTGCTAGAGACTGAGCTAGACTTTTCTTGACTTGTGGATGACATTTATCACTGTTAACCAACAGGGCTTTGGATAAATTACTGACTCCTTGCAAAATCAGTTTCCTTCTGTCCAGAATGGGGAATGAGGGGAATCTGAACTTCCTGCCTATGGAGCAGGAAGAGAATGCCTGTAAAAGTACCTCAAAAACCTCACAGCCTTGGCCTGTGGAAGCACAAGCACCCCTTCCTTCAGGCTCTCCATCCCTGCTCTAAGTTTGTTTGTAGTGGGGTGGGTAGCTGTTGCTTAGGGAGGCAGAATCAGGCCCTTCATCTTCTGGGGCCTCTGTTCAGCGAAACAGGGCCCAGGCAGAGGTGGGAGGGTGCAAGTCTGATGCTTGGCGTTTCTCCCCACCAGCTCCGGAACGACTACATGCAACGCTACGCCAGCAAAGTCAGCGAAGGCATGGCCTTGCAGCTGGGCTGCCTGGAGCTCAGGTATGTGGCCTCAAGGCGTCTGCTGGGAGGGTGCTGTGCTGGGCTTTGGGCCGAGCTCTGGGCTGGCCCAGCCTTTCCCCATGTCCAGGATGGGAAACAGTAATGAGTATGTGAGAGTCAGGAAGCGGAAAGGTGGTGACCAGCAGCAGGTGAGGCTCTGAGGGGCTGGGTGTCTGGTCCTCGGGATGGCAGGGGTGGGAGGGCCAGTCCCCTCCCCAGATGCACTCTCCTGGCTTCCTTTGCTGCCACTGCTCTTGCCTTCAGGCTGCTGGGTTTTTCCATCTGTCAGTCACCTCTGCTGTTGCTCAAGCGATTCAGCAGATGTTTCTTAAGCACCAGGCTAGGATCTGGGACATTTGAACCTAGAGATGTCTATCTGTGTTGCCCATTGCTGTATCCCCACTTCCAGAAGGCACTTGAACAATATGTTTGGAATCAGTCTATCATGCAGAGAGGCCCTCACACTTCCATGTTGGGGAGGTGACAGATGTGTATACAATTAATCGTAATACCAGGCAGAATGCATATGGCACCGATCTCTATGTAGGAATCATTCATCCTGTCCAAGGGCATCAGCAAGAGGGTATCTGAACTGCTCCTGGAAGGAGGAGAAAGGTTTCAATCAGCAGAAAACAGGGGTCAGGGGAGATACACTGTAGGCCCAGGGATCTGCAGCAGGAAAAGCATAGCCTTGAGAGTGACAAGGTTGGAGCCGTAAATTGGGGCTGATGTTGGGAGACACCACAGGTCCAATGGCAGTCCGGTGGTATCATTAGAATGACAGTCTAAAAAAGTAGGCCTTCTTCTTGGCTGCCATGGGGTCATTGCCATTTGGGACTGTGGAGGAGGATATGGCTCACCTGTGCTCTAGCCCTGTCATGACCAGTGCAACGCCACTGGGTTTCACCATGCCCTGCCATTCTACCCTCTCCTCTGCTTCTCTCTACCCCTTCTCTGTCTTAAAGCAGTGGTTTCAACATCTGCTTACAAATCATAATCACCTGGGAGCTTAATAAACTAGAAACGTCCTGCCCCTACCCTTGGGAGATTTGATCTGGCCGACCTGAATGGAACCTTATCCTAGGCATTTTTGACCTCCCCTGCCCCAGGTGACTTGAATATCATTGGTCATATGTGTTGAGGGGAGGACTTTCAGGATGACTGCCAGGGAAATCGTTAGCCAAGGATTACTTCCTGTTTTCTGGTACTGCATTTCCAGAGCCTTTTCTGTGACCTCGTGGTTAAATAGAGAGTAGAACTCTGCTGCCACTTCTACAGAGTGGGGGGCACTGGGGAATTCTGGCCCCATCATGAATCTCAGAAAGAATGCTGAGGGGTACCCCAGCGGGGGCAGTGGGATGGGAAGGGGATGGTCCCACTTTGATTTAGCATCTGAGGCTGTTGGCATTACTGACAGAGTAGGTCAAGAGCAGCTTTGAGGGCTTCATATTTGGTGACTTTGTCTCAATGAGTAAGGGAACATTCGAGTCTTCTGTACAGAGGAGGCCTGCAGTCCCTGCAGCTGCTTAGAAGGCATCCCAGCTCTCTGCCATTAGTAATAATCTTGGGAGCTCGGTGCTGGCAGACCAGGGGCAGTCTGTGAAGTTTATTTTATTATCTGTGCGTTTTATGCCTTCGCAGACCATGTGGCTCCTATGACCTGCATTACATCCTATACAGTTTCATCTTCCCCTCTAAAATTAGACAAGTTGAAAATGCTTATCTTTACCTTTTTATTTATGGATCTCATATCCAGGATGCTAGTATCAATTTGACACACCCATCACTTGTCACCTGTCAAGCAGTCATCACTTAGTTGTAAAACCGCACCACAAAGACCCATTAACATTCTATTTTGTTTTATTTTATCCTCCAATCACCCCCAAACTATTACTGCTGGTGGCCTAAGTGCCAGGCACTGCACTAATGTATTGGAGAACAGGGCGAGGCATCCAGCGTGACTCCTGTAGGTAGTATTGTCATGAGTATGACTGCAGATATCCGCTATCTAACCAACGCAGGATGATTATAAAAGTCACACTTGTTTTGTGCAAGAGACGTATTGTTTCACATCTCCTGAGTGTGAGGAACAGAGTCAGAGAGATGTTCCTATTACTGGTTGACCGTTGAAGTGCAGGGTATATGATATTAGGGAGAGGATATGGAAAACACCTATTTTATGAACCTAATTGAAGATCTGCAGGTCTAATAATTTTTAAAGCTGAATGCAATTATTTGTTATGATGAGCTATTTTAAAGTCAAGTTACAACTGTTACTCACCAAGAGAAACTTGGACACATTTTGGAAAATCAGAGCATAAGGCAGAATTTTCTAGGGCTGTGGCTCTGGTCTGAAAATGTCCCAGGATGTGGGGCTACCTACAAATCACGAGCAATAATCCCTTGTACTATTAACATCATTGATTATGTCACCTGCCTGTAGATATATGACATCTCCAGGGAAAAAGACTGTATTTTTCCTAGCTTAAAAAAGAGATATGTGAAATGAATCTTCAGTGGAGTCCTGAGTTTCCTGTGTTACTCTGGGCAAGTCCATTAATCTCCCTCTGCCTGGATTCTTTCATTTGTAAAATAGGAATGATAATAGTAACATTATAGTAACACTATGTTACTGTATACCATTTGTTATGCTATATAACATGTAACAATGTTATGTTACTATATAGCATATATGCTACTGTATAATATGTATGTTATGTTGCTATACAATAGTAACATAACAAACCTTGCAGGGCTGTTACAAAGAATAAATGAGTTAATGTATTTAAAGTACTTAGACCAATGGCAGGGACCAAAATATTCAAGAATTATGTATTATATTTTACTTATTTTTTTCTTTACCCTTCTTTTGTCTATTTTGAATAGACTTTATTTTTTAGAGAAGTTTTAGGTTCACAGCAAAATTGAGCAGAAGGTACAGAGTTCCTATGCACCCCTTCCTCCAAACATGCACAGCCTTCCCACTGTCCACATTCCCCACCAAAGCGGGGCATTTGTTACAATTGATAAACTTACACTGACACATCATTGTTACCTAAAACCTGTAAATTATGTTAGGGTTCACTCTTGGTGTTGTATGTTCTATGAGTTTGGCTAAATGTGTAATTACTTACATCCACCATTATAGTATTGCACAGAGTAGTTTCACTGCCCTAAAAATTCTCCATACTCTACCTATCCATCCCTCCTTCCCTCTAACCCAGGCAACCATTGATCTTTTTATTGTTGCCATAGTTTTACCTTTTCCAGAATGTCAGTCATATGGTTGGAATGATATCTAGTTAATTTTATTCATTTACTGGAGATGCTTTCTAAATGTCAAATGTTTTCTCTAAATAGTACCTGTAAATGAAAGTCTGAAATTCATGGCCGCTATGCTATAAATCAGTATCTGCCCAGTTTGAGGAACCCAACAACTTCTCCCCCTTGACCTGAGGCACCTCGGACCATTGCCCACCCCCAGCAGAGCATGCACGCGCAGACACACACACACACACACACACACACACACACACACACACAGAGTGAACGTGTAACCCCAGATTAGTTAAGTAGTAACTGTTAATAAGTAGTAGAGAAAGAACACACAGCTTGCTTTGCTTCAAAATGCATCTCGGCTTGTAGTTAATTTCTGTAAATGATTAGAAGAAAAAATAAGCAACTGGATTTAGTTGTTTAGTTGGTTTAGTTGTTTCCTTATTTTCTGCTGCCCTTACCTGGGTATCAGTCATAGGCCTGTATTTGATTATAGACGCCACTGTGGTCTACCTAGTGTTAGCTACTCCAAATTACAGGCTTGGGCTGGGGGGACCAGCCAGGCACTAGAGGGTGCCCCAGGTAGGCACAGCCTTGCTCAGTGACTGTGGTTGGGGCAGATTTGGAAAACCTGGGTGCCCCTGGAGAGCAGCTGAGATGATTGGGAAGCTAACATGCTGGGGAGAGCATTGTCTCTGTTGAGTGTTGGATACTAGTTCCCAAGATGTTCAATTGCTCCAGATGTTAGGAACACACAGACTGTGGCACACCTGAGTGATTGGACACTTTTGTTCATGGTAACCATGTAAATGATCTTCGATGTCTGAGAGCAGGGCCATCCGGGACACAGGGAGTGGGTTAAGCAAGCTGGGTCCAGGAGATTGGGATGATCTCAATGTGCTAGCTGAGCTTCCTTTATCCTAATAAAACATTTTTTCATTCACTACCTCCTTGATCATGCTAAAATACTGTTATTTTTATGTGTTATTTTAATTGATCAGTGTTAAATTCAAAATGTGTTTACCTTTTCATTTAGCTAACCCTGTTTCTAAAAATTTAATGTTTAAGTATCCCAGTCTTCCAAATTTTTTATTCACAAGTCTCAAAGTTCATTTATTCACTCAGCAACAGATCATAAGGCTGGAGTGGCTTTAGGAGACCACTCGCCTTTGTGGCTGGGAAGCAGATCTCACCCCATGGGTGGGCATTGCATTCCCCCTGCCTGGCACACTCTTCTCATTTCCCTTTTCAGCCTAGTAAACTCTTCTATCTTCTGGCAGCTTTAAAAAATGTACTGAGCCTGTGTTACCTGCTTGTCCTCTACATATGTAGGAAACCTCAGCATGAGGCTATGAGGTGTCAACTGCAAGCAGTGTGACCATCTGCTCTCCTCACCAAGCCAGCCTAAGGGTCTCTTCATCTTGAAGCCTTTTCTGTGCTATCCTGACCCCGTCCAGCCTCCTTTGCAAAACCACCTTGCACCCAGCCCTGGGAGGCAATGACATGTCCTCATGCACCAGATTGTGAAATTCTATCAAATCCTTAGAGTCAGAATCCGTGTTGCCTTTGCCTGGCACATAAGGACTCAATACAGAGTTGAATGAATGGATAACTCTGAAAGAACTGAAATCCTCTTCTTCGTGGATCTTTGCCAACATTTATTCTGTTAGAATTCAATAGTTGGGTACAGCAAGCCAATGTGTTCAGTTACCTAGGAGTATATTTTATGGCTCACTCAACTCAGGGGCACTGCAGATGACCAGCCTGCCTCTAGTCACCCTGAGGTTTCTTAAGAATGTGTAGGTTGAACAGGTAACACTGGCTTGAAACGTTCTCTAAAGCTGCTGTGGTCAATCGTATCAAACTTTGGGATCTTAACTGCAGGCACTCTTCAGGTGAGAGGAGGAAGAGGAGGCAGAGCTTCCACCCAGGGGAGAATCCTGGGTAGACTTCTCATGTCCTATACCGTAGTGGCCCCCAACCTGTTTGGCACCAGAGACCAGTTTCATGGAAGACAATTTTTCCTTGGAGTGGGGCATGGTTTCAGGATGATTCAAGAGCATTACATTTATTGTATACTTTATTTCTATTATTATTACATTGTATTATATAATAAAATAAATGTACAACTCACCATAATGTGGAATCAGTGGGAGCCCTGAGCTTGTTTTCCTGCAACTAGATGGTCCATCTGGATGTGACAGGAGACAGTGACAGGTCATCAGGCATTAGATTCTCATAAGGAAGGTGAAACCTAGATCCCTTACATACACGGTTCACAATAGGGTTCATGCTCCTATGAGAATCTAATGTCGCTGCTGATCTGACAGGAGATGGAGCTCAGGCAATATAGCAAGTGATGGGGGACAGCTGTAAATACAGATGAACCTTCAGTCACTCATCCACTGCTCACATCCTGCTGTGCGGCCCGCTTCCTAACAGGCCACGGACCAGTACTGGTCCGTGGCCTGGGGGTTGAGGACCTTTCCTATACCTGAATGTCATCCCTATCTTCCAGTCTTCTGGTTCCCAATTCTGCACATCTGCCGTTAGTTAGCAAGCACATCCCATCTGAGGCATCATCGCTTACCTTGCTCTGTCAGACACCCAGTAGAGAAAAGTAAGGGTAGGGAAGAGCGCATCTTCTTAGTTTTCTAAGTTCTCTTATTGGATCAAATCCCCAGGGTTTTGTAGCCTCACTACTAGTAACATTTGGGGCTGGATACTTCTTTGTTAGCAGGGAGTGGGGGTGGGCTTCCTGTGTATTGAAGGATGTGTAGCAGTATCCCTGGCCTCTACCCACTTGATGCTAGTAGCACCGCCAACCCCCCAATCCAACTAGGATGTGATAACCAAAACTATCTCCAGACATTGCCCATTGTTTCAGTGCTGGGGCACAGAGTGTAAAATTGAGACAATATTTGTTAAGAGGTAACTACTTACTTTGTTTGACAATGTATTCAAAGACACCGTTTATTTTAAATGGTTAAGGATATAGCATTTTATGTTTTACCTTTTTATTGAGTATTTCCTCTATGATTTCAAGCCTTGAGAGTCTTCCTTTTTATTTCTTTTGAGATGGAGTTTCACTCATCACCCAGGCTGGAGTGCAATGGTGCGATTTTGGCTCACTGCAACCTCCGCCTCCTGGGTTCAAGCAATTCTCCTGCCTCAACCTTCCCAGTAGCTGGGATTACAGGCACCCGCCACCACGCCTGGCTAATTTTTTGTAATTTTAATAGGGATGTGGAATTTCACCATATTGGCCAGGCTGGTCTTGAATTCCTGACCTCGAGTGATCTGCCCACCTTGACCTCTCAAAGTGCTGGGATTACAGGCATGAGCAACTGCGCCCAGCCTTGAGGGTCTTCTTGATTCCGTAACTTGGAAATATTTTTCTAGATTATTTTGTCTGGTTTGAAAGCAGTTTTTTTTAAACTGACCTCTATCTTTTAATGCATAAGAATAAATATTTTAGACAGAGTATGTGGTAAAGATCTAACCTTCCTATTTTCTAAACACAGTGAACTGTCTGAAAGTCATTGCTTTTGAATTGTAAGTTACTTCCCTCACTCTGCTTGTAGTATTAGTTGCACAAAACTTTTCCCACATATTTATAAGGATCCCTGAATTAAAGGAATACTGAATGACTCTAATACATGATCAGGAAAAGGATAATGTCTGCAGCAGTCAATGAAATTACTAGACACAGTGATGCAGACAGGGAAGGGAGGTTGGCACATGTGAGGACATTAGCTATTTGGTCTCAGCTTAAGCCACAATTGCATTAAAAATCTTTATCAAAGCATACATTTTTAGGGGAAATGAGACTTAAAGAATATAAGTAAAATATTAATATATTTTAGTTAATACATTATGGTTAATAATAGTACAACTATGAATAATTTTATTTTCTTCTTCTGTTCTGTAAGTGCTAAAGTTTTTATATGTACAGTACTACATTTAACAAGTATCTAAATGAACACACAAACACACACACATACGGTATCTAAGAGATAGCAAATAAGCGAAAAGGAAATCACAAGAGCCCCCCGGTACCTGCAGGTGGAGGTCAGTGTTCCTAGGCTGATCATTCAACGTTGGCTGCCATGGGTCTTTGTTCTTAGAGGCCACGGATGGAGCCACTATCTTCCTCCTCAGCCTAGTCAGCCTAGTATCTGCCCATTCCTAGAGTGGGGGCTTCCTAGAATGCGAGGCTGGAGTCTTTTCTAGGAATGAAATTTTTAGGGTTTGCTCTTCCTCATAGGTCAAAATACCAAATTTTATGACTCTCCTAACTTTCTCCTGTGGACCCCCACTTATGGCAGGGGAAAGGGGCTTCTAGTGGCATGAGGTGCCCGGGTCTGACTGCCTCATTCTCTAGTCTTCAGCCCCCTCTCCACCCCCTCTTTCTCCAGGCGATTCTTCAAGGATATGCCCCACAATGCCCTTGACAAGAAGTCCAACTTCGAGCTCCTAGAGTAAGTTCTGGGATCACCTGCCTCCCCTCCCTTCCTTTCCCTCCATGTGTCCTTTTCCTCCTCACCCTCTCCTCCACCCCTCCCCAGACCAGAGCCACACAGGGCCCATCTCCAGGTCCCAAAGCCTTCTTACCTCTTCCTGATTGGCCCACAGTCCTGGGGTAGGGGTGAGGGGGAGTCACATGTTGTCTTTTTCTTCTTTCTTGCAGAAAGGAAGTGGGGCTGGACTTGTTTTTCCCAAAGCAGATGCAGGAGAACTTAAAGGTGAGAAAACCAATGGGTGAGGACCTCTTTGTGCTGATTCCCACGACTGGAGTGGAAGGGTGAGGCTGCGGATACTCAGAGAAGCCAGGGCATCTGCGCAGCCTTGGATATTTGGACACAGGACCACTAAATGCACCCAGGGGTCCTCTCTCTGGGTGGGAATCCAGCTGTGACATGCCTGGGCTTCTACTCTGCACTGGGGCCTTATCAGCTCTGTGGCCTGAGCGCTAGGAAGTTGCTACCCCCTGCCCCCTACACCTCACTCATACGGTTATGGGGAGTCTCTCTTGAGACAGTGGGTATGTGTTTTAGGTCATAGATCACAGCTGCTCTTGGGGCAAAGGCCCTCGGGACCATTTTCGAGCAGTGGGCAGTCTCTCGGTGAGACCCTAAGGGAAAGAGTGAGAGCTGGGAGAAGCGGGCCTCCCTCACGCTGCCCTTCCCCTCCCTCAGCCCAAACAGTTCCGGAAGATGATCCAGCAGACCTTCCAGCAGTATGCTTCACTCCGGGAGGAGGAGTGCGTCATGAAGTTCTTCAACACCCTCGCAGGCTTCGCCAACATTGACCAGGAGACCTACCGCTGTGAACTCATTGTAATGGCGGGCTCTTTTGATCCTCTCCCTGACCTGGATTCCAGGCCTCTCAGGAAAGGGGGGGTGCAGGCAAGGAGAGGCTGCAATCGCTGCAGATTCTCAGGCAGCAGGACCCCGCTAACCTGCTGACACAGAAGTCACAGGCATCACCTTGCCTGAAGTTGGCGCTAAAATGTTGGCCTCCAGCTCTGGAGGAGGGGGCAGGCAGGACAGGAAAGAGGTCAGGAGGGGAAAATCAGTATGGCCAGGGTTTTGGGGGAAGGAGCTAGAGACCCAGGAGACAGTAGCCTGTGTCTAGCTTAGGGAGCTTTTCTTCAAGTTTCTGAAGAATGGGGAGGGCAACTCTGGGACAACAGTCCACTCTCCTTTTATTCCAGCAAGGATGGAACATTACTGTGGACCTGGTCATTGGCCCTAAAGGCATCCGCCAGCTGACCAGCCAGGATGCAAAGGTAGAGACCAGCTCCAGGCGAGGAGATCTTCCCCTCTCTGCTGCCTCCCCGCTGTCTGCCCCTTTGGGTCTTCTTGTCCCCATTGATGAGAGCAGAGTCCTCCTAAGGCCATGCCCTGGCATGAGCAGCAATGTAGAGCATTTAGAGACGGCAGCGTGGGGCAGATGGCTCTTTACATCCCCATGACTGTCATCTGCACAGAGGTGGCAGGAGGGGTAGACAAGGCCGCCATGATTACTCTCCGAGCTGAGCAGTGTCGCTCTTTCAGTGACAATATGGGACATGATACCCCTGGAAGTCAGGGGACCTGAGTCCAGTTATGACTCCACCACCAGCTCGACACTTGACCTTGAGCAAGTCTTGGCTTTCTCTAGACCTCATTTTCTCCTTGCCATGGGAAGGGCTTGGTCTAGATGAAGCTTGTGGTCCCAGGAGAGCTTTGAATACAGCCCAACACCAATTCGTAAACTTGCTTAAAACATGGTGAGATTTTTTTGTGTGTGCGATTTTTTTAAGCTCATCAGCTACTGTTAGTGTTAGTGTCTTTTATGTGTGGCCCAAGACAATTCTTCTTCTTCCAATATGGCCCAGGGAAGCCAAAAGATTGGACACCCCTGAACTAGAAGATCCTTCTAGGCTTAATAGTCTGATTCTCTCTTCATCTCCCAGAGAAACTCCCAGTTCCTCCTCACCCCAACTCCCCGATTCTGACCAGTCTGCACAGCCCAATCCTAGCAGTGGGGTGGTCTGAAGCTCCCGCTTCTTTTCCCACAGCCCACCTGCCTGGCCGAGTTCAAGCAGATTAAGTCCATCAGGTGCCTCCCGCTGGAAGACGGCCAGGCAGTGCTGCAGCTGGGCATTGAAGGTGCCCCCCAGGTGAGTGTCTCTGGGCACCTGGCAGCTCTGCAGGGGTTCTCACAGCAGATTGGGAGCTCTTGATCAGGCCAAAAGTCCATGGCACCCAGGAGGTCAGGAGCTTCCTGGCTGTGGGGATCGTGTTAAGAAAATTGCACCAAGTTATTGGACGAAAGGTACCAGGATGGTGATCAATTGTAAGAAAATTTGGGAAAGAACTTTTGTAATGTCAGGAAAGGTCTTCAGGTGGTGGAATGTTCAAGGTGACCAGAAATCGGATATAAATCACAGGCCTAAGTTTTACCAAGAGAACAATAATGCAGAAATCAAAAACATGGTTTTTTGTTTGTTTGTTTGTTTGTTTGTTTTTTGGCAGTAAAACAGGCTGTAGGGCATTCATCTCTCTCTCCTTTTGTCCATCTGGGCCCCTGCCCCATTGCCTCCCTCTTCCCTTCCCTCCCCTCCGCTCCCCTCCCCTCCTCTCCTCTCCCCTTCCTTTCCCTTCCCTTCTTCTTTTCTTTCTTTCTTTCTTTCTTTTCTTTTCTTTTCTTTTTTTTTTTTTTTGAGACAAAGTCTCACTCTGTTGCCCAGGCTGGAGTGCAGTGACACAATCTTGGCTCACTGTAACTTCTGCCTCCTGAGTTCAAGCAATTCTCCTGCCTCAGCGTCCTGAGTAGCTGAGATTACAGACGCCTGCCACAAGGCCCAACTAATTTTTGTGCTTTTAGTAGAGACAGGGCTTCGCCATGTTGGCCAGACTGGTCTCAAACTCCTGACCTCAGGTGATCTGCCTACCTCAGCCTCCCAAAGTGCTGAGTTTAGAGGTGTGAGCCACTGCGCCCAGCCCTTCTTCCATTTTCTCAGTTTCTGCTTCTATTTGTTGAGCATCTACCAGGCATCATGCTATGTACTCAGAGGCTGAAATGAGTGAGGCCGGGGACTGGCCTTTGGAGAACGTGGACATACAGGTGAAAGGGGTGATAGAGTCAGCCTGGACTCCAGGACAGGGCCCCAGGGGAGAGGTCCAGACAGCATTGGCATCGAGGCAAGGGTTGTAGCAGGGTCCTGCTGTCTTCTTCTCAAGCCCTGGGGGTAGTTTCTAGCCAGGGCTCTGGGGTCTTACCCTTGGCCGGTCTCTGCTCTGCAGGCCTTGTCCATCAAAACCTCGTCCCTGGCAGAGGCTGAGAACATGGCTGACCTCATAGACGGCTATTGCCGGCTGCAGGGGGAGCACCAAGGCTCTCTCATCGTCCACCCTAGGAAAGGTGTGTTTCATTTAAACATAAAGTGACTGGACCATGGATGGCAGCACAGCCAAGTCCCCAGAGGGAGAGGGGCAGAAGCTAAGCCACTGACAGATAAGTGAATGAGGAGGCTTCCCTGACAGCCCACAGGAAGCTTCCATGGGCCCCTCTTGGGCTGTAAGCCCTGGCCAGTCCACTACCTGCAGACTTGCTAGTCAAGGTCCACGTAGAGGCAGCTTCTGGAGGAGGGGCATGGTAGCCCCAGCAGGCTCAAAGCCATTGCTAGAACAAGGCTGGTCCCGCCTGTACGTGTCTCCATCTTGGGGTCAGATTCAGGAAGTAGGGATCCCAGCTGGAGCACGGAAAATCTGGCCCAAGGCAGCCTCCAAATAGGATTTCAGTTCTGGCCCAAGGCCTCCCCAGCTGCCAGGCTAGGAGAGAATGGAATTGGGGGTGGGGTGGGGTGGGAGGAGAGTCCCTTGTAGGAATACTGAGGAGGTCAGTCACCCACCCACGACCCTGTGTCCCCAGTTCCAACCTCCTCCATCCTCCTCTCTTCCTAGATGGCGAGAAGCGGAACAGCCTGCCCCAGATCCCCATGCTGTGAGTATGGTGGGGTGCAGAAGACAGGGCCCTGGGCTCAGCCAGTGCTGCAGAGAGGAAGAACAAACTAGGAGTCCCCACCTCCACAGTTTCCTGCTTTCGGGCCCAGGAGAACAAAAGGATGATCTTTTCCTCCCAATAAATACCTGCAGGAATATTCCTATGGCTTCATGCCACCTGGTGTTATCCTGGGGGGTCACTGCTGTCCCCAGGCTCCAGTCCCAGGCAGCCTGGGCTGTGCTCCCAGGTCCTTGCTAATCTGAACAGACTGCTTCTCCGCAAGGGGTGGGAGGAGAGGGCAGGCTGAGACTGCCCAGGGGAGCATTGCAGGGCTCTGAACTCACCTGGCTTCTGCCTTCTCACCTCCTACAGAAACCTGGAAGCCCGCCGGTCCCACCTCTCAGAGAGCTGCAGCATAGGTGAGCCGCCCGCCGTGTCCTCGGCCTGCTCCAGTTGCCTCCCATCTGCTTGCTCCTCACTGCTTGCTCTCATGATATTGTCAAGGGCATCCTCCAAGTTACAGAACAACAACTCTCCCCCATAGCTTCTCAATGATGGCTTTAAAATATCATGAATTGTCGTAGCTTCTGTGTATTGAGTAGTTAGTACATGGCACCATGTTTATCTTAGGCAGCTTGGGCTACCATAACCAAATACCGTAGACTGGGTGGCTTAAAACCAGAAGACTTTATTGCTGACAGGTCTAGAGGCTGGAAGTCCAAGATCAAGGTGCTGGCAGAGTCTGCATCCAGTGAGTGCTTTCGTCCTCATCTGCAGATAGCTGTCCTTTGACTGTGGGCTCCTGTGATGGAGAGAGAGCACTGGTCTCTCTTCTTCTGCTTATAAGGGCACAGATCCCATCATGGGGGCTCCACCCTTATGACCGTACCACCTCCCAAAGGCCCCACCTCCTAATTCCACCCATCACCTTGGGAGTTAGGGCTTCAACACAGGAATCTGGGAGGTACACAAACATCCAGTCCCTAATGGTATTAAACATGCAACAGGTATTATTTGATTCAACCTTTACAGCATCCCCCAGGATGCACTTCACAGAAAGGGAAACTGAGATTGAGGGAGACGAACCAACTTGCCCTGAATAACGCAAGTCAGGCAGCAGAGAGCAGGCGCTTAAGCCGAGATGCCCTGGTCTCCGTGGCCGCTGTGAACCCTGGGGTGGGAGGTAGGACAAGCCTGGCTGCTCCTCCTGCCCCCTTGGCCTCCACTGGCCTCCAGCAGGAGTCCCACACCTGATTCCTGGCGGTGCTCACTGAGAGCATCTTGTCTATGGCTTGACCTCTTCCTGCCATTCCAGAGTCAGACATCTACGCAGAGATTCCCGACGAAACCCTGCGAAGGACCGGCGGTAGGTTCCCGACCCCCCAACCCCCCACAGCGATTGCAGTCAGGGCCCTGTGACATCACCACAGGGAACGATCTTTTCCTCCTTTATCCTCCCTTCGTGTGAGGCTTAGATGGTGGCAAACCTGAGATGCCTTGGATTTGAAAGCTGAGATGCTTTTTTTTTTTTCTCCCTATACTGATTGATCTTTTTTGTGCCCATGGAGCTGTGTGGGGATTCTAATAACTCGGACCTGGGGCCCAGACTTCAGAGGGAGCAGGGTGATTGCTCCTCCCTGGGTCTGAGACGATGGAACATTCTAGACCCCTGTTTCCGCAGCCCAGCCCCTGGACCTTGGCTGAGGTGATGTTGGTCTGGCGATGCCTGGCTTTACAGCCTGCAGACACTCGGGTTCCCCGGCAGATGCCACTGGTCTCTGTGCTCTGCGACTGTTTTCTCCATCTGTGCAGGTCCCCAGTATGGCATTGTCCGTGAAGATGTCGTCCTGAATCGTATTCTTGGGGAAGGCTTTTTTGGGGAGGTCTATGAAGGTGTCTACACGAATCACGTGAGTTCCAGGCTCTTCCCTGACGCTCGTCTTCCACGTGTCTGTAGGATGAGCCAGAGCTCGAATCTGAGCAGGATGGAGTTGGCGCAGACTTCATCCACTTGGAGCCCTTAGGGCTCCTTGTCCACAGGGCATGGCAGTATTTATTAAATACTCAGAGAATAATGGAGATGAGTCATTTCCAAGAAGGGCAGCAAAATACCAGGGATGGAGATACAGGCAGAACCTGGAGAAGGGTCACTGATTCTTGGTAGAACACAAAGCAGGCGGTGGGACAAAGACCGTTCTCAGAAAAGGCGAGGCAGGATCTAGAGTTACTGTCAAGGCCTCTGACGGGACAGGGCAAGGCTGACAGCTGTGGTCACGCTGCTAGCAGGCCCAGGAGAAAGCCCAAGCAGAAATAAAGAGGCAGCAAGAATGTAAAATCTAATGATAATGAGCAAGAGAGAGGCCCAGCCCCCACACATGATAACGACCTGCAGGTGGCCCTGGCTTTGGGCAGCTCACACAGCCCCTCAATCTCAGCGTCCTCAGCCAGATGGCCAGGGGCTTGTACCATTTGACCACTAAAGCCCTTTTCACTTCTGACAGACCCTGATCAAGAAGAAGGGGGGCAGGGAAGGAGAGGAGAGGAAGAGAAAGAGGAGAAGAAGAGAGACATAGGAGAAAGGGGCCTCAGCTGGCAGGGATGTCTGCAGGAGGCCATGGGGAGGCCGGGAGGAAACACTGCTGAGCGCTGGGCTGGACCAAGGGTTTCTGAACACACTGTTCTTGCAGAAAGGGGAGAATATCAACGTAGCTGTCAAGACCTGCAAGAAAGACTGCACTCTGGACAACAAGGAGAAGTTTATGAGTGAGGCAGGTAGGGACCTCTGGGACCCACCAGGCCTCCAAGATGGGAGGGGCTCGGGCCCGGGAAGGGATGGGGGAACAGTGCAGTTACCCATAATGGAGGAGGGCTCCCGTTCCCCCAGCTGGAAGAACAGAGGCCTTTGCTGAATTAGACCTTTGAGCTGTTCCACCTGTCCCTCTTGCCTGCCCCCCTCCCCCCACCACTGCAGTGATCATGAAGAACCTGGACCACCCACACATTGTGAAGCTGATCGGCATCATTGAAGAGGAGCCCACCTGGATCATCATGGAATTGTATCCCTATGGGGAGGTGAGCTGGAGGTGGCAGAAGAAGGACCCTGTGGTGACAACTGGCCGAAGTCGGGGGTGGGGGGGCATTCAGAGCACAGCCCCCTCCTCCCAGCTTCCTGTCTTCTGTATTCAGTTGAAGCAAGCCAGAGGCTCTATTTGTCAAGGAAATTGCTGGAACATTTTGCTAGCTTTCCCATCACTTCCAGGGAAGGGTTGGGGACTGCCAGCACCCAGCCCCCTGGCTCCATGCTGGGACCAACCAGGGGTCTTCATGGTATCTCCCCCTTCCCGCAGCTGGGTCACTACCTGGAGCGGAACAAGAACTCCCTGAAGGTGCTCACCCTTGTGCTGTACTCGCTGCAGATATGCAAAGCCATGGCCTACCTGGAGAGCATCAACTGTGTGCACAGGTAGGGTAGAGGGGCGGCCGGCAGCGTGGAAGCCAGGCCTTCACCAGATCCTCAAGGCATCCGGGTGGAAGCAGGGCTTGGGTGTGACAGAGCAGAGTTGGGATCCCAGCATTGGCCCTGCCTGTCCCGGCAACTTCGAGCACTTTAGCAACTTCTCTGACCCTGTGTCCTCATCTGTAAAGTTGCAGGCACTGTGTATACCTCATGAGGTTGTTAGGAGTAACTCTGAAGTCCGAGGTGTCTGTCTAGAGCTCAAGACCTTCCAGAACCTCCCCTGCGAGTGCCAGGAAATTGTCCCCAAACTTGCTCAGAGCTCACTCACTTCCAGATCACCAGCTTGGTGGCACGTGGCCCGGGAAGAAGGGACTGGGCTGGAGCAGGGCCAGGAAGATCCCAGAGTCCTGCCCTAGACACCACCCTCGCCCCTGGGCTGCTGAGTCCAAACCTTCCTGTGGCTGTGGAGTTGGCCCCTGCCCTACCTGGTTTTGTGCTCATTCCTTGCCATGAGAACCTGACCCCCAGGGGAGTCAGTGGTTGGCCATTTCTCGCCATTGATGTTGGCTATATGGCCTTGTGTCTGATTCTGTACAAAGCCACATCAGGATAAAACTCTGCATTCATTCATTCATTCATTCATCCATTCATTTACTCATTCATCCATCCAACATATATGGAACACATCTCAGTGTCAGGCACTGGCCTAGGCTCTGGGACAAAGTTGTGACGAAAACAAGCAAAAATCTTTTTCCTTGTGAAGCTTACCTTCTAGCACAAGGTTCACACTGGAGACATCAGTTGTCGGGACAAAGGTGATGGGATGAGAGATTTGTTTCTTTTGTTTGTTCATTTGAAGCTGCCGTGCTTTTAAGTCATCACCTCAACTATAAAAACAAATGCTAGGGAGTGGAGCCTGCCTATAAGAAGCAAGCAGGCAAACTAGATTGGGGTTGGGAGTGATGGCAAGAACACAAGGTAAACTGAGTCAGCAGAGTGTCTCCTGGGAGGAGCGAGAGCTCAGCCCTGGACTGGCCTACCTGGGTGACACCCTTTTCCACCAGTGACCTGCTGGGTAAGTTCCTTCAGCTCCCTAGGCCTGGTCTCCTCCCCTACACCTGGAGGTCTGAGGGTCTCTGTTATGACCCAGGATATGTGAAGCCCTTGTGCGATCCTGGTATCTTCAGTTCCCCGTCAGTTAGCTGTGCTGCTGCCGCTGCTGCTCCTGCTATTCCAAAGGCCTAACCAGTCCTATGGAAATGCAGACGAGAGAGAATAACTGTATCCAGGGAAGTAGTTGGAGTTTATTCTTGGAGAATCAACAGGTGACAGCCTCCCAGGCAGGGGGGACAGTGTAGGCAACAGCACAGAAGTGGAAGGTAGCAGATCCCAGGGACCTGAGCCAGGCTTCGAGCTGGAGATGTGTGAGAAGGGGTGACGGAGACAGCCCGGCAGTGAGAGGGAAGGAGATGGCCGTGCACCTGCGTGTATTGGGGTGCAGAGGGGCCAGCTGGGCTCCCACCTGTGCTGTGCTGCAGCAAGACCACTCAGTGAGGGCAGTGACCCGCAGGAGCTGCCCAACTCTGCTCTGGAGGCCAAGTCCCTGGGCTGCACTATTTGTCTCTCTGTCCATCTGTCTGTCTGTCTCTCTGAAGTGTCCCTGCCCTCATGGAGGTGGGCAGGGCCTCACCCTGGTCTTGGCGCCCTTCTTCCAGGGACATTGCCGTCCGGAACATCCTGGTGGCCTCCCCCGAGTGTGTGAAGCTGGGAGACTTTGGCCTTTCCCGGTACATTGAGGATGAGGACTATTACAAAGGTGAGAGGGGCTTCCTGGCCTCTGCTTTGGCCTTGGAGGGGTTGCTGAAGTCAGAAATTCCAGAAAAAGGAAATCTACAGTTGGACAGCCCAGGCTAAGGGTCTCCAGAAAGTAGCATGCATTTCTGGATAATTCTGATCTTTCTTCCCTAAAAATCAATCTCTTTGCCCACCCAAAGCCTCTGTGACTCGACTTCCCATCAAATGGATGTCCCCAGAGTCCATTAACTTCCGACGCTTCACTACAGCCAGTGACGTCTGGATGTTTGGTGAGTGCTGATTTGGGGGAGGGCATGAAAAAGGGTTCAGATTCTCATCTCTGAACCAGGCTAATGGGGTGGGTGCAGGGAGCAGGGGTCTGACCCCACCCCTCGTTCCCAGGGTCCTGTTTTGCTTTGGCCAATGAGAAGTCTCAGAGATGGGGAGAGGCCAGTGGGAGTGGGGTAGGGGGGTGATCCAGGCTAAGGTCTGGACTGGACTGTGCAGGCTCGTCTTCCTGGAAGAGGCTCTTGTGGGATGTGTGTTCCACCTGCCAGCCCCAGATACTAAGGTGAAACTCTGTGACTTGTTCTGAGAGAGGTGCAGGGAGGGGAGAGAGCAAAGGCAGGTGTAGACAGACAGCCCCTTCCAGAATACCTCCTGAAGACCATCTCACTTCATTCTCCCACAGCCCTGTAGAATATTATTGTTACTCTCATTTTCTAGTTAAGAAAACTGAGGCTCAGATGAGTCAGGAGCCTGCCCGCAGCCACACAGACACCAAGCGTTGGTGTGAGGCTTCCAACTCCAGCTTTACTAGGGAATGGCTCCCCTCCCATCTAAGAGAAGGCGCTTGTGGTCCCAATGACATGCCATGACTGCCACCTCTTGATCCTGCAGCACCCTGACACGGGTCTAGGGAGCAAGGCCCTAGGTCACTACCTGCAGATGTAGGTCACTGGACCCTCAGGCGGGCCACGATGGTGGGCAGGACCCCGGGGTGCTGGTTGGAGAGGCAGGACCATAGGAGCTACTTCTGGCTGAAACTGAGCAGTAATGGCGATGGTGCTCTCCAGGGTGGGTGGGACTGGTCTCCCCCAGGCCGGGGCCTGACGCTGTCTTCCACCCCAGCCGTATGCATGTGGGAGATCCTGAGCTTTGGGAAGCAGCCCTTCTTCTGGCTGGAGAACAAGGACGTCATCGGAGTGCTGGAGAAAGGGGACCGACTGCCTAAGCCCGACCTATGTCCACCGATCCTTTATACCCTCATGACCCGCTGCTGGGACTATGACCCCAGCGACCGGCCCCGCTTCACCGAGCTGGTGTGCAGCCTCAGGTGAGCATGGAGTGTGGGCTGGGGGCTAGAGGTTGTGCCCCACCCTCCACCCCCAGAGGTACCAGGGAGCAAGACCAGCCACACACAGAGAGGTTTGCACTGCATCTCCCTAAATGAGACGGGCCAGGGTCAAGGACAGGAGGCTGAAGCCAGGTTCACTGTCAGATATGAGCTCAGAGATAAGGCACCCCTGGGGTAGCCTGCTCATCTGGGCGTCTGTCAACATGGAGCACAAAGCCTTGTTCTTAGGATGTGCTCAGAAAATATTTTCTAGGTTAGAATCAAAAGCCTGAACCAGACTCTCATTGAAGTGCCTGTGCTCTTTACGGTGTTGGGGATGCCACCCGCTTCCTCTCGCCTCTCCTCTTGACTTTGATCTTTCCTCCCAGATACAAAGAAGGGAGTGGTGTTTGACCTGTTATCAAGAGTGTGACCCAGGGGCCACCTCTGCCTTCTGAATGGGGGATAAGGGACCTGAAGGCCCGTCAGTGCCCAAAAGCCATCATTGCCTAGGGCTGGGGAGGTTGCTGGGGAAGAAGGTCATGTGTTTCGGAGGTTCAGCATCCTCCAGTTTTCTTGGTGGCCAGCCTGCCATTAGCCCTCCTGTGGGAAATCTGACTTCTTTTTGGCTTCCTCTGTAATGGGAGTCAGCCCTTTCTATAAAGGGCCAAATAGTAAATATTCAGGGCTTTGCAGTTTATGCAAGTCTCTGCCAAAACTGCTAACTCTCCTAGCTTAGGCAGGAGACAGTGTGTCATGATGGGAGTCAGTTCCTTAGGGAACTCAGTCTCCCATCCTGAGACAATTCCTCTGTGATGGGAGTCAGTTCCCTGGAGACCTCAGTCTCCCATCCCGAGACAATTCCTCTGTGATGGGAGTCAGCCCTTTCTATAAAGGACCAAATAGTAAATATTTAGGGCTTTGCCATTTACGCAAGTCTCTGCCAAAACTTCTGACTCTCCTAGCTTAGACAGGAGACAAAACAGCCATAGACAATACTTCGATGAATGGGTGTAGCTTGGCTCCAGTGAAATGCCATTTATGAATGCTGAAATTTGAATTTCACATAATTTTCTTGTGTTGTAAATGTTTTTCTCCTTTTAATTTTTTTAGTTATTAAAACAATGCAAAAACCATTCTTCCTTGGGGGCCATGTAAAAATAGAGGAAAGGCCAGATTTGTCCCGTGGACTCTTGTTTGCTGAACCCTGCTTTAGGGAGTCTGGAACTTGACTCAAAATATTGTGATTTTAAATACTGTAGTCAACATGTTCCCTTGTTTGATTTTAGGACAAGAAAGCACCCCCTGAAAACTGCCTGGTGGGGAGGTACCCCAGGGAATGCCGGCAATGCCCAGGCCTGGGGCATTCAGGGTGACCCGGCACGTTTTACACGGGTCAGGGCCTTCAACATCATCCGCAAAACCTCTGGATTAAAAGGCCTCCCTGTTCCTGCCTATCCCTTCAGTGAGCCTCCCAGTTAATTCTAGACTCCTCTGTTGGTCCCTCGTGTAAGAGACTTGAGAAGCCAATGGGCTGCAGGATGAAAGTATTTGAAAGATGGAATCTAGGAGGGTGAAAGCTTGTGGGGGATGGCGCTGGGAGTCCTCATTCACTCTGAGGCCTTGAGAGCCACGGGGAGCTGTGCAGGCGCCTCTCCTGGGCTGAGAGGTGTTCCCATCAGAAGCACCGGCCAGGCCCCCCCGCCACCACAAGTGGAGGTGGAAGCAGGTTTCCATTGCGATCTGAAAAACCCTGAAAGACTCAGAAGACCCCAGGATCCTCTCCTGGCCACCACTGACACTTCCTCCTTAGAGTTCAGAAGGGCTTTGGTCAGTGGTTTCTAATTGTTCCAGGGAGGGAGGAAAGGCCCTTCCAAGGTCAAATTTTGAGTGTCTCTGTGTAACAATAGTTATATTTTTAAAATCTTCTGCTGAACAAAATGTAGTGGCCTATATAATGCATTTTTATTATATAGAATAAAATGCATGCACATTTGAAAATATAGTGTCAGGTATCTCATAGTATCACATAGTCAGTAGTATGTAATACTTGGTACCCATATGAATGTGTGGCTTCATAGCAGTAATAGTTCCAGAGTCCTCTGGGGTGTGTGGTCCCAGGTTAGGACCACTGGATTGGGTAAGAAAGGTGAGAGGCATGCACAGGGCTAGCCTAAGAGTGAACCCACACCCTTGTCAGCACACAGCAGGGATGCATTGGGAGATGTTTCATGAGGTATAGGAGATGTGGATTCTAGGCCAGGGACATGAAGTTGGCTGGGACTTTGGAAATCTACATAGGGATTCGGGGCCAATCACAAGCCCAGGAGGGCACAAGGCCTGGGAGTGGGACGGCAGTCAGGCTCCTGCTGTGCTGGGACTGGTTCTCCAAGGATGGTTTTCCACCTTCGATCCATTCCTGTGATCCTCCACCTCAGTGTGGCCTCAGGGCCCAAATCCAAGTCTGTCTCAGGGGCTCTCCCCAGGCCACTCTGCAGGGGGGATGGAAATGTAAATGGGACCTAGCAGCCTTGCCCAGGCCTCTCTGGGCTTCCACACAGTACAGAGAGGAGCCCTAAGGAGCATCTGGCTTTGACCTTGTTTCTCTCCCCGTCTGACCTGACTCCCTGCAGTGACATTTATCAGATGGAGAAGGACATGGCAATGGAGCAAGAGAGGAATGCTCGCTACCGAACCCCCAAAATCTTGGAGCCCACAGCCTTCCAGGAACCCCCACCCAAGGTAAACCAAGCCATGGCTTCGTAGTTACTGTGAGTCGAAGCAGAGCCAGGTCCCTGTCGGATCCATGCCCCTCTTACTGTGCAGGCAGGATACCCCCTGCAGCCCTCTCTCAGTCCTTCACCCAGAGTCCACCAACACTGTCAGTGTGTTTCTTCAGTGCCCTGGCAGGTGGACTTTGAAGCAGCAGCCACCTTGTGGGACAGCTGGGTCAAGAATCATCCCTCAAAAGTGTCCCATGAGAGGCTGGGCTTCTCTTCTAGGAGTTTTCTTAGGAACAAATGAGATCCCCCTGAGGATGCATAAATGGGAGTGCTCTGGATCTTTTAGGTCTAGTACCCACATCTATGCCCCACATGGCCACCCTGAGCTCAGGAGCCAAGGCCCCATTGCCATTAGGTGGGTGGGTCTGAGAGGCCATGCCTGTCTTAGTCAACTGGAGTTGCTGCAGCAAGATACCACAGACGGGTGGCTTAAACAACAGATGTTTATCTCTCACAGTTCTGGAGGATGGGAAGTCCAAGATGAAGGTGCTGGTGTCTGGTGAGGGCTCTCTGTCTGGCTTGCAGACATCCACCTTCTCACTGTGTTTTCACCTGGCAGACACAGAGTGGTCTTTCTCTTCTTATAAGGGCACTAATCCCATCATAGGCTCCATTTTCATAACCTTATCTAACCCTGATTACCTCCCAAAGCCTGCACCTCCTAAATACTATCACATTGGGTGTTTAGGCTTCAATCTGCAAATTGAAAGGGGGGACAAATATTCAGTCCATAGCAATGCCTGATTCTATCTAAGACCTTTTCTCATTTGTGCCTCTTGCCTGGCATGTCCCACCCTTCCCCCCGGGCCTGGCTCAGTGTTCATCTCCTCCATGCAGCTTCTGTGAGTGTCCGAGCCCCTGATGAGGTGAGCTGCCACCTCTGCATGCCTGTGGCTCTGGACCTCTGACTTGTTGGGTACTCCCATGTATAGGGAGGCCACACATGCACTGATCATTAACCCTCCAATTCGCGATAGCCCCAGGAGGGTGCAAGGTGGCCTCTTTGTACCTGCCACCACTCAGCAGGTAATTGGTGCTCAATAAATGGATGCAGGCCAGGCGCAGTGGCTCACACCTGTAATCCCAGCACTTTAGGAGGCAGAGGCTGGTGGATCACCTGAAGTCAGGAGATCAAGACCAGCCTGGTCAAGATGGTAAAACCCCATCTCTACTAAATAGAAAAATTAGCCGGGCGTGGTGGCAGGTGCCTGTAATCCCAGCTACTTGGGAGACTGGAGCAGAGAATTGCTTGAACCTGGGAGGCAGAGGTTGCAATAAGCCAAGATCGCCCTGCTGCACTACAGCCTGGGAGACAGAGTGAGACTCTGTCTCAAAAAAAAAAAAGTGGATGCAAAGTGAGTTTCTTGACAGCTTTGTTCCTCAACTTTCCTTCCTTTGGAATGAGCCTGAGGTGTCTTCGACCTGACCTTCCCCTTGGTAAGTTGTGTTCACTCAAGGAGAGGGACAGAGACTGACCCATCTGTGTTCTCTCTCCAGCCCAGCCGGCCTAAGTACAGACCCCCTCCACAAACCAATCTCCTGGCTCCGAAGCTGCAGTTCCAGGTAAAGATAGAACGAGATGGTGGGAAGTTTGGGTCTACCTCTCATCCAGGTCCTTCCTGAAACTCCATTCCTTTGTCTTAGAGGACCAGCAGTCACCCATTTGGGTGATGGAGATGGCCTAGATTGCCTCTTTGGTACCCAGAACAGAATGTAGACTCAGATCACAAGAACTAAAATGCAGTTCTCCCAGGCTGTGCTCAGCTAAGACCTGCCTTAAGCCCCATCCCTCTGTCTACAGTGTCTGTTGCTCTCTGTGCCTTCCTGCTGCTCTCTTGCCCATCCAAGGCCTCCCTGACCTCCTTCCCAGAAGTAATCCCAGGGAATGTTCCCCAGCAAATGGAGTAACTCCATGGGGCTCCCCAGAGAGGCCCCATCCAGAATGTGGGTGGCCATTGAAGAGAGAGCAGGGTTTTACCTGTGCTTTCTGCCGGCTCCATTATCCCCAACCATGACTCTTGCCCAGGCTGTGGGTCACTGACGGTTCTTGTCTCTTGCCCAGTTCTGCGTCTCTCTTGCCTCTGGGAGAGAGGGAGTCTAGTCTCCTGTGTCTTCTCTTGGATCTCCCAGTTTACAGTCACTGCTCAAAAATGGAGCCCCTCAGCCACTAGAAATAATGTCCATTTATTTGGTGCCCTTTATAGAAAGGTGGCGTCCCACAGTCCTATATTTGTTCTCAAGGAAATGCCTGAGTGCCAAGACAAGACCATCCAAGGACTAATAGATAAATCCTCTCCATGTGAAGAGAAAGCCTGTTTCAGAAGGTGAAAGCATTGTCCTTAAAGAAACAGGCCAGGAGCGGTGGCTCATACCTGTAATCCCAACACTTTGGGAGGCCAAGGCGGGTGAAGCATGAGATTAGGAGTTCAAGACCAGCCTGGCCAATATGGTAAAATCCCGTCTCTACTAAAAATAAAAAAAATTAGCTGGATGTGGTGGTGCTTGCCTATAGTCCCAGTTGCTCGGGAGGCTGAGGCAGGAGACCTGCTTGAACTCAGGAGGCAGAGGTTGCGGTGAGCCAAGATCACGCCATTGCACTCCAGCCTGGACAACAGAGCAAGTCTCCGTCTCATAAAAAAAGGAAAGAAAGAAATATACCCTTATGTGATATTTAAAACAGGGGGTTAGGTGTGGTGGCACATACCTGTAGTCCCAGCTACTAAGAAGGGTAATATGAGAAGACTCATTGAGCTCAGGAATTTAGAGACCAGCCTGGGCAATATACTGAGACCCCCATCTCTAAAAACAAAGAGCAATAAAATAAAATTGTGATAACATTATTTTTTAATTTAAGAAAAAAATTCAAGCCAGGCATGGTGGCATGCATCTGTAGTTCCAGTTACATGAGAGGCTGAGGTAGGAGGATTGCTTGAGGACAAGAGTTTAAGGCTACAGTGAGCTGTGATCATACCACTGCATCCCAGCCTGGGCAACAGAGCAACAGCCTGTCTGATTTTTTAAAAAATAATTCATACATATTTCTCTAAATCTCTGCATTAGCCACATCAGTCGGTTTGTAATGCAACTGAAACATAACTGTTTTCTAAAGAGTCCTGAGGGAGGAGCCCTGGTCTCAGTGGGTCAGTAACCAGCGTGGACCCCACTGTATGCAGAGCATCATGGTGGGGAATGTTGAATGAATGAGAGGCCGCTCTGCTCCACCATCTCTCTTGGAAAAATGGAAGGCCCACGTCGTGTCCTTTAGTAACTCCTGGAGAGCAAGCCCCATCCCCCATGGTGCCCATGCTTGGTTTCTTTGTGCTCATGTTTGTAGCAGCTGATTGTCCACCTTCTTGCTTTGTCCCGTGCCTTGTGCTTCTTTGCTTTTCCTGAATAGGTCCCTGAGGGTCTGTGTGCCAGCTCTCCTACGCTCACCAGCCCTATGGAGTATCCATCTCCCGTTAACTCACTGCACACCCCACCTCTCCACCGGCACAATGTCTTCAAACGCCACAGCATGCGGGTAAGAGGGCTCTGCATGCTGGTCCCTGCCCAGACTGAAAAGGCTGCTGGAGGGAGGTGGCCAGGGACACTGGGAACCCCATGTCTTCAGCTCAAGAGGGCCCTCAGTGCTCCCATGCACCAGTCAGGCCACCAAGGGGGGACTCTGTGACTTCCTTCCCTTTGCAAACGCATCAGAGGCTAGGGGCCAAGCCAGGCCCTGCTCTGGAGGACACTAGCTGGACCTAACCTGCCCTTGACCATGCTGGTGCTATAGCTAGAGAGGTACAAATCTCTCCCTCTCCTAAGCCCCAGGGGTACGGGGATCTGTGGCAGCATGAAGGCTCCTAGGCAGAGTGCGGCACAGCTTAGTGGTGCCGGAGAAGTGGTGCTGGAGTGTAAAGGACCCTTCCTACCTGACGGCTTTTGGTGCGAAATCTCTAAGGAAAGACTTCCTCATGGCTGCTTCCCCTTCGGCTTTTGTTCAGGCTGCTGCTGGGTGAGGAGTTCAGGGCTGGTAGGAATACAGGCTCATTAACTGGCTAGAGCGGGGGCCTAAGCCATCTCCCTTATCAGCTGTTTGTCACTGGGTATTGTTAACTGTGGGTGAAGCCCCGAGTGCTTCATGGCTGCCTTCTGATTGTCAGCTCTTATGTGAAAAAGACACTTTTGCTTATAACCAGTTGCCCACTGGTCACCAGTCACCTTCTTTCATAATATGGTCCCTAGTGGTCAGTTGCCATGAACTTGATCTATTTTATTAAGCCAACTAAAACGGGCTAAAACCCTTATTTTAGCTCTAACTCTGCATACATGCATAGTATTTCAGGCTCACTAAACGTAACAAGATTTTTTTGAAAAGAATTAGATGCTTATCATAATATATTTGGAAGATGTAGGCAAGTAGGTTAATATTACTTTCATGCCATTATTCTTAAGTTAGTAGAATTTTGAAATGAGCATGATAACTTAGAATTCCAGGCACCAAGATTAAGATTTATTGTGAAATAAAATTTCCTCTGACCTACCTCATTTTTCTCTTTTATATTAATTTAGCCAATTTCTGTCTTTGCATGCGCTTAACAATAAGAAAACTACATTTTTAAGCATGTGCGATAATTTAGGCTGTGTTCGGTTCCCCACCCTCCTGCCTTTGACTCTCTATTCATGATTGATTGTTTTAGCGAGTTTTGCTTTAAATTGTGTTATTCTAGAAAGATGCCATTTTGCACATTTGAGGGGTAGCTTGCCTTTGTCCAATTCCTGCTTCTTCGCAAGGACCTTGTTCAGTTCCATAAAGAGATTGTGCAGTAGGAAAAAAGACCTTTTGTGTCAGGGCTTTAGAAGTAATTGCCATAGGAAAATCTGCCTAAAAGAACATAATGAGCACGTCTTTAAATAAACAAACCCCAAAAGGTTAAAAATATAAGCTCCATTTTATGACACAGATCAGAAACACTGAGAAAGTCTTTTTCAGGTAGAATGCTGAGAAGGTATAATAGGCTCTTCACAAAGCATTTGGAAGCATTTAACATAAATTCAGAGGTGGTTTTCCTAGAAAAACAGTTTTTCTACTGCGTGGCTCTATAGCCTGACTCATCAGGGAGTCTGTGGGATGCCATACCAGCATAGGGATGGCAGCAGTCTCTCTCTCGAAGACCTCGCAATTGAGCTTTAAAAATAATATAATTCAAGGCTGGACGTGTGGTTCACGCCTGTATTCCCAGCATTTTGGGAAGCCAAGGTAGGTGGATCACTTGATGTCAGGAGTTTGAAACCAGTCTGGCCATCATGGTGAAACCCAGACTCTACTAAAAATACAAAAAATAGCCAGGCATGGCGGCATGCACCTGTAATCCCCACTACTCGGGAGGCTAAGGCAGGAGAGCACTTGAACCTGGGAGGCAGAGGTTGTAGTGAGCCAAGATCGCACCACTGAGCTCCAGCCTGGGCAACAGAGCAAAACTCTGTCTCAAAACGTAAAATAAAATAAAAATAATGCAATTCAATAAACACTACGAGTTGCTCTAATCACTGGACACTGTCCTTGGTGCTGAAATGGGGAGGCTCTGCCTTCAAAGAGCTTACAGTTGACCAGAAGGAGCAGACCGGGTACAGGCTTACCTGCAATGCAAGCCAGAAGGTCATGGGTATAACAGAGTGGGAGTCCAGAGAGGGGAATAACCCCTTCCAGCTTCTATTTAAAAGCTGGGCCTTGAAAAATGGGAAAGGTGTGGACAGGAGGAAACTGAGATTCAGGGCACGGAAGAGGCCGAGGCTTCAGTAGAAGCCAAGACTGAGTGTTGGGAAACCACAGGACAGGTGCAAGAACTGTTAGGCTAGAACAGGAAGGGAACTTGTGGAGGAGAAAATAAAGCCAACAGTTGGGTCATAGCCAAATTATGGAAGGTGCTACAACTTAGGAGAGTTATTTTAAAACACCATGAGTACCCGATTCCTTTTAAGCATAGAATATAATTAGCAATGTAAGTGTCCATTACCTAGTAATATTGGAGGTGAATTTCAGCAAAACCAACCCCAAATATATTTCATTTTTTAAATGTTCATTTTCTCCTTGAGTTTTATTATAAAATTGGAAGGCATCAGAATAAGCCTCCTAATCTGAGTTTGTTAAGATACATGGTAAGATCAGGCCTGGGGCATGCTAACTATTTTAGTGGTGGGATATTCTCTTAACACTTACAAACTTACAAATACTTATAAATACTTGTAGAATTTTCTTGACTCTGGTAACTCATCCTACTGGTATTTACCATACTCTTCTTCAACCCAAACATTTTTCTCACAACCAGAAATCCCTAACTCTATATTTAGAACTTTTGACACTTAGTTCTTGTTTGTTACTATTTGTCAACAGCTTGGGGCAACCATGTCATTGTGTCTTCAGGCATTGACATTTAACTGGGAATTTTCATACCCTTAAAATGTCCTAATTTTGAAGTATCAGCCTCTGATAAACAAAACCAATTTTATTTTTATCTATCCCATGATTATAAAATACTCCTAGATGCTGGACTTTGTTTTCCTAAAATAAGGTCTAGCTCAGTGATTCTCAGCTAAGGTATTTTCCCTCCGAGAGGAGGTTTGACCATATCCGGAAGCATTTTCGTTACCACTGGGGATGTGCTATAGGCATGTATTGCGAGAAAGCATACTGCAATATATGGTAAATCGCCCTGGAAATAAAGACTTATCTGGCTCCAAATGTCAATAGTCCTGAGGTTGAGGAGCCCTGGTCTAAATAGTATCTACTTAACCCCATGAGAATAAGAGCAACGTATATTTTAATAGCACTGTCCTCCCAGCATCCAGCCCTGCCACATAGTAGTGCTTTTAATAAACAATTGGTGAACAGATTCATTACTGTTTCATCAAGAAACCTAATTTGTGGGGAAACGTGACTGGGAATTAAGGTCAGTAATTGAAGCTCAATGTGCACTAAGAAAAACATCCCAATATAACCATTTTTAAACCATATTGTAATGTTCAAGTGTGTTTTGTAGGGCTTAGTGAGGAAACCCTTTTAAGAGGCTTGGTAGGGATTACTGATTGCTAAAAGTAGATAGAGATTATTGTTAGCATCTTCTGCAAGTGACTTGTATGCAAATAGCCCCTTCAAAGGCAAGGAACTGAGGGACCTGCTCATTTAGATGTCACAGAGGATCCTGCCCCAGCAAAGGCAAATCCTGGGCTTTGTGCAATCAAGAGGATACCAGTAATATTCCGCCTCCCTCTGTCGAGGAGGCCAGGGTTATCATGTGCAGCTGAACAAGAGCAAAATAGTTTAGAGGCACTGAGCAGATGATTATACAAATGAACCGTGGGGTAAGATTGAAGGAAAATAGGAGGACGTGCAATCCTTTCTGTTTAGGAACTAGTAGCTAAAACTCTGAATGGGTCCAAAGCCCTAGAGGTAAGTTAAAGCAAGAGTTGGGTTACTACATCCAGGGAGAGGAAGCATTTATCTTCTCTCTATAGAGCTATATTTCTTTGAATTTTGTTCTTCTTTTTCTCTGTTCATGCATTTCTTCTAATCGTTGGTTAAATAACCAAGCTATGATTCCATTTATCTTATCTCTACAGAGCTGTATTTCATGAAATTTTGTTCTTTATTTTATCTCTTAGCTCATGCATTCCTCCTAACATTTTGTTAAATAACCCAAGCTATTATCTTAATAAGAGGATGTCTTAATACAAAGGCATGATTGGTGCGTGCATGCCGCTGCTCCTTCTCTCAGGCTCTGCTCATTCATGGACACAAGTGGGACTACACACCGTCAGGCTAGAGGCAGCACCACTGTCTCTTGAAGCTTCTAGACCTGCTGCCTTGGCGCTTAGGTGGAGATAGATCGAAAGGGCATGATGCTATCCAACAAAGCAAAGCCATCCCCTGGGAAGCCCTCAGATGCTTTTAGTAGATTTTAAAATAGATTTTAATTGACTTTAGTAGGTTTTCTTTTTAAAATCTGTTAAATGACAACAACTGTCACAAACACCGAGATAGTAACAGCAGGGCAGTCACTTGATAAAATCTCATGAGCGGATAGTGTGATCATTTGAATACAGTGCATGTTCAGCAATGGGTTCTCGGGTTTGGTATCACATTGCAGCACAGGCACATGCTCGGGCTGATACCCAGTAACTGTCTGCACATATGGCTGGGGGTTTAAGAACAAACGTAGGAGAAAAACGCAGGTGTTCGGGGCAAGTCTCACGGCTGCCATGAGGTTCTTCAGAGGACTGTCCCTCCCTGAGTCTGACAGCAGCGCTCATTGCGTCCTCTCCCTTCTCTCTGCCATCCTCCCAGGAGGAGGACTTCATCCGACCCAGCAGCCGAGAAGAGGCCCAGCAGCTGTGGGAGGCTGAGAAGATCAAGATGCGGCAAATCCTGGACAAGCAGCAGAAGCAGATGGTGGAGGACTACCAGTGGCTCAGGCAGGAGGAGAAGTCCCTGGTGAGCACCCGGGATGTCTGTACCCTGCACCCATCTGTGTCCTCTTCCACCTCCCCAGGTGGCTGGGGCAAGGCTCCCCTGCATTCTTGGTGCTTTCAGCTCCAGAATTCTAAGTCCTCCACTCTCGTTTCTTTCTCTGCAGGACCCCATGGTTTATATGAATGATAAGTCCCCATTGGTGAGTTGCCAGGAGAGGCCTCTTCTTTCGTGCCAAGGCCTGGGAAGGCCCCATCCACCACAGGACCCCTGTTGCTCCCGCCCCTGTGCCTGCCCAGCTCCTCCTGGGCAGTTTTCCGTGTTGGGCGGGTGTCATTTCCTTTTCTGCCAACCTCTCCATGGCCCTTTTCCTCAACTCTGCTGTAATGGAGCCCTTACCGCTGGCCGGGGCCCTCCACAGGGCCCCTCAGCTTCCCAGAAAGGTCACTTTGGGTTAGGAGCCGCTCCTAGAAGCACCCCTGACCCCATGACTGTAACAATCTCTAACCACACAGTGAAGGGCTGGGGAATGGGAAACAGGGGAGGGGGTTGTCTCCAGAGCCGCATGAGTGACATCGATGTTCTCTTTCCTCCTTCCTCCAGACTCCAGAGAAGGAGGTCGGCTACAGTGAGTGTTCCTGCCCTTCTTCGGGGGGTTTCCACTTGGCACCTTGTGCAGAGCCACCGTCCTTGCCCACCACCCAGGGCAAGGAGCAGCAGAGTCTGTCTGCGTTCCCTGCCTCGTCGGCCATGATTTAATTCAGAGCCTGTGGGGTGGGCCAGCTGCCGCTCTGCTCCCTCCACCCCATCCCTCTCCCTGCCCGGCGCCCTGCCTCCTTTCTCTCAGCAGCCACATCCTCAGGCCCCTCCTCAGGTCATCCCCCTCCGGCATTTGTTTAGAGGAGTTGGGAATTCTCTCTCCCTTTTGATTTCCTGCTCTGTCGGAGGCTCCTGTGGGGAAGTTAAGCAGTGCTACCTGCCTCTCAGCTCAGACTCATCTTCTGTAGGCCTAAGGACAGAGAAGAGAAAGGGGGAGGGGCAGCTGAGCCACAGGCTCTCTCTGGAAGCCCACGTTGAAGGCAGGGAGGGAACAGCCAGCAGTGAGCCTGGGGCCTGGAGAGGCAGTGCTGAGGAGGAGGAGGAGGACGATAGCAGTCACAGAGAACTGGACGCAAGTCAGACCTGGCCCAGGACCATTTATTATCCTCTGAGGCACAGGGTGGATAGGTAACTTGTCCAAAATCACACAGCTAATAATTAGCAATGCTCGCATTTGGACCCAAGCCTTCTGACTTGAGGATCTCTTCTGAGCTTACCCTGTTATCTTACAAATGAAAATTCAGGCCCTAGGAGGGTGAGCTGCCTGGGGTGGTGACAGAGCTCTCTGGTAGCAGAGGTGAGAATAGAAGGGCAGGTGTGATGCCTCACCCCTGTAATTCCAGCACTTTGGAAGGTCAGGAGTTCGAGACCAGCCTGGCCAACATGGTGAAACCCCATCTCTACTAAAAATAAAAAAGAAATTAGCTGGGTGTAGTGGCAGGCACCTATAATCCCAGCTACTCAGGAGGCTGAGGCAGGAGAATCGCTTGAACCTGGGAGGTGGAGGTTGCACTGAGCTGAGATCACACCACTGCACTCCAGCCCAGAGTGAGACACTGTCTCAAAAAAAAAAAAAAAAAAAAAAAAAAAAGAGACAACAGCGCTGTCCCTGACTATTGCAAAACCAGGGAGCCTGCCCACTTCCTGGAATTATGGTTAATTTCCCTGAAGTCTCCTGGTGGTAAAGGGGAGGGGGCCCATTTGATGTCAGCAGGTACAAAGGGAAGAGTTGGGGTGCTGAGAACTGCCCCCCACTCACTGTTCTTTTTATTGCAGTGGAGTTCACGGGGCCCCCTCAGAAGCCCCCAAGGCTGGGCGCACAGGTATGTGTTGGCTCTGCTGAAACTGATGACAACTCAGAGAGAGTTGAACAATGCTGAAGAGCACAGAATACGAAAGCTTCAGTCTCAGACAGAATCCAGTTCAGAGTCCTCATTACACAGATGAGCCCCAGAGATGGGGGTACCTTGCCTAAGACCACACAGCTAATTCATGAAAAAGCAAGAGGAAGGACCAATCTCCCACCTTCCGTACCCCTCCCAGAGCTCCCTGGTCCAGCCCCAGGGAAAGGGGTGTAGGCTCCCTCCCTCTTCTGAGTCTCCCCCTCGGTTTCCAGCACCCATTGTCTTTACAGCCATCTGGGGTGGTGCTGGCTTGCTTTCCTCTGGAACAGTGATTCTCAACCTCAGCTGTCCATTAAAATCAGCCTAGGAGCTTTGAAACTCTCTGCACAGGCCAGATGCCGTGGCT
The DNA here is from genome assembly GCF_048565385.1 of Saimiri boliviensis. Taxonomy (NCBI): domain Eukaryota; kingdom Metazoa; phylum Chordata; class Mammalia; order Primates; family Cebidae; genus Saimiri; species Saimiri boliviensis. Next base: position 102,528,002 of record NC_133461.1, read on the forward strand.
CACACCTGTCATCCCAGCACTCTGGGAGGCCATGGCAGGAGGATCACTTGAGCCCAGGAATTCAAGATCAGCCTGGGCAATATCGCAAGAACCTGTCTTTATTAAAAATTAAAAATAAAATAGCTGGACTTGACGACATGCCTGATACTCAGGAAACTGAGACAGGAGAATTGCTTGGCCCAGGAGGTCAAGGCAGCGTGAGCCATGACCGTGCCATTGCACTCCAGCCTGGGCAACAGAGTAAGACCCTGTCTCTTTAAAAAGCCTGCCTCACCCCATGTCCCGGTGGTGGTTCTATTGGTCTGTTGTGAGACCACCACTAGTATTTTGTTAAGGCTCCCTGGCTGGAAACTGCCCCTGACATGGACAGGGTCGAACAACCCAGGTCAGGGCACTATCATTCTAGAGAAGGGTCCTTTCAAATCGAGCTGGTGGTGGAGTTGGCCCCAGTAGTGCCTCCCCAGGAGAGAATCATGCTATGTCCTGGCCCTCCCCGCCTCATCAGCCACCTGCTTCTCCTCAGTCCATCCAGCCCACAGCTAACCTGGACCGGACCGACGACCTGGTGTACCTCAATGTCATGGCGCTGGTGCGGGCCGTGCTGGACCTCAAGAATGAGCTCTGTCAGCTGCCCCCCGAGGGCTATGTGGTGGTGGTGAAGGTGAGAGCAGGGCCAGGTTGGGGAGGTGCAGGTGGCTCAACTCCACCCTGGAAGGAAGGAGGACTGTGCCTCCTTTTGGCTGTCGGGGAAGATCCTCCTAGAGCAAGCCGGCCTGGGGAGTTGAGTCCCAGGCCACTCGCGGGGGCAAGCCCCACCTCAGGAGAGCTCTCTCCAGTAGCCAGGAGTGGCAGCCATCCTGCCCCCTTCTCTCCCCAGAACGTGGGGCTGACCCTGCGGAAGCTCATCGGAAGCGTGGATGATCTCCTGCCCTCCTTGCCGTCATCTTCACGGACAGAGGTGAGTGTCCCATCCCAGACGGTGCCACAGGCTGTTGCTTTGCTCCTGCAACCCCACCTGTCCCTACTTATGATTCCATCAGAGGCTCATGAGGGCTGCCTGGACAACTTCATGTCTGTCCACTGAGTCCCTAGCCAGTGGGTTCTCTGTAGCTCATCCCATCAGCTACCACCAGAGGGCTCAGAGGGCACCCAGGAACCAGCCAGGTGCTAGGGAGGATTTCCTAATTCAGGTCTTAGATGATGGCAGTGAATTCTTACTGGGGTTATGCAAAAAGGGACACACCTTCTTTTCCCCGCTCCTATTACGTTTATTCTGGTCACTGTCTGTATGACAATTTGTGGATGTGTCAGAGAAATAATATTTAAGGTTTCTTTAATTATTTAATCTGATTAATGAAAAATGTTCAATGAAAATCAAAAGAGTCTTGGTGCTCCACCTTGAGATGGTGGCTGCAGTGGAGAGAGTCAGGGCCCCCAAACATGTCCACATCCTAAACCCTGGCACTGGGAAACATGTCACCTTTCATGGCAAAAGGGACTTTCCAGATGTGATAAAGTTAAGGACCTTGAGATGGGGAGATCGTGCTCCATTATTGGAGTGGGTCCAGCGTTGTCACGGGGATCCCAGGATCAGGGGTTCTGGTCTTACAGGGATCTCTGTGACAACACTGGCAGGTGTGGTGGCTCACGTTGATCATGCCAACATTTTGGGAGGCCAAGACAGTTGAATTGCTTGAGCTCACAAGTTTGAGACCAGCCTGGTCAACATGGCAAAACCATATAAAAATTAGCTGGGTATGGTGGCCGCGCCTGTAGTCCTAGCTGCTCAGGAGGCTGAGGTGGGGGGATTGACTGAGCCTGGGAGGTGGAACTTCGGTGAGCTGTGGTCACACCACTGCACTTGGCAACAGAATGAGACTCTATCTCAAAATCAATCAATCAATCAATAAGAGGGAGGTAGTGTGTGACTAGAGACACAAGGTCGGAGTGACAGATGTGACGGCTGGAAGGAGGCCTCAGGCCAAGGAAGGCGACAGCCTCTCAGAGCTGGAGAAGGCACAGAACAGGTTCTCCCCAGAGCCTCCAGAGAGAAACCAGCCCGTGGCCACCTTGACTTCAGCCCAGTGGGGACCATTTGAGACTTCTGCCCTTCAGAACTTTAAGACAATAAATCTGTGTTGTTTTCCGCCACTGCATTTCTGGTAATTTGTTACCAAAGCCATAGGCACGTGATACAGCGCCATAGATGTTTGTTGGTTGTCCATCTGGAGCCCTTTGGTCCCCTGCCTCCCAGTGGCCAGCCCTGTGACACAGATGACTACCACATCCCACCACTGTCCCCACTGTCAGTGGCTGCCCAAGGTGGGGGAAGGCAGGAGAGTTTGGGCCATTTCCTGGCGCCTCTCTGGGGGACAGTGACAACCCATACAGGAGCCCTAGGCAGAGCTGCCTTGTTTCATGTGAGAGCTCCTTACCCTTAGGATGCCGATTCATTCATTGATTCATCCATCCACTTCATTTGTAAATACTCTTGAGTGCCAGCTCAGAACAGGCACGCCTCACCTTATTGCTCTTTGCTTTGATTACACGTCCCAGATACTTCGTTTTTTACCAATTGAACATTTGTGGTAACCCTTGAGAAAGCCTATTGGTGCTATTTTTCTAATAGCACCTGCTCGCTTTGTGTCTCTGTCACGTATTGGTAATTCTCACAATATTTCAGACTTTTTCATTATGATTTCTGTTATGGTGATTGGTGATCAATGATGAGCAGTGTTAGTATTGTAATCCTTTTGAGGGGCCGTAAACTGCCTACATGAGACTTAGCACTGAATGTTGTGTGCATTCTGACTGTCCCTCCAACCAGCCATTCCCCCATCCTCTCCTTGGGCCTCCCTTTTCCCTGGCCCACAACAATATTGAAATTAGGCCAATTAATAACCCTACAGTGTTCTCTGAGTGTTTAAGTAAAAGGAAGAGTCGCCCACCTCTCACTTTAAATCAAAAGCTAGAAATAATTAAGCTGAGTGAGGAAAGCATGTTGAAAACCAAGATAGGCCAGAAGTCAGCCTCTTCTGCCACTTACACACACTGTGAATGCAAAGAAAAAGTTCTTGAAGGAAATTAAGAGTTACTCCAGTGAACACATGAGTGATAAGAACGTGAAACAGCCTTACTGCTGATAGGGAGAAAGTTTGAGTGCCCCGGATAGAAGATCAAGCCAGCCACAATATTCCTTTATGCCTAAGCCTAATCCAGAGCAAAGCCTTCAATTCTATGAAGGCTGAGAGGTTCTGGAAGTTGCAGAAGAAAAGCTGGAAGCTATCAGAGGTTGGTTCATGAGGTTTAAGGAGGGAAGCCATCTCTGTAACATGAAAGGGCAAGGTGAGACAGCACGTGCTGATGGAGAAGCTGCAGCAGGTTCTCCAGAAGACCTGGCTCAGATCACGGATGAAGGTGGCTCTGCTAAACCATGGATTTTTCAATGTCGATGGACGGCTTTCTGTTGGAAGCAGATGCCATCTAGGAGTTTCATAGCTAGAGAAGATGTCCATGCCTGGCTTCAAAACTTCAAACGACAGACTGACTCTTGCTAGGGGCTAAAGTGACTGGTTGAAGCCATACTTACTGGGCATTCTGACAATCTTAGGGCCCTTAGGAATTAAGCTAAATCTGCCGGGCATGGTGGCTTACGCCTGTAATCCCAGCACTTTAGGAGCCGAGGTGGGTGGATCACGTGAGGTCGGGAGTTCAAGAGCAGCCTGACCAACATGGAGAAACCCCATCTCTACTCAAAATACAAAATTAGCTGGATGTAGTGGGGCATGCCTGTAATCCCAGCTATTAGGGAGGCTGAGGCATGAGAATTGCTTTAACTTGGGAGGCAGAGGTTGTGGTGAGCCAAGATCACTCCATTGCACTCCAGCCGGGGCAGCAAGAGCAAAACTCCTCAAAAAAAAAAGGTGGGGTGGGGGGGCAAAATCTACTCTGCCTGTGCTCTGTAAATGTAATAATGAAGTTTGGATGACTGCACATCTGTTTACATCATGTTTTACTGAATATCGTAAGCCCACTGATGAGGTCTACTACTCAGAAAAAGATGTTGAAAATATTACTAACTGACAACATGTCTACTCACTCAAGATATCAGACGGAGATATAGAAGATTAATGTTTTCATTGCATCTCTTTTGCAGCCATGGATCAAGGAGTAATTTGTACTTTCAATTTCTGTTATTTAAGAAATACATTTCTAAAGCTATAGCTGCCATATATAGTGATTTCTCTTATGGATCTGGGCAAAGTCCATTGAAAACATTTTGGAAAGGATTTACCATTCTAGGTAATATTAGGAACATTTGTAATTCATGGGAAGAGGTCAGAATATCATGAACCATTTGGAAGAAGTAGATTCCAATCCTCGTGGATGATTTTGAGGGGTTCAAGACTTCTGTGGATGGCCAGCAGGCATGATGGCTCACACTTACAGTCTCAGCACTTTGGGAGGCCCAGGCAGGAGAATCATCTGAGGTTAGGAGTTTGAGACCAGCCTGGCCAACATGGTGAAACCCCATCTCTACCAAAAATACAAAACTTAGCCAGGCATAGTATTGGGTGCCTGTAATCTCAGGTACTCAGGAGGCTGAGGCAGGAGAATTGTTTGAACCCGGGAGGTGGAGGTTGCAGTGAGCTGAGATCATGCCACTGTACTCCAACCTGGGTGACAAGAGCAAAACTGTCTCAAAAAAAAAAAAAATAGTGGTATGATCAAATTCACATTTTAGAAAGCGTGAGGGGCTGTTGTAATGAAGGGAGGGTCAGGCTGGCCTTACACAGGCTGGGCCGGGGGTGGCTGTGGTGGCAGTCCTTGTAGACTTGGCTCCACCCTGCATGGTTGTTGCCCTCGGCCGCTCCTTTTGCTTCCAGGGGACTTCCGACTGCCTTGGCCAGCACACAGGCAGATACCTCTGTGGCTTCCCCATCCTCCAGGCATGGGCTTTGTGGCCCCCTCAGCCTCTGCTGTGTGATCTTTCTACAGATCGAGGGTACCCAGAAACTGCTCAACAAAGACCTGGCGGAGCTCATCAACAAGATGCGGCTGGCACAGCAGAACGCCGTGACCTCCCTGAGTGAGGAGTGCAAGAGACAGATGCTGACAGCCTCACACACCCTGGCCGTGGATGCCAAGAACCTGCTCGATGCCGTCGACCAGGCCAAGGTTCTGGCCAATCTGGCCCACCCACCTGCAGAGTGACGGAGGGTGGGAGCCACCTGCCTGCGTCTTCTGCCCCTGCCTGCCATGTACCTCCCCTGCCTTGCTGTTGGTCATGTGGGTCTTCCAAGGGGAAGGCCAAGGGGAGTCACTTTCCCTTGCCACTTTGCACGACCCCCTCTCCCTACCCCTACCCCAGGCTGTACTGCTCAGGCAGCAGCTGGACAGAGGGGACTCTGGGCTATGGACACAGGGTGAGGGTGACAAAGATGGCTCGGAGCGGGCACTGCTGCTGCCTGGCCACTCCTTCCTACCCCACCCAGTCCATGCAGGCGGGTCATGGGGGCGGGAGGGTCATGTGGTGCCCCTAGCTTTATATATGGACATGGCAGGTCAATTTGGGAACCAAGCTATTCCTTTCCCTTCCTCTTCGGCCCTCAGATGTCCCCTGATGCACAGAGAAGCTGGGGAGGAGCTTTGTTTTGGGGGTCAGGCAGCCAGTGAGATGAGGGATGGGCCTGGTGTTCTTGTACAGTGTATATCGGAATTTATTTAATGTGAGTTTGGTCTGGACTGTCAGCATGTGCCCTCCTGAGAGAGGACCTGGGACATAGTCCAGGAACAAGCTAATTGGGAGTCCGGGCACGGGATGCTGTGTTGTCAAACCAAGCATCGGGGGAAGGAGCAGAGAGATGGGGCCGGGACAGGACCTTGGGCCGAATCCACTCTCTTCCTGCCCCTTTCTCCTCCTCCCTCTACTCTCCCTTTCTTTCCCTTTTCTCTCTTTTCTTACTCCCCCCCTTTGTTCTCTCTCCCACCCCTGTTCTCATCTGCACCCTTCTTTTCTCACGTGTTTGCATAAACATTCTTTTAACTTCTTTCTATTTGACTTGTGGTTGAATTAAAATTGTCCCATTTGCTTTGCGGTTGGTTCTGTTTGTTTGACCTACCCACTGGGGGAGAATGGGGGACTGTGAGCCAGGCTTGGAAGAAACTGATGATGTTCACGCTGGTTGGAGATCAAAGCTGTCCAGCGCTGGGCATCGGCCAAGGAGGGGCCAACGGTGATACCCGGCATTGGCTCAGGGGTGTGCTCTGGCCCCTTTGCCCTTGCATGGGTAGTGGGGGGGTGACCCAGGACAGTACCCTCTATGGCTACATGAGGAATGCCATGTCATTTCTCCCCCAGTGGGGCCCCCAAACCACCCGGGCTCTGGAGGGGCTTGGGTGACCCCGGCCACACTGAGATGTGGCTGGCAAGGAGGGTGCCACACAGTTGAGTGAGCAGTAGATGCAGCTTTATTTACTCTCTTTATCACATGCAAGGTGGATGGGAGATGTGGATAACAGGAGCGAACATCACTGTCCCAGGACAGCGGGTCTGGGAGCCTGGACCTGAGAGCTCTGAGGCCTCCGAAGAACAGGTGGGAGGAGAGGGGAGGCCGGGGGCTGCGTGCACAGAAGTAAGACAGGAGCCAGAGACCAGATGAGCCATGAGCAGGAGGTTGTGGGAGAGAGGCGAGTTGTGGTGGGGCCTGGGCCAGGGTGTCAAAGGCAGGCAGGTGTCCCCTGGGAGTGTCAGGGAGAGACACTTCAGGGTTTGGAAGGAGGGGACCCCTAGGACCAGAAAAACTGGAAGCTCCCCCTGCTCAGCTTCCTGCCTGGAGCCTCCATGCCGTCGTGAGAACCCAGTGGCTATATCTGTTAGCTGCCAAGATCACACTCGGGTCTGGACAGAGCCGGGGAGAGGTCTGGTCCGTGATCCCAGGAGCAGCTGTTCAGCCTGGGCTTCCAGATGCTTTCCAAGGTGCACACACAGGCTGCTCTGAATGGTTCAGGGCAGGTCAACACACCTCGGGGCTCTGGAGGAGATGGGGCAGGCTGGGAAGGAACGGGACCACAGCTTTTGCCATCTGCACAGCAGTCTTGGGGCCCAAACAAGCCAGCTTGCTCTCCTCAACCAGTCAGAGCAAATGCCTTGAGTGCAGCACTCACCCTGCGCCATTCTGGGTGCTGGGGGTGGGAAAAGTAACAGGCAGAGGCCCTGCCCTTGAGAAGTTTAGAATCAAAGGAGCTAAAGGCAAAGCAGCTCCCAAGTGAGGCCTCCTTCTGATGGAGCCAGGTATAGGGAACGGGGTGCCTGGGGAGACGGGAACGGGAGGAGGGGAGGAGAGGAGGAGGGAGGAAGGGCAGGGCAAACAAGACGAGTCTGAGTTGGGTCAGGAGCAGCTCAGGATGGTCTTTCTTGTTTGGCCGCTGCATGTGTAGGGACATATGGAGCCCCCGCAGGCCGTGGCTCTCAGCTGTGCCAGACCTCCTGGGGTTTGCTGGTGCACGGCCACTTTGCAGCAAGGAAGGCAGGGGAGTGACGTCAAAAAGAAGCCTGGGGGCTCCAAGGTGCTTCCAGGTGGATGGGATGGCCCAGTCACCTGTATCCAACCATCCATCCCTCCCCTTTAGGGAAGATCCACCCCACACGCAGGCCCTGCCTCCCACTTACTCCCGTTTCCGGAAGAGCCTGTATCACTCCCCTGCTGGACCGTCCAGCTCAGAGCCCTGCAGACTTGGACAGACTCTGAACTTCATCCCCAGCCTGGCTTAGAGAGACCCCACCTGGCTCTCCAAGCTCCCACCTCTCCCGGCTGTTCTGGCACTTTGGGCTCATTCCCAAATCCAAACATGGTTCAGAGCCCTTCCACCCCAAGGAACCCTCCCCTTTGCCCCACGACCCCTCCTTTGAGGTCTTCCTTCCCTTCCTCATCACCCTGGCCCCAGCATCCCGCGGGTTGACTCTTCTGTCACTTGGGATCTGCACTGCTCCTCCAGGAAAATCTGACTCTGCTCCACTTGGTCACCACCATCTTGTGACCTTCTGCAGAGCCTCCCTAGCTCCTCAGCATCCCAAACAGAGCTTTTCATCTAGCAGGCTCTCAGCCCTGGAACAATCCTGTTAAGCTGGATGGAAGCCTTTGATGCCGGGGCCAGGGTCAGGACTCCACGGAGAGGCACCTGCCGACCCCAAAGGGGACACTAGAGGCAGCTGCAGCAGAGATGGTCAAAAGATGGTCAGCAGGGGTGCCCTGGGAGCCAACTCGAGAGAGGTGCGGTCAGATCATTCCAGCTAGGAACGGAGGCAGGAAGAGGCCAATGGTCCCCAGGAAACAGACGATGATAAACAGCCAGAGGAAGATCCTGTCGATGACCATGGCGACGTACTTCCAGTCCTCCTTCACCTGTGAGGAAGACAGCGCACAGTGACAGGGGCCAGCCCTGGGAAGCAGACACAGCCCCCCATGCACAGCCCCTGCACGGACGGCCAATGGGGACAGCAGCAACTGCCCCACAGAGACCCAGGGGAGCAAAGGTCAGTGCAGGGAGCCGGGTGACTGGAAGGGAGGGGACAATGAGCTGTTTCAAGGCTCCAGCATGCTCCCTTGGTGATTCCCCTCGCATCAAAGCCCCTCCACATGCCCAAACCTGTCCATAGTATGCTCCCCAGCTATAGGTAAAGGAGGCTAGAGGGATGCAAATGGCAGCAGGACCACCCCGGGGCACGAGTCCTCCTAGGGGCCTGCAGTGACATCAGTGCAACACCAGACTTAACTGCCCACAGGCTGCCACCTCACCCACCTGCTGGAGCTGGGGAGAGGGAAACAGCGAAGGTGGCTGGGACCCCGGGCAGGCTGGGGGTGGGGCGGGGGCTTTGTGGAACTTGGGCTCACAGCCTAGGCCAGGAAGCCTGGATTCCCCACTGCTCCTGGATTACATCATGATTAATTTTCTGATCTATTCATCAAGGCAAGGCCCAGTAATAACCTCCCTGCCTCTCATCCTTCCCTAGGCTGATAAGAATTTTGTGCTAGAGCAGGGGCCTGCTCACATAGCAATGGCAGAGGTGGGCTGGGGCAGGGGGCAGGGAGGGGCCGGTGCCATGGCAGGGGCCGGGGGGCAGAGTCCACCTGGTGAAACCAAGAATCTGCAGGATTTGTGGCTGAAGAATGAAGTTTGCAAAATGCCCAGAGCCCATGAACAAGGAGGTGGAGGAAGAGACCACCCAAGACAAGACAAAGGCTGCTACTGCACAGCTGACTTTTGGGGTCTCTCCTGAAACGTTCCCCCCACCTCCCACTGCCTCCAAAGCAATAGTGGGAGCTGGAGACCTCAGGGAGTCCCAGGGTTCAGCATCTGGGGTCCTCCCTCTCCAGCTCTCAGGCTTCCTGTTAGGCTGAGCTGCTCATGCCTGATCCCATGGTGTGTAACCTGCCACCTGCCAAAAAGTGTCCTCAAAGTGGCCAGCTACACGTGCTCTCTCTCCATTTATTCCTTGTTTCTAAGGACCATGACCAGGGAAGCATGTCCTTACAGGAGGGACCTGAGCTGCCCGAGCTCACACTCTGGGGTGAGGTGGTTCCCTGCTAGGCTGATGGGGCCACCCAGGCTGGCCCCCCTCCCAACCCCAACACACCGAAGAGTCAGCATCCTCGGACCGCAGGTGGTCAGCAATGTAGTGCACGCCTTCCAGTGCCTTCTGCATGTGGGGTGACAGCAGCGGCTCACCCTCCTGCAGCAGAGCTTCAGCCTTGGGACTTGAGGCCCCGGAGTGCAGGTGGTTGTGGCTGCAGAGAGTGCCCATGGAGGGGGCCATGTGACCTGCACATGCCCATCTGTCCTCCTCCTCTACCACCACCTCCTGCTCCTCCACATCCACATTGGTCTCCAGCCAGTGATAAGAAGGGCTGAGCTTCAGGCCTGGGGGATGGCAGAGCTCCAAGGGCGGTGGGGGCCGGTTCATCAGAAGCCACCGGGGCACACAGCCCAGAAGGGCCCCCCTTACCCAGCGGGGCATGGTGTGGGTGCTGGGGGAGCGGTGATGCACGTTCAGCACGAAGACGGTGATGACGATGGACAGGGTGACGAAGATCATGGTGAACAGCAGGTACTCGCCAATGAGCGGGATGACCAGCGAGGTGGATGGGATGATCTCGGTGATGAGCAGCAGGAAGACGGTGAGCGACAGCAGCACGGAGATGCACAGCGTGATCTTCTCGCCGCAGTCGGAGGGCAGGTAGAAGACCAGCACGGTGAGGCAGGAGATGAGCAGGCAGGGGATGATGAGGTTGATGGTGTAGAAGAGGGGCAACCGCCGGATGACGAAGGCGTAGGTGACGTCGGGGTAGATCTCGGCGCAGCAGTCGTACTTCTTGCTGTTGTAGGTGCCCGTGGCATTGACGATGGCCCACTCGCCGCTCTCCCAGTAGTCTTTCAGGTCCACTGTCTGCTCCATCTGCTCCAGGTCGATCTTGGCCTTGTCGTAGGTCCAGGAGCCGAACTTCATCTTGCAGTTCTGCTGGTCGAAGGGGAAGAAGGTGACGTCGATGCTGCAGGAGCTCTTGTAGATGGCCGGGGGCACCCAGTGCACAGTGCCCGTGGAGAAGAGGTGGGCCTTGGTCATGTGGGTCACTGCAAACTCCCCATCTGCACTGAGGAGAGGAGAAGAGCTGGGGGGACCCCTGCACCCCTACCTGCCTGAGCCAGCCTGCTCAGAGAGCCAGCAGCAGGGGTCCCCCAAGAACCGAGTCAGACCTGGCCACGATGGTGGGGTTTATTTATGCAAGTGTGTAAGTCTCCCCCAGCACACACAGGTATAGCTACTGAGCTGTCTTGTCAATTACTACCTTCTTAATTACAAAAGGAGGGATTGTGAGGAATAGAGGGAAGTACCAAGAATTCTAAAAACAACCACTAATAACATTTTGATGTTTATATATATAATGTAAAATGATTGTATATAATCTATCAATATATGACAAATATACAGCTTTGTGATCTGGGGTATATGTCGTTTGATTGCCTATTTTTATTCATGTAATATTTTATTTCGTTTGCAGTAAGGAAAGAGTTGAATAGACACAAGGCCAGCCATGCCATGTAGGAGATGGAGTTAGCACTCAAAGCGTCTCTTCCGAAGTTTGCAGGTTAGAAGTTTTTCAAAGGCAGTTTTGGGGGAGGGGTGGGTGTGGCTAATGTGCTTGCTGCTGATTGGTTGGGGTGGAGATGACATCACGGGGGGGGGGTCAGAGCTGTCCTGCGCACTGAAGGTTTAATATTTTAGAGTGATATCTGTGTGTCTGTTTTTCTTCCCAAGCAGATGGTGAGTCGGCCCCTCAGGAGGGGACTCCATTTCCACCTGGGATCATCCTTGCTCAGAAGAGACCCAACATCTTTGCGGGTAAAGGTACTCCCTTGAGTGTATCCATTTAACATGCGTTTTTGAGCCAGCCTTATCCACTAGGGCCTGTATCAGAACTGTGCAGAAGAGGAATATGAGATAAGGTCCCTGTCCTTAAGAGTCATGAGGAAATGAGACGTCTCCAGGAACCACTGCAACATCAGGGAGGCAGGTGGCAACACTAGGAGGGTGGTCCGGGTGTTAGTTACCTGGACCCTCTAGGGGGAAACTCCCTTCTGGAAAGTGAGCAGGGTCATGGAGAAGCCTGCCGAAGCTAGGATTTGGCTGAGAAATGGGAGGAGAACCTTCCAGTAGAGGGTCTCCCCAGGGACCAGGTGGGAAGTGCAATACTCACAGGGCGTGCTGGGGCTAAGAGTAGAGAGCGAGTCGGTATCTGGGGACTAGGCTTTCGAGGACCCACAAGGGGTCTGGGGACACTGGAATAATGGTGACCTGTCAGGCAGCACTTCCCGGAAACCGCAGTCCCTGATTCTGCCAGGAGGTGGCTCAGTGGGCTCCTGCTTTAGTCTTCACCATCGTCCCTCCCCTTCCAATTCCCACAGTCAATCCTAAACTCCAAGAAATCAGAAGAGTGCTTGGAAACACGGGGCTTTTTTTCCCCATGGAGTAGTTCCATGGTAAAGATATATGCAGGCTGGAAATAGGAACTTTGAAAGAGAGTAACAAATACCTTGCTTTAAAAAAAAAATTAATTTTTTTTTTTTTCTGAGAGTCCCACTCTGTCACCAGGCTGCAGAGCACGATCTCTGCTCACCGCAACCTCCATCTTCCGGGTTCAAGTGGTTCTCCTGCCTCAGCCTCCCAAGTACCTGGGAGTAGAGGCGCGAGCCACCACACCCTGCTAATTTTTGTATTTTTAGTAGAGACGGGGTTTCACCATGTTGGCCAGGATGGTCTCGATTCTTGACTTCATGATCTGCCCGTCTGGGCCTCCCAAAGTGCTGGAATTACAGGCGTGAACCACAGCACCGGCCAAAAGAATTTGTTTTAAGCATTTTGTTTTTCACACGCAATGACCGCTAGATGGCAACATGTGCTCATTTTGGGGAAGGAACGTTGCAAATTCTTTAAGGCCTTCCAGTTAACCTTGAGTGGGTATCTGGGTGGAGGGGATCCTTCTCTAAATGTCAGCAAGACTTTGGCTGGGAATTTTGTGCCCCCCAAAAATTTCTTGTAATAATCAAGTAACACTGGCTGAAGTCTTATTGTTAATCCTCAAACTCAAAGTCATGTTTGATGTAGGACTTTGCTCCTGACCTCTGCCACATGTACAGGAAGCAGAAACTTGAAGGATCCTGGGTGCCAGCTATGGGCACAGAGCTATCATGGGGTGGGGAGTTCGTGAGTCCCACAGCAGCGGCAAACACTAGGTACCTGCGGTGTGAGAGCTGCCAGTGTGCGAACCCGTAATAAACATGTGTTCGACAAAATGGCTTCAGTGAAAGGGCTTAGTTCTGACCAGAACTGGACGGTGTAAAAAACCCATCTGACCCATCTGAAGATGCAAAATCCAGAAATGGGTCGTTTTGCCTTTTATTTCATTCTTTAAAAATAGCGTTTCCAAAGTAGGATCAAATGAATTGGGAAGTGATGGACTAGGTGGGTGTCTTTGCTGCTGACCTTCTAATACAATTTTTTTAAATGCTATTGTGCTCTGCCATTTTCCAAAGGCCTTAGGCAGGGACGGGGGTGGGGGTTATGCCGTACAATGTTATCCTAAATTATTTGACCACAGAGCCCTTTTTCACACCTATTTATAACTCAAAGAAGCCATCCTCCTTACAGCCCCACCTTAGAAAACATTTTTAGATGAACATAACACCAACCATCTTTTCATCTTAACTTCTTAACTTCTAAGGGAAGAATTGCCTGATATCGAACACAGAAATGAGATTATAGATGTCTATTTATTCTATCAAAACTTTTTTTTTTTTTTTTTAGATGGAGTCTCACTCTGTCGCCAGGCTGGAGTGCAGTGGTGTGATCTAGGCTCACTGCAACCCTGCCTCCTGGCTTCAAGCTATTCTCCTGCCTTAGCCTCCCAAGTAGCTGGGACTACAGGCACACATCACCACACCCAGATAATTTTTGTATTTTTAGTAGAGACAGGGTTTCACCGTGATGGCCAGGATGGTCTTGATCTCTTGACCTTGGGATCAGCCGACCTCAGCCTCCCAAAGTGCTGGGATTACAGGCGTGAGCCACCACGTCCGGCCCAAAACTTTTTTTATTGATTTATTTTTGTCCACTGGGACTCTCTTCAGATTCCTCTACCTTCTACCAACCTCTTGTCACTGTGGTCAAAGATTGCTCCTTTTTAGTTTTGAAGACAACTGTAAAATAACATGATTGGGAGAAAGAAAACCACGGAGCAAGTCAGCACATGCCCTTTGAAGGTACTGGCCTGCCTGTCTGCACAACACTGCTGCCCTCACAACTCCAACCCCGCGGGATTGTTTTTTGAGCCTGCACCACATTTTTCAAAGAATACTCAGTATTGACAAATCTGTCCCTCTAACACAGTGCCCGGTGCTGATCCCCAACAGGTGCTCAGCTACCACTCATTTTGGTGTAGATGAGAACAAAAGGCAATAAATGAAGGAATGGGGAGGGGGAGACAACCTCCGCAGAGCAGTCATGAGGGAGGCCGAGGAAGCTGACTCCAGGGGCGCACCCCCGGCAGGGTCCTCCCGTCCTCTCCCCTCCCCGCCCCGCGACCCCAGTGGCTTCCTACTTGTTGTAGAGGACAATGTCTGGGATCCAGATCATCTCGGAAGGGACCCGGAGGGATGTGATGTTGCCGAAATCTGCAGGGTTCCAGCGCAGTTTGTGGTCACTCCATTCCTGTGTGTGGGGAGGGACTTGTGTCAACCTCGCTTCCAGGGAGCAGCCTAGGGCAAAGCTAGTGCAGCCTGGGGATGCCCAGACCAGAACTGGGCGGAACAGCCCCCTCGGAGCAGCCAGGGCTCCCCATCCAGCCCGGAAGAGTGGAGGGAGCTGCGGTGCTGGGAAAGGGCTCTGAGCAAGTAACCACCCTTGCCACTTTGCCCAGACGTTAGCTGTCCAGGTCCTGGGCACACGCAGGTCACCCTGGTCCTGCCTCTAGTCCTCGTGCTGTCTATCCCCGGCTGGACGACCCCGGTGGGCCACCTCACTCATCTCGAGTGAAGTCTCTCCTTTTTAGTGCATCACAATTGATGGTTTGTTTTACACTCTCCATCTAGGAAAAGCCTCCATGGGAGAGGCCAGCAGGGAAGGCAAGCAGGCAAGCAGAGTGGGTGAAAGCATCTCCCCATGTAGCAGATGAGCAAACGGAGGACCAGAGACAGGAGAATCAACCTGCCAGAGGCATACAGCGAGGCAGGGGAGTTACCTGGGGACCTTCAAGCTGTGCTCCCAAGTGCCCCGCAGGGGTCCCACCAGGCTGGGCCCCACCCCACCTCCACCAAGGCAGGTCCCAGGCAGCACCCCTACCTCCATCCGGTTCCTAGTCTCTCTCCATAGTCCATCTGTCAAGTTTCAGGTCCAACCAGCATTTCGAGGCACCCCTACCACACTGGGGTACATTAATCCTCCCAGGTATGTGGCAGTAGAATGTGTTATCCCCACTTTGCAGATGAGGAAACTGAGGCTCTGAGCGGTTACATAGCTCACCCAGTATCACTAGCCAATCAGAGGCATTGCTGATTGGCCTGACTCAACTCCAGTACTCCTTCCTTGCCCTGCCACCCCAACCCTGAAGCCCAGGCGACCAACCTCTGGGGACGATTGTGGCAACCAGGTTCAAGGCCTGCCTCCCTGCATACACACACGGCATGACTGGGTAGCTTCCAAGTTCCTGCTTCCCTCTGGCCCTCAGTTGGCACATCCGTAAGATGAGCCAAGTGACCCCTAACAGCGCCTAGGTGACGGCCTCAGAGGGAGGGAAGCCTCCAACCTAAGCAGGATCCATGCTCCCTTTCCTTAGTCTAACTGGGCTCCAAGACCATCTTGACCAGTAGTATACAACAAGATTAATGCTGGCCCGTGTCTTTTATTTCCTGTATCTTGGGTCCCTCACTCAGGAATCCCTGAGCCACGAGGCAAGAAGTCCGACTCCCCTGCTGGAGAGACCCTGAGGGTGCCTGAAGAGGGTGAGGGGCCCATCTGAGTCCAGCCTTCCAGAACCTTCCAGAGCCTTCCAGACATCCCTGCTAAGGGACAGATGTGTGAATTAAGCTGTCCTAGACCCTCCAGAGCAGAAGAACCCTCAGTTATATACCACCAAGTAATCCTAGTGGTCGCCATATAAAGCAGAAGAAACCGCCCATATTCCTGGCCCTAAAGCCGTGAGATCCAGTGAGCTGGCAGCTGCTGGGAGCCTGTAAGTTTGGGGTATTTGGGTGGCCGGCACAGACATTAAGCACTCAGCGTTCTCCTGTAGGAGAAGCCTGGGGCTTGGAGTCAGGAACAGCTGGGCCCCCTTTTCCAGCCCAGCTGCTATCTGCTTCCTGCTTTCCTGGGCTATAAAAGGGGCAGAATGAACCCCCCGTGGGAGTTTGGGGAGGATTCCCAAGTAGCAGGGAGGCAACCTTCTCAGGCACTAGACTCAAGTCCAGCCACAGAGCACAGGCCCTGTGGAAAAAGTCGGCTTTGGGAACACCCCACGTGGCACCTGCTTGGTAAACTGTGAGTTCAGGGTCTTGCTGTTCCCTGGTCTCTCACTAGCAAAGAAATCCTGGGGGGCTCTGGGGTCCACGGTTCCCCATCCCCTCCCGCCTGGACTGGAGGAGGGGCCCTCACCTGCTTTAGCCAGACATTGGTGGTCATCATCTGGTTCTTCTCATCCTGGCCCAGAAAGAAAGAGGGGCAATTAGAGGGGTGGGCCCAGAAGACAGGGTGGAGTGGGATGGGCTGTTTCAGACCCGCTGATCAGACGGACACCCCAAGCCCAGCCCACCTGACACTCACTCTGACACCCCCACCCTTACTCAGATCCTCCGGGGTCACACCGACACTGCTTCCAATCAATGCCCTCCTAGAAGGGGGCTCCAGAGCTGGGAGAGGGGAGGGCGTGGCAGCCCCGGGAAGAGCCATCCCCACCGCGACCCCAGGTCACAGCTGTGCGTCAGGGCCCGGATGGGAGAGACTAAGGGGCCGGGGAAGTGGTGGGTGGTCTGGGATCTCTTTTTCCCGGGACCAGGGATGGGAGGACAGGCGCACCACGTCGATGAGCTGAGCGATGGACAGCCCGAAGCGCACGATCACCACGTCCGAGGTGTTGGGCACGGGGCGCGCCCAGCGGTTGTAGCCCCGGAAGAGGTGTTTGAAGAGCCGGTCCTCAGCCTGGGTGTGGGAGCCTCCCTGCGGCAACGCGGTGGGGCTGGGAGAGGAGAGGGGGTCTACGGGAGCCCTGGAAGGTAGGTGCTTGGCTTCCTCTCCACCTGCCACAAATCAGAGCCATTTAGCCTCACTGAGCCTCAGTTTGCTTATCTGTAAAATGGAGCTGCTACTCCAGAACCTATCTCAAAACACTGTTGAGGATGGCAGATGATGGTGTCTATCAGAGCTGAGCACAGCATGAGCAGGCTGTGGGGTTGGAGCTCAGGAAAGGTCAGCTGCTTTGCAGCCTCAGAGAAGAAAAGAGTGGGAAATAGCACTGCCGGGTTTGGGGGGGCACAGCGAGAGGAAGGGCCAGAGGCTGGGAAGTGGGGAGAGCTGAATCTAGAGACAAGATTCAGCTCCACATGGAGCAGCCCCGTGGGGGCGGGGATAGGGAAGTGGGGGAGACACCTGGTTTAGGTGGGGGGCTGCAAGGAGAAGGGATTCGGCATTGCAGTGAATCTGACCAGGGGAAGCAGCCTCCCGTTCCCACCCACTTGTCCAATGAACCAGTCATGCTAGTGTGGAAATTGACTACTTTGGGAAGGTCCCCAATTTTTTCTTAAACCGCGGGATATTTGCTACTTCCTATCAGATAAGGCATTTCAAAATGTTTCTATGACATCACTCATGTCAATTTTCACTATGTTCAGCAAACAGCTTCACCCTTTCAGTGCTCTGCTGTTTAAGCAAGCCGAGAACTACAGCTCCAAATCCCAGAAAAACTTGTCAGCACCATCTGTGACAGAACGCTGTGTCCCGAGTGCCTCCTGTATCCTGGATGCTGGTCACAAACTTTTGTTTAATCCTCACAATAGGCCAGGGAGGTCCGCAACACTATTTGCGTTTTGCAGCTGAGGACAGTGAAGCTTGAAGACATTTAAGGTGACACAGACGCTCTCATCAGAGCTGTGACTGCCCCTCCACCTCTCCCAGTGGAACCAGCCACCTGGCTGATGGCCTCTGAAGTCCCCTGCAGCTTTGACAGTTGCAACGAGTCCACCTGCAGACTCCTCCCTAGAGTTTTTTGTAAGCCGACAGGTGTGAGATGAAGTCTTACAATGACAGGCGACAGGCACTCACCTGCTGGGATCAGAAAGAGCCACCATAGGCTGAGCTTCGTGAAGGACAAAAGCGCAGGACAGGAGGGGCCCATGGCTTCCCCTGAGCATCAGGAGGTCAGATCAGGGCTTTGCTGTGGTTGCACCTTGGACCGTGTCCCCAGCAGAGCTGCTGCTGGATTCTGCGAGGCTTCCTCTCACCACCAAACCTGAGCAAGCCCAAGAAAGGGCCCTTAGGGACATGTACTCTCGGCATAGACATATTTCTGTTTCTCATGCTTTGCACAGGCCTGAAAAGTGAGCAAAAGGCCCTCAGCAGGCCTCTCGGCAGTTAAGTGCGCCCTGGGCTCTCCCGGGCTTATTGAGGAATCAGCCTCTTCCTCCTTCTCCAGCGTCAGCCAGGGACTCTGCCCGAAGACCAGCCCTGACGTGCTGGACAGAGGGGGGCACAGGATAAGACTGAGGTCCCCATTGCTTTGCCTCCATGCTCCTCTGTAAAGTGTGGATAATTATACTGCAAAGAGTGGTTAATCAAAGAATCATGGTAGTATTCGGTACTATTCACAAGATTCAAAGGGTGGGAACAGCCTTTGGTCCAAACAAATGTCCATCAGCTGATGAACGGATGGACAAAAGGCAGTAAATCCTTACAGGAGAACATGATTCCACCATAAAAAGGACTGAGGCACTGCCACATGCCACAGCGTGGAGGAACCTCGAACGCACTGTGCAAAGTACTAGAAGCCAGTCGCAAAAAGCCACACGCTGAAGGTGATATTGTAAAATAGCTATTTGGTCTTCGATCCTGTTTCCTGGAATACAACTCCTAAGATAGTTGGAATCTCCAAAACGATGTCCTTTTGCATGACTGAGGGCTGGCAGCCCCTACGTAGCAGCAGGATGGGGCTAGTCACAGGGAGACCAAGGGAGCATTTAAAGGGTTGGGACTTTCAGCCCCGCCCCTCAAACCTCCAGGGACAGGAGAGGAGCTGAAGGTGAAGCTGATCACCAATGGCCACTGGGTTAATCAATCATGCTACATAATGATGCCTCCATAAAAACCATAAAGGACAGGTTTTGAAGAGCTTCTAAATGGCAGAACATTGGAGGTTCCTGAGGGGTGATGAGCCTGGGGAGGGTGTGGAAGCTCTGTACACCTTCCCACACCTTACGGTATGCATCTCATCACCTGTAACTTACACTGTCTCTTATATGCCAGTGTTTCCCTGAGTTCTGTGACCCACTCTAGCAAGTTAGTTGAACCCAGAGAGGGGATCATGAGAACCTCAATGTATAGCCAGTGGGTTAGAAGCACCAGTAAAAAACCTGGGACTTGTGATCGGCACTGAAATTGGGGGGCAGTGTTAGGGACTGAGCCCTCGGCCTGTGGGATCTGAGCTGTCTCCAGGTGGATGGTATCTGAATTGAATTAGAAGGCACCCAGCTGGTCTCTGCTGCAGAATTGACTGCCGGCTTGCGAGTGGGAGAAATCCCCACATCTTTGGGGGTCACAGAAGTCTTCCATGTCGATTGTTATGGAGTGAGAGCAGAGAAAAACAGTTTGCGGTTTTTTCTACACATTGTATGATCCCATTGATACGGGATAGGCAGAATAGGTAAATCTATAGAGACAGAATATAGTTAGTGGTTGCAGGGGCAGCGGGAAGGAGGGATGGGAAGTGACTGCTTAATGATCACTGAGTTCCCCTTAGCAGGGATAAGAAAGCTCTGGAGCTAGATGATGTGATGTTGCAAAGATGTGGGAATATACAACATTCAGCAAATTGCACGCTTTAAACGGGTGCATTTTATGGTATTTGAATTATATCTCAAGAAAAGCTTTTATCAAAAAAAAATAAACACCTCCTGGATTAAGAAGCAGCAGCTAACTCTCTTTGACTGTGGGGACAATGATATTTGCCAAAGGAGAAGCAAGACACAAAGAGTTCTAGTGACCAGAAGAACGCAGATGTCAAAGATGACGGTAAACACGACGTTTCACATGAAATGAATGTCTCAGAAATGGAAGAGTTGGGGAAAGCAGTATTTTTAAATGTTCCTTTACATAGTATGTGATTTAAAACATATATACATATATATGTATCACTAAAATAACATGATTGCCTTAAAAGCTTATACATTCAAATTAGCATTTTCTGAAACAGCACCCCAATGGGGAGAAGAGTGAGGCCTCGTGTTCAGGGACACATCGTGTATGTGGCCTAGAGAGATAATAATGGCTCTCGGTACAGATAGCGGGTGCGGGATTTCCTTTGGGAGGATGAGAATGTTCTGGAGTTGGACAGTGGTGATGGCTGCACAATGTCCCAATTTGTACTAAACGCCACTAACAATCAATTTTATGTTATGTGTATTTTGCCACAACTTAAAAAAAAATAAGGGTAAAAGTGGCTTGAAAAATATAAACCAAGGGTGGGCACAGTAGTTCATTCCTGTAATTCCAGCACTTTTGGAGGCCAAGATGGGAGGAGTGTGTGAGTTCAGCAGTTCAAGACCAGCCTGAGGAACATAATGAGACCTCCATCTCTATAAAAAAAATTTAAATATTAGCTGGGCATGGTGGCATGTGCCTGTGAGCTCAGCTACTGAGGAGGCTAAGCTGGGAGGATGGCATGAGCCTGGGAAAGTCAAGGCTGCAATGATCTCTGATCATGCCACTGCACTCCAGCGTGGGTGACAGAGCAAGATCCCATCTCAAAAGGAAAATAAAAATAAAAGTAAACCACTGGGTATGATCCGTGTAAGGCTGGCCAATCCCCCTGGGATTCTGTCTTAAGATAAAGATCGAACACTTTCTGCCCTGCTGGAGGAGTGACAGGAGTGAATGGGATCACTTGTGCCCATGAAAGTCCCCAGGGAACTGCAGAGGGCTGGGCAGGGAGCAGGTTGCTCTTGCGGCTGTCAGGGCCCATGACCCAGTGCCATTGCACAGTGACGGTTTGTGCCAAGTAGGAGAAGAGGAAGGTGGGAAGGAATGTGAATTTTAATGTGTTGGAATTGCTGGCAAACACTGACAACAGCATAGACACCAGTGTTTTGGGGCAAAGGGGCCCAAATGGAATGAAGTTTCAATTCAAAGACTCACCGGAAATAGAGGATTACATTTCTCTCCTGTTCCCTCGGGATAATATTGCCCCATTCACCCGCTACCTGGGATTCCTCCCTTTGCCCCAGCACTTCGAGGTTCCTGGTTTCCACCTGGCTCCAAAAATCCCCAGCTGGCAGGTGGAAAAGGCCGGTGGTTCCCAGTACATGGAGTGAGCTGCCCGAGAAAGCATCCCGCAGCCCTCCCAGGATGGTGCCCCTCCACGGGAGAGGGGCAGGGGGTCCTGGCAATGGGAAGCTCCTCCATAGACAGGCCTAGTACACTGGGATAGAGCTGCCATGTCACCACAACAAACCCTGCAGCTTTATATCATGTGGAAGTAAACTCACATTGCCCTGCAAATTATGCAGAATGCTTGTACAGCACCCACCCCAGCCTGGGCATCGGCCACTTCTGTGGCTCAGGTGAACCGCAGAGGCGGGATCCAGGATCTCTGGCCCTCAAAGGTGCAGGGGCTTGTCCCCAGGGGACTTCCCCCAAGCAGGCATTGCAAAGGAAACAGCACAGCTAACTGATTTCCAGAGAGAGCTGGCATTACCCTCTTGCTCTTTTCTCTTTTAATCTCTCTTCTTCACACAAATGGATCGCCTGTGTTATCTCTGGGCACAGAAATTAGAGGTGATTGTCACTCTTTTTGACAGTTTTCTGCATTTTCCAAATTTCCCACTCTCAGGATGTATCAGTTAAGATTAAAGAATTTTCAGTTGGGCAGCAATATCTGCGGTGTGTTTTACACGCCCTCCCCTCATCTCACAGCAGCAGGAGCTCACCCAAACTTTGTGTCGATTTGACTCCACTCTTCCATCGCAATGGAGTTCAGTTCATCAATCAGCTGCGTACAAAGTGGAAGCAACTCGGGTATCCAGCGACAGATGAATGGCTAAACAAATGTGGTCTATCCGTATGATGGAATATTATTTATCCTCAAAAAGGACAGAAACTCTGACCCACACTACAAGGATGAACCTTGAAGGCATTATGCTAGGTAAAATAAGCCAGTTACCACAACACAGAGACAATATGATTCCACTTACAGGAGGTTCCTAGAATAGTCAGATTCCTAGAGACAGAAAGTAGAATGGTGGCTGCCAGGAGCTAGGGGGCGGGGAGTGGGGAGTTATTGTTCAATGGGTGCAGAGTTTCAGTTTAGAATGATGAAAAAGGTCTGCAGATGGATGGTGGTGATGTCTGCACAACAATGTGGATCTTCTTAATGCGATGAGCTATATACACTTAACAATGGTTACAGTGGTACATTATATTATGTGTATTTTACTACGGTAATAATTTTTTTAAAGTCAGCTGTGTTCATCTGGAATCACCTTAGGGCTGAGGCCCAGGAAATGGGATCGCCACACTGATCTGAAAGGTCAAATGGGGCTTTCAGAGAAATGTGGAAATCTCTGTCGTGAGGTCACTCCTTAAGGGTGACCACTGTCTCTTATTCACCTCCTCCCTCCAGCCCTAAGCGCAGCCCCAGCTCACTCTGTGGGTTCCAAGTGTGCAGAACCACCTGCGAAAGATACCCGGGGGAGGAGGGCTCCAGGAACCTGCTGAAGGAGACCAAGGCTTGTCAATTTGGGGAGCAGCACTTCGTCAAACATTTGCACTTAGGGCGTGATCGTTCATTCTTTTATTTTTCCACTAACCTCATTCATTTTGTTGTTGCTGTTTCTGCTTGGACTGTTAGAGAATGGCACTACCTCATTCTTCATCAGGGCCAACAGTGTGCCAGGCACCAGGGACAAGGGACTGAGTGAACTTGAGTAGAGAAGAACCAAAAGAAAGGAAAATGCTGGAGTCTCATCCACGCGTCCACCTCCAATGTGGGCATGACTTTATTCATTTAGCCACATTGCTTCCAAGGCCATCCAGGGGGGCCCTTTCCAGGCTTTTGACAACTCTCCACTTTGGGAAGTTCTTCCCTGAGTCTGAATCTGTGTAAGCCTCTGAGAGATGCTTGAGTTGAGCTGACTTGAGTTTGGAACCCCTTGTGTTGCCACCAGAGGTTAAATTTCACTAATACCCAGGGGCAACTGCAGAGCAGGTGAAGCTTTTTCTCTGCTCTCCGCAATCATCCAAACACCTGACAGTCACAAAGCTGCCTTTCTGGTTCCTTGTCCCTCTTTCATCCTTTCCATCCTGGAGGATTTAAGATCCTCAAAGATTCCATGCCCTCTCCCATTTACCTGTGGCTCACTGCCATCTAGAAGTTTCACTTGCTAGTTAAAAGAAAGAAGAGTTGTGAAATTCCATTGCTTACATCTGCTTTCATGCAGGCTTGATGTTTTTGCTAGGTGTTAGAACATGAGGCTGATTCATTTCAGGGAACGAGCATTTCAGAATCCCCCTTGACATTAATTCCTAAAAGGTCTTCTTAAGAACACCTCTCTTTATGTCGTTTTCAGGTTTACGTGGCTCTTTTCCAACCTCCACCTCATTTGGGCCTCACATGACCCCTAGGAGGCTGTGGGAAAGAGATATTATCCCTTTTGTGTAAGTAAAAAAACTGATGATCTGAGAGGTTGACCAAAGCCATATAGATAAAAAGCGATGAAGCTGAGATTCAAGCACTGTGTCTGTCGTTGCTAAGCCACCATCAGGACTAAGGTCTATTAAGGACAAGTGAGGAGAGGGCATAGGCACCTCACCCCAAAGGCAGGCCCACCTGGATCCCAGATTCTAGGAGGTTCCTCTAGTGCAGACTCACATTCTTATCCAGCCAGCCAATATCACAGTTGCAGACTCCAAGACTATCATCTGCTTCACCTTTTAACCAAGCGCATTTTTTTTTTCTCCAGTAGTGAGAATAGGAATCCAGGCATGTTAAAATTGCATCATCTAGAGAACCCAAGACCTTCCAGAAGAATGTGCAAACAAGACCCAATGACTCTGGAGGATGTATTCCTAGCAAGATGCCTCAAATCTGCATCTCCTGTGAGGAGCTCACTATATCATTTCATTTCATTTCATTTGTCACTGGAAACCAAAGGAGGAATTTTCCAGGTGATTGACAGTAATTAAAGGAAGCTTCCACCTCTGGTTAGGAAGATGTCAAAAGAAAAAGAGCCGCAGACTTTGACCCTCTCAGTGGCTGGATTGGCAGATTTGCGGAAGAGGAGACAGTGGGCTGAGGTCCCTAACCGGAAAGTGGGTCTAGGTGAATGGGGTACACAGAGAAGCCTATGCAAAAGAGATTGCATACGTAAAGTGCTGAAACATCAGTGTCCCCATTGCGCTTGTGTCACTGCTCCTGTACACCAGTGCCAGCCCACCCCCACCCCACCCCCACACTCATGCAGCACCTCCAGCCCACCTGAATCCTGGCTCCATGGAGGTCAAGGTGATTTGAGCTCCCTTCCCTGTTCGTGATTCTGCTGTTTCCAGCTTCCCACACACCAGGCCACACTCTCCTCTTTTCACGAACACTTCCTTCTCCCGAAAGCCTGCTTGCATCCCACCTGGTTCCTCCCTGCCATCCCCCAAAGGAGAGTTCTGCCATCACAACCTCCCCAAGCATACGGGTCTCCGCTTTTTCACAACTGGCAATCCTACACCCCCAAAGAAGCCCCTCCATTAGATAAAACAGTACTGTTTCTTGGTCCAAATAAGCTCACTAGAGGTGCTTAGGGGCCAGGGAGCACATTTCTAGCTTTTATATCTGCTTTGCTTAATTGCAGAAGTTTAACATCTCAAGGTTGGCTGGGATCTTGAAGGTTATCTGAACTACCACACCAGCGGAGGGAGGAATCCCCTTCAGAAATTCCAGCATCGGAACAAGCCCAGCTGTAAAGAACTTGAAGAGCCCTGGAAGGTATTTACCTTCTAAGCCAGTAAATAGCATTGGTGTCTGTTAGCCTTTTTAAAGCACATAGTCAATTTACTGAATGAATAAATAAATAAATGAACAAAAGAATGGGCAGCAGTAATAAAGACATAGGAGCAGATACAGTATAGTAAAGCCACTATTCCTGAGACTGGGCTGGCCATTCTAGCCAGGAGGTGTTCATCGTCACCTGGCTGTGGGCAGCCCCAACAGGGACAACCAGGAGATGAAAATATTTCCGGGAGCAGGTGACATTCAATATTCAGACATAAACCCCTCCTGTGTACCCAGAAACTGCTAATATTTCTTTGACTCCACATCCACAGTCTCTCGACATGCACGCCACCCCCAGCGTAAGCCTTGGGCGCCTTTCTTACCTGTGGTTACAGAAGAAGACGGGTCACTCAAATGATGCAGAGAACCAGCCTGGCTTGGAGATTCTGGGAAGCTGACAAAAGCCACCCCAGAAATAGAGTGGCAGGTACAGAATAGAGCCCAGTCACTTCATTTCATGGGCAAACAGAGGCTGAAGAGTGAGGGTTTAGGAAACACCCCATCAAGAGGAGGACTTACCATGAGAGGCAGTTGGCTTCCCGGGGACGGCTGGGCAAGCTCTGCAGAGAGGTCGGTTTTTCTGGGGCTGCCCAGCTCTGGCAGCCAGAGAGGCTTCATGCAAGTGTCACTAAGGAGGGCAGTCCAGGCAGCCCAGCTCAAGCGATTCTGCAGGTGAAACCCAAGCCTGACCCCAGGAAGGAATGAGGGCTCAGCTCGCAAACACACAGGCTCACGCTGCCCTCTCCCGCTCTCTCTCTCTCTTTCTCTCTCTCTCTCTCTCTCTCTCTCTCTCTCTCTCTCTCACACACACACACACACACACACACACATACACACACACCCTCTCTGGAGGGGAAGGAGGAGGAGCCTGTGACTCTCCAGCCTGTGTCCAGTGGGGACAAATGCAGCTCTCCCTCCCTCTGTCCAGTCACGACAATGCTCCCTTCCCTGCTGTGTGGACACGATTCTCCTTTTTCTGCTCTGTGGACCCCTGGGCTCCAGGATCACTGCCTGGGGCCCCTGAGTGCAACCACAGGTTCTGGGTCCTGGGTCCCGGGTCTATCTGTCAAAACAGCAGTAGAGTTTTCAGCAAACTTGGAGTGAGGACAGAGCTGGCAGCCAGCCCACTGTTCTCCCCTTCCCCTTGTTCCCTGTGGGACCCCTCCCCTGACCAGCCTAGAGAACCGCAGGTCACTCACGAGGCCATCTGGTGTGGCTGCTTCCCTGTCACCCCCTCAGCCTCCTTGCAGGTGACCTTGCCTTCGATTTTCCGAAGCAGCCTCCTTTTCTCTAGCGTCAGGTCAGGACTCCTGTCTCTTTCCGTGCCTGGCGAATCCTGCCCGCTGTGATCTTGACAGCACCCCCTCTATTTACAGCCCAGCCTTTCTCAGACCCTCCCTCCCCTCCCAACTTGTTCCTTCCCCTCAGCCCCTAACTAAGCTCATTCCCCATCCTAAAAACACTCTTCAGTTTCGGCCTTTCCCTCTAGCTACTTGCTAGCTCATCTCCCTTAGTTTGTTAAAAGCAAGGGCCCTGGACATGACCTGGCCACAAACTGCTGAGGCTGGATTTCCAGCTCTGCTCTTGAACAGCTGCGTGATCCTGGACCGGCCTCAGCTTCTTGTGCCTCAGTTTCCTCAGATGTAAAAAGAGGATGCGGACAATGGCTCCCGATTCATAGCCTTACTAGAAAGTGTCAATTAGCACAAATAAACACAAACACACACATGCATTGTGTGTACATGTGCGCATACGATTGCTAGCATCATCTTTTGAGAGCATTAAAAGACATAAAATACCAAAAAACCATGAACATTCACATTTCCACTACTCATGATTAACAAATGTTAATACTTTACCATATTTACACATACGCACACACACACACACACACACACACACATATATACGAGTGTGTGTGTGTGTCTATACATATATATAAAGTTAGATGTATACATTTTTCATCTGAAGATGGAAGGAAGGGAGGGAAGGAGGGAGAGAGGGAGGGAGGGAGGGAGGGAGGAGAATATCACAGATTGTATCTGTCAGGATTCTTGGTTGCAAGCAATAAAAACCTACTAATTACTTGAAGCGAAGAACGGTTCTATTGAGGGAGAAAGGGGGGATCACAGAAGCACGTAGAAAGCTGGAGGTGCTGCTTGAAGAGCAGGGAGAAGAGGGAGGCCTCTGTCCCGTGGCCACCGTGCTGCTACAGAGCTGCATGTGAACCTGGCACCCTCTCGGGTGCTGCTGTCACTGCTGTCCCGGGAAGCATCAGTCCCTGCTCCTGCCACTGCTGCCATAGTTAATTCTTCTTCAGTTCTGCTCCTTTGTGTCACTAGCTCTGCATACAAAGGTCGGGACGGATGCATCTGATTAAAACATGTGCTCCCAAACCAGATGACAGGAAGGCCAAGGAAGCAGGAATCTGGGGCTTTGAGCTTCTATGTGGAAGGTGGCCTCTGTCTACTTCAAGAGGGGGGACTTTCCTAAATATCTGAAAGTTGTTTCAATGCTGGAAACCCTCATCCCCCCTCAAAAAAAAAAATCTAGCTCTTTGGCTCCTAACATCAATGCACACTCGACTTTCCATCATCACATTTTGAAAAAAAATGTTTGCACCTAACTGTCCTAAAATTTGTACCCAGAATTTGTTTTAATCAGGTATGGTAAGACACGCAGACACAAAAGTGACTGTCACAACGGAAGGATTTGAATCAGAAGGGGTGGCACGTCCCCGCGACGCCACATAGGGCCACAAGGAGCAACACCAGGGAGTGTCAGGAGGTGGAGGCCGCAACAGGGGAAGCCTGGCCCCCAGCCTGCATGGGGTTTCCCGGGAAAGCCAGGGCATTGCAAGGAAGCAGCTTTCGATGAGATAGTCTGAATACTCTTGGTGGGTTCTGGGCTATATGGGTGGTCTCTGAATGCCCAGTACCTGGCTGTGAGGTGATTTGAGGCAGGAGAAATACTGGCTTGGTGTGTGAGACTTAGACAATCAGGGCTGTTGTGGATACTGAGTCAAGATTGGGCAGAGGGCTTGGACTATGACTTTAGTGCACGTGTAGAAGCTGGCTACAGGGGAGCTGTAAGCAATGTTGGCTCTTAGTTTAGCCCCGCACATAGTGCATGCCAAACAGAAAAATACAGAACCTAACAGAATGCAACCATTCCTCACACAAGCAAAAAGGCCCCCCAAACCCTATCCTGACTCCACAGGGATAGAGCCCCAAGTCTTACCAGCGACCATCCAGCTCCAAGTCCAGCCTCCTGCTCTAACTGAAAACATTTGTTTGCTGCGTTAAATAAAGGACAAAACTCCAAGTGGATCGTAGGTTTAGAAAACAGCCTGAGGTAACTTTACTCTGAACTCGATTCAAGTATCTACAGCAGAGAGAAGCAGCAGTGTAAACTCTTCCCTCTCAACCCCTAGTGATTAAACAGATTTTATAAAATACAGTTGGGCAGCCAAGGACTAGCGGGAAGTGGGGAAGGCACAGGAATGGCAGAAAACCCAAAATAAACCCTACTGAGGCCGTTGTAAGTTCATTATCAATTTAGTGATTGAAATCAGGTATAATTTATAAATTTTCACTACTACATTAGCCATCTTTTATGATTCATGCTATCGCCTAAAACATATTTCATAAACACTAAAATTAGCAGACATAGGGGTTAGGATTTACATTTCAAAAAGCTATCCAGTTCCCATAGCCCTGCTGGGTAAGCCCTTATCTCTGTGTACCTTAGTAGCAGAAAACACAGGAGAAGCATGACCCATGGAAGAGGGCAAAGCGCCGTGAAATGCAACTGAGACCTTTAATCTTTGCCTAAGCAATTCAGCCAGAAAGTTCTGTAACTCACAGCCATTATAAAACATTCCAGACCAGAGCAATTTACTAGTTAACCCCTCCTGAATAAATAAAAGTCCATGTGATAGCTTCATAGCTTTCTCTTAACCAAAGAGGAAAGTGAAACACATATTTCTACATTTAAACATTTTTTAAAGTTTTCTTCTCAAAAGGGACTTTATGAAATCTAGTTCTGTAGGAGGTATGTCGTTCCTCCTCACTTTACTGCTTTTATAAACATACTTACACATTCATAAGCAATACTGTGCTAGATGCAGAATTCAGAATGCAGGCAACAGAAATTACTGTAGCTGTTTTGGTTTGGTTTGGTTTTGATACAGAGTCTCACTGTGTCACCCACGCTGGAGTGCAGTGGTGCAATCGTGGCTCACTGCAACTTCCACCTCCCGGGTTCAAGTGATTCTCCCACTTCAGCCTCCTGAGTAGTTGGGATTACAGGCATGCACCACCACGCCCAGCTAATTTTTTGTATTTTGGAGAGATGGGATTTCACCATGTTGGTCAGGCTGGTCTCTATTTCTTGACCTCAGGTGATCTATAGGGTCCAACCCTGTAGGGTCCAGTGAGTCCCTCCCTGCTGGTGTGAAGGTGAGAAATTAGAAATAAATTTCTATACACCGAGATAGAGAAAAGAGAGTTTGGGCCCAGGGTCCACTGCTACCCAAAAACGTGGAGACCAGCCGTGGCCCTAAGTACCTGGACGCTCTGACATTTATTGAGTACGAAGCAGGGAAGGGCCGGTAGGATGAGGTCATGGTGGTCAGTGATAGGGTCAGGTAAATCACATGTCTTGGAGATAGGGGGCCCAAGACTTTGAAGAAGCTCAGGGGAGGAAAAAAACCTCAGGAGTCAGCATTTTTTTCATACTTGTCAAGAAATAGCAAGGTCAGTACGATTTATGTTACTATTACTAATTCTTGTCTTCTACGGAAAGAGGAACCAGGTGCAGAAGCAGGACTTGAAAGTAGCCATGGAACGTGACCACTGAAGCGCAGCGCCACATGGAGACAATTAAGTCCCCGGATGTCTGTGGGCCTCCCTGACAGCCATCAGGCCCCCCACAAGAGCTTGGAGAACTGGAGTTTTCTCCTCAGTCCTCCGGGGAAGGAGACGTCTGGGCCATCTTGGATGTCTCCTTCCCTGGCTGGCGAAACAGCAGGAGCTTTCTCAGTGCTGATACTGCCGCCCAGCCAAGGCGTCCTCCAGCAGCCCTTATGCGGCCGTGACAGAGGACTTAGAGCATCTTGCCTTAGGGTCACGTCTTTTTCAATGCCACTGCAGTCCCATACTTCTTGACCTGAGGCTTATTAGTAAGATTAAAGATTAGATGATTATATAGATGTATTTATGTTTACATATGAGTAGCTTTGTGATTATATATGATTATGTATAGGAATAACTATGTAACTATATCTCTAATTTGTTTCTATGTTTATAGGAGAACATGCTGAGGCTTCAGACCCTTGCTTTGGCTCTTGTGGGGTTTTCTCCTGACAGTGATCCACCCGCCTTGGCCTCCCAAAGTGCTGGGATTACAGGTGTGTGCCACCACGCCCAATCTGGAGATTTAAGAGGTTTCATACCATATAGTTCAGGCTGCAATTTGCTTTCGATTTTTTAAATTCAGTTCTACCTTTGAGATCAACTAACTTCCTGAGAAACTAGTTTGCTGTATTCCCTTCTCTGCTGATCTTTCAGTCTTCAAATCCAGAGTAATCTATTGTCCACCACCAAAGGGCCCACGGAAAGTGTTCTGAAACAACCCAGTGCCATCCAAGTCCAAAATTGGACAGCTTTTTTTTTTTTTTTTTTTTTTCAGTTCTTTCTGTAACATTGGGCATTGTTGGCTACTCTGCTTCTTGGGCAAGAATCTCAGAAAACACTGCTCCAGTCAGAAGCCTAGAAGAGGTTGCAAAGCCAGGGGAGGAAATAACAGCATAGCTGGCTAAGAGCAAATAGCCCCAAGAAAACTCACGGCTCTTGTCAATCTTGTTGATTGCTAGATCCAGAGACTGTTGCAGAGCTCCCAGCTACAGTGAGGTATCTGACAACCTCTCATAAGGTCCTCGAAGCTCCGTGGTGAAGGACATCTTGGATACATTCACAGAGACACATTCAAGAGTGAAGTCTCCGCTGCTGGAGACCTCACTCACTCTATTTGGTCTCCACCAAAGACATGGTTTTTAATTCACGGAGCTCCACTACTCAAAGACTCCGCCGTGCTCAAGGACTCCCAACGTTTTAGTTTTTCTAGGACCATAAATGAGCCAATAGTGTGGAAATCGGTGATTAAAAACAAACACACATGTTTAGACAGAATTATTACAAGTAGTATGTACAAAAGGAAAATAATAGCCCACATTTAGTTCTTCTAAGTCTCGGTACTCAAGAGATTGAAATAGAAGTATTCTGGGCTGGCACGCCATAGCCGGAACATCATATTTTATTTTAGAAACACATTCGACCTGGCAAAGAAGAGCGTGCCTACAGGAGTGGTCAGGATAGTGAGGGATCTGTGATCCTATGTTCTGTATCTAGAAAATTATCTGGATATATCAACACGCGCACACATGCACACACATGTGCACACACACACGGTCTGTGGCCTCTTTCCCATGCATTCCAAGTCGGGCAGGTTCCCAGCCAGCGGTCCGCCAGTCCAGGAAGGCCCGGGCCTGGGTCTGCCTCTTCAAGCAGCTTCTACAGGGGCACTGGGAGCTGGCATAGGAGTCTCTGGACTTTCCTTTGAGACAGTGGAAGGCGATATCCAGAGGCGAGATTCTAGCCTGGGTTTCCCATCTCCCTGACCTCCCCTGCCTCCCGCTTTGACACCCTTTCCGCCGCCCACCCAGTTCGGCGGACTCCAGCCAGGACCCGGAAAGCTAGTTGAGCCAGGTTAAGGCGCGGCGGGGGGAGGCGGGGCCAGGGCAGGGGCGGGGCCGGGCCAAGCGGCGAGGGGAGGCGGGGCCAGGGCAGGAGCGGGGCAGGGCCTAGCGGCGAGGGGAGGCGGGGCCAGGGCAGGAGCGGGGCAGGGCCTAGCGGCGGGGGGAGGCGGGGCCAGGGCAGGAGCCGCGCAGGGCCTAGCGGCGAGGGGAGGCGGGGCCAGGGCAGGAGCGGGGCAGGGCCTAGCGGCGGGGGGAGGCGGGGCCAGGGCAGGAGCGGGGCAGGGCCTAGCGGCGGGGGGAGGCGGGGCCAGGGCAGGAGCCGGGCAGGGCCTAGCGGCGTGGGGAGGCGGGGCCAGGGCAGGAGCGGGGCAGGGCCTAGCGGCGGCGGGAGGCGGGGCTAGGGCAGGAGCGGGGCAGGGCCTAGCGGCGGGGGGAGGCGGGGCCAGGGCAGGAGCGGGGCAGGGCCTAGCGGCGGGGGGAGGCGGGGCCAGGGCAGGAGCGGGGCAGGGCCTAGCGGCGGCGGGAGGCGGGGCCGGGCCAAGCGGCTGGGGTCCTGCCCCGCGGCGTTCGTGTGTCTGCCGGCTTGGCTGCGGGTCCCGGTGTCAGGCTGCAGCTCCGCCGCCATGGCGCTGCGCGCGGCCGTGTTCGACCTTGACGGGGTGCTGACGCTGCCAGCGGTCGTCGGCGTCCTCGGCCGCACGGAGGAGACCCTGGCGCTGCCCAGGTAAGGGGGTCGGGCGCCGCCGGTCGGGGCGGCGGGAGGCAGGCCCCAGCTGCAGGGTGGCGGGGCTGGGCTTGCAGCCCTGACATCCCCGTGCGTGTGAGGAAATCCGTTATCTTTCTGAATGCTCACGATTAAACCTTGCCAAGGACCCCAAAGTTGCTTTCTGTGTTGAACTTTTCGAAAACCGAGAGAAGTTACTCGCTTTCTGCTGTGGCTGCGTCCTGTCTAAGGGGTGGCGGTTAAAATGCTCACTGAGATTCCGAAGAGAAGAAAGTTCTCTCCCAAGGTGTGGGTTGCAGGTTTACTTGTTGTAATAGCAAACTGCAGCAACCGGCCAAAGCCATATCACTGGGAAATAGTAGATGAGGTGTGCAGAGTGAGAGTTCAGAGACTTGGAGAAATACCTGTTCTACTACATGAAAAACCAGCCCACCAGAATGTGAAACTGTTTGTATAATATGGTTTCAACGATGAAAAAAAGCTACATGCAGAAAAACGCCTGGAAGAAATATACCAAAGTACCCTAAATGAGATTAGGAATAATTTAATTTTCTTTCTTTCTTTTTTTTTTTTTTTTTTTTTTTTTTGCAGTTTTCAACTCTTAAATTTACAAACATGTATAATTCCTACATTCAAACAGGAGAGAAGTATACTTATTTGTAAAGTGAAAAAAAGAAGGCCAGACATGGAAGCCATTGTTCACATCCTCCTTTTACATATGAGGAAACTGAGGCCCAGAAAGAAACCAGCTGTCCAGATCGCATAGCTATTAAAGAGCACAGCCAGAAATCCAACCTCAGCAATCCATGTCCAGAGCCCTTGCTTTTAATATAGTAAGGAAGATGAGATAGCAAGTAGGTTGAGGGAAAGGCTTGTAATCTCTGTGCTTTGGGAGGCTAAGGTGGGAGGATCACTTAAGGCAGAGAGTTCAAGACCAGCCTGGGAAGCCAAGGGAGGAGGATTGCTTGAGGAGCGGTCAGGATAGTGAAAGATCTGTGATCCTGTGTTCTGAATCTAGAAAAGTCACTGGATATGCCAACACACACATGGTCTGTGGCCTTTTTCCCAGGCATTCCAAGTTCAGCAAGTTCACAGGGAGCTGTCAGCCCTTTCCAGGAAGGCCCAGGCCTGGGTCTGCCTCTTCAAGCAGCTAATGCAGGGGCAATATCCCAGGTGTTCGAGGCTGCAGTGAGCCATGATTGTGCCACTGTTGTTTCAGCCTGGGCTACAAAGCACGACCCAGTCTCAAAAAACAAACAAACAAACAAACAAAACAAACCCATCAGACATCTACAGAGAGCCAAAGTTCAAGATGAAGTCAGTGCCATAGGTGTACAAAGTTCTAAGGTGGTTCAAGGAGGGAATGGTGGGTCTGTCTGATCAGCAGAATCAGGGAAGGCCTAATGGAGGAAGATTGCTGGAAGGTTGCTAGGGAGAGATGCAGGGAGAGCTTTCCAGGTGTACAGG
This sequence comes from Saimiri boliviensis, assembly GCF_048565385.1. Classification (NCBI taxonomy): domain Eukaryota; kingdom Metazoa; phylum Chordata; class Mammalia; order Primates; family Cebidae; genus Saimiri; species Saimiri boliviensis. The sequence goes on from NC_133461.1 coordinate 102,561,801, forward strand.
GAAGAATGTGTACAAAGGCTGGGGAGGTAGGAAGCCTGGAGCATGCACAAGAACAATGACTATTCCAGTCTTGCCAGATGTAGCCCAAGAGAGGGACGCAGAGAAGGTGGTTGGGCCTCTATCGTAGTGTGGTGTGAAAGTCGGGCTAGTGAGCATGTATCTGTCTTGGTGGCCAATGGGGAGTACTTGGGGGTTTTTGAGATAGGGTGGAGAGCGAGTAAAATAATTAAGAGCCCTGGCCCAGGTGCGGTGGATCACATCTGTAATTCTAGCATTCTGGGAGGCAGAGGCAGGTGAATCACCTGAGGTCAGGAGTTCAAGACCAACCTGGCCAACATAGTGAAACCCCATCTCTACTAAAAACACAAAATCTAGCCAGTGTGGTGGCACATGCCTGTAGTCCCAGCTGTTCAGGAGGCTGAGGCAGGAGAATTGCTTGAATCCAGGTGGTGGAGATTGCAGTGAGCCAAGATTGCACCATTGCACTCTAGCCTGGGCAGCAGCATAAAACTCCATCTCAAAATAATAATAATAATAATAATAATAATAATAACAATCAGAGCCCTGAATCAAGGTGGCCGATGGTTGGGGTGATATGTTAAGGAAATTGGTAAGAGTCAAGAGGGTGCGGCTCACCAAAAGATCTGAAAGTTTGGGGCCTTGAAGGTGGGACAGTATGGAGGTCGGAACTGAAGAGAACAAGACTCTTAAGCAGAGAGCTTATAGGGGCGTTGGCATGGAAGATGAACACCAAGGCTGCAGAGCCCAGCTGAGAACAAAGGAAGCCAGTGAGCCCGTGCTGGAGCTGTAGGCAAGGTGCAAGGTGCAGGTGAGGGGCCTGGCATCTCCGGGTGCCTGCTGGAGGACAGGTGCTGGTGTTCCCAGGGCTGCCTTGAACTCCCAAAGTGAGAGATTGCAGAATGAGCATGAGTTATTCCAGTGTCAGAGCAGAGGGCGGAAAAGGGAGGCTCCACCGTGTTTGTGTCTATCTGGTCCAGTGTCCTTAGAGGGTTAGGGGGCTAGAGGGTGGTTGGTTCTCTGGGGCAACCAAGGCTGTTGTGATCTGGAGGAGCCAGGATGGTTCCCTGGGAACTAAATCTGACCTGAGGCAGTTGTGTGTGCTTCATCTCATACCTCACACAGCGTCTGTGGAGGGTCTGCCAGGTGCAGCAAGACAGATGAAAACATCAAATTTCTTTAAAAAATATATACTATAAAACTTGAGGCGGCTACCCTATGCAATGCTCAGTACATGTTTTTTGAGGGAGAGAAATAAGTGATCCACAAATATAGTTAATGCAGAAATTGAAAGAGCATTTAATGAGTAGAACGTCTTGTGCCATATCCTGTGTACTCTTTCAGTAAATATTTATTGAATGCCTCCAGGCATTGCTGGGCAGCTCCTAGACTTCCGGTTGCTTTTTACACCTCTGAACTTTAACACATTCCCTGAAGCATCTCGCCTCTTTTAAAAAATTTTTAAATGGATTTTAATCACGCAACTAATGCACAAATAAATTATTGTTATAAACTATTCTTAAGAAAAATGTAGAGTCCTTATTCAAGACTTTTTCTTTAGGGAACAGTTGATAAACTCTAGATGGAATGGTAAGTTTCAAGCAAAGTTCAGTTGTGTGAAAATCACTAACAGAGATTATAGTAGTTGACAGTATGAGATTATGATGGCAGTGGCAGGCTGTCTGGAGCAGATACCATCACGCTGGCTGCTGCAGCAGGGAGGTGCAGGAGGTGGTGGCAGGAATGGCTGTGGGAGCAGCAGTGGTGACAGTGGGTCCCCTGTGCCCCATGTTCCAGAAGCTGCCAACTACACCACCCCGATCCTCACACGACTGGGCAGAACTTGCTCCCCGACCCGGAGCCTCTGCTGAGGCCTCAGCCTCATTCCCCACCACATCCCAGGGGCCCTGGGAGCGTTGGGTTTGTTTGTGTGGGGTTGGCTGGGGCCACTGTGCTGCCTGCACCTTGCCCGCCACCCTGGGAGTTGCCGTGATGGGGCCGAGCCAAGTCATCTGCCAGTGGGGGAGCAGCATGGTTGGGCACAGAAGGGCAGGCAGACAGGAGCCCAGAGGTGGAGCCGAGCCCAGGATGTGATGCGATGCTCCATGGAGCCAGCGGGAGCTGGGGGCAGACAGGAGCCCCGCCCTCCCAGGCATGGCTGCAGCTGTCCAAATTACAGCTGCGGACCCAGGCATCTCTGCACTCTTAGGGGGCCTGGGAAGGCTCCCCTTGCCCCTGCAGGCTTGGAATTGTCTCCTCCTGATCCCTGGCCACTCCCTGTTGTCGGTACCCACTCCATTCATGGAGCAGAGTTGATGCTGAGCCTGGGTACTGTTGACACCTGGACGGGTGTATGCATGCTTGGGGCATGCTGACACGGTAGCCCGCTGCCACATCAACCTCCTCAGGACTCTGGGGACAAATGAGCGTGGAGGGAGGCCAAGGGGGTGCCGAGGGTAGGTCAACCTGACCTGCAGGCATCCCTTGGCACAAACAGCCTGGGCACTATGAACCACAAGAGAAGGCAGACAGGCTCCTGGGCAGGAGGGGGCAGTTCCCCAGTGAAGCCCCACCTTCAAGCTGGGAAGAGCCTGAAGCCTGGGGGCCAAGCTGCAGGTCCCATGGAACAGAGTGAGAACTTGTGCCTTTTCCAGGCCTGCCTGTGGCTACCCATGGACCAATCAACATGCACTTCCTCCCCTCTGAGGCCTGTAAAAGCCTCAAACCCAACCAGACTCTAGGACATGCCAGGACAACCAGCTGCAGAGAGGAGCTGCCCACCCCGTGGTCTCCTCTCTGCCCACAGCTGAGGAGACCACAGGGATGACCAGTTGCAGAGAGGAACTACCCTTTCTGCTGAGAGCTACACACTCGTCAGGGCGACCTGCCTAACAGAGAGGAGTTACCCTCTCAGCAGCTGGTCATCCTGATGAGTGTGTGGCTCTCAGCAGAGAGGAAAGCTCTGCTGAGAGCCGGACACTCATTGAAACAACCTGTCCAGAAGAGAGGAGTTACCTTCTCTGCTCAGAGCTGGACATTCATCGAGATGCCCGGCTGCAGAGAGGAGCTACCATCTCTGTTGAGAGCTGAACACTTGCTGAGACACCCTGGCTATGGAGAGGAGCTGCCCACTGATGGTCTCCTCTGAGCTGTTTTATTGCTCAACAAAGCTCCTCATCTTGCTCACCCTCCACTTGTCTGCCTACCTCATTCTTCCCAGACACAGGACAAGAATTTGGGACCCGCTGAAGGGTGGGGCTAAAAGGGCTGTCACACAAACAGGGCCGAAACACACTCCTGCCCACCACATTGTGGGCAACAAGAAGGAGAGAAGACAGGAGAGAAGAGCTGTGGCCCTTCGGGGAGCCTAGACCTAGGAGCTCCCCCGGCCAGGGTTGTGATACACGCATTAGGGTTCTGTGGTTGCTGGCATCTTCAAACTTGTAGGCACCACACCACGTTCCCCAGTATCACCCATGGAAGCTGCTTGTGGTATGCCCGGTCTAGCTGCAGCCTCACAGGGAGCCAGTGCCCTTGTGGGTGCCTGGAGCTGCCTACCCACTGCAGCCGGTGTGCCTGGCTGTGCACAGTGGCCAGACCCCATGCTCACCCACACACCCCTCACCACATCACATCTGGGGCGTCCTTGGCAGGGATGGGATCCAGGCCAGTAGTGAATGTGAGCTGAGTGCAACCTACCAGGCCAAGGGGGTGGAACAAACCCAGCAGGCCAGAGCAAAACTTGGGCAAAGGCGCCACTGGCCACAGAGGCTTCTGGCTGGCAAAGCAACACCCAAGGATCCCATAACAATTACATTTCAGGCTCATGCCTGTAATTCCAGCATTTTGGGAGGCCTAGGTGGGTGGATCACAAGTTCACGAGTTCGAGACCAGCCTGACCAACATGGTGAAACCCCGTTTCTACTAAAACTACAAAAATTGCTGGGCATGGTGGTGGGCACCTCTAGTCCCAGCTACTCAGGAGGCTGAGGTAGGAGAATCGCTTGAGCCCAGGAGGCAGAGTTTGTAGTCAGCTGAGATCACGCCACTGCACTCCAGCCTGGGCAACAGAGCGAGAGTTTGCCTCAAAAAAAAAATTACATTTCATATATAGTCAGTATTTTCTGGGAGACTGAGGAGGTTATAAAATGTGTGCAATATAATCTGATTTTAATTGATTGCTGGGCATGGGAATGGGGAGTTATTGTTTAATGGGTACAGAGTTTTAGTTGGGAAGATGGAAAGATGAAAACATTCTGGAGATGGTTGGTGGCAATGGCTGTATAGGAGCAGACATATTAATATTCATTGGCACTGAACTATACACCCAATAGTGGTTCTAGTGGTCAACTTTATGTTATATATATTTTACCACAATAAAAAAGTGATTGTCGAATTTGCAATTTCATTAACAATGAGAATCAGTATTTTAAATTTAAATTGTATGAAAAATGCCAAATTGTATGAAAAATGTTCCAAGTTACTTGTTAGAACATCCATGCAGTTGAGAATCCAAATGCCCTCTTCACAACCATCCCTTTTAAAACTTGCTTTCTGTCTTTAGTTAGACTGGAAATCATTCTTGATTTTTTTTTTTTTTTTCAGGAAAGATGGGTGATGGTAAACTATCGGTCTTAATATGTCTAAGAATCTTTCTCCTGCCTTCATGTATGCAAAATAAGTTGTTTGGGGATAGGATTTGGGAGCCATTGTTTCCTTTTATCTCAATGAGTGGTGAGCATTGCTCAACAATTTTCTGACAATTCATAGTTGCAGAATAGAAGGCTAATACCAGTCTGAGTTGTTTTTCTTTTGTGTATAATCTGTTTTTCTATTTGATTGTTATACTTTTTTATCCTAGGAATTGAAACATTCCTCCAACATCCTGTGTTTTTTTTTTTTTTTTTTTTTTTCTTAATTTTTTTCAGTACTCGGTGAGTATTTGGTTGCTTTGTTTGTTTGTTTTTAAGGCAGGGTCTCTCTGTTTTGCCCAGGCTGGTCTTGAACTCCTGGCCTCAAGTGATCCTCCCACCTCAGCCTCCCAAGTATCTGGGATTACAGGTGCCATCCACCATGCCTGGCTCCCTGGTGAATGAATGTTTTTGATTATAGGACTCAAATCCCTTTCATCGGTCCAGAGAAATTTTCTCTCATTAGTCCTGTGACTGTTGTTTCTCTTACCAGTCCTGCGATTCTTATTGTTTACTGAAATAATTTGCCTTCCAAATAAGAAAGAAAAAGACTGTATCTGAGGAGTAAATTATCAGGCCCAAAGAGACATTTAAAATGTGACAGCAGTCACAGCTGATACAAGAAAAACTTCGGCTCAATTGAATTTAAAGTAGTTTAATTGAGGAATGATCGATTTGTGAATCTGGCAGCCCCCAGAATCACAGCAGATTCACAGAGACTTCCACACAGTCACGTGGTAGAAGAAGATTTACAGACCAAAAAAGGGAAATTAGGTACAGAAATTGGAAGTGAGGTACAGAACAGCTGAATTAGTTACAGCTCAGTATTTGCCTTGCTTGAACATCGATTGATGTATGAATGGTTGAAGGACAGCCCTGGGATTGACCAAGACTCAGCTATTGTTATAGGCACATACTCTTAAGTTAGGGCTTCAGTCTTGTCTATCTGTTAAGGTAGGTTGCAGTTCGTCCACAAGGACTCAAATGTAGAAGTACAGAGTCCTTCTCAGGCCATAGGTAGTTTGCCTTTACACAGCTCACTCTGCCTTCAGCTGATTACTTCCTGAAGTCACTTGCTAGGTGGGCTCTAGACAAACTGAAGCCAAGTGGCCTTAAAATGCCACACACTGGACACCATAACTCACACCCTATAATTCAAGAGTGCGTCAAAATCAAAGATGTAGAGATGAATCTCTAAATTTAATGTCTTATTTGGGAAGAAAGAGTTGCAATTTGGAGCACACACACGCAGACCCAGTGGTCTTTGATATGTCCCGGGAACAAAGGCAAAAGTCAGAGGTTTTATGGAAAAGGAGAAATGGCATGAATTGCTCTTTGAGAAAGTTCCTCAACACTCTAAGTGGGGAGCTGCCAAGCTCTGACTGATGAGCAACAGCCATGGGCAGATTCTCTGAGAAGCTAGAGATAAAACTGGTTTTCAGTTACAACAAGCAGTTTCAGCAGGTGGGCTTGCAGATAATGGTTCGAGGCTCACCAGAGCACCACAGTGTAGCAGTCTCATGTTGCCTCAGGGAGTACCCTGAGTCCTAACCCAAGTTCGCTGTCTGACGACAAAGAAAGTTAAGGAATATGGACACCAAGAGTGAGGTTGGAGCGAAAGTTTAATAAGCAAAAGAAGAAAGCTCTCTGCCACAGAGAGGAGTCCTGGAAAAATGGGTTGCTGATTCAGTTTGGATGCAGAGGCTTCTGTAAGAAACCCATATGGGACTGGGTGTCTCATTTGCCCAAGGCATGCATTTCTGGTAGTTCCACCCCATTCTCCTGGTACGCATGCAGGCTCTTAGCTTGAGTTACTCTATGTTGCTTTGTTTCCCTTACTGTACATGTGTTAGGGGATGGAATTTTCCATCGCAGGCACATCTGGCCAAGTCACCTGTGTAGCCTTTCTTGTCTGTCTTAGGGAAGCCTCCTGGGCAAGTTCCCTTATTTGTACCTGTCACTTGATTTCTCTGGCTGTTCTTTTGTTTGAAAGAATGTAATGGAGGACTCACCCTGTCTGCCTGACTAGTTTCTTCCTTTCTCCTCTCTCAGAATTACATTCTTGGAGCTAAAAATGCGGAACCAACCCTCAGGCAAAAGTTTTCTCAGCAAAACAATGTACTTCTATAGAAGGGCGTCTCCTGCATGCAAGGAGGAGGCATGGGAGAGCTCACAGAACAAAGGAGAGCAGCAATTTTTATCCCTAATGCAGACCTTCTTCCTGTGTCCTCCCCCGTGGGCTGGGGTTGGACCACACAATCTAGGCTGATTCTGATAGGCTACTGTTGACATCATCAAGGGGGCAAGGGCGGGCTTTTGACCGGAAGGACAGTTACTGGGGTGACAGGTAATGCTTGGGCGTGTTTGGTCACAGCGGAGATAGGGAGGGCTGATGGATAAATGGATAAGATTACTTTTTAGAAGAGAACAAAGAAATAAAGACTGAAACCCTTCGAAGAGAAACTATTTGTTCTTAACAACAGAGCAATATTTTGAACCTTGGATGTTTTTCCCTTCGCTTCTCCACTCTGTTTTAATTGGGTATAGAATCAAGTGAGATAAACAACTTCCATAGATGTGTAGCTGTTCCTGGACAGAACGAGGTCCAGCTGCTTGCTTCTTCCCATCGTCCAATAATAAGATGCGGACAGACTGGGAAAGAGGGAGTTTATTTCTGCAACCCATTGTGGGAGAAGGTTGGAGTCACTCACAGGACTCAAAGTTGCAAGTTATTTTCTAGTGCTCACATACGTTTTAAGCTCCATGCTACGTGTGGGATTGTACGTACAAACAGGAGTCTTTCAGTCTATCTAATCTTTAGGGTCTAGGGTCTGAAAAGCTTTTCCTAGAGTCTTGGAAAGTTCTTAATCTTAGTGGGCCCTGGTGTGAGGTGTATGTGTAAGGATACGATTATTATTCAATCAGACTTTAGGGTCGGAAAAAGCCCTGGCGGGGTCTTCATGGGTTTGTTTTCACATTCCAGCCCTCGCACTCACACACTGGTTTCTCCAGTTCTTTAATGCTTAACTTATGCATTCATGAAAATTATAGTAAAGGGTTAGTGGAAACCCTGCTCTGGTTGCTAATGAAAACATGGCCTGCCACCTACCAATCACTAACCAGTATTACTTCTGGAAACCAGAGAGAATTCCTGTCAGACGACTTTCCATCAGCCCATTCCTAGTTTCCTTTCGTTTTTAAAATCTTGCTTGTAAAGATTTTAAAGGCCACAGAGAGCATACCCACGCGTGAGGTAGAAGTATATCCTGGGCTGCAAAGTCCTCAGTAAAGTATGTTAATTTTGCCTTAGCTCCTTCCACTAGGTCAACAAGCAGGTCCTATCTTCTGGTTCATAATTTTAATCGCTTTACCATTTTACTCTCTGTTCTGGGAAATACTCTTGTCTTTTCATTCAACGATTTCATTTTGAAAGGTTGTAAATTTCCTGCAAATCATTGAATCGTTACAACATGTGAATCTGATGCTATGCAATTGTCTTAGTGCATTTTCTGTTGCTTATAACTGGATATCTGAAAGGGGGCTCAATGTGCCGTCTCAGGCCTCTCTTCCACTTCTTATAAAGCCACTAGTCCCAATCCCGTCAGAATCCATTAATTCATTAACCTATTAGCCCATGGATGGATTACTCCATGCATAAAGGTGGAACCCTCATGACCCAACCACTTCTTAAAGGCCCACCTTTCAATATTGCCACATTGGGGATTACATTTCAACATGAGCTTCAGAGGAGACAAACGCTCAAGCCGTAGCAGTAATTATACCTTAAGAAAGCGGCTTAAAAAAAAAAAAAAACAACTGTTGGCAAAGCTATGGGGAAACGATTGCCAACATTGAAAAGTCGAGCAAGGCCACAGTTATTAGGTATATGTCTCCTTATAGTTGCTCCAGAACTGATCACTGTTACCTGCAAGAGGGTGTCTGATAAAAGGGATACTTGACTATTATCAGAAATAAAACCCTCGGGATGGGGAACTGGTAATTCCAGTTGAATTGGCAAGCCAGTTAAAATTACCAGACCTGAGTAACAGAACAAATACATTTATACAAATAAATATATTTGTCTCCCTGTATGCTCTTATTTAACTTAAATTACCTCTTAGAGACCCACTCTCCAAATACAGTCACATCCTGAGGTACTGGCAGTTAGAACTTCAATGTATGAATTCGGGATGGGGGCACACAATTCAGCCTTAACACAGTGATAGGGTTTGTATTTGTGTCCCCACCCAAATCTCATGTCAAACTGTAATTCCTAATGTTGGAAGAGGGGTTTGGTGGGAGGTGATTGGATTATGGGGGTGGAGGTCCCCCTTGCTGTTCTCGTGATGGTGAGTCCTCGTGAGATCTGGTTGTTTATAAAAGTGGATAGCACTTCCCCCTTCTCCCTCTTCCTCCTGCTCCAACCATGTAAGATGTGCCTTGCTTCCCCTTCACCTTCCACCATGACCGTGAGTTCCCTGAGGCCCCCCCAGCCATGCTTCCTGTATAGCACACAGAACCATGACCCAATTAAACCTCTTTTCTTTATAAATTACCTGATCTGAGGTACTTCTTTGTAGCAGTGTGAACAGGGACCAATACAGGAAACTTTTAAAAGGTCAGAAGATGAGATTAAGATAAAATAGGACCTAGATAGGCAGAATGGAAACCAGAAAAAAACAGATTCCATTCTTTCAGAAGAAGGTGAACTGATGAAAAAGCCCTTCGAGACCATGGCTGGTGCACACGAGGACAGCGATGGCCCTGTGCCCACTCTTGGTTCTGACCCTTAAATGGTAAAGTAGGAAGCACCTCCGACTGAAGCTGCTATCAGGTAAGGTTTCCTCTGAGCAGCTTCTCCATGGAGCATATTACTGTACGGTCTCATGCCCTCAGCTGGATGGCTCCTTGCGGGCAATGATCCCAATTTGAACTGTGTTTGCATTTTCCAGTTCCTGGCAGCATGCCTTTGTAGTGGCTGCTTCTCAATGAATATGAACAGTGTCTGTCTCCATGTGCTGCCACGATGAAATTCACAGAACCTTCCTGATGTGCTTTGTGTTTTCCAGAGGCCTTCTGAGTGATGCTTTCCAGAAAGGCGGCCCGGAGGGTGCCACTACACGCCTCATGAAAGGAGAGATCACGTTTTCCCAGGTGAGGGGACATCACCACACAGAGCCCTTGGGATGGACATTTTCTGCCTGCATGCCTATCTCCCCCACTGGAAGCTCTGTGAAGGCAGGGCCATGTCTTCTTCACCCATCTACCCCTTACAATGCCTAACCCCCAAGACTGACCTAAAAGGCCTGGAGACATACAAAAAGGCCTCTAAGACTGGCTTGTCATCTCTCTGGCCAACCAGAAGGAAATTTCCAGTTCCTCCAAGATGTGTTCCAGGGAGCTACTGCAGACAGAGTGACTATTTTTCAGTAGGGCTGCTGGATCTGTTCATTCAATAGCCAGATAATGGATAGACTTGCAGTCAGAAGTCAGGGTTTGAATCGCAGCACCCACTTACAGGCTGTATGAGCACAGCAGGTTACTTAACTTCTCCAAGTCTCAGTTTTGCCAACTTTGCAACAGAGGTGATCATGCTACCCATTTCATCAGCTGCTTTGAAGCGTGGAAAGTGCTTAGCACCATGCCTGGCACATAGTAATTGCTCAATAAACAGTAGTTATTATGGTTAGTATAATCTCAAATATATTTTAACAAAATGATCAGGATCTAACACCACTCGAATTCCCAATTAGTGTCTCTCTAAGAAGAAAGGCTATTGAGAATGTACTTATAAGCACACAGATAAAACATTCTGTACTTTTTAAAACTTCTATGAATTACAGCCAGTCGCCACTCAGTCGGAGAACTTGGGGCCCGCCATAATAGCAAACAGCCATCTTTTCTGTGAAGGCGACTGTGGTATTAATGGGAGCATTGCAGTCACTTTAAAACATGCATGCTAATATGTTGTGGCAACTGGTGAAGGAAAACTGTGATGAGGCTATTGGGAAGAACATTACTGAATTATTGACTTTTTATTTAATCCATTAAAAAACCTCAGTAATATTGTTGGAAGGTAAGAAAGAGGGAATGCTATATATTTTCTTCCTTCTCCTCCTCCTCGTCATCTTCCTCCTCCTCCTCCTCCCTCCCCCCTGCCTTTTGAGACAGAGTCTTACTCTATTGCCTAGGCTGGAGTGTGGTAGCACCATCATGGCTCCCGCAGCCTTGACCTCCTGGGCTGTGGTGATCCTCCCATCTCAGCCTCCCAAGTAGCTGGGACAAGGACAAATCGCCATGCCCAGCTGTTTTTTTGTATTATTATTGACAGCAGTGTGGTTTCACCATGTTACCTAGATTGGTCTTGAACTCCTGGGCTGAAACAATCCTTGGTGTTCCTTGGAACGCACCTTGGTGTTCCAAAGTGCTAAGAATACAGACATGAGCCACCATGCCCAGCCTGTATTTTCAATGAACATACAGATTTTAGAGCAAATTTCTAGTAATTGCTATGAAAATCCTGCATTTCATTCAGGCTCCTTGAGTGGCTTCTGATAGATATGTAACTTCTAGGAAACTGGCTTGGCCAGAGGGAAGAACCCTGGAAGACTAATTTGTATCATGCAAAGGGCAATTCACACTTGACTTGTCTTTAAAAAATGTCTTATCTTGGGATTGAATATCATCTTTTAGCTTTGTATGTATGTATACTATACAGACAGAAAAGTACACGCAGCGTGCAACTTGATGACTTTTCACATACTGAGTATACTAGTGTCACCAGCACGCAGGTCAAGAAATGAAACATTCCCAGCACTGTAGGCACCCACATATCCACACTCTGGACATCATCCCTCCAAGAATATTCCCGTTCTGACTTCCATTCCAATAGATCTCTTTTACTTGTTTTGGACTTCACGTAAATGGAATTGTGCAGATCGTCTCTTTTGTGTCTGGCATCTTTTGCTCAACATTTATGGGTGAGACTCATAGCTGTTGCATGCAGCCATAGATCCTTTTATTCTCATTGCTGCATGGCATTCCGTCATGTTCATATACCCCAGTCTATCCATTCTTCTATTGATGGGGGTCTGGGTAGTTTTCATTTTGGTACTATTGCAACCAGTGCTGCCATGATGATGGGTAGCTACCACAATCCATCCTGCTATTAGTGAGTGTATTGGTTTGCTAGGGCTGTGTCTTATATAGCACCTTGGGCTGCTCCCTGCAACAAACGTGCCATAGACTGTGTGACTTAAATTGCACACATTCATAGCTCACAGTTCCGGAGGCTGGGAAGTCCACGGTGAAGGCACTAGCAGGTTCAGTGTTTGGTAAGGGCTGTCTTCTTGGTTTGCAGATAGCCACCTTCTTTCTGTATCCTTACATGGGAGAAAGCAGAGAGAGAGAGAAAAAAGCAAGTCTTGGCTGTCTTCTCCCTGTGTCTTCATGTGGTCGTTCGTCTGTGTGTGTCTGTGTCCTCATCTCTTCTTATGTAGGCGCCAGTCATATTGGATTAGGATACACTGTAATGACTTGATTTTCCCTTAAGTACCTCTTTAAAGGCCTGATTTCCAAAGATAGTCACGTCCTGAGGGTCTGAGGGTTAGGGCTTCAACATAGGAAGTTTGGGGAGGACACAGTTGCACATTTGGGTAGTTTCCAGTTTGGAGCTTGCTATGGTCCAAGTGTTTGTGTCCCCCCAAAAATTCCTGTGTTGAAATCCTAACCCCAGAGGTGATGCTATTAGGAGCTGGAGCCTTCAGGAAGTAATTAGGTCATGAGGATGGACCCCTCAGGAGTGAGATTAGTGCCCTTAAAAAAGAGATCCCAGAGAGCTATTGAGTGCCTTCTACGTGTGAGGACAGCAGGAAGGTGCTGTCTGTGAAATAGAAGGCAGGCCCTAACCAGACACCAAATCTGCCGGAGTCTTGATCTTGGACTTTTCCAGCCTTCAGTACTGTGAGAAATAAATTTCTGCCGTTAATGAGCCACCCAGCCTCTGATCTTTTGTTATAGCAGCTGAGATGGGCTAAGACAGGGTTCTTAGGAATAGCACTGCTGTGACTGTGGGTGAATATCACACACTCTACTCATTCTGCTGTTAGTGGGTCATTTCTGGTTTGGGACTCCTAGGAAGAGTACAGCTATGAACATTTTTGGACATGTCTTTTGGAGAACATATGTTGGCATTTCTGGTGCATATGTGTCCGGGAATAGAATTGCTTGGTCACAGGGAATGCATAGGTTTGGGTTTAGAAGACCTTGCAGAGCTTTGCTGAGTGGCTGTACCAATTGTCCCCTCACTTCACTTTGACAGTGGATACCACTCATGGAAGAAAACTGCAGGAAGTGCTCCGAAACCTCTGGAATCTCCCTCCCCGAGAATTTCTCTGTAAATCAAATCTTTGGCAAGGCAATTTCAGCCAGAAAGATCAACCGCCCCATGCTCCAGGCAGCTGTCACGCTCAGGAAGAAAGGTAAGGACCTGATACTGGCCATTCGCAGGCCTGACCACATAGAACCCTCAGAAGCATTAGGTCAGAATCCTGCGAAGTAAGTTTTGATATTACAGATCTTTTGAGCCGTGACGGAAAGCCATTCTTAAAACATGGCCCCAAAGCAAGTTTTATCCAATGCAAAAGCAGCACTGGTTAAAATAGAATAGCTGGAAAAATGGCAGAATTTTACTTAATAAAGAAATTGATGCCCATGATTGCCTTGTGAGCATCATTCTTCCCTTCAGTGGCACTTTAGTAATGACCTGAATGACACAATCTTTTGTCACAGTGATTAAAAAGCAAGGCCTTTTTAGCAGCTGTGATTTTCTCAGCCTTTGCGTATCAGAGTGTCTGAGCTATGAGTTGGCTGACGTGGGCTCAGATGATGTCATATAGTCTAAGACATGAGGTCAGGTTCATCCATAGGCATTGACTTGGGGTAAGCACCTGACTCTTGTCATAAGCATCCTTGAAACCATTCCACCCTCTTTTATCAGTAGATTTATCCAGCTGTGGCTGAGCCATTCTGTGTGTGTAATTCCTGCCTTCTATTACATGGGAAGAGTCTCACCATCAACTATTCAGTGTCTTGTTTCCAGAACTGCCTGGTTCTCACCCTTGCTGGTTAGGCAGATAAAGCCAGGGGATAATCCTATCTCTATGTCTACTTCTTTAGTTTTGAAATGGGAACCCAGTCCCTGGTAGCCAAAGCAAGTATTCTGGAATTTAGTCTAGCAGAATTTTCAATAGCACGGACTAGAAAGAATGCTGGATTTTCACTATGTGGCTCTGGGCGGCTTGTAGCTTCTCTGAGCTTCTGTTTGGTGATCCGTGAATCTGGGAGGATAGGATCACCTTGCCTACCCCAGAGGTGGTAGAGATCAAATGAGCTGACAAATGTAAAAACACTGCTCCCCTGTTGTCAAGGAGGAAGGAGGGGATGTCCCCATCTGGGCCTCTGAAGGCCTTGAATGAACCCAGCTCGTGCTCATGTCTGTGTCAGAGATGTTTATGGGTCGAGATGATTCTTCGCCAATTTGTCGATTGAAAGCTGAGCATAAGGAGTTGATATAAGTGAGCATGGCCTGCCTGGCCCATCATCAGGGTTCCCTGGGGGCATCTGGAGCATCTCAGGGCAAAGTTCTGTAGCTGGTCCATCCACTGGTGGCTTTTTGCTCAGGATTCACAACCGCCATCCTCACCAACACCTGGCTGGACGACCGTGCTGAGAGAGACGGCTTGGCCCGGCTGATGTGTGAGCTGAAGACGCACTTTGACTTCCTGATAGAGTCGTGTCAGGTGGGAATGGTCAAACCTGAACCTCAGATCTACAGGTTTCTACTGGACACCCTCAAGGCCAGCCCCAGTGAGGTATGGAGACACTTCCCTATAGTGGAGAAGGGTGTTCAGAGATACTGCAACCAGAGAAAAATTGAGGAGTGAGCAGGCAGCGTATATCTCGGGCCTGGCAGGACAGCTCTGAGTCCCCGTCTCCCAGACCAGGGCTTCTCCTAAACGATTTTTACCCATTCTTTGGTCTAGAAAATTCTCCCAGAGGTGGGCATTTGGCCCCATTGTATAGCTCTTAGAGAACTTTGGTCAAAACAGGCATCATCAAAAGCTGTTTTAGCCCAGCTGCCTCAGTTTACCTACAAAGAAATGGGGATCTGGGAGACTTGCAAGGCCACAAGGCTAGTCAGGTTCATCCCCACAAAAGGTGGGTGAGGACAGGCTCCAGTATTGCCATGGTCTTTCCCACCAGACACGCTGTGCCCTGAGTCTGTCCCTGGAGATCACCCGTCCTAAAGCTCCCTTCTCCTTGTGTATCCCTCCTCTCATCTGCAAAAGGTGATTGGACCGACGTTAAATCCCTTTCCCTCGCATTTCCAACCCCCACCTCCCCACAAACTGATTTCGTTTTGTCCAGAGCAAACCTGGACTCTAGCCTTGGAGTCCTCGCCATGCTCCATCCCGGGACCTCCCTGTTCTCCTCCTGGACTTTGCTTATGCTTATCTCAGTGCCTGGAGCCAGCCTCAGAGCAGGGCTCCAAATCTAAGCCTGCACCAGAATATATTAGTCTTCCTATCGATGGCTTCCACGTTGGATGAGCTGCTTAGAATTCTAGACTTCCATTGTCCGAGATGGTAAATGCATGCACCCATGATTTCTACTATGAATTCCAGGATTTTTCTCTCTATTTATTTATTTATTGAACGAATTATTTTTTCTTAGAGACAGAGTCTCACTTTGTCACCCAGGCTGGAGTGCCGTGGTGCGATCATAGCTCACTGCAGCCTCAAATTCCTGAGCTCAAGTGATCCTCCTGCCTCAGCCTCCCAAGTAGCTGGGACCACAGGTTCATGCCACCATGCATGGCTAATTTTTTATTTTTTGTTGTGACAAGGGTCTCACTATATTGTCCAGGCTAGTCTTGAACTCCTGGTATCAACCAATCCTTCCAGTCTCCTAAAGTGCTGGGATTACAAGTGTGAGCCACCAAGCCTAGTACTTTCTTTCTTACTACATATACATTTTTGATTCATTAAGAATCTGGCTGAGCACAGTGGTGCACACCTGTAATCCCAGCACTTTGGGAGGCCGAGGTGGGTGGGTCACAAGGTTAAGAGATCGAGATCATCTTGGCCAACAAGATGAAACCCCTTCTCTATAAAAATATAAAAATTAGCTGGGTGTGGTGATATGCGCCTGTAGTCCCAGATACTTGGGAGACTGAGGCAAGAGAATCACTTGAACCCAGGAGGCAGATGTTGCAGTGAGCTGAGATTGCATCACTGCACTCCAGCCTAGCGACAGAGCAAGACTGCGTCTCAAAAAAAAAAAAAAAAAAAAAAAGAATCTATTTGAGGGTAAGATGTAAAGTAAGGATCCATTTTATTCCCCCAGCCGTTAACCGGTCATAGCAAGACCATTAAACAATGTTCCTTACCAACTGGCCATGCAACTTTTCTCAGAAACCGAATTCTTATTTGTATGTGGATCTGTTTCATAGATATGTCTGCTTTTCTAGTGCCAAATTTCTACCTTTTGTTGCTTCCTAAGTTGTTTGACTCTCTGCCCTCACTACAGTTTTTTTTTCCAGACACATTTTTTTGGTCTACTTATGCCTGTTGATTTTCCCCGATGAATTTTAATTTCACCTTGATAAGTGTGTATCCCCTCCTAATCCTCTTGCAATTTCAGAAGTAGCTGAAGCCAAGTAGGTCTGTATGGGGTCATATGTATCTGTGTTTTCATGTGCATGTTATGTAATTAAATGCTTTCCATTTTAAGAGTAGATGGTTACAAAAGAAAAGGAGTTTTTAATCTCATCATAGAGGAGTCCCTATTTGCATTCTGGTGAGTTTCTTTCTGTGATTCTGCCATGCTGTTTTGGGCTCAGGTCGTTTTCTTGGATGACATCGGGGCTAATCTGAAGCCAGCCCGTGACTTGGGAATGGTCACCATCCTGGTCAAGGACACTGACACGGCCCTGAGGGAACTGGAGAAAGTGACCAGAATCCAGGTAACTTGACTTTGAAGCGAGCAAGCTTCCTGTGTTCATCTGTGGTTTCTGGACTTGAGCGGAGAAGCCACTGTCCATGGAGTTCATTGCTCCATGAATGACTGCTGGGTGCCACTCTGGCGTTGGGAGTCTGTCACCCACTGTGCAGTCAGCATGATGTCCCTAACGAGCATTGCTGCTTTCTCTGTGGTCACTGAACAGGGTAACAAGAATTTATACTAGTCTTGGGTCAGGGCTGGGGAACTGGCAGCAAGAGTGGGATGTTCAAGGCCATCTTGACCTCACTTTTGAGAGTAAATGGAGAACATTTACCCTAGGGGTCAAGGCCCCTACCTGGCATGCCCGAGCATGCCGCTGGCACTCAGGTGCAGCCCTTTAGTTCCACCCAGCTCACACCCTCTTGGCAGTCAGAGGGAAGCCTCTTAAGAAAAGCCTTTCCCTCCAGAGGTGGATGGGACAGCTGTCATGATGTCCCTGGGGCTGCCTGGGGATTAGCCTGCTCCTCCATGTCTGAGGCACCTT
Source organism: Saimiri boliviensis (assembly GCF_048565385.1). Taxonomy (NCBI): domain Eukaryota; kingdom Metazoa; phylum Chordata; class Mammalia; order Primates; family Cebidae; genus Saimiri; species Saimiri boliviensis. The sequence goes on from NC_133461.1 coordinate 102,579,057, forward strand.
TCTTTTTTTGGGTTGACCTAAGATCACTGACCTCACCAAGTCCACAGCCTTCTGCAGGAGTGCAGCTCCCTCACCCTGTGAGCGCAGGGGAGAGGAGGCAGGAGAGAGCTGGTACTCAGCTGAGCCTGCCACACATCCAAGGATGCACAGCCATTGCCTCAAAGAGAACTGGGTTAGTTTGCTCAGGCTGCAGTAACAAAGTACGACAGACTGTGTGGGTTCAGCAACAGATATATATTCTCTCACTGTTCTGGAGGCTGGAAGTGCAAGATCAAGGTGCCAGCAGGGTTGGCTTCTCCTGAGGCCTCTTTCCTTGGCTTGCAGGCAGCCGCCTTCTCCCTGTGTACTCACATGGCTTTTCCCTGTGACTTTCTGCTTCCTAACCTCCTCTTTTTATGAGGACACCAGTCAGCTGGTGCTAGGGCCCAGCCTAATGACCTCCTTTAACCTTAGTTACTTCTGTAAAGGCCTCATCTCCAAATACAGTCACATTCTAAAGTATTGGGGGCTAAGGCCTGGTGCAGTGGCTCATGCCTGTAATCCCAGCACTTTGGAGGCCAAGGTGGGCAGATCAGTTGAGATCAGGAGTTCGAGACCAACCTGGCCAACATGGCTACACCCTGTCTCACTAAAAACACAAAAAAATTAGCCAAGCGTAGTGATAGGTGCCTATAATACTAGCTACTTGGGAGGCTAGAGAATACCTTGAACCCAGGAGGTGGAGGTTGTAGTGATCCAAGATCTCACCACTGCACTCCAACCTGGGCCACAAGAGCAAGACTCTGTCTCCAGAAAAAAAAAAAAAAAAAAAAAAAAAAAAAAAAAATATATATATATATATATATATATATATATATATATATGGTATTGGGAGCTAGGACTTTAACATGCAAATTTTGAGAGTGATACAGTTCAGCCCATGAGAAGATTGATTTATATTTTTTGTTTTTAATGAATAAATTAAAATATACACCCAATTACTTTATAACCTTAAAGCATCTTGTCCACACTTTGTTCATTTGTCCTTCTACAGACCTGCACATCCCAGGCCACAGAGAAGTAAGCGAATCAGGCTTGAGGTCAGGGAACCCATGTGCCTGTGACACTGGCTAGGTCTGTGCCTTCATCATATCTGAGCCACAGATGCCTGTCCTGTGAAACTAGGAAAGTCAATCATGGCTCATTTCTCTTTGTCTCAGGGGTAGGAGGAAGATGAAGATAGAAGGAAAAATGAACAGCGTCCCCCTTTTAGTCTGTTTTTTTTTTATTATGGAAAAATACATGTAACATAAAATTTACCGTCTTCGCCGGGTGCAGTGGCTCTTGCCTCTTATCCTAGCACTTTGGGAGGCTGAGGCAAGTGGATCACCTGAGGTCAGGAGTTCAAGACCAGCCTGATCAACATGGAGAAACCCCATCTCCACTAAAAATACAAAAAAAAATAATAATAATAATTAACTGGATATGGTGGTGCATGCCTGTAATCCCAGCTACTCAGGAGGCTGAGACAGGAGAATCGCTTGAACCCAGGAGGTGGAGGTTGCAGTGAGCCGAGATTGTGCCATTGCACTCCAGCCTGGGTAACAGAGTGAACCTCCACCTCAAAAAATTATTACCATCTGTGTGTGTGTGTGTGTGTGTGTGCACGCACGTGTGCACGTGTACAATTCGGTAATGTCAAGAACACGTGCATTGTTGTACACGCCATTGTACCACCATTCCCTTCCAGAACTTTTTCATCTTCCCCATGTGAAACTCCGCACCCATTAAACACCAACTGTCCATTCCCCCTGCCCCGGCTCCAGGCAAACCCCATCCTGCTTGTTTCTCTATGAATTGAACTCCTCTAGGGACCTCATGTAAGTGGAATCACAGTATTTGTCTTTTTGTAACTGGCCTATTTCACTTAGCATAATGTCTCCAAGGTTCACCCGTATTGCCCCAGGAGTCTAAATTTCCGTCCTTTTTAGGGTAGAAGACTAATTATTCCACTGTATACATAGTCCATGCTGGGTTTATCCACTCAGCTATCCAAGGACACCTGGATTGCTTTCGCCTCTTGGCTATTGGGAATAGTGCTGGTATGAATGTGGGTGCGCATGTATCTCTTTGAGACTTGGTTTTCAATGCTTCTGGGTGTGTACCTAGGATTGAAATTGCTGGATCATATGGAAATTCTATTTTTATTTTATATTATTTATTATTATTATTATTTTGAGATGGAGTCTTGCTCTGTTGCCCAGGTTGGAGTGCAGTGGCATGATCTTGTCTCATTGCAACCTCCGCCTCCCAGGTTCAAGAGATTTCTGGCTCATTTTTGTATTTTCAGTAGAGACGGGGTTTCCCCATGTAGGCCAGGCTAGTCTTGAACTCCTGACCTTAAGTGATCCACCCGCCTAGGCCTCCTAAAGTGCCAGGATTACAGCATGAACCACCATGCCTAGCTAAAATTCTATTTTTAGGTCCTTGAGGAAATGCAGTGCTGTTTTGCACGGCAGCTGTACCCTTTTATATCCCCACAGAAAAATCACCCCTTTTAAACAGGAAAGCCTGTGTCTCTTTTTCAGAGGAAGGCAGTAGGCGTCTGTCATGAACAGGCCTTGTAAATTGCACAAACATAGAAGAGGATCATGAAGTAGGAACCCCTCACCTTCCCCACCCCAAAAGCAGGGGCATCCCCTAGAAAACTGAGGACACATAGGAGGAGGGGCCCTGAGGGGCACTGGCTCTGCTCACAGGCCTTGGCTCCCCTGACCATGGACTCATGGCCATCAGAGGATACCAGGCTGCCCTCCACCATCACACTGAGTCCATCCCTGTCCCCAGATCTTTTGCAGATGCCACAGAGGTTGGGGGACTCATTTCCTTTGTCCCTCTCTGCAGACATCCAGGCAGAGTCTCCCATGGTTATAAAGGAGATAGATTTCTGAGCTTACGTCCCCATTTTAGAGGTCACAGAACTGAGTCATTGAGAAGAATGAATTTTTTCTTGGGCTACACCTTTAGGACTGAACGTGACCAGTCCAGCAGTAGGATTCACGGCGTGTCCAGTAGCAGGGTTCACGCATAAGGCAATATTCACGCACATGTGCTCAGTAGCAGGCTCCTTGTCATTTCCTCCTCGGGGAATCTGATTCCAGTAAGGGACAGAAGCCACCATAAGGACTCCTTGTTCAGGAATCTCCTGTTTACTGAGACAGGTTAGTGTAAGCCCTCAAGGACTCCTGAGAACAGGCCTGGGACCTGCCGGTGGACGGCTGTTAGCGGCTAGACTGTGTCCCCCAAAATTAATACAGTGCAGTCCTAACCTCTAATACTGCATGTGACTAGGTCTGACAAAAGGGCATTCAAGGAGATAATGAAGTTAAAATGAGGTCACAAGACTGGTCCCTAATCTCATCTGACCGGTCTCTTTAGAAGAAGCAGAGATTAAGGACAGGAGCCAGGCTCACTCCTGTAATCCCAGCACTTTGGGAGGCCAGGGTGAGAGGATGACTTGAGGCCCGGAGTTCGAGGCCAGCCTGGACAACATAGTAAGATCCTGTCTCTTCAAAAAAATAGCTGAGCATGGTGGTGCACACCTATAGTCCCAGCTACTTAGAAGGCTGAGGTAGGAGCATCACTTGAGCCAAGGAGGTCAAGGCTGCAGTGAGCTGTGATTGCATCGGTGCATGCCAGCTTGGATGACAGGGCAGAGACCCCCAAAAAAGGGAGAAGATGCAGAGATCATGACACACACAGCAAGGTACCAGGGGCTTGAGGATGCAAGGGAAAGATCATGTGAAGACACAGGAGAAGACGGCTGTCTGCAAGCCAAGGAGAGAGGCCTCAGGAGAAACCAGCCCCACCAGCACCTTGACCTTGGACTTCCAGCCTCCAGAACTGTGAGGAAATAAATATCTGTTCCTGAAACCACATAAACTGATATATTGTGGCAGCCAGAGCAAACTAATACAAAGGCCCAGAGAGTTTGATTTTGGCCAACTTGAAGGAATGACCTTTCAACAGAGGGAAGCAGTGACAGAGTGACTGCTGTGTGAGCGTCTCATGGTGTCCCACATGAGCCTGGGCGACCATTGGAGGAGCTGCCACAGAAGCAAATAATATTCACTGAAGTCCAGATTCTCAGTAGCTTAGAGCGAGGGATCTTTGCTTCTTGCTTACACGACGTTCAGTGGGCAGTGGCCAGGGACTTTGCCTCATGCAGTCCTTCGGGGACTCAGGATGATGGAGGACCCACTGTCTTCTACCTGTAGTTTCGAGGTCACACTGGACACCCAGCTGGAAGACAGGGAGTTGAGAAATGTAGAGAATCGTGTCGGGGTTTAGTGTGCCAGGCCCGAGGCTGTGCTCTTCCATTGGCCAGAATTCAGTCTTGGGGCTCCACTCAGCTGGAAAGCCGGAGGGAGAGTAGAGTCTAGCTGTGCTGGCAGGAGAGGGAGATGGGCTGGTCAGTCACCAGGAAGGCTCAGGATGGGTGGCAAAGGTGGCCCCGGAGGCCTCTTCTGGCACTAAGTACTTGGGAGAGCCTCCCTTGGAAGAAGGCTGTGGTTGTCTCTCACTGTGCCTTTCCTGCTTACAGCTTCTCAAAACCCTGGCGCCTCTGCTGACCTCTTGCAATCCAAGTGACATGAGCCACGGGTACGTGACAATAAAGGTGAGTCAGCTCTTTCTCTCAATCCACTGAGTGCTCTCTAACCAGGTCACCTAAAATGACCAGCAGAGACAACCAGAACGCTGAGCTGGGAGGATCACCTGAGCCCGGGAGGCGGAGGCTGCAGTGAGCTGTGATCACACCACTGTACCCCAGCCTGGGTGACGGAGTGAGACCCTGTCTCAAAAAGAAGTGGCCGGCAGAGACATTTGTTGAATATCGAGGGTGGTTGAACATCTGCTATTTATTTTTTATTTTTTTTAATTTTTAATTTTTTTTTTTTGGTTGGGGGGATTGGCGAGGGTTAGCATTAGGAGAAATTCCTAATGTAGATGATGGGGTGATGGATGCAGCAAACCACCATGGCATGTGTATGCATACGTGACAAACCTGCACGTTCTGCACATGTACCCCAGAACTTAAAGTATAATAATAAAAAAGAAGAACATTGTCTATTTATAAGGAAATGGAATTTCCCGCAAATCTCATTCCTTAGTAATGGATGGAAGACACAAGCCCTGTCTCAGATTCTGTAAAGCAGTGTGACTGCTGTGGCCAAACCCTCACAGAACAGCAGGCTAGGGGGCTTGGCCAGCCTGGGGCTAAAGCGTGTGCACAGCTGGCCTGTGTTGGGAGAGAAGATATTTTCTTTCAACAGGTATTTTTAATTTTTTTTGGTGGGGGGGGTAGGAGAGCGCTTCCTCTGTCAGGCGCAGGCCAGATCGAAGGGGTGCAGTGATGATTAAGACAGACCTGTCCTCAAGGAGCCCACATTGAGGGCAAGGAGAGGGAAAGGGTCGTTCATGTTCTTTCTGTTTCAAAGGGTTATCATAAGGCCAAGGCCACATGCAGAGGCCACTGGCTGATGACTGGCTGGGAGATGTAACTTGGCTTGCTGACACACAGTAGGGGTTTAGTACATCCTCATGGATTCACTTTGGGATCTTTGCTCATTTGTCACTGGCCTCATTTAAATACAGAAGGACCTAAAGCTGTGGGTCCACTCGTCTGCAAAAAATGGCCAGACAGCTACTGTGCAGCCAGGTAGACCCAGCTGGAATCTTGGTGTGGCCACTTAACTGAGATTGCAGCCTTGGGCAAGCATCTTAGGCTGTGAGCCTCTATCCACACCTTTATAATGAAATGACGATATCTCTCCATGCAGTTTCTGTAAGAATTCAATGAAACGTTGTATGCAGACCACGGGACATAGTGCCCGACAGCCACTGTGCCATAGACGGCGGCTGCCAAACAGGAGGGCCGGAGGCCGTGGCGGTGCTGGCCTTGGAGACCTTGGGAGCCCTTGCTGTCCTGGAGGAAAACCTCAGTACAATAATATTCGGAGATGAATGGAGGGTCTTCCATGACCCCAGGGATTTTATATTCGTAGCCTCTGTGGTTTGGTTACAGCAAGGATGAAGTCCGTGCTCAGAATGGGATCTGTGCTCAGAATGGGTTCTGCCAGGGTGGAAGCAGCCACCATAAACGTTGTAAAGTGGGCATCCAAACACGAGTGGGTTTGCATTGTAAGAAAAGGCTTTTTTGGGACTGAAAGCTACTGGCCAGCATCACTGATAGACATTCCTTCTATGACTCTGGGTTCTCCTGAAGGGGTGAATGTTTCATCAGGGCCTTCAGGTCTCATGTCTCTCGTGGTAAAGAGGAGTGAGGGCCTTTTCATCCAGGGCTGGGGGCTGGGTTGTAACCATGGACAGGGTTATTCTTGTAATTCCCTTAGGGTTTGCATATCCAGTTTTAAGAGATTCTTTATTTGACCTTGAAGGAGTGTGATTAGAATCGCTTTACCCCACCCTGTCTTTCCCCTACCCCATATTTAAGAGCTGGCAACAAACTTCTGGGGCGTCCCAGCTGCCCCAGGCTCTCAGGGGGGTGGTGCCTTGATTGCCCCTGAATCCTAAACCGGGTTGATAATAGATCCTTTTGTGTTCTGGCTTTATGGACATTTTTTTTTAACACAGAAAACAATGAGGATGGGAAAGGACGTATGTTTGCTGGGCTAGTCAGCTGAGTCAATATGAAGCTGTCAGCCTCAGTATCCACAGCTTTATAATGAGATGATAAAGCTCAAGAGTAAGCCGTTTTGTGTTTCTCTGGGGACCTCTCCCGCCTGCTAGAACACAGGTGAGCTAGGATCGTTTGATCAGACGTAAGTGTGAAACATTTCTCAGTGTAAGGTAAATCGATTTTAAAGTGAACTTTTGCCAAGTGCTAAAGGAAAGACCATGGAACAAACTCTGATAAACACTCTGTGAGGGGGTCTGCGAAATGCCCATCCAATGTTTTCTTGAGCAGAATAGCTTGTTAGGAATCATGAATGAAACTTCCTGTGGAGCAAGGTGTGGTGGCTCACACCTGTAATCCCAGCACTTTGGGAGGCCAAGGCAGGAGAATCACTTCATGCCAGGAGTATGAGACCAGCCTGGACAACATAGAGAGACCCCATCTCTACAAAAAATGTAAAACTTAGCTGGGTGTAATGGCATGTACCTGTGGTCTCAGCTACTTGGGAGACTGAGGTGGGAGGACTGCTAGAGCCCAGGAGTTTGAGGCTGCAGTGACTATGATCATGCCCCTGCCCTCCAGCCTGAGCAACAGAGCGAGACCACATCTCCCTCACTGCCCAAAAAAGAAACTTCCAGTGTGGGGCACAGCTTGGAGTCATCTTACAGCTTAGTGGAATTATTCCATGTGAATATCTATAATGTGACTCTGATTGTTCTCCTGCATTTCCCTCAGGACAGTGGTGATATGTAATTGGGGTAAGAACAGGGCACCTGATTATTTGGTTCATTTAGCTGGACCCCACCATAACAGTCAGGGCTGATCAGCTGCTGTAACAAACACCCTGTCCCTTTCAGTGGCTTCACACCGAATGTGTTCCTCACCTACAGCACAGTGTGTGGTGGGCTCTGTCCACGTAGCCATTCAGGCAACCAGGCTCCTCTCCGCTGCCTCCACCTTCCTCAAGGCCCACGCCATTCAGGCAGAGAGAGGAAAAGGGAGGGAGGCCGCACACAGAGGGTCCTGTGAGCCCTGGATGCAGCGCCTTTCCTCTGCTTGGGAGACACTGGCCGGGGCTCAGTTTCGCGGCCACACTGACTGTAGGCGGGGGAGGTGCTCTGCGAGATGCTAACATGTGCCTGGAAGAGGATGGGAACTCAGACCTTGTCAAGTCCTCACGGTCTCTGCCACACCCATAGCCCTGAAAAAGACTACAGGCGTGGCAAAGCTTGAACAAATTTCATATTGCATATTTTCGTATTTCATATTTAAGAAATAAACGGCTCTTAATGAAACACTCATGGTTTTGAGACAGCCAGGTGGGAGGGGTCCCCAGAGAAACTCCAAACAGCCTGTGCACTGGAGTAGAGTTCTTGCCCTTTGCAGCAGGGAGAAACCTGGCCCCTCCTCTTCCTGCGTGGAACCTGGGATTTCAACAGCAAGCCGGGAGCGCTCTGGTAGGGAGCTCTGGCCTTGCAGAGAGTCCCTATTCCCCACTTTACCTTTTCACCTAATAACACCCTGTTCTTTACTCACACTTCAAATTGTCTGTAAGCCTGTATTTTCATGACCGTGGGACAAGGACCCCATCTTTAGCTGAGCTAAGGAAAAGTCTTGCAACAGTATTCGGCACGTGACCGTGACTATTATGCTGTGCACAGTATCAGCCCCCTCTTTAATATACTGAAAATACATCAGAACAGCACCAGAAATTCTGAGACTGTGGGGCCCTTGTAGAGAGGAAGGAGAAGTGTGTTATTTCGTTTTGTTTTCCAACGTAATGTCTTTAGAGTTCTTAGGTTATGGTGAGAGCCACCTGTTGCTATTGAGTAGGTTGGCCAGAGCCCCTTCTCAGCCATTTTCATCTAACACTGGGGCCTTTCCCTGAGAATCCAGGTCTTATGCGATCCAGCAACCGACTGAAACACCGCTGGCATTCTGCAGATGCTGCGGTTCCTGGTTCCACGGGGCCTGGTGCTTGGTCACTGCCCACTCCTCTTTCCCTTCCACAGCCCGGGGTTCGTCTGCATTTTGTGGAGATGGGCTCTGGCCCTGCTGTGTGCCTCTGCCATGGATTTCCCGAGAGCTGGTATTCTTGGAGGTACCAGGTGAGGAAAGCTGGGGAGGGTGCACCCCGTCAGGGTGAGGTTGGGGGAGTCTAGATGGTGTGGCCTGACATGGACGCCCATGAGGAAGCTGAAACCTGACAGTGGAGCATTGTCTCCAAAGTGTGACCAAGGGCCGGGCACGGGGGCTCATGCCTGTAATCCCAGCACATTGGGAGGCCAAGGTGGGCAGATCATGAGGTCAGGAGATCGAGGCCAACATGGTGAAAACTCATCTCCATTAAAAATACAAAAATTAGCTGTGGTGGCACGCACCTGTAATCCCAGCTACTTGGGAGGCTGAGGGAGCAGAATCACTTCAACCTGGGTGGCAGAGATTGCAGTGAGCCGAGATCGCGCCACTGCACTCCAGCCTGGGCAACAGAGTGAGACTCCATCACACACACAAAAAGATGTGACCAGTTGGGGCAGAAGGTGACTCCAGACCTCAGGGCTGTGCTAGGGCATGAGGTACCTTTGCAGATTAGAAAAGGGCAGATTCTTTAAGACGCTCCACGCTCCCTGCTGGGAGGCCTCTGTGCTGGGTATGGAGATCTGCAAGAGCTTTACCAGGGAAGACGCTCTCTTAGATGTGGCATTTCTGCCATGCACAAGCCCCACCACTGTCCACAGAGCCCTATATAAATGGGCTGATTGCAGCCCCACAGTGAAGATACCAGGTAGTGTCACGTGGCTCTTTGGTTTGAGCCATTTACAGGAAGAAGGAGATGGAGGGAAGTAAAGAAGGAGTGTCTGCCTGGGACTGAGGAGGCCATGCTGGAGTGTGCCTGTTTGTTTTCTAGATCCCTGCTCTGGCCCAGGCGGGTTACCGGGTCCTAGCTCTGGACATGAAAGGCTATGGAGAGTCGTCTGCTCCTCACGGTGGGTGCACTGTCTTGCAGCTGTCCTGTGTTAGTCCTGCCTTCTACCTGCCTGAGCGCTCCACACCTCGGTGCTTTCCGTGGTCCCAGATCAAAGTAGCCTTCCCCTTAAGGGAGTCTGACTTCACCTCTCTCCTCTCCTGCAGTGCCCTGTGTCTCTGTACTTTGGGCTTCAGATGCCCCTGCCTGCCCCCCACACTCTGAATGAATACAGCAGCCCCAAAGGCCCAAGTTCCAAGGGATCTCCCTCTGGTTATAGGGGACGGCGGACATAGAATGTACCATCCATCTCCAGAACAGTCTTCATCTTGCAAAACTGAAAGGCGGTATTCAGTCCTCAGTTCTTCCTCTTGCCCCTGGCAACCCTCATTCTACTTTCTGTCTCTATGAATCTGACTCCTCTAAAGACCTCATATAAATGGAATCATGTAACATTTGTCCTTTTGTGTTTGGCTTCTTTCACTTAGCCTAATGTCCTGAAGTTTCTTCCATGTAGATGGTGCCACAATTTCCTTCTTTTTTTTTTTTTTTTGAGACTAAATGGCACTCTGTTGCTCAGGCTGGAGTGCAGTGGCATGATTTCAGCTCACTGCAACCGCTGCATCCTGGGTTCTAATGGTTCTCCTGCCTCAACCTCCCGAGTAGCTAGAATTACAGGCGCTCACCAACATTCCCAGCTAATTTCTGTATTTTTAGTGAAGACAGGGTTTAACTATGTTGAACAGACTGGTCTGGAACTCCTGTCTGAGGTAATCCATCTGCCTCAGCCTCCCAAAGTTCTGGGATTAGAGGCATGAGCGGCCTGGCCAATTTTCTTCCTCTTTAAGGCTGAATACTATTCCATTGCCTGGATAGACTACATTCTGCTTCGCTGTTTATCCACTGATGGATGCTTCGATGGTCTCCACCTTTTGGCTGCTGTCAACATGGATGTGCAAATAGCTGTCTCTATCCTTGCTTTCAGTTCTTTGGGGTATATACCCAGGAGCAGAATTGCTGGGTTGTGTGGTAATTCATAGGCCAGATTTTTAACCCAGTATCTGTGGATCCCTGTGGGAATCTATCCAGGATGGGCGTCCGATGGCCTGGGAACCTCTGAGACAACATACAGATTTATGAGCATTTTCCTGGTGGGTAGAGCCTCTTGTGTTTTTTTTTTATCAGTTTCAGAGGGGTCCTCAGTCCTGAACTGTTAAGAACCTTGGGTGTGGAGGCAGGAGTGGGAAGCAGCCAGGCGCAAGCAGCAGCCCTGGTCCTCCAGGTGTCGGTGATGCAGCTGGCAGTGAGTTGAGCCCAGCAGGGCTGCTCACCCCTTTTCTGAGCTGCTCCCCCATAATCATACCAAGCACGATTGGCTGTGGGGTTTAAAGCCAGCCGACATGGACTGGGACTCTCGGTCACTCAGGGGTCCACTCAGAGGACTGAGCATGTCACACAGGGGGCGTCTCGTGGTCAATCCCTGAATATTGTGCTGTTGAATTAGCCTCTGCCGCTGCCTCCTGAATGACACAAAAGCATGTTACACAAAGAAAAGCCTTTTGTTCAGACAGCTGGGAAAACCAGCTAAGGGCTTCTGATTTTTAAATGCAATTATTAAAATGTTTAATTTTCATTTACATATACCGTAGTCTTCTCTGAATCCCCTAGGCATAACTTGGTAACATCATTTAACATTCAAACCAGAGCACTCTCAAAAGTGAGACACTATTAAAACCATATAAACTGGGCCGGGCGCAGTGGCTCACGCCTGTAATCCAGGCACTTTGCGAGGCCGAGGTGGGTGGATCACGAGGTCAGGAGTTCGAGACCAGCCTGACCACCATGGTGAAACCCCTTCTCTACTAAAAATACAAAAATTAGCTGGGTGTGGTGGCGGGCACCTGTAATCTCAGCTACTCAGGAGGCTGAGGCAAGAGAATCGCTTGAACCTGGGAGGCAGAGGTGCAGTGAGCCAAGATCGTGCCACTGCATTCCAGCCTGAGCAACAGAGCAAGACTCTGTCTCAAAAACAAACAAACAAACAAACAAAAAACAAACAAAGAAAAGCAAACAAATAAAACATACAAACTGAAACTGCCCTGGAGAAAACCTGAAACTTATGGTCTTACCCTAACTCTAACTTTGTCTAAGGAAAAACATAATATAGATGCTAACTGTTGTTGAAAGATCATATGTAAAATGAATTCTAAAACCAAGCATAATTATTTAAAATACACACATTTCAGATCGCTTATGTCTACCTTTCCTATGATTTGACAGTGGATTTTAGGTTGCAAATCATTTTCCCTTAAAATGTTGAAGGTTTGTCCCACTCTTTTCTAGGTTTCATTGTTACTGTTGGGAAATCTCAGCCATTCTGATTCATGAGCCTTTCTGTGTGGCTGTTGTTTTTCCCTTACTTTGAACACTTTGGGTATCTTTTCTTTATCTGAAATTATATGATGTTGTGCTCTGACCTGGGTCTTTTCTCATCCACTTTGCTGGGCACATTTATCTTTCAGTTCTTGGAACTTTCCATGCATTATTTCTTTGCTAATCTTTTCTTCTATTTTCTCTTTTTTTATTGTTCTTTTTCTTTTTGCTTTCTGGAATTGCTATTGTTAAAATACCGTAATTGTTAAAATTGCTATTATTGTTGAAATCATACTACCCATTGATTTGGGTACTCATATGACCCAAAGCAATCTACAGATGCAATGCAATCTCTGTCAAAATCCCAATGACGTTTTTCACAAAAATAGACACAGCAATTCTGCAATTCTTATGGACCCACAAAAGACTGCAAATAGACAAAGCAATCTTGACAAAGCAATCTTGAGAAAGAATAATGAAGCGAGAGGCATTTGAAGCACACTTTCTGATTTCAAACTATATTACAAAGCTATAGTATGACAGAAACAGTGTGATACAAACATAAAGACAGACATAGTTCAGTGGATGGAGAGCCCAGGAGTCAATCCACACGTATGTGGTCAGCTGATCTTTGACAAGGTTACGAAGAATAGTGGAGAAAGGACACTCTCTTCAAAGAAACAGTGGTGAACAGTGGTGAGAAAAAACGAAAAAGAATGAAATTGGAACCTTATCTTACACCACACACAAAAATCAGCTGAAAATGGATGGAAGACTTAGATGTATGCCCTGAAACTTTACAACTACTAGGAGAAGACATAGGGGGAAAGCGTGACGATGGTCTCGGCAATGATCCCAGGGATATGACATCAAAAGCACAGGCAAGAAAAGCAAATATAAACACCGGGGTCTACCTCAGTCGAAGAGTTTCATACGTTTCTGTGGGCTTTTGTTGTTGTTTTGTTTTTGGTTTTCTTTGCAAAACGGCCCTTTTGATGTGTTGATATCTTTTAAATAACCTGAGTTAAATATATGTATTTTGTTTTTAATTGCAGAAATAGAAGAATATTGCATGGAAGTGTTATGTAAGGTAAGAAGGATCTTGGGTAACCTCTGTAACATCTTCCCCACCCTGCGTTTGTTGTTGATAGAAACCCGAAGCTGGGATGCCCATTCACATTTTAGGGAAGCATCATTTCACAGCCTCTGGTTATAAATTCCTACTGAAAGTCGAACAATATTGTCAAGTCATAGCCAATGTGTATGAAGCATTGACTGTGTCAGGTCTTCCTCTAAGCGACAGAAGAGAAAACTGAGTCACGAGAAGTTAAAGGTAATTGCCCGAGGTCAGCAGCTGGTAGAGCCAGGCTGGAAGCCCGCAGTACTGCACTCTGTTGCCTCTGAAAGTCACTTTATTTTATTAAAGATGTTATTGGCCGGACCTAGGCCAGACCTTTGCGGACTGGGGACCAGCACGGATGGAGTTCCTGCTCTAAGACAGGTTTAAGCACCATCCTGTAAGTGCTGGCAGGGGAGGCCAAGGCCAAGGTGAGGAGAGACTGGGACCCAAACCTCTATTCAGCTCAGGAGCAAAAGCAAGGGCTGGAGGAGCCCGGGAGAGGACGCACCCTTCAGGTTGGCTGGGAAACTAGTAACGATGCTGGCCACACTAGGATTACAAAAGCCTCCGTCTCTGAGTCACAGCCCGGAGGGACTTCTCCCCCTCGGGTGTGCCCCCAAGCTTCACGCGCTGCTTTGGCATATCAGAAGCAATCAGGGGTAAAACTTCTGTTTCCGGGCAGGGCTGCTCCTCCTTGCTCAGTTTCCCAGTCTTTGCCTCTTGCACTCTGCTGCTCCCGATCCCACCACATGTCTCCCTGAAGTCCCACCGAGGTCTCATCAGTGACCCGGGGAGCCCCGATCCTGCTGTTGTCCTCTAACCTGGACCTTACTTATTTCCATCAAAATCCATTCTTGAGACAGTCCCCTTGGGTCACTTAAGAGAACTGTTCTCTTGAACAAAGTCCTTGGTAAGCAAAAACAAACAGGATGGTGCTCGTATCCTTCTGTTCCACCTTTGAAAAATCATGAGTACATCCACAGCTAGATATTTACCCAAGAAAATCGATGATGTATGTCCACAAAAAAAAAAAAAAAAAAACAGATACAAGTGTTCACAGCAGCATTAGTCCTAATAGGCAAAAAGTGGAGACAGCCCACATGTCCATCAGCTGACGAATGGATAAAGAAAGTGTGGCCCATCCCTACGGTGGGACACTGTTCAGCCGTACAGAGGAATGATGGGCTGGTGCAAGCTTCAGCGGGAATTAACCCTCAAAAGACGATGCTCAGCAAAAGAAGCCATTTCTGTGTCAGGACAGTGGGTGGTGGGGGCAGGAATGCATTGGCCTGGGGGTGGAACGAGCCTCTCACTGCTCCCCTGCAGCAGCAGCACGTGGGCAAGCTCTACAGGGCAGCTGTCTTCCATCCCCCTCCAGGGAGGAGTCCAGGCTTGCTGTCTTACAATGGCAATGAGACAGCGAGGGATAAGTGTTGGTGGACACTGAATAACTCACTGTGCGTGTTTGGAGTCGGCCTGGGTCCTGAGAGGGTGCTGGGATGGGAAGGGTGGTGTCCTGAAGGCTGCTGAGTGACGGACAGCTGCACTGCTCAGCCTGGCTGCCATAATAAAGGACCAGAGCCAGGCAGCTTCAACAACAGACATTTATTTTCTCATGTTCTGGAGGCTGGAAGTCTAAGATCAAGGTGTCAGCAGAGTTGGTTCTCCAGAGAGCTCTCCTGGGCGTGTAGATGCCGCTTTCTTCCTGTGTCCTCACGTGCTCATCCCTCTGTGCGTGTCTGTGTCCTAATCTCCTCCTCTTCTTTGTGTTTTGTTTTGTTTTAATAAGAGACAGGGTCTCCCTGTGTTGCCCAGGCTAGTCTCCAACTTCTGGGTTCAAGGGATTCTCCTCCCTTGGCTTCCCAATGTACTAGAATTACAGGTGCAAGCCACTGTGTGCAGTTTAATCTCTTTTTTTTTTTTTTTGGAGACAGAATCTCGCTCTGTCACCAGACTGGAGTGCAATGGCGCCATCTCAGCTCACTGCAACCTCCGCCTTCTGGGTTCAAGCCATTCTCCTGCCTCAGCCTCCTGAATAGCTGGGATTATAGGCACCTGCCACTGAGCCCAGCTAATTTTTGTATTTTTAGTAAAGATGGGGTTTCACCATCTTGGCCAGGCTGGTCTCAAACTCCTGACCTCGTGATCCACCCACCTCGGCCTCCCAAAGTCCTGGGAGGCGTGAGTCGCTGCACCCAGCCTAATCTTCTCTTCTTATAGGCCTCCAGACACATTGGATTCGGGCCCACCCATATGACCTCATTTTACCTTAATCACCTCTTTAAAGGCTGTATCTTCAAAAACTGTCCCATTCTGAGGCCTTGGGGGTTAGGATTTCAGCATAGCAGTTTCGGGGTGGACACAGTTCAGCCCATCATAAAGGCTGAGGTGGGCAGGGGTGGTGGCTGATTTTGTCTGTGTGTCTTCTTTCTTAGGAGATGGTAACCTTCCTGGATAAGCTGGTAAGTCATTATTTTGAACTGATGTCTTTGTAGAATTCCTTTGGGGCCTGGGTAATTAAAGAAAAGGCATCAGCCTGGCGCAGAGCTACACGGGCAGGGAGGGCACATTTTTGGGGCAGTTAAGGTGGGGTGGGCATGGGCAGCGAAAATCACAAAAACAGATGGCAGAGAGCAAGGATTTCTTGAGAACAGGATGGAGATGAGCTTGTTTCTTTGTCTTTTAATGTAGCCGGTTCCAGGGAATGGAACCAGGGAAGACAGCCTTGAGAAGTTTGGAAAATATCCCATAGGCTAGTATTTCCCAGCTCTTGTTTAAACTTTCGTCCCTCTGACAGTCCTAAAACCTAATGCTTGCATTTGGCATTGTTGGGAATGCCAAGCTCAAGGATAACAAATGAAAGGGCATCAGCAGTGCTGAGCTGAGAAGGTGCCTTGGCTGAGCACACTTCCACTCCCAAGACTCCATGGTGTAACAGCCTCCCCGTCCCCAAGAGAGGTCACGGGGGCAGAATGGACCGAGGGGTCAGCTCAGCCAGGACAGCAGCAGTGGAGGACAGGGGAGGGCTGTGGGGCAGTGGGACTTAGGGCCTCTTAATTGGATGTGGGAGCCAGAGAGAATCTAGGCAGCTGACCTCCGGTTTGCCAGCAGGGCACTGTGCCTGACACGGCGGGGAAAACACCATGAGGATATTGGGGTCCCTGCCCTCTGCAGATACTCAGTTTCACTGGATTAGGTTAGGAACTTTTGGTTGTGATGCGGATAGGGAACAGGGCATGGCCCAAAGTGGCCACCCAGTCCTGACTCTGTACAGCACTCTGTCTCTAGAGTGACTCTGCGGTGGCCACCAGCGGGGTCAGTGTGGAGGGAGGTGTGGGGTAGGCTTTGCCATGTAGGTTTCGCTCTGTGATGTTTGCACGACGAAACCTCCTGACGCATTTCTGAGAACATGTCCCCCTCCTTAAGTGGCACATGGCTATAGCTGCTCCGTAAAGAGGAGTTGACGTCATTGTCAGTGCCGGCAACAGAAAGAGAGAGATGAAAGATGCTTTTGAACCTTTCATGGTTGTTTAAGGGAGGGGAAGCTCCCAAAAAAGTGGGATGGGAGGTAGAAGCATAATCATTAGAAAAAAAGATGCACATGGGACGTGAAGCGTCTTTTAAGATAGAAGGGAGGAAAACAAGAAAAGGACGAAACAAAGTTTGATTTGAGAGAAGGGAGAAGGGAGAAGGGACCCATGGCCTATGGCCCCGGCCTTCTAAGCAGATGTAAAAGCCCGGCGATTTGTGTTAAGGGTCTTCGGCTGGTGCAGGGAGGAGAAGCTCGAAGGGCGGGCATTTGGAAGCTGCTGTGGGTCAGGAGACGAGGCCCAGGTGTAAAGGGGCTGGCTGAGGGCCGAGCCTCCCAGCATCCGGTTCCAGAAACCTCCCCACATTTGGCTTCCTTCTTTCTGCTTCCTAGGGCCTCTCTCAAGCAGTGTTCATTGGCCATGACTGGGGAGGCATGCTGGTGTGGTTCATGGCTCTCTTCCACCCCGAGAGAGTGAGGTAATTGGGCCTCAGGCAATAAGGATTTTGGGGAGGCTGGGCTTGAACTCCTGTGAGAATTGTTCCTCAGATCTTTAAGCCTGGAAAACGTCTCAAAAATAAGTAGGTGATCTGGGAAGGTGATATCTTCGCTCTTGAGTGTCTGGTGACACATTAATAAGAGAGCCTGACTGGGCATGGTGGCTCACACCTGTAATCCCAGCACTTCGGGAGGCCAAGGCGGGTGGATCACGAGGTCAGGTGCTTGAGACCAGCCTGGCCAAGATGGCGAAACGCCATCTCTACTAAAAATAGAAAAATTAGCTGGGCATAGTGATGTGCACTTGTAATCCCAGCTACTGGGGAGGCTGGGGCAGGAGAATCACTTGAACCCCGGAGGTGGAGGTTGCAGTGAGGCGAGATCACGCCTTTGCACTCCAGCCTGGGAGACAAAAGTGAAATTCCATCTCAAAAACAAACGAAACAAAACGGGATCTAATGAGCTAATGCGTTAGGAAGCAGCACCTGTTAATAATTATAGCCAATGGAACAAATAATTCAGGGCCCGAGTGGCCGGTGGTAATGCACGAGGATCATGGCTGAGCTTGAGGGGTGCAGGGGAGGCAACAGGTGTGTCTTCAGTCCTGGACCGAGAATCAGAAAGTGGCCTTCCATTCTGCCCTGGTCGGCTGTGGGACACACCACTTCACTTCTTAGGCCTTGGCTTTCTCAACGACAAAGTAGTAATGGTAACTCCTGCCTGACTCCACACCAGAAAATGCTGTGCAAATGTACAGCGAGCCCGGCATGTCCTGGTCCCCACCATTTCCTTCACGTCACTCCTTCTTAGCCCAGCATTTCACGGCTTGAGTGAGAGCTATCAGATGGCAGGTTTGGGCCCAGAGACTCTGTAGTCTCTGGTGGTTTGAGCTGGTGAGCTGCATTTAAAACCTATCTGACTTCCAATTTCGGCCTCTGGTCTTGGGAAGTTAAAGAAGCATCATCCTCAGTTGCCATCTGAATTTCTCTAACTAATCCAGTTATTTTGTATTTGGCTAAGTTTATGAGATTGGAACTATGAGGAAACTTTGTTCTGTTTCACTCTTGGCTCATATGATAGGATTATATGAAAAACTAAAGAATCAAATGTTTCCTAAAATATTGTTAAAGTTTTCATGCTATTGTTCTGCTCATCTCTTTAACTTTGTAAATTTTTAAAAATTTCTTGCGGGTACATAGTAGGCATATTCTAGCTTCTCCCTCTAACTTTGTGTCCCCTCTCTCATTCAAAATGGAAATAAAAACTTGGTTCTTAAGAAGTGGGTTCGCCAAAACATGCATGACATGCTGGTTAAAGGGACAATAGCAACAAGCTGTGTTTGCCCCTCAAATTCACCCCCTTTTCTATTCCTTCCCTTTTTTTTGAAACAGAGTCTCGCTCTGTCGCCCAGGCTGAAGTGCAGTGGTGTGACCTTGGCTTACTGCAACCTCTGCCTCCTGGGTTCAAGTGATTCTCCTGCCTCAGCCTCCCGAGTAGCTGGGACCACAGGTGTGCACCAGCGTGCCTGGCTAATTTTTGTACTTTGAGTAGAGGTGGCGGCTTCACAGCACAGGCGAGGCTGGTCTCGACCTCCTGGTCTCAAGTGATCCAGCTGCCTCTGCCTCCCAAAGTGCTGGGATTGCAGGCGTGAGCCACCATGGCCAGCTGTCTTTTCTGTTCCTTTTGCTAGCATCCTGTTCCCTCTTTGGGTGATAATGGAATGGTCTACTGGCTGGATTCCCGGCTTCTGGCCTCTGCATCTGTGTCTGTGCGGTCTCTCAGGGCTGGATTAATCTTCCTGACTGCAACATATCTACCCTCCCCTCTTCTCAGAAGCCCTCATGGTTTTCTTGGCTCTTAGAGCATCAAATTCAGACTCAGGGCCCTTCGTGCCTGGCCTCCCACTCACTGCCTTTGTGGGGTTATTTTCCAGCATAGCCCATTCCACGTTTGGTCTCTAGCCAGGCAGACTCCGTGCTCCACTGAACACAGCTGCAAGCTTTGCCCCCTTCTAGGATTTGCTCAGGCTGCCTCTTGATGTTCCCCTCGAAGGCCCTGTTCCCCTCCCCAACTCTCACCACTCTGAAAAGCCAAGTTCAAATGCTCGATTTCCACAAGGTCCCCCATGATGCCCAGTTCAGAATTCCTTATCTCCTTCCAACCCCCATGCTATCATGTGCTACGGCTCATGTCATAGTCGTCTCATAAGACCATTGTGTGTTTTTCTATTCTAACTTATTAAATTATGATGAGCTCCTTGAGGATAGAAATGATATTTTATTCATTTTACATTTTCTCTTCCCTGGTATATACCATAGAATTATGCTCAATCCAGAGGAGACACAATGAGTGAATAAAGAGTGGCAAAAAAATGAATGTGTATTTTAAAACTAGAGAGATTTGTGTCTCCATATGCTATTCAGGGTTGCTATAGCATGTGTAGTTGTGTGTGTGTGTGCGTGTGTGTGCACGCCTATGTGTCTGAGGCAAGTTGGTGAGAAATAGTGCAATTTAGTGGGGAAAAACCCACTGGGCTAGGAATAGAAAATCCTGAGTTCTGATCCCATTCTCCCCTTCACTGCTGGTGTATGACCTTGTGTGTAGAATGTTCCCACTCTGAGCTTCAGTTTTGAACCACAAAGTCCGTTCTGGCTCTTGTAGACGGTCTCCTTACAGGGGCTAAGTCTTGCTCCTCTTATTTCTGTAGGGCAGTGGCCAGTTTGAATACTCCCTTCATACCGGCAAATCCCAACGTGCACCCGATGGAGATTCTCAAAGCCAACCCGGTGTTGGATTACCAGCTCTACTTCCAAGAACCAGTAAGTGTGGCACCAAGGGCAGCAATGGCAGCGTTAGTGTTGCCTTTCTCCTTCCTGTCTCCTTCTTGTTTGCTTTATCTCTGTCCCCTTTAACTTTATGTGTCCTTAGTCAGAAACGATTTTTACAAATGGGCTCAGGTGAAACCAGCTGCCATGCCCAGCTGGCCCTTCCCAGGCGATGGCACATTTCCGTGTGTGTTTGGGTGGTGAAGGGCTGGGGGATGTCGCACCCTGGGGAGATGGCTTATTCGGTGACTCTGCAGTTGCAGAGTTTGGGGGCTTGGTGCTCAGGTAAGAGCCGCCCCTCCTGGTTCTCTAGCCAAGAGGCTGGTGGACCCCACCTCTCTCATTGGTGGCAGCTGAGGTGGTGGAACCCACCTCTCTCATTGGTGACAGCTGAGCTGGTGGACCCCACCTCACTCATTGGTGACAGCTGAGCTGGTGGACCCCACCTCACTCATTGGTGATAGCTGAGCTGGTGAAGCCCACCTCTCTCATTGGTGACAGCTGAGCTGGTGGACCCCGCCTCTCTCATTGGTGACAGCTGAGCTGGTAGATGCCACCTCTCTCATTGGTGACAGCTGAGCTGGTGGATTCCCACCTCACTCATTGGTGACAGCTGAGCTTTGTGATTAGGCACCAGGGTCTAAGGCATCCCCAAACTTTTTACACAGGGGGCCGGTTCACTGTCCCTCAGACCGTTGGAGGGCCACCACATACTGTGCTCCTCTCACTGACCACCATTGAAAGAGGTGCCCCTTCCTGAAGTGTAGTGGGGGGCCGGATAAATGGCCTCAGGGGGCCGCATGCGGCCCACGGGCCATAGTTTGGGGACGCCTGGTCTAAGAGTCCTGCAGCAGACCCCATGTGTGCTCTGAAGAATGTGCTAAGTTTCTAGGTATCAACCCACGTGCCATGAAGTTGCCTTTCAAAGATGCCCCCTGGACATGGCTAATACATGCATTGGGGAATCCCTGCCACCCTTAACTGGAGTTCACTGAGAGCAGCGTCAGGATTCCATGTCACCTGACGTGGTGCCCCCTGTGGCTGCCCTCTTCTGTGGGAGGCACCTGCGGGTGCCTCCATCCACTTTCGGGAATTATCCAGAGAGAATAAAAGGTGTTTCCTGCACACTCCAGAGAGAGGAATGGAAGGAAGTAATTGGGAATGTGAGACTGTCTCCACATCCCTCTCCCAGCCTCCACCTCTGCTCCTCTTAGGAGGTACCATTTCCGGCAAGACTACAACTATCCCCATTTCGATTCAATGAGAGTAGGTCTTCTCCAACAATTATTTTCATTGATGAGACAGCATCTATGTGAGAGGATCTGCAATTCAGGCAATAACTGGACTCATTGACCGAAAGCTTCCAGCGGCATTTCAGGCAATCTCAACCTGTCGCATCGCACATCCTATGGGGAGGCCAGGGCCCCGCCGTGCTATGTCCTGGTGTGTGGGAACCCATGGGCTTCCATTGGCCTGATTGAAGTCACAGTGTCCTTCATTAGTGTGAGATAGTCTCAGTCGCAAGCCTGTGGGTATGGTGTGTGGTGTAGAGGGTAGATTACTTTGCTGGGGCTGCCGTTAACAAAGGCCTGGCAGCCCAACAGATGGCAGCTTCAACAACAAATTCACTCTCTTAGTTTTAGAGGCTGGAAGTTCAAGATCAGGGTATTTGTAGAGTTAGTTTCTCTTGAGGCCTCTCTCCTTGGCTTGTGGATAGTCCTCTTCTCCTTGTATCCTCATGGTATTCAGTTCATTAAAAAAAAAAATTTTTTTTTGTGACAGGGTCTCACTCTGTCACACAGGCTGGAGTGCAGTGGTGTGATCATAGCTCACTGCAGCCTCGACCTCCCCAGGCCCAGATGATCCTCCCACACCAGCCTCCTGAGCACTGAGACTATGGGTGTATGTTGCCACAGTTGGCTAATTTTTTTTTTTAATAGACACAGGGTTTCACCATGTCAACCAGGCCAGTTTCAAACTTCTGGGCTCAGGTGATCTGTATGCCTTGGCCTCCCAAAGCTCTGGGAAACAGGGGTGAGCTACTACACCTGGCCAAAAATATTTCTAATTGTGGTTACATACATGTAACATAAAGTGACCCTGTCCCCTAGTTGTGAGTGTGCAGTTCTGTGGCATTAAGCACGTGTACACTCTTGTGTAGCCATCACCACATCCACCTCCAGAACTTGTCTGTCTTCCCAACTGAAGCCCTCCACCCATTAAACACTAACTCCTCATCTCCTCTCCCAGCCCCTGGCAGCCACCGTTCTGCTTTCTGTCTGCATGGTTTTGACTCCTCTAGGAGCCTCATGTAAGTGGAAGCATGCAGTATTTGTCCTTTCGTGACTAGTTTCTTTCACTGAGCATCGTGCCTTCGAGGTTCATCCAGTGCAGTAGCATGGGTCAGAACTGCCTTCCTTTTTAAGGCTGAATACTTTTCCATGGTGTGTATAGACCACATTCCCTTAATCCGGTCATCTGTCAATGGGTTGCAGCTCCAACTGTTGTTGAGCACTGATGCCAGGTAGTTCTAATCGTCACAGCAACACTAAGAATCCTCTCCTATCTCCTCAGCCGAACAAACAGAGGCTCAGAGGGCTTAACCCCAACTGGCCAATACCAGGTACATCACTGGGTCAGGATATTGACCCAGGCTTGACTTCAAAGCCCATGCTTCCCACTAAGCTGGGCTGGAAGAGAGCTTGTGCCTTGTTCTGTGAGCTATGGTGATTCAAGCAGAGAGAGGAGGGACAAATCGGGATAAACTCAAAGTCCTGATTGCAAAAGTGACCTTAGGAGAAAGACGCTTAGTAATTACAGCCTTTGTAAAGGCACAGTTTTTTGTTTCAAAGGTTGTTACAGTTATTCTGGAAAAATCAGTACCTCTATTCTGTCGTGGCAGCTGGGTTTAAAATCTGCAGCGAGAGTTTTGAGGACGGTTTTGTTCTTAAGAACAAAGCGCCTTGGCAGGGAAATGTTACATATTCAAATGAGTGATCCAGCCATGGAAAGACACCCAGCAACCAGGTTGGGCTGTATCCAGCCACTGGGACCACTCAGTAGACACAGAGCTAGGACTGGAGGAGAAACGGGTTCCTGCCAGCCTACCAGGTACCTATTCTCTAAGGAACAAGTAGGCAAAGGCACTTCCCATCTCTGGCCCTCAGTTTCCTCCTCTGCAAAAGGTTAGTCTTGGGTGGTTTTCAAACAGGTAATAGCTTCAAACTTAAGCTGACTCCAGGTGGGTAAGTAAAGCCATCAGCATGGAGACCAGCTCTTTGAAACACAGCGGGTGCTGGGGGTTCCTCCTTCCTGCCGGCTCCTAACCCGTTCCCTCCCTGGCCGGGACGAGGCATTTCTGGCATCTCCAGCTTCTCCATAGGAGCACTGAGGCTGTTCCAGACCCACGCAGCCAAAGGAAGACTGCTTCTGTGCTGTGGGTGTACCTGTCTCCCCAACCTTATTTTTTAAATTATTTTTTGAGACGGAGTCTCACTGTATTGCCCAGGCTGGAGTGCAGTGGCATGATTTTGGCCCATTGCAACTTCTGTCTCCTAGGTTCAAGTGCTTCTCTTGCCTCAGCCTCCCAAGTAGCTGGGATTATAGGCACCCACGACCATGCCTGGCTAATTTTTGTATTTTTAATAGAGATGGGGTTTCACCATGTTGGCCAGTCTGGTCTTGAGCTCCTGACCTCAGATGATCCACCCTCCTTGGCTTCCCAAAGTGCTGCGATGACAGGCATGAGCCACCGCACCCAGCCCCATCTCCCCCACTTTGGGCTCATCTCTGCTGAGCAGAGCTGCCCAAAAGTTTAGAGTCAGCTCCCATATAGCTCTTTGAGCCCTTAGCCAACATGTTGAGTCTTGGCCTGGGAATCTGCCAAGTGTGCTGGAAACAAACAAGGCTGGTTTTTCTCTGCTTCTCAGAGAAGAGGTCACAGCTTTTCACGTGTATAGTGAGAAAGCATGAAGGCCAGTGGAATCGGTTGGGTCATTTCAGCTGAGCTGTTTCACGTTTTAATTCTGAGGATTCCCAAAGTCCTCGCCTGGCCTGGGGGATACAGCTCCTTAGCCTTCCCATACCAGAACGTGCGTAGGATATCCTAGGAACCCTCCCCTCCACCTCGTGACACTGGTCCTCTTTACTTGGCCTTAAGCTGCACGTGTGTATTTTTATTTCTTTGAGGAAGATTGGGTGCCAGGCACCTGTGTGTGTGTGTGTGTGTGTGTGTGTGTGTGTGTGTCTGGAACCATATAGCAAACTAGAGGCAGATTTCAGGCATCAAAATGCCCTTTTGGGCTGGGCATGGTGACTCACATCTGTAATCTCAGCAGGCGGGCTGGTCATCTGATACCAGGAGTTCGAGACCAGTATGGCCAACATAGTAAAACCCTGTCTCTACTAAAAATATAAAAGTTAGCTAGGCGTCGTGGTACCTGCCTGTAATCCCAGCTGCTCAGGAGGCTGAGGCAAGAGAATCTCTTGAACTTGAGAGGCGGAGGTTGCAGTGAGATGAGATTGTACCACTGCACTCCAGCCTGAGTTAAAAAAAAAAAAAAAAAAAAAAAAAAAAAAATAGGGCGGCGGGGTCGGGGGGGAGGGTGGGGAATAAAATCCCTTTTGTTTAGGTATTTAACCAGATGAGAAATTAGGGATAAGAGAGAAAATGTGGGAAAAGAAAAATTAGAGACGGAAAGCTTTACCTGGCTGAAAATCATCCACAGATGATTTTCTTTCCCCTCAAAACATTGAGTCTCTCTCTGTCTTTATTTTTTCCTTGTGTTGCCCAGGCTGGTCTCCAAGTCCTAGCATCAAGTAGTCCCCCACCTCAGCCTCCCAAACTGCCGGGATTACGGGTGTGAGCCACCATGCCAGCCTAAATGTCGGGTCTTTCTTAATCTCTACAACATAGTAGCTCCTTCAGGCCATGGGGACAGCTGGTGATTAGAGTTTATGTTTTAGGCTTTTTTAAAATTATGAAGTAAATCATGCTTGCTATTTAAAAAAAGGTCCTGAGCACACACATATACACAATTTTTAATATAAAGGGAATCATGCCACTTTGTCATTTAATTCATATTGCACTGATTTTTTGTCAGCACATACAGATTTGTCTCATTCTTTTTAATGGCTGCATGGGGTTTTGTAGCTGGTGAACCAGGAATTATTTAATCCTCTGTTGACAGACATTATTTTGATTGTTTTTCACAGCTGAATAATACAGTTTAAAAGAGGGGTTGGTTTGTTTTGAGAAGGAGTTTCGCTCTCATTGTCCAGGGTGGAGTGCAGTGGCGCGATCTCAGCTCACTGCAACCTCTACCTCGTGGGTTCAACCGAATTCTCCTGCCTCAGCCTCCTGAGTAGCTGGGACCACAGGCGCTCACCGCCACACCTGGCTAATTTTTGTAATTTCAGTAGAGACGGAGTTTCACTGTGTTGGCCAGGCTGGTCTCAAACTCCTGACCTTGTGATCCACCCGCCTCGGCCTCCCAAAGTGCTGGGATTACAGGCGTGAGCCACCCCATCCAGCCTGGCAGGGTTATTTTCAGTGTTTTAAACTGGTGGTGTTATGGTATGTTGTGGTAAAAACCAAATACGAAGGGGTTTGGAGTCCGGTGTTCTCATTTATAACCTGCCTGACCTTCCACAAAGCACTTCAGGCCGCTACCTGAGCATCTGCTCTGTAACAAGGGCTGCCCAGCTCAGTGCTGCTGTGGACAGAAAGACTGGCACTGTCAGCAAATGGCAGGTGGCCCCCTGCACCCTAGGTCCCTATAGAGTTTTCCAAGTCTTTCCTCTCCACCTCTCTCATCTGACCAGCCACACCGCTGGTCAAAGGTCAGCAGTTTGCTCTCTGCCCAGATTTCAGATGCTTCTAGCCACTGGCATTTTTGACCTCAGGGACAACCACCCCACCGTTTCTCCTGGCCTGTCTGAGAGAATTCCAGGGGAATTGGAGTCATTCTTGCCAAGGTAGACCGAGCATGAAACAGAGTTGCTGGCCCAGCCTGCTGATCAGCAGAGGCGTCCTCTGGCATTAATTGTAAAGGGCGGGAGGGCTCAGTGGGGGCTTCGTGGATGCTGCAATTTGGCTTCAACAGCTGTCTCCACTCTCAGCCACGAAACAATAGCCACAGTTAAGTGCAGCCTCTCAGCGACTTGTTCTCTACCTTGGAAAGGACCCAAGAGAAGATGAAGGAGGAGAAATTCCTGGGATGGTGGAGGGCACTCTCTGTGTGAGGAGGGCTGAGCATGGGAGGCAGAGCTGTGCCCCCCCCCACCAACATGGGGGCACCTCCCTGGCAAATGAGGTGACTGGCGCACTGCCCCTACCGGCGCTGAGTGGCAAGTCTAGACAAAACTCCATCTTCTTCGTGGCGCCAGGCCTTTCCAGGGCCCCTCTGACAGTGAGTGGAATACGCACGTGGGAAGACAACTGGGGGGTGAGGGAAGTCCAGGGCACCTTGGATCCTGGGACCCTCCAGACCCACCTGCAGTTGGCACACCTGCTGCCTGCTGCTCCTGGGGAGGGTGCCTGGCCCCGCTGAGCCCAGGGTGAGTAAGACCCTGTGCCTTTGCCTCCTCACCCTCCTCCGTCAGCCCCACATCAAGATACTGCCTGGAGATAGGCTTTAGTGTAAGCTGGGAGCCAGAAATAGGAGAAGATCACATTTGTCCTCTGCTTTTGCACTTAGCTGAGACCTTCTGACCCTCTTTCATCTGCGAAAGGTAACACTGTATCTTTAAATCCTGCAGACCAATGACACATTTCCTGCTGCCCTGGGTTGGGGCCCCTCCTTTTGTGTTCCCGCTCCCAGGCTGCTGGGTGACTTGGAACCACAGAAGTGAATTCTCTACAGTTCTTGAGGCTAGATGTCCAAAATCAGGGTCTCAGCAGGGTTGGTCCCTTCTGGGGGGTCCAAGAGAGAATCCGTCCCGTGCCGTCTCCCAGCCTCTGGCACTTGCTAGCAATCCCTCGGCTTGTGGATGCATCAGCCCCGTCTCTGCCTCCGTCTTCATGTGGCATCCTCCCCTCTGTGTCACTGTATGTCTCAGGTTCCCTCTTGCTTGCATAAGGACACAGGACATTAGATCTAGGGCCCACTCTAAAGCCAGATGATATCATTTAAAGAGCCCTAATTGTATATTAATTTAAAATTGTTAAAAATCAGCCAGGTGCAATGGCTGTAATCCCAGCACTTTGGGAGGCCAAGGTGGGAGGACCAGTTGGCCAGGAGTTTGAGACCAGCCTGAGCAAGATAGCAAGACCCCATGTCTACAAAAATTTTTTAAAAGTTAGCCAGACATGGTGGTGGACACATGTAATCCCAGCTCCTCAGAAGACTGAAGCAAGAGGATCACTTGAGTCCAGGAGTTTGAGGTTGCAGTAAGCCATGACTGCACTACTGCACTCCAGCCTGGGCAACATAGCAAGACCCTGTCTCTAAAAAAAAAAAACGATGGAGATAATGATAATAATTAATATTTATTGGCATGCCTCCTACATGTCAGGCATTGTAAGACATGGGCATTATCTCATTTTCAAAATCCCCATTTTACAGATGAGGAAACTGAGGCTCCAGGGAAGTTCCCCAGATAGTAAATCCTAGTACTTCGGCTTGTTTGAAACTGTTATTGGACTCTAAATCCATCCTTTAAATTCTGCGCACAGGAACAGAAAAGGAGGAGCCCCTGTCCAGGGCAGACAGGAAATTTGTCATTGTCTGTAGGATTTAGAGTGTTACCTTTTGTATATTAAAGAGAGTCAGAATGTCTCAGCTAAGCACATAAGCAGAGGACAAATGCTATCTTCTGTGATCTTCTCTCCTTTCTGGCCCCCAGCTTCATTCTGTTCCTTCTGTTGTTCCACTGCACTTTTATGTGAGTGAGCAGATTTGTTTACTTTTTCTCTTTCTGATTTTTTTAAAAGAGGTTCTCACTCTGTTGCCCAGGTTGGAGTGCAATGACACAATTAGAGCTCACTGCATTCTTGACCTCCTGGGCTCAAGCAGTCCTCCTGCCTCACTATCCCTAGTAGCTGGGACTACAGGCACACACCACCATGCCCAGCTAATTAAAAAAAAATTTTTTTTTTAGAGACAGGGTCTGTATGTTGCTCAGGCTGGTCTTGAACTCCTGGCCTCAAGCCGTCCTCCTGCCTGGACCTCCCAAAGTGCTGGGATTACAGGCTTGTGCCACCACACCTGGCCTCTCTTTGATTTTCTTTACAGACCTTTTTGACATGGTTTGCTCTTTTTAGGGTCGTTTGAGGCAAAGCCTTGTCCAGGTTTCTGCAGGTTCCTCCAAACACTGAAATGCGCCCCTGAGTTCATGAGCAGCAGCTATTTCTGGGATGAGGACTGCTCTCAGTAAATAAGAATGATGACCGGCAGCCACACACTCAGAGCTGACCAGGGCTTCCATCCATCACTTAAATGTGCTTCCTCCCATGGCTATTTCTTGCCGTGGCATTCATCATCTTGTTGCAGAAGGCCGCCATTGACACCGTTATAATTGAATCTTACAAAACAGAGGGAACTGTCAGTAACAGGCAGACATGGCTTTCATCAGAAACTCTCCACCCCCATATCCAGCACTGCCAGATGAGCAGTGTCTCCGCTCCTTCTGTGCTACCACAGCGCAGATCCAGAGCTTTCATGACGAGTGATGAGCAGAACAAAAAAGAGTAACATCTTGCTGGGCATCCTGGCTCATGCTTATAATGCCAGCACTTTGGGAGGCCGAGGCAGGCGGATCACTTGAGGTCAGAAGTTCGAGACCAGCCTGACCAACAAGATGAAACCCGGTCTCTACTAAAAATATAAAAATTAGCTGGGCATGGTGGTGGGCACCTGTAATCCCAGCTACTCGGGAGGCTGAGGCAGGAGAATCACTTGAACCCAGGAGGCAGAGGTTACAGTGAGCCAAGATGGTACCACTGCTCTCCAGTCCGGACAACAGACCAAGACTGCATCTCAAAAAAATAAATAACCTCTCAAAATGTGCGAGCACTGAGGACTGCAAGTCACTGGAACCAATGCTTTAAGAATATGGCTTTAGGATCTTCCTCTCCTCTGACAGTATCTTAAGGGCAGCCACAGATGCTCCTGGAACACGATGAGTCCCTGTCAATACGAAGGTCCCAGGAGAGCAAAGGCAAGGCTCTGTGGGACCCAAGAAAAGAAGAATTGCCCCTTCATGGTGGGAAAGGTGGAACTTCATGGAGAAGGCAGTGTTTGGGTCCAGTGTTGAAGGCCGAACTGATAGAAGTCGACACTCTTGGTGAAAGTCATAATGTGTTAAACCAGGGAGGCCAGGAAGTAGGTAGCCTGCTCACCCTGTAGACTAGTTGAGCTGTGTGCAGGTGGGTGGTTAGAAGGAAGGAGAGGAGAGTCAGTTGGCATAGCCACTTTTAACTCAGTTCCCTCCCGTAGCACCAGTCTCTCTGCAGCAGCTGTACTGCAGAAAGTTGTTTTTTTTTTTTTGTTTTTTTTTTTTTGAGGTGGAGTTTTGCTCTTTTTGCCCAGACTGGAGTGCAATGGCAAGATCTCAGCTCACTGCAACCTTTGCCTCCCAGATTCAAGTGATTCTTCTGCCTCAGCCTCCAAGTAGCTGAGATTACAGATGTGTACCACCGCACCCAACTAATTTTGTTTCATTGGCAGAGACAGGGTTTCACTGTGTTGGCCAGGCCAGTCTCAAACTCCTGACCTTAGGTGATCCACCCACATCAGCCTCCCAAAGTGCTGGGATTACAGCATGAGCCACCGCGCCCAACCAAGAATTTTATTCTAAATGGTTGCCCCTAGCGGAAATGTGCCTCAGGGACAGCTGTTTTCTCCTAAGCTATATCTGGAACAGCTTTCAGATCCAGGGCCTTTCAACTTCTGGAAAAGACAGAAGTAGAATTAAATTAAAATTGAATTAAAATTGTCCTGGTATGCTCCAGAAAGCCGTGAACCAGGCTACCCGCTCCAGGAGAGTGGGATCCACGGATGGATCTGTCTCCACCTTCCAGCCAGCTCCTGTTCTTGGTGTCTGCTTAGCTGAAGAGCTTCTCGAGGGGGTTGGGGTAGGAAGGAGAGGGGAAGCGACAGAGGAAGACTTCACACCCTGAGCCTTCCATAGGAATCTCCCAGCCCTAGCACATGGCATTCAGTGACCTGGACACTTCACCTTAGACCTCGTCCAAACCCCTCCTCCTTCCTTGGGTCCATTGGAAGGTTCTGGAGCCTATTTTGTACATTGGCATCTCTTGGTCCAGATTGCCAGAGAAGGAGCTCAGTGTTTGTGGAGCTGATGAAGCAAGTTCAAGTCAGAGAATTCCCACCATGTATGAACCAGAGACCTGGGCACAGCCAGAGACCTTTGTGTAGACTGGCCAATTCAATGCCATACCGCTCCCAAGAACTGGAAGGACCTGGTCGTTTATCCCAGGAAGACTCTACGTCCCAGCTGTTTACCAGTGAAAGCCGTGCTGCTCTGTCCGCGGAATATAAGCCCTTGGCAATCTGATGGTCTGTAACAAGACCCAAAGGAGCTGGTTTTGAAGTTTCTAAATTCTTTAAGTTTCTTTGTAAAGATGGGGTCTCACTATGTTGCCCAAGCTGGTCTTAAACTCCTGGCCTCAATATAGCCAGCTTTAGATGACTGAATGGAAGAGCATCGGGCTTAGAGGTTTTAGCTTTTCCACTTGGTTTTTCAATCCTTGGACCTCCTCTCTTCTTACTACCAGTCAGCCTTCAACGTGTTCCTCTACCAGCCCCCTCCCAATTCCTTTCAAGAGATTATTATAAGTAGTACCTTCTCATTATGGGAACATTGAAAAATGCAAAGAAAGCGGCATCTATAAACCTGCCTCCCGTGGGGAACTACAGTTAGCATCTTGTATTTTGTTAACCTTTTTAAAAAATGTGTTCTATGATGAAAATTCAAATGAATGCAACTCTGATGAGACTTGGGCTGGATGGGGCAGAGGTAGGGGGCTTCTTGCTTTCAGTCAGATGAAGGAGGGGTACAGTTTCCACCATTTCTCGGGGGCCCTTCATTTTGCTTTCTTGATTGTTTCAGGGAGTGGCTGAGGCTGAACTGGAACAGAACCTGAGTCGGACTTTCAAAATCTTCTTCAGAGCAAGCGATGAGGTGAGGGGTGGGGAACGGGGGTGTAAGAGCGGAGGGGGCAGCTGTAAACAAAGTGGGGTGCCCGGTGTGTGGCAGGGACCAGGAGTAGCAATCTGACCATCTTTTCTTTTATTCGTGTAGTCAGAATGGTTGATGTCCCCTTACTGGTCTGTCCTTAATGGGAAAATTTATATCTCACTGACACACAAGGTCAGAAAATGATTATAATAATGATGGCCTGGAAATTATGCTACTACCTTACCATTTTAACATGTATAATTAGCTTACACAAGTCTAAAACTAATGGATGTCCCCAACCCTCTTCTTGAAGAAGCAGAGGAGTTTAGAATCTTTACCTCTGTAACCTGCACACCCTCCTGTCTTATGTGTTAGGACTCATCATCACTATTGTTGTTTTATATACAGTCAGTGCCTGATCAGACTGTTCCATATTTTCCACTTTTTTTACTGATCACTTCTTACATCTCACTCATTTGCATTGAGCTCAGTTTCTTTCTTCCTGAAGCACCTCCTTTAGTAGTTCTCTCAATAAGAGTCTTTTGGTGGTAAATTCATATTTGGTGCCTGAAGACATCTTAATTTTACTCTTTTTTTTTTTTTTCTTTTTTGAGACGGAGTTTTGCTCTTGTTTCCCAGGCTGGAGTGCAATGGCGCGATCTCGGCTCACCACAACCTCCGCCTCCTGGGCTCAGGCAATTCTCCTGCCTCAGCCTCCTGAGTAGCTGGGATTACAGGCACGTGCCACCATGCCCAGCTAATTTTTTGTATTTTCAGTAGAGACGGGGTTTCACCATGTTGACCAGGATGGTCTCGATCTCTTGACCTCATGATCCACCCGCCTCGGCCTCCCAAAGTGCTGGGATTACAGGCTTGAGCCACCGCGCCCGGCCAATTTTACTCTTAATCTTGAAGAATCATCTATCTAAGTACAGAATTCTAGGTTATTTGATTTTAGAAACTTCTGTCATTGCTTGTGAGCCAGGCTCAGGTCTGACTTTCTGTATCTTAATTGTCTTTAGGCAGTTAATTGTCCTGGACACTGCAGTGTCTGATCTGCAGTTTAACCCATCTTTGAAGTTTTAATTTCAATAATCAGTTTTTTTAAATTTGTGACAGTTTTATGTGGTTCTTTTTCAAATCATTCTGATCCCCTTTGATAGAGTCTTGTATTCTTAATTTTCAGTTCCTTTTATGTCTTCAATCATTTTAAGCATATTTATTTCTAATTCTCTTTTTTTCTCTCCCTCTCCCTCTTTGAAGCTCTATTATTTGACATTTTTGGAGAATCTTATTTTGCTCTTTGCTGCATTTGCTGCCTCTTGAGGTGGAGCTTTGGGGTGTGTGTGTGTGTGTGTGTGTGTGTGTGTGTTGTAATTTTGGTTTATAAGCCCATCTTCAGCAGTACGTAATCTGTACCAGTCTGCTTCAATTGGGCTTAAGGAGATGACCCCATGGGTGGTTAAGGATTTCTTCTGCCAGGCATCCTGGTGGCATTACCAGCCGAGGCTCACTTTGTTGTTATTGTTGTTGTTCTTGTTTACTTCGCACTTTGGGGGTTTCCAGATCATGCAGAGAATGCAAACCCAAATCCAAGCATTTGGGAAGGAAGGAGTAGAGCTATGAATTCCCAAGGGGGTGTCTTTTGGTTTCCTCTTAGTACCAAGCTGAAACAGGGGAACTCCTTTAACATCTTTATCATGATGAGGGCGTTTTTTTCTAATCAGTTTTTCCGTTGAGGGCATAGCACATCACAGACCGCAGATTTACTGGATTTACCATGGAGGGGCGTGGGATAGCACATCTCCAATGTCTCATCGTAGGCCTAGGGTCTGTTTTCTTGTTCCCAGTGGTGGTAAACCCAGGTCTTCACATTACCAAGGTCTTCAAGGGCCCTGGGGCAGCCTCAGCCCAGAGCTTTGGTCGTGAGCTCCCTCTTTACTTGACTCCTGTGAGGGGGTCCCTGGCTCTCTTGGGAGTTCCACATGTTTGTTACGGTCTGAATGGTACTCAGAGGTCTTCCGTCATGACAGGGTTTTCAGACGAGCCTATTTCCTTTGCTTCACCCATGACATCATTTCCAACTCTTTTCTTCCTACAGACTGTTTTATCGGTGCAAAATGTCCGTGAAAGGGGTAAGAAACATGCTTGGGAGAGAAGGGAGCTGGGAGGGCCACATCCGGAACCAGCCGAATGTGAAATCGATGTTTCTGTGTCTGAACGCTGTGGGCAAAAGCCCTGAGCCCTCTAGCCCTGAACAAGGTGCCCAACCAAGGTCCTATCGGCATGCATGGGGCTGAGGCCCCAGGCCCGACCACACAGCCTGCAGTTCCTGTCCTCTAGGGAGCTGTGACTTCAAGATCTCAAACAGTTAAGAGCTTGGAGGAGTCTTAGAGCTTGTCCAGGGCAATATCCACCCTCTACGGAAAAGGACCCCAGGACTGAGAGCTTACCTCTGCGGGAGTCACCCAGTGTATGCAGGCAGGGTGTGGCAGGGCCCCACCCGGGTCTCCTCCATTGCAGTCCACTGGCCCCTCTGCATCCATGTGCCATGTCTCCAGTGCCCCCACATGGAGCTCAGCCTTGTCTTCCTCCTGGGTTGGGTATGAGTGACGGGTCAGAGTTGAGGTTAGATTGGAGCTCTTCCCCAGAGCTAAGAGATCCAGCACTCTTCCCACAAGACCTTATTTTTGCCGCAGCACTGTGGCCTTGACATCATTCACTTGTATTTTTATGAGTAACGATGGCCACCGTCACTTGTTTGGGCACGTGCTGACCATGTGTATAAAACTCTGGACTGACCCCCTTTACAAAAATTATTTATGAGCCTTGGAGCATTCCAAAAAAATGCTACTATTTTTAACTTCCAAAGAGGAAAACGTGTCTCAGAGGATTGAGTAACTTGTCCAGAGTGGCTGAGCTGGGGTTAAACTCCTCTCACCCTGAAGGCCATGCTCTTGTCACTGCCCCAAGAACATCTTCCCTCCCTCCCCAACACCCAAATTCCCTTATTCCTTCTCACCGTCTGTCACTGGTTCATTCACACGTTCATTCATTTCTCACATGCTCTGAGCACATGCTGGGTGTGAGGCTGGGGCTGCACGCTCAGATACGCAGACACACCAAGCAGGGTGGCCGCCCCTGGGGAGCCCACGCCCTATGGGAGGCGGAGCAGCTGGGATGCTTACATCGGGGCCCTGGACAGTGGGCCTGGAGCATCCGCCTGGCAGGGAGGCTCAGGGTGGCCTCATCACAGGGTGATATCCTGGTCCCATACCCCTTTGATGTGTCTCACAGAAGCCTGGAATGCCCAGCTTCTTTGCCTCTGGGTCTCGGAAATCTGGAAATGCTGACTGGCCCTGTACAGGCAGCCGCACTGAGACTGTGCCCTGTGAAAGTGCAGTGGTCCCTGGGCTGCCAGGGGTCATCACAGGCCATCCTCTGGGGGACTCTCCAGCGCCCTGAAGACAAGACAGGGGTCCACAGTGGGATACTGCAGAGGGTCTGTGGGGCGCACAGGAGGTAACAGCGTGCAGCCTCCTGGTCTGGGTTCTCTTCCTGCCTATGAGGAAAAACGGAGCAAGCCCTTGTGAAAATTCCAAGAATCTCTGGCGATATCTCCAAGGGGCCACAGTTAAGCTGGCTGGGCAAGGTTTAAATGAGGGGGTGGCAGGAGCTGGGGGCTGGCAGGGCCTGGGATACAGCTGCTATGTGCCTGAAAAAGCCAGCGACTCTGGTTGGTCCAAGAGCTGTGACAATAGCCAGTGAGGTCGTGGCCTGGGTGGAAGGGATGGTTAGGTTCCAGTGTGACAGGGAGATCACAGCTTGGAGCTCTCGAGGAGATGGGCTCACTCTGGCAAAGGATAAGGGAACAAAAGATGGAGGTGCTCACAGGGCCTTAGGCAAGTTCAGATGGTCTGTGGGAGGCGGTGATGTGCATGGCTTTCATTAGAGGCCTTAGAATGCAGACATCTGGAGACATCTGGCCCGTGGATGGGGAAGTCAACAGTGGCTTTTTTTACAGGAGGACTTTTTGTAAGGAGCCTGGAAGAGCCCAGCCTCAGCAGGATGGTCACCGAGGAGGACATCCAGTTCTATGTGCAGCAGTTCAAGAAGTCTGGGTTCAGGTAAAGAGAGCACAGGGCCGCGGACACAGATGAGAGACGACTGGCAGAGAGGGATCTTCAGCCCCCAGGTGGAGCGTGAGGCCCAGTTCTCTTCCACCACAGCCCTTATGGGGGCCAGGCCAGCCTCTTCTTGAATGCTTCCAGGGTCGGGAGGCTCACGACTGTGTGTGCTCAGCCTGCTCTAATTTGGGACAGCTCAGCTTATTCTTCCTTATGCTTGTGGGTCCCCCATAGGGCAGAGGTCTTTAACTACTTTTCTGTCATGGATCCTCAGAGACTCAGTGGCAATGCTGGGCTCCTTCTTCAGAAAAACATAAAAATCTACGTAAACTCAAAAAGTGCATACAGGTTGGTGTATTTGCTCTACTTCTCAGTGTCGTATTAGGAGGGGGCATCTTGGCACCACCTCCCAATGTCCCCCTCAGGCAGGCTCCCTGGACAGGCGAGTGGCCTTTGGATGGTGAGGCTGCTAACCCATGTTCCCCACCATCAGCAACCTCCCCAGCCTCCAAGGTGATATGGTGACATTCTCTGGAGAGTCCTGTAGGAGCGGGTTGCGTGTGTCCCAGAAGCCCACCCAGAGGCCACCAGCTCACTCAGTGCAGTCCTGTGTCCTCACAGCAGGCCTTGCTGGTAGAGCTTGGCAACCACGCCCGACAGCAAGGCGAGGGTCCTGGGCTCTGTTCTCTGGCCTCTGCAGAAGGCTTCGCTCTTCCCAGGATGACTGGCTGTGCAGAGTGGGTTTCTGTTGGTGTCTGTAGCAGAGCCATCTACTCACCTCCTCCATCTTTTTACTTTCTGATCTCTCCCCAGAGGTCCTCTAAACTGGTACCGAAACATGGAAAGGAACTGGAAGTGGGCCTGCAAAGTCTTGGGACGGAAGGTGAGGGCCAGGTTCAGCGTGGTCCCCTCTGCGCCCCAGGAGCCATCGGGTTTGGGAAGCGACTCCATTCAGGGGTTTCCCCTTAGGATCGTTCTTGCTGGTGCTTCCGTTGGATGGTAGAGGGTGATGCTGGGGATGGAGCTGGGGTGTGTCCAGGTCACTGCAGCATCCATCCGGAATCCCCAAGTCCCCTGGTGGTACCCCAAGCCAGGGCTGCAGATGGCACCTCCCAGAGGCAACATAGATACTGGAGCCCCCAGCCCCGGAGAGCGTCAGGTGCTCTCAGAGATGTGACTTTAGCCTCTGGTGGTGTCACCTTGCACAAGTCAGCCTCTGAGTCTCAGTTTCCCCAGTTGCCAAGCAGAAGATGAGTTTCCAATCTCCGTGTCTGTAGAGGGAATAATGGAGGTCCTCAGTTTACATTCAAAATGTTTAAAAATCTAAGGGAAATTACTTCCCACTGTGATTGAACAAGTAGCCAGGCCATCATCAGCTAACTCAGTAGCCCTGGTTACCTTGCTGGTTCACTCTGTGAGTGAACACATTGCTATATGCCAGGCTTCTTCCCAGCCCCTGGGATACCATGGTGTGTAAACAGACCAGGTGTTGACCTCCCGAAGTTGGGTCTTGAGGCAGTAGAGTGTATAACATCGTGGTTAAGAGCAGGCCAGGAGCCACATGGCTGAGTCTAACCCCTGTGTGACTCTGGGGATGGCACTTACCCCTCTGACCCACTGTTGCTTCTTCTGCAATATGAAGTGGCAAGAGCAGTTCCTCCTGCAGAGAGCTGGGTAAGGATGAAATAGGCAAAGGCACATGGCCTGTTACAGGCAGTACTGGGCACCAGGTGTCTCTGTCAGTGTTCCTTGTCATTATCATATGACTGACGAAAACGACCAAACTGCAGTTGGACATAAAAAATCTCTCAAAGTTTGGGGGAAAATACTGACAAAGGCACTGGGAGGGTAAACCCCAATGGTGCTAAGGTCGGAAGCCCTCCTCTTCTGCAGTTTCTTTTTCTTATTTTTTTTTTTTCCTTTGGAGACAGTCTTGCTTGGTCATCCAGGCTGGAATTCAGTGGCACGATTTCGACTCACTGCAACCTCCAGTTTCTGGATTCAAGGAATTCTCCTGCAGGTGCTCGCCACTGTGCCCAGCTAATTTTTTTTTTTTTTTTTGAGATGGAGTCTTGCTCTGTTGCCCAGGCTGAAGTATAGTGGCACCATCTCAGCTCACTGCGATTTCTGCCTCTTGGGTTCAAGCGATTCTCCTGCCTCAGCCTCCCAAGCAGCTGGAATTACAGGTGTGTGCCACCATGCCTGGCTAATTTTTTTGTATTTTAGTAGAGACGGGATTTCACCATGTTGTGCAGGGTGGTCTCAAACTCCTGACCTGAAGCATTCCACCCACCTTGGCCTCGCCAAGTGCTGGGATGACAGGTGAAAGCCGCTGCGCCTGGCCTCTGTTCTGCAGTTTCCAGCTGGATCTTCCTCTCTCCTCTCCCACCTCCTCCCATCCTGCTTTTCCCCACCCAAAAAGTTCACATTTTAGCTTGGAGCATTATAGAGTTTACACACCTCATAGAAGCCTCAGGGTTCGGTTTAACCACAAAATCATTTTTGACCTTCTCCTGGCTCCTGGTTGTGGGAGGGGATAGGGGTGTGTAGAGACGCCCATCATTCTGTGCATAAATGAAAATAGTGCAAGTTTCAACCAGGGATGGGTCAAAGCTGCTTGGAAGTTAGGGTGATGGTGGAGCAAGAACAAAGAAAGAAACAGAGGCTTTCTTGGCCTTCCGGTGTGTGCCTCCCTGTGCAAACCTCATTTGCCAGCAGTTAAAAGGGAAGTCATTTTGCTGCCGTTTGTGTCACACTGATAATTATTGTGGCTGCCCCATTCTCTCTGGAATCTTGGCTGCCCCTTTTAAGCATCTACTTAATTCAGAGAAGAGGAATCTTGATCTTTATTCATTCAAGGGTGTCTTCTGCCCTCTTGGTGGGGTCGATTCAGTTCTCCTAGTTACACACAGGTCAGCACACATTCTCACACACGTGTGCACACACAAGAGCTATGCTGGCCCCTGCACTGCTGAAGCTGTCATTTTAAAGATCTCCAGTCATCACCACGAGTCTGTTGTGCAAAGTTTGGCAGATACCACATCAGGATCACAGCAGGGCCGCAGGCAGGGGTCTTTTCAGGGGAGTCACAGCAGAGGAAGAGGGAGGGCTTCCCTTGTGGCATGCCAGCCACTCCCGTTTCCTGTTCTCTCCCCAGATCCTGATTCCGGCCCTGATGGTCACAGCGGGGAAAGACTTCGTGCTCCCTCCTCAGATATCCAAGCACATGGAGGACTCGGTGAGGGAACAGTCCTGCGCAGGGGTCATCAGTGCTCCCTGGGAGAGGCACAGGTGCTCAGAGGGAAGCTGGCAGTGGAGGATACTCCTCGTCATGCAGACGGGACTGCATTTGAAGCACTTCCCCGACAGGGCTTCGTCAGTAACATCACCATCTCCCTTCTTTCCCCTGCACCCGGCATGGGTCTCATTTACTCGTTATGGCCTTAAATCATGCAGTGTTCAGGGAGGGTGTCCCACGGGGAGCAGAGAGAAGGTGTCCACTGCCCGTTGCACGAAGCTGAGACACACTCATCGGCTTTGTCCCACTGACCTTCCTGCGTGGGGATTCCTTTCAGATCCCCCACCTGAAAAGAGGTCACATTGAGGACTGTGGGCACTGGACACAGATGGACAAGTAAGGAGGTTGGGGGCCCCTGGGTGGGGGAGCACCGGGCCCCCGGTTCACCTTCCATAAAAACTTTGCTGATTTCACTGTGCTGGCTTCGGCCTGGCTTAGCCAATCACGTGAGTGCACCTCTGCCTTGGCGTTCGGTGGGCGGGCCCAGACAAGTGTCAGTGGCTTTTGTTTTGCTTTCATTTCCTCCTTTCCTGCAGGCCCACCG
The DNA here is from genome assembly GCF_048565385.1 of Saimiri boliviensis. Taxonomy (NCBI): domain Eukaryota; kingdom Metazoa; phylum Chordata; class Mammalia; order Primates; family Cebidae; genus Saimiri; species Saimiri boliviensis. The sequence continues at coordinate 102,618,154 of NC_133461.1, forward strand.
AGGTGAATCAGATCCTCATTGAATGGCTGGAGTCTGATGCCCGGAACCCACTGGTGGCCTCGAAGATGTAGCACGCGGCATGTGCCCACACCCAGCAGGTGCGCTGAACTTCTGCCTGCTGGGGCACCATTCTTAACATACAAAGGTGGCCTTACACATGTCCAGACGGCAGCATTGTTCTGAAGGGGCTTGCAAAAAAAAAAAAATGATTTTCTTTAAATAAAGTGAATTACATTTGACATAATTTTAGATCCTGGAGAATTCAGGTGTGATGAATTCTCTAGGCATGAATGCATCGTCCCTCTATCTCTAGGAATCCTTAGTGTCCTGTGGGGGACAGAGTGGGGTGGCCAGGTGGTGATTTCTCTTTGACCAATCCATAGTTTTGCAGGAAAATCAGCTGTTCATTTGGAAGAATCTTGGTAGAGAGTGGGATGCCGTATTCAATAAAGTGAAGATGACTGTGCTGCCGGCTGGCTTTGTTCTTGGAGAGGTGGCGTGGCGGTGAAGGGAGAATGCACGGGGTTGGGGTGAACCCTTTCCGTCTGCTTTTGAGCCCTGCTCTGCGCTCTGAGGTGCTGTGTGATCTAGGCCATGCTGGCCAGGGGACAGTTCTACAGGGATGGCAGTGGTTTTTTGTGCTCTTTCCCCTAGAGCAGCCACTGGCCACAGGTAGCCACCTGCCTGTCTCCCGGCCCTAGCAGAGTTTGCTCAGGCACAAATGCGCACCCTGAGCATTTGAAATGTGTTAGTCATGCTCAGGAAGTGAATTTTCAATTTCACTGAATTTTAATCAATTCAAAGTTAAATAGCAGCAACTGCCATGAGGCCCAGGCAGATCCAGCCCGTCTTCCCCTCTGTCCCCTCTCCCCTTCTTGCCCTCTGCCCACTCCTCTCTCTCTTCCCCTCCCCCCATCCTCCCTCCCATCACATGCTGTTAGACAGCCATCTCACTGATTTGTCTCCTGCAGTGACCTCTCCCCTGCCCTGCTTCCAGCCCCAGAGTCTGGGGGTAGCAGCTTCCTCACAGGTCTTGCTGCCCACATGGTTGGATCCTGAACCTTGCAGGGCCTCCCCTCTGCCCCTGCCCACCCCCAGCCCGGCCCCATCACCCTCCAATTCCTCACTGCCCTCCAGCAGCACAGTCTCGGGTGCTGATCCTCCATGACCCTCCTCCCAGCTTACCCATCCTTTGCCTAGAATGTTCCTCCTGCCAGCTCCTCCAAGCCCGTAGGCTGCTTCCCGAGCCCTTTCTGCCTACCCTGCTGTGTGGCTGTCAGCCTCACAGACACAACAGCAGCCTTGCCGCACATGCAAGGGGAAGCTCGCAAAGGACGTGTCTCTGCAAGCTGAGTTCAGCATGATGACGGGCGGGCGTTGACCAGGCCACAAGGCCCTGAGTCTCTGGGTGCGGGGAGAAAGCCAGGGGAGGTTTGAATGGGAGCTGCTGGCATTTCTTCACCGTCCCAGTGCACCTGGAGTCTTCCATGTACCACCACTGATTGCTCCAGAGGGTCCTTCCCATTTCACAGAGAGAGAAACTGACTGCTCAGCTAGATGGGGGCAGAGCCTGGGTTCAGAAGCAGGCTCTCTGCTTCCTAAGGCTGAGCTTTTCTACAAAAAATGTAGAAAAAGGCCACCTAGGTTAGGCCTCCAGCCTGCTGCTTACTCATCGTGTGACCCTGAAAAAGGATATCTATGCTCCAGTTCCCCCATCTATAACAAAAGGGGGTGTTAATAGGACCTAACTCATGGGTGGTTGTGAGTATGAAGTATGTTAATATACGCGGTTCTAGGACAGCCAAGCACTGTCCACCCCAGCCTTCTCACATCTGAGAATGAAAGGGCTCCTTTAAAGGCAGTCATGGGAGCTGGAGGAATGGCTTACGCCAGATGACATTATTTTCCTAACTGGGTGTATTCAAGCTCATGTGTAAGGGAGCAGTTAGGGGAAAGGAAAGAATCAAAACCTGAGGGCCTCCTTTACTGGGAGGAGCACCAGCAGCGCACCCGCCTGCCCGAGAGCCTCGCTTTTGATCTCCTGCCCAGCCGTTTCCATCAGCCATCAAAAAGGCCTCAGAAATTCTACTCCTTTGGCAAATAAGAGTTGAATAACTTAAGTCCGTAGCATTGCAACACACATAGGACCAGTTCTACAAGATCAAGGGCTGTATTCGTCTGTTCTCCCACTGCCATAAAGAACTACCGGAGACTGGGTATTTATAAAGCAAAGAGGTTTCATTGGCTCACAGTTCTGCAGGCTTTACAGAAAGCATAGCTGGGGAGGCTCCAGGAAACTTACAATCATGGCAGAAGGCGAAGGGGAAGCAGGCATGTTCTACGTGTCTAGAGCAGGAGGAAGAGAGAGAAGGAGGAGGTGCTACACACTTGTTTTTTCTTTTTTGAGACTGTGTTTTGCTCTTGTTGCCCAGGCTGGAGTGCAATGGCGCAATCCTGGCTCACCACAACCTCCACCTCTTGGATTCAAGTGATTCTCCTGCCTCAGCCTCCCAAGTAGCTGGGACTACAGGTATGTGCCACCACGCCTGGCTAATTTTGTATTTTTAGTAGAGATGGGGTTTCTTGGTGTTAGGCTGGTCTCAAACTCTTGGCCTTGGGTGATCTGTGTGTGTTGGCCTCCCAAAGTGCTCGGATCACAGGCGTGAGCCACTGCGCTGGCCCTTTATAAACAACCAGATCTCATGAGAACTCACCATCATGAGAACATCAAGGGGGAAATTCACCCCCACGATCTAGTCACCGCCCACCAGGCCCGTCCTCCAACATCATGGATTACAATTCCATGTGAGATTTGGGTGGAGACACAAATCCAAACCATATCAAGTGCCATAAAGGACAGTGCACTGGAAGAGGTCTTTAGGTTTTTCAAGAAGGTACTGGAATGTGCAGGGCTATGTTTCCTGGTCTGCTTTGTGGACCTTCTGGCCACATGTCATCTGCAGTGGTGGTATCAGAGGAGTCACTGAAGCAAGCAGGGAAGATTTTCAGTTGCAATTTTAAGTACAAATGGCAAGAAGTGTGCTCAAAATGATTTAAGTATAAAATAGTATATTTGGGGATTGAATTTAATTTTTTAATTGACATACTAGTTATATATATTCATGACGTGATGTTTTGATACATATAATGTGTAGTAATCAGATCAGGGTAATTACACCTGTCATCTTAAACATTTATCATTTGTGTGTGTGTTGAGGACGTTTAATAATCTCCTTCTGGCTATCTGAAACTACGTATTACTGTTCACTCTAGCCACTGATCAGTGCTATGCAACGCTGGGACTTACTCCTCCCAGCTACCTGGTATTTGGCATTCCTTAACAAATCTCTTTCTATCCCCAACCTTCCTCCGACCCTTCCCAAAGTCCTATTTTCTGATCCACTTTTTACTTCTAGGAAATGAATTCTTTATAGCTTCTGCATATGACTCAGAACACGTGGTGTTTCACTGTCTGTTCCTGGCTTATTTCACTTCACAGAATGCTCTCCATTTCCATCCATATTGCTGTGAGAGACAAGATTTCATTCTTTTTGTGTGTGTGGCTGAATAGTAAAAAAAAAGAATGTTATTTTTATGTCATGATTACAAAGGAAATGCATTACAACTGTATTCACCTCTGCTAAAAGAAATCGGTATTTTAAAAAGAGACCTGGCAGTCTTCATATTCTCTCTCACACCCACCAGCAGTGGGTTGCACTGCTCTCCAGAGGGAGCTGAGGTCACTCACTTATTCTGTCAAGGAAGGACCACTCAGTGGCTGTCAATTAGCAGCATCCAGGGTTTCCAGGAGACCCATCTTCTACAAAGTGAGTGAGTCTATCAGTCTAGACAGGACAAAAAGCTATTTCTGTCTCTCTCGGGGCACAGGGAACCCATGGTTTAGACCTTGGCATGACCGTCTGCCCGTTTCCACCCTGTTCACAGCCACATTACCATCAACACAAATTAAAAGCAAACAATGGTTAAAATATCCAGGTCAGAGGCTCAAAGGGTTTTTTCCAACAGGAATTGAGCAATAAATACTATGCCTCACTGTTCAAAGGCATCCATCTGGCCACAAATGATAAAATACTTTATTGCCTGAGCAGTTGTAGTGTAACTCCTGCACCCAAATGTGTAATTGGCTGTCTCCCTGTTAGACTCTGAGGACCCCGAGGTTGGAGGCTGCCTGCCTAAGTAATTCATCCTTGAACCCAACCCAGCACTGGCCTGGCATATTGAAAATGCTCATTAGATGTTTGCCGAATACATTGGAGACTAAATGCATACATGGATGAATGGAGAAATGCATTAGTTTCAGGTTAAAATTAAAATTTGGCCGGGTGCAGTGGCTCACGTCTGTAACTCCAGCACTTTAGGAGGCTGAGGCGGGCCGATCACCTGAGGTCAAAGGTTTGAGACCAGCTCAGCCAACACGGCAAAACCCTGTCTATACTAAAAATAAGAAAATTAGCTGGGTGTGGTGGCGGGTGCCTGTAATCACAGCTACTCAGGAGGCTGAGGCAAGAGAATTGCTTGAACCCAAAGGCGAAGTTGCAGTGAACCAACATCACACCGTTGCACTCCAGCCTAGGCCACAAGAGGGAAATTCCACCTCAATAAATAAATAAATAACCATTTAACTATTTTTAAGTGTGCAATTCAGTGACTTTAAGCACATTCACATTGTTTTGTAACAGTCACCAACATCTGTCTCCAGAACTCTTTCATTATCCCAGACTGACATTCTATACCCGTTTAACTCTAACTCCCCCAATCCCTCTATACCCAGCCCCTGGCAACCACCGTTCTACTTTCTGTCTCGGTGATCATACAGCATTTGTCCTTTTGTGACCGGCTTATTTCACTTAAGCATAATGTCCTCAAGGTTCATTCATGTTGCTGCGTGTAATGGAATTTTCTTCCTTTTCAAGGCCAAACAATATTCCATCATATGTAGAGACCACGTTTTGTTTATCTCGTCATTCAGCAATGGGCACTTGGTGGCTTCCATATTTTGACAGTTGTGAATAATGCTCTGAGCATCAGTGTACACGTGTCCTTTCAGGGCTCTGAATTCAGTCCTTTTGGATATATATCCAAAAATGGAATTGCTAGATCATATTGTGATTTCTATGTTTAGTATTTTGGAGAAGGCTTTCCATAGCTAGTTTCCATTTTCTGGATTTTTTAATCTGTAGAAGGACCGTGTGATATCCTATGGTGGTTTTGTCTGGATTTCCCTAATGATGAGTGATGTTGAATCTGTTTCATGTGTTTATTGATCATCTATATGTCTTCTTTGGACAAATGTCCATTCAAGTCCTTTGACCATTTTTTATTGGGTTGTTTTGTGTTGTTGTTGAATGTTAAATCTTGTATATTCTGGATATTTGTCCCTTATAAGATATATGATTTACAAATGTATTCTCCCATTCTGTGGATTAGGTTGTATAGGGGTGGAAGTTATGAATACTTTTTCTCACCCATTGTAAGGGTCATGGCTGGCTCTTCTATAGCAAAAGGCAGTCATGCAAGAGAAAGGCAGAGCACATTTATGTAATCACAATTTTACATGAAAAGGGAGACTTGAGAAATGAAGACCCAGGTAAACTGTCTATTTTCATGCTTACATTCTGTGGAGAATGGACAGTCCTGTGGGAAAGTGATTGGACAAAAGGCTGTGACCACATTGTAACAGACTCAGTGGGAAGCCCCATCTCTTACAGTGGCCTGTGTGTTCGGATTCCTCTTGGCCTTTCTGTATAGCATTCCTTCCTCCCAGGTATAGGGCAGGACCACTCTGGAATGAAGGTCTTCAAGGGAGAAAGGAGAAGGGAGAAAGTGACCTTTCTACGTTTTATGGCTTGCTTTGGGGGAGAGGAGATTTAGAATCTATGAGTGCCTTGGGGGAAGAGGAATTCTAGTTTCTTCGACTCCCTTTCAGGGAAGAAAGTGGACCAGAGACAGAAGGTCAGGAGAGGTCTGATAGCCCACGCTCTGAGGTCCTTCCAATGTGACTATTTGGGCTTACGTCAAAATTTCAAAGACAAAAACAATTTTTTTTTTTTGAGACGGAATCTCACTCTGTCACCCAGGTTGGAGTGCAGTGGTGTGATCTCAGCTCATTGCAGCCTCCACCTCTCAGGTTCAAGCAGTTCTCGTTCCTCAACCTCCCGAGTAGCTGGGATTACAGGTGCCTACCACCAGGCCCTGCTGATTTTTGTACTTTTAGTAGAGATGGAGTTTCACCATGTTGGCCAGCCAGGCTGGTCTGGAACTCCTGGCCTCAGGTGATCCGCCTGCCTCAGCCTCCCAAAGTGCTGAAATTACAGGCATTAGCCACCGCTCCTGGCCAATTTTTTGTATTTTTAGTAGCTACTGGGATTTCACCATATTGGCCAGGCTGGTCTCAAACTCCTGACCTCAGGTGATCTGCCTGCCTCGGCCTCCCAAAGTGCTGGGATTATAGGCATGAGCCACCACACCTGGCCTGACAGAAATAATTTTTTTCTTTATACAACTCAAAGTAAGAGAATTCCTGAGAAAGCCCCAAACAGTGGTATTCATTTTCATTTGAACGTATTAAGGGATGAATATGTATTCATTGTCTTTATCAATTATGTTGGATTCAGATGGAAAAAGAAGTCTGAAGTAGTTTAGGCAGTCTTGTCTACTTTGTCTTACGTTATGAGGAATGTTATGCCCTCTGCTGTATTTTAAAGAGAACCGGCTGGCAGAGTGAGGCAAGGAAGGGAGACCTGCAGACCAGAAAGGGTTAAACACTCTTTACAACATCCACAGCAAGAACCCTGGTGTTTCACAGACACGTGTTAGGTTTCCAGGTAGAAATGGTATATTAGGGAGCGTATTCTCAGTGATTGATAGGTCTGGGAGGGGAAAAGATCTGAAAGCAAGCCCCTTGGTGACCACGAAGGCAGAACATTCATTTTCCTTGTGAAGAAATGTCTGTGAAAGTTATGACTCAGCAAGTCTGGAACAGTCTGAGTCCTTTAGACAAGAAGAAATAAATAACCCCTTGACCACAATCATGGGACGGTGGCCACACAGATCGAACAAACTGATTCGTGCTATTTTTGCTGAATTTCATATTCTCATGTAATTTTATTTTTTTAATAAAGGCAGTTTATAAAATTGACATGCTTGGCTTAGGGTGGGGGTAGAAGCATTGCATTCAAGGGCAGTAAGGCTGGGTGAAGAAAGGAAACCTCCTGCGTGGATCCAGAAGTTTGAGGCCAGCCTGGCCAACATGATAAAACCCCGACTCTACTAAAAATACAAAAAATTAGCTAGGAGTGGTGGCAGGTGCCTGTAATCCCAGCTACTCAGGAGGTTGAGGCAGGAGAATCGTTTGAACCCCGGAGATGGTGGTTGCAGTGAGCCAAAATTTCACCACAGCACTCCAGCCTGGGCAACAAGAGCGAAACTCTGTCTCAAAAACAAACAAACAAGCAAGCAAAAGTCATCAAGTGGCCACAGATTAATGCACGCAAGAGTTTCTGGCTTTTCTTAGGAAGCCCAGCTGAGCAGGCCTGGAAGCCAGTAGAGGGAGCCGTTGTTTTCTTTCATACCTTATCCTGATATTCCCTCATTTGATCCTCACCTCAATAGTTGTAACTATTATCTCCATTTTGCAAACAAGGAAACAGAGAAGCTGAGTCACACGCCCGAGGTCCTGCAGCCGGCAAAGACAGTGCCCTTAAAGACAGTGCCCTCCATGGACTGGTTGCTGGATCCTGAGGAAGTGTTTTGCAGGCCAGCTCTCATTCACTTCTCTGGATCTTAGACAAAAGCTAGTTTCTGTGAAACTCATTCTGATGCCCTCACTCCGCTCCCCAGGTGGCCACCGTGCCCCATTTCTGCCAATTTCCCTTCTCTGGTCTTTGCTTAATGTTAATGAGAATTAGTTCAGCTTTATCTGTTCTCTCACCCCGAGCTCCTGGCCACCAACTGCACACGTCAAAAGCAATTTCCATCCAAATTAGCAGGTAGTGGAGTGTGAGGTGCTTAAACAGCACCAAGAGAGATTTCCTCTGGAGATGGCAGGGGAGGGTGTGGAAGTCAGTCATCAGATTTCTACAGGGCACCTGGGTCTTTGCAGAAACACAAAGGATCTGGCTGGGTATGGCTGAGTGGGAGAATCTAGTTCCACAGGTGGGTGGGTCCCTAGATGAGGAGAGGGACAGCATGGCCAACCCATTGCCCAGGAAGAGTAATAGGCAGAGAAGTGCCTGGGACCCTGGCTCCTGGGCTGGACTGGCCCCAGATGCACACACATGCTCATTTTGTCTTCCCAAGGCCCTTCTTCCAGGAACTCGTGGCTCCTTGAAGCCTAGTCTCCTGCTAGAGCCGCCCTGAGCAAAGGAAGCCTTGCTGCACCCTGCCCATGAGGCCCACAGGGTACATTGGCAGCGATTCTGGGAGGACCAGCCAGGTCCCCTCATGCAGTGTTGGCCTCCCCCCCTGCAGGGGACTGATGCCTTAAACATAGCTCTCTTTTCCCATCTCTACTCCTCTTTCCCATGACAGTGAGAACCCTCAGGTGTGACAGTAGACCCTGGCTCTTCAGGCCTCCTGAACTGGGGCTGGGGGGGTGACCTCACCACCCCTTACTTGGCCCCAGGGGACACTGTAACCAGGACCCTTCTGAGCAGGTCAGTGAACCTGGAGGAACAGCAGGGGGTGGCAGAGGTATGGGCAGGAAAAGGGGTTGAGTAGACACTTGGCACAGGAGACATGGGGCCAGTATGAGCTGCCGCTCCTGGGAAGGCATTAACCCTCAGCTGTACTGAACCCCAGAGGATATTCCTGTGATGCCCTTTATGGTGGTTTCTTCACAGTAAGGTGGGTGGAGTCACTTTCAGGCTGATTTGGGTGCTTAAGGTTACATGCAAGGTATTTGGATCTGGATAATGGGAGGCCTGTAATTTATAGCAGTGTTTTTTGAATGAATGAAAAACAGTGTTGGATGGACAAATGGATGGATAGTTACATGGATGGATAGATGAAGGTAGATGGACGGAGGGATAGATGAAGGGTCGGATAAAGGAAGGGATGGATGGATTGATGAATGGATAGTTGGATGGATGAAGAGATAGATGGTTGGATGGATCAAAGGATGGATGGATAAAGAGATGAGTAGATGGATGATGGATGGATGGATAGATAGATGAAGAGATGGATGGATAGGTGGGTGCTATGCAGCATACCTGAAGTGCCGGGAATCCTAGACCCATTCTTCATATTCACTAAGCTACAGGACTCAAATCTATGGTTTCAAGTCCCTTGAAGCTTGAACTCTTCTCTAATCACCTTATCATTCAGTATGAGCAGATCCTCTGTGCAGATGTAGTTGGCAATAATGTGAGCAGTACCGACTCAACATGATGAAGATCATGGGCTTTGAAATCAAATGAACCCAATCTTGAATGCTGGCTCTGCAACTTCTAAGCTGTGACCGTGAGCCAGTCATTTAATCCTGTTGAGCCTTAGTTTCCTCATCTGCAGAGAGTGTTAATAATGTCTACCTTAAACTATTGAATCTGAGGATTAACTCAGATAATAAATGTAAAGCAGGCATCCCCAAACTTTTTACACAACGGGCCAGTTCACTGTCCCTCAGAACGTTGGAGGGCCGCCACATACTGTGCTCCTCTCACTGACCACCAATGAAAGAGGTGCCCCTTCCTGAAGTGCGGCGGGGGGCCGGATAAATGGCCTCAGGGGGCCGCATGTGGCCCGCGGGCCGTAGTTTGGGGACACCTGATGTAAAGCATCTAGTTTAGTATTAAAACATGCCCCCCATGGCACTCAGTAAGTGATTTCTAGCCCTCGGTCTAAAATCTCCACCTCCCAGGTTCAAGTGATTCTCCTGCCTCAGCCTCCTGAGTAGATGGGATTACAGGCACATGCCAGCACACCTGGCTAATTTTTGTATTTTTAGTAGAGATGGGGTTTCACCATGTTGGTCAGGCTGGTCTCGAACTCCTGACCTTATGATCTGGCCATCTCAGCCTCCCAAAGTGCTTGGATTACAGGGTTGATCCACCGCACCCAGCCCCCCCATAAAATTTAAGTCATCTCTAGATGACTCGAGGTGCCTAATACAATGCCTACACATCACTTCACATGTGTGGCTTCAATACAGTACTTACAGCACGGTGAATTCAAGTTCTGCTTTTTGGACAGTGTATTGAAGTTCTGCTTTTTGGACGTTTGTGTAATTTTTTTCTGAATATTTTCTAACTGTGGTTGATTGAACCCAATGGATTCAGAACTCACAGATATAGAAGGCAGATTGCAAATGTATAAGAAGGCTTAAAATCTGCTAGAGCAAGTCCCCCACTCTGTTGACTTTTGAAAGCATCTTGGTTACTCTTAACCCATTGCTGGAACTTTACCTTGAGTTTACATCTCTGTCTGGCCCTCACCCCTCAGTTTTCCTCAAATTCTCCGACCACCATGGTCCAGTCCAGTCTGGCAGGTGTTTGCTGCAGCTCTGGGAACTGCTGTGTGAGTCCTTGTGTTGTAAGAGAAGATCCACCCCTGAGGGCTGAGACTGCATTCTCCCACCCCGGGCATCTCAGAACCTTCCACCATAGAGAGCAAGTCCTAACCCCACTCTGACCTCTCGTTCCCAGCACCTTTCCAGCCAGTCCCACTCCCTGGCTTCAGGTTCCTGCACCGCTACCTGGGAGGACTAGGCCAAGCTGTATAAACTCTCTGTGCCTAAGTTCCCTCTGTGAAACAAATTGTAATAGTATCAGCCTCATAGGGTTGCAAGGACTCAGTGAGATCACATGGAGCTCTTAGCACAGCACCTGGTGCATAGTGGGTATCATCTATGCTTTGCTACAAGTGTGGCCGTTTGCATTTCTCCCATTGCTCCCAGCTCTTGCCTCCCCCTTGTCTCCTCTGGTAGAGAAAAGCTCTAGTAAGACCCTGCAGAGCCAGATCAGCTATGTAGGGGCACACCTATAATTGAATGGTTCTTGGTCGGGCGTGGTAGCTCACGCCTGTAATCCAAGCACTTTGGAGGCCAAGGCGGGCAGATCACCTGAGGTCGGGAGTTCAAGACCAGCCTGACCAACATGGTGAAACCCTCGTCTTGTTATTTAAAAAAAATTGAATGGTTCTCAAGTTGGATCCAGCCCACCTGCCCTGTAGATCTGAAATGCATGCATTTCTCATCTCTGCTTCACACTGGCTCTGTTCTTTCTGGCCCCCCACAGCAGCTCATTCCCCACCTCCCACCTCCACTCTGGCACTCTCCATCAAGCAGCCAAAGTAATCATTCCAAAAGACAGATGAGCTCACGTCATCTCCTGACTAAAGGCAAACAGATGCTTTATTAAGGTATAATTTACATACCTTATGTATCCCCTTGTAAATGTACAATTCAATAGTTCTTCCTATTATTTACAATGTTGTACAACCATTTCTGCAATCTAATTTTAGAGCATTTACATCACTCCAAAAAAAGTCCTAGCCATTAGCAGTCATCCCCTATCCCCCTACCCTATCCCCTGGCAACTGCTAATCTGGTTTCTGTCTCTATGGATTTGCCTGTTCTGTACATTTCATATAAATAGAATTAGGCAATATGTCGCCTTTTGTGACTAGTTTCTTTTGCTTTGCATAGCGTCTTTAGGATTCATCATGTTGTGTAGCTTGTGTGAGTACTTCATGCCTTTAAATGGCTGAATAGTCTTCTATTATATGAATAGATCACATTTGTTTATTCATTCAGCAGTTGATGGGCATTTGGGTTGCTTCTACTTTTTGGCAATACTGAATAATGCTACTGTGAATATTCACATAGAAGTTTGTATGTGGGCATTTGTTTTCAACTTTTTGAATAAATACCTAGAAGTGGAACTGCTAGGTCAAATGGTAACTATGCTTAACATTTTAAGAAACTGCCAGTTTTCCAAAGGAGCTGTACCACTTTACAACCCCACTAACAATGTATGAGTTTCAATTTCTCCACAACCTCACAACACTTACTGCTGTCTTTTGTTTTATTTAAGCTATCCTAATGAGTGTGAAGTGTTATCTCATTGTGGTTTTGATTAGAATTCCCCTAATGACTAATGATGTTGAGCATTTCTTCATGAGCTTATAGACCATTTGTCAGTGTCTTTTGGGGAAAAAAATGTCCATTCAGATTTTTTGCACACTTAAAATATTGGGTTATTTGTCTTTTTATTCCTGAGTTGTAAGAGTTCTTTATACATTCTGGATACTAGTCCCTTATCAGAGATAGGAGTTGCAAATACTTTCTCACATTATGTGAGTTGACTTTTCACTTTCTTGTTGGTGTCCTTTGAAGTACAACAAAATTTAATTGTGATGAAGTCTTATTCTCTTTTTCTTTTGCCTCTTGTGCTTTAAGTTATCAGTTCTCAGAAACCATTGCCCAACCCAAGATCGTGAAGATTTGCACTTGTGTTTTCTTCTAAGAGATTAATCGTTTTAGCACTTACATTACTCTTATTGTACATGGTGTGAGGTAGGGGTCCAACTTCATTCTTTTGCATGTGGATATCCAGTTGTCCCAGCACCTTTGTTGAAAAGATTGTTTTTTCTCCATTTATTTGTTTTGCTACCCTTGTCAAAAACCAATGGTCACAAGTGTAAGGGTGTATTTCTGGACTCCTAATTTCATTCCGTTGACCTGTATGTCAGTCCTTAGCACGCTACCTCACCATCTTGATTCCTGTAGCTTTGCAGTAAGTTTTTATATCAGGGAGTGCGAGTCAATCTGAGCCCCCACCCTATCCACTTCCCCTCCTGCCCTGCGAGCCTTGGGACAAAATCAACACTGTGTTTCCCTCTGCCTAGAAGGCCTTCCCTTCTTGACCTGGTGAATTATCAGTTACCCCTAGCCCAGCTCAAACTTCCCAACTTCCTTGGAGCCTCTCTAGTCGTATGGTTATCTCCCTTCTGTGTTTCGTACCTTTGTAGCAAACCACAAAGCCGCCCATGGCACCAAAGTTCTAGGCTTTTCCATCCAGCTCCTCAAGGTCAACAAAGCAACCTCCTTCATCTTGATATTTCCAGCACCCAGTACCAGGCTTGGCACCAAAGGGCCACTCAGAAAAATTGAAGCATAAATGTGTGAAATGTCTGGGACCCAAGGAGGAGATGGGTGTGCGACGGGAAGACTCCAAAGGGGCTCAGCCTAGGAGGAGCTTCCAAGTTTCACTGAATAGTCAGTGTCAGCTCAACAGATTGAGTTGGAATTTGGAATGATGATTAGAAAAATATACAGACCACTTCTTGGCGGCATTGTCACAAGTGCCACTATGGGAATTTAGAAAGCCAGGGTGTGACAAAGCAAGAGAAGGTTATGTTGGGGGTGGGAGGCAACTGTATACAGCTGCGTCCTCTTCAGAGACACCACAGCCCTGCTTTGGGAGGCCTCTGCCTTCAGGTCCAGTCCCAGATGCTACTTGGCCAACTTGAATTTAACCCAAAGGTCCTCCAATATTTTTACACATAAATCCAACTAAGAAGCTCCTGTAGATGACAACGGACATGCACCCTTACGGTGAAACAGAGCTAGCACACCCTCCTCCAGGGTCCCGGTTTACCACATGGTACTGCACATCTTCATGTTGCTACAGCCACAAAGAAATGTGGAATCAAAGCGGGTAGGACAAAAGCCAAGATCTGGGCTCTGACCTAGGGGAATTCTCCAGCCAGAGTAGAGCCCGAGTAGAGCCCCTTTACCTTTCTCATCTCCTGAGACCTGGACACTGCCAACCAGTGCTCCCCTGAAGCAGAAGCCTAGTCCAGCCCTGAGGCTCCAAGCCTGGCAGAGAAGAACACATGTTTTAGTTTCCTTTTCACAAGATCAACTCAGGCTGCAAACATCCACTGACCCCCGTTCTTATCCCAGCCCCAGCCCCCACACTCTGCCAGTGGGCACAGCCATCAGCAGCAGTAAAAGATTTATTTTTCTTTTTAGATTTTTATTTTTAAAGACAGGGTCTCACTCTGTCACCCAGGCTGAAGTGTAGTGGTGCAGTCATAGTTCATTGCAGCTTTGAACTCCTGAGCTCAAGGGATCCTTCCATGTTGGCCTTCCCCCAGTAGCTGGGACCACAGGCGTGTGCCACCATGCCTGGCTAATTTTTATTTATTTATTTATTTATTTGTTTATTTATTTATTTATCTCTCTCTATATCTATCTATCTATCTTAGTAGAAACAAGGTCTGTGTTGCCCAGGCTGATCTTGAACTCCTGGCTTCAAGTGATCCTCCCACCCTGGCCTCCCAGAGTACAGGGATTCCTGGCATGAGCTACTGCACCCAGCCAGCAGCTAAGGGTCGAAATGTGCCGAGTGCTCTTTGTATGCCAGGCCTGTGCTGAGTGCTTGATACGTGTCACTCCTTTTCATTTTTGCAGCATCCCTTGAAAGTGACACATTGACCTTCCTTTACAGATGAGAAAACTGAGGCTCAGAGAGGTATCTTTAGAGGGTCCTTGATGAGCAGCCAGGATGGGATCCCAGGCCTCGCTGGCTCCAGCTGAGCCCTGGGCTGGGCTGTCGTGTTTTCTCCCAAGCCAGGTAGCTCAACAGAGTCCACACCAGCAACAGAGCCTGGGGGACCAGCTGGAGATCATGGCATTTCTGGCTGTGGCTGAGATTGTTCCGCTTTAGGTCTGAACCAGGAATCAAGGGGCAAGCTGGCTGCTTTCCTTCAAAGGATCAGGCCCTCCCCACTGGAGGGGACTACAGGTGGCACCAGAGGGACCCCACTAAACACAGCATGAGAGGGACTAGCTGCCCAAAAGGTGCTGGGAAGTGAAACACAAGAAGCCGTGTACCAGATCTGGGCAGGGAGGGGCCAAAGAGCAGCAAGGGAGCCCAGTCCAAAGGTTCCTGCTTTGTCTGGGTTACAGATTTAGGATGAGAACAGAAAGTGCCCCTCAGGCTTTCTTTCTGCGGCCACGGCTCCATCACAGCAGCTGACAGCTTTATGTGCCTGTGTCTGCTGAGTGGGAGCTCAGCCAGGGAGCGGTCCAATAAATTAAGCTCTAAATCACAGTTGCCTCCTTCCGGCCAACAGCCAGAAGCTCCCAGAGATCTCCAGGGCCTCTGAGCTCAGCACACGTGGCTCCGACTTAGCAGCTTCGGGGAACCATCCCTGGGAGAGTGAGCCAGGGCCAGAGACACGCTCAGATCCTGTGGTTAGAATAACCCTGTGCCCTGGAGCCTGTGGAAGCTCTGTCATGGCCAGGTTGGTCCCCAAGACACCAGAGAGCGTCTGCCTAGAGAGAAACAAGTGCCCCTTCCCTGCATGTACTCTGCATATACCAGACCTGATGCCCAGAAACTCCAGCCCCTTGGGACAGTGGAAGATGCCCAGTCTGTGAATTCAAGTGGAACTAGCCTCTGTTCCTTACCCCTCTCTTGCCTGCTGTGTAACTCTGGGTAAATCGCTCTGCCTCTCTGAGCTGTGATTTGCTTATATATAAAGGAGAGCTGCTAGTAGCAATTGGGGTTGAGAGGATTTAGTGTCTAGTCCGTATCAAGGGTGCTCACCAGATGTGCCCTCCCTTCTCAGAATGGCAAACAAAGACTCCTCATTCCCCACACAAGGCCCCCACCTCTGGTGTCATCTGAAACCCCACAGGAGGTATCCTGGGCATCTGGTTTATGGCAGACAGTGAGATGGCAGGGACGGGACAGTGGGACAGGTTTGTGGGGTGGGAGGGGGCGAACGGCCTCACCAGTAAATCCAGAGGAGGGGCTGGGCACTGGCGATGCAGGCCCAGATGACACAGCAGCTCATTTGTACTTTAACCAGCCACAGAGACCACCAGCTCCAGACCCAGCCCTATTGCACAAGGTCGTCAGTGGCGCCAGGAGAGGTGGGAGCTGCAATGGGAGCACCAGCTCCGCTCAGCAGGCCTGAGCTGGCCTTTGTCTCTCTGGACTCCCCTGGAGCCCAGAGCCGACAGGAGCTTAGGTCCTGAATGGGATGGCTGGATGGGCCTCCTCCCAGCTGTCTCTCCACCCAACCATCCCCGCAACGAGCCACTGGACTTGGTCCGCTCTGTCCCCTGCCCCTAGAGTTCCTGACTACAGATCTGAGGCTGGCATTCTCTGAGGCTGCCTTTTAACCTCTCCGTTCACAGCCTCAGCTCTCTGCCCTTAATGTGCAGAAAATGTCACATATTCAAGGACACAACCTTGAATTGTTCACTTCCCTGGGTGATCCCTGCCACATTTCCCATGTCCCTGAGCCCCGAGTACATGTACAATAGTGGAAGCTTCTGGAAGCTTGGGCTTCCAGATGTCAGGCAGAGCTGGCTGGGGTCGATGCCCTGGTGACGCCATCCATCACATGCAGATACAAATGCTAGGTCTGACATTGCGCTGGCGTTGAGAATGCGGACTTTGTGATCTTGGCTTTTCAGAATATCTATTATGAACATTTAATTCTTTTATAAACGGGGTGGGGGGGAGGAGCTTCAGTGTATGTGGGTATAGATTGGGGCAGCCATGCCTTGATGAGTGAGTTCCTTCCTGACCTCAGAAGCACGGAGCCCTCCCTTTGCAATTACTGGGGCAGTTCCAGCATCACTTCTAGGGGCAAGAATCTGTGACCAGAGACCCCATCCCAGGACACTGGTCCCATTGACTACCCAAGTTTTCAATAATCAAGGCTTCCCAAGGTATGCAAGGAGGAGAAATAGCACAGTCTCTATGGAAATTAATCCCCAAGAACCTGCTGAAGTTAAAACTCTACTTTCCCTCTTCCCCGATGGTCTGGAAAGGCTTTGGGAGTAAGGCATTTGCTGTAGC
Organism: Saimiri boliviensis; assembly: GCF_048565385.1. Lineage (NCBI taxonomy): Eukaryota > Metazoa > Chordata > Mammalia > Primates > Cebidae > Saimiri > Saimiri boliviensis. The sequence goes on from NC_133461.1 coordinate 102,634,995, forward strand.
ACAGTGTGTGGTGGCGCGACACTGTAAACAGCCCAGATAGACACTGAGAGGAAAACGGGAATAGCCAGTGGGCCTTCCCCAGCCTGGACTTCCATGCGGCCACTGAAAGAATGACTTCCAGCAATGTCGGCATGGCCTGGAGGGACTCCTGAGCTACAGGGAAGCTGCAAAGGCGAGCTGAGGGGCGCAGTGCGCTGAGAATGAGGCCTCGGTTTGTAAAGAGGTGCGTTCAGAGCCTGCACTCAATCCATGTCAGGTATCGTGGTGACCGTGTCCCCTACCCCCGCCCTCCCTGGCCCCACGCCTTCCTCCACCCTGTCCGCTGCAGCGTCTTCTTGCAGTGCCTCATGGGCCGGATCCGTGCCTCATGGGCTGGATCAATGCCTTTTTTTTTCTGACGCCTATTTGGCTGCAAGGAAAATGGCAACCTCAGCCCCAAGATCTTCACCCATGTGTGCCACTTCAAGCAGCATGTCCGGCACTGGGCCATCCCCAGGGGGGCTCTGCCCCACAGCCGGGCTGCAGGGGGTCAGAACCTGCTGCCCTCACCTTCCCTCCCTGTGGACCCACTTGACATGGCCTGCTCAGGTGGGCCTCAGTGTGGCCCTAGCAGGCAGAGCTCCAGGTCTCATTTGCAAACCAGGCTCCGAGTCCTCCCCACTCTTCATGGGTGACCACAAGCTCTGGGTCCTCTTGCATCATGAGAAAGACACAGAGCCTGTCCTTTTTTTCACCAAGAAGAGCCCACCCAGCATGCAGGGGGCCAGGTACTCTGTTGGGAGGGACCCCCCGAGCAAAGACCAAAGGGTAGGCCCGGAGCCCAGTTCCCTGTGGCTTTCTCTCTAAATTCTCCTCTCTTTGTCTCTTTCTCCCGAGGAGGAGAGGGTGGTGCCTGGAACTCAGAGGGTGCCTCTGTCACTGTGTTCAAAGGCGAGGCCTTCTGGATCTTCAGGTGGAAATATTAGGAAGAAGGAGGATTCGAACCAGAGGGACACTCTTCTGAAAAGGAGGATGCCTAGGAATGTGAGACAACTGTGGCCAGAGAGCTGAAGGGACCCCGGATTCCGTGGGGCCACGGGGCCCGGCCCAGCCACAGGCAGATCTTCAGGGAGATGCCTCCACGGGCTCCACTGCTATGAGGAAGGGGCCTTGGAAGAGCTGGGAGCCCCTGACACAGCCACATCCAAGGGCGTCTATGCCCATGCCCTTGACTGTGTTATCTTCTCCCAGTTGGTTAGACGGCGGTCTCCCGGATGAGGCTTATATACCCAGGTCATTTAAGAAGTTAATCTTGGCTGGGCACCGTGGCTCACACCTATAATCCCAGCACCTTGGGAGAGTAAGGCAGAAGGATTGCTTGAGCCCAGGAGTTCGAGGCCAGCCTGGGCAACATAGTGAGACCCAGACCCTGTCTCCAGCTGGGCACGGTGGCGTGCACCTGTATTCCCAGCTGTTCAGGAGGCTGAGGTGGGAGGATCACTTGAGCCCAGGAGGTCGAGGCTCCAGTGAGCCATGATTGTGCCACTGCACTCCAGCCTGGGAGAAAAAGGAAGACCCCTTTTCCAAAAAAAAAAAAAGTTAATCATGAAGAAGGCAGAGTGGGCGGCCAGCCCCACTGTGCCCAGGCAAGTCTGCGGGTGAGAGCCTGGCAGGGCAGCGGGGGGAGCTGCGGTGCCCCACGAACCGCCACGTCCACAGAGTGCACAGCTCTTCCCTGTGCTGCTCCTGGCCCTGACCCAGGACATGAGGGGCCGAGCCCCAGCTACCCACCTCCCCTCTCGGCGTTCTTGTTCCGGCAGCGCAGTGACTGCAATGCACTCAGAGTTTTCAGATAAAGTTCTCCCTTTTCGGTCATTTGATTCTCATAGAAACCCAACAAGCAAGATAAGGCATCCTGAGCCTATAGAATGGATAGGAAACTGAAGGTCTCTCAGAGGGGACAGGGCTTATGTATTAATTAGCAGTGGAGCTGAGGCCAGAGCCTCCTCTGCTATCGAGGGAGGAGGCCCTGCGTCTCCTGCCTCGCAGACCTGCACCTCTACCGTCCGATGAGGAGGAGAGTAAAGGGAGATAAAATCCCAAAGAACTGGAATCAGTGGTCAGGTGACTTGCTGACACCACTGGCCAGGCCATAATGAGGCCCAAGGACTGGGAAGATACTCCCTTTTCAGGTCCCAGCACTTATGCTAACTATAAACCTTGAAAGTGTTAGAAAGAATGTTGCCCCTACCCACCAGAGCCTGGTACTGGGTCACGTCCTCCAGGTTTACACGATCCAGACCCCCTCCTGGAAATACCTCTGCCAACTGATGATTTATTGCCTTTGTCCCCTGCCCATTCCCACACATATGAACTAGCAAATCACTAAAGCCAAAGACTGCGAGGGCAATTGTCCAGCCAATGGACAATGACATAGTTTCACCTCAGTTTCTCCTTTAGAGTTGTAAGCCTAAAAAAGCAGGGGGAGTTCAGTACTTGTGACGTAGGTTTGGTACTTGCAACGTAAGCTTTTCGAGGAGTTCAGTACTTGCCACATAAGCTCGGTACTTGCGACGTAAGCTTTTCAAGGAGTTCGGTACTTGCGACGTAAGCTTTTCAAGGAGTTCGGTACTTGCAACGTAAGCTCAGTACTTGCGACGTAAGTTCGGTACTTGCGACGTAAGCTCGGTACTTGCGACGTAAGCTTTTCGAGGAGTTCAGTACTTGCAACGTAAGCTCGGTAGTTGAAACGTAAGCTTGGTAATTGCGATGTAAGCTTTTCGAGGAGTTCGGTGCTTGCAACGTAAGCTCGGTACTTGCGACGTAAGCTTTTCGTGGAGTTCGGTACTTGCAATGTAAGCTCAGTACTTGAAACGTAAGCTTGGTACTTGCGACATAAGCTTTTCGAGGAGTTCGGTGCTTGCGACGTAAGCTCAGTACTTGCGACGTAAGCTCGGTACTTGCAACGTAAGCTCGGTACTTGCAACGTAAGCTCGGTACTTGCGAGGTAAGCTCAGTACTTGCGACGTAAGGCCACAGAGACCCCACTGCAGATTAAAGGTCTCTTCTTTCCCCACTCTAGTGTCTGAGGGGTTTTGTTCACAGATTGTCCTGCAACACCACGCCTCGCACTGCCGGCTGCAGTGGAAACAGGGAGGCCAATGCTGCATGTTAACATCCCCCCGTCTTTACTGTCCAAGGCGCTGCCCTATTCTATCGGGGTCTCTACACTGTGTGTGAGTGTGGGGCGCACAGGTTTGTCTCAGGGTGCGCGTGTCACACATGCAGGCTCCTGGACACAGCGGTGCCTGGCTTGCAGCCCTGCTGACATGCCAGTCCTGGGACCAGGCCCGTTGCCCCTGGTTGTTTCTACAGGCACCACACTGTACCCCAAAGGACTTTGAGAAAATGCATCCTGCCTTCCTCAAGTTCTGTGCCATCTGCAAAAAGCTGGAACCCACTGGGATGTTCTTTGTATCTGGAGGTGTTCTGAAGTCAGAGCAGAAAACAAGCCACCCCACCCATCTCCCCAGGCCCCCTATATGAGGGTGGAGCCCCAGCGTCCCATTGGCCCAATGATGGGGGAGCAGATGTCCCCTCCAAACCCCACAGTGATAAGCTGGGTCCTGGATAAGGACCCCCTTTATCTTCCCAATCCCCCCAGCTGGAGGTGGCCTGGCACCCACACCCCTGTTTACATCTTCAACACGCATCCCATCCTGCAATCACCACATCCTGTTCTCCCAGGAGAAAGAGGAGCCCTGATATGTTATGTTTGTCGAAGAGGTCAGGGGTTCAGTCACTTATAGATTCCACCTGGGTGTGGAAATAAAATTCTCAGGGTCAATAGCCTTGGGGGTTCCCTCTCCAGCCCTTTTTGGAAGGGGGCCCTTTGGCAAATGTTGGGGCACAGGAGTGGTGTGCACCCTGCTCTGATTTCCCTTACCCTTGAGGGTCTCCAGGAGCTCAGATGAGAGCCCACCTGCCCGGGGCTGCCCTCTCCCAGCGAGGTCTGCCTGGACTTCAGCCCTCCCATAGCCTGGCCAGCAGCATGTCTATTTCAGGAGTGTTTGGGGAATGGGGACTCTTCTCACCTTCTTTTTTTTTTTTTTTTTTTTTTGGTTTTTTTCTTCTCACCTTCTTAATAAAGACCAAGAATTTATTACGCCCCATCCCCTCCTCTGCACCTTCAGGGTCATTTTTTGGGAGCAAGAGGCTCACTGATTACCCCAGAAGGCTTCCCTCCTAGGATAACCAGTCTCGGACTTGCCTAGAAAATGTTTTTCATATCCCTTTTTTCAAATGTAGTTTCAATTTGCCTCCAACCTACCATGCCTTGCAGACTTCATGGAGCGCATTCCTTGACCATCATCTGCCATGCATCAAGTGCTTGAAGGGAATAAAAAGAGCCTTAAGGCAGGTTCCTGCTCTCAAGAAATATAGATTCCAATCATTTATCTCATGAGGGATTAATATTAATTCATTGAGAATTAATTAATATTAATACATTGAGAATTCCTACAGTTCAATGAAAATACAAATGACCAAATCCAAAAGTGGGCAAAAGATTTGAAATAGACATTTCTCTAAAGAAGATACACAAATGATATTTTTAAAAGCAGATGGAAAGATGCTCCACATCACTAGTGTTTACGGAAATACAAATAAAACCAATGAGAGACCATTTCACACCTCTTTGAATCAATATTTTTTTTTTTTGAAACAGAGTTTTGCTCTTGTTACCCAGGCTGGAGTGCAGTGGCATGATCTCGGCTCACCGAAACCTCCACCTCCTGGGTTCAGGCAATTCTCCTGCCTCAGCCTCCTGAGTAGCTGGGATTACAGGCACGCACCACCATGCCCAGCTACTTTTTTGTATTTTTATTAGAGACGGGGTTTCACCATGTTGACCAGGATGGTCTCGATCTCTTGACCTCGTGATCCACCCGCCTCGGCCTCCCAAAGTGCTGGGATTACAGGCTTGAGCCACCGCGCCCGGCCTTGAATCAGTATTAAACAACAACAACAACAGAAAATAACAAGTGTCTCATGAAGATATGGAGAAACTGGAACTCTTGTGCTTTGGGGTTTCCCTCAAAGCACAAATGTAATGGAAATGAAGCAGAAATGTAAAATGGGGCAGTCATTATATAAAATGGCACGGTGGTTCCTCAAAAAATTAAACATAGAATTCCCGTATGATCCTGAAATTCTACTTCTGGGTATATACTCAAAATAACTCCATGGGGGGATTCAGGGTGGCCCCTGGTGGCAGCTGTCTGAACCCAGGCGAGGCATACAGGAGGACACCAAGCCCCGGCCTCCAACCTCAAACCTGCTAGTCGCATGTTAAAGTGACGGGGAATGGCACAGAGATGAGAGCCAACCCCCCGGGAAGCACCAGGGCAGTTGCTGAAAAGGACGAGTTCACTGCAGGACAGACAGCTGGTTTCAAACTGGAAGGGATGTCTCCGAGTCCCCTGCCAGGAAGATCTTATCCTCAGGTCTGCGGTTACTATTTTATTTATTTATTTTTTGAGATGAAGTCTTGCTCTGTCACCCAGGCTGGAGTTCAATGGCATGACACTGGCTCACTGAAACCTCCACCTCCTGGATTCAAGTGATTCTCCTGCCTCAGCTTCCGAAGCAGCCTGGATTACAGACACCCACCGCCACACTCAGCTAATTTTTGTATTTTTAGTAGAGACAGAGTTTCAGCACATTGGTCAGGCTGGTCTCGAACTCCTGACCTAAAGCGATCCACCAGCCTCCACCTCCCAAAGTGTGGGGGTTACAAGGGTGAACTACTGTTCCTGGCCAAGTCTGCAGTTACTAGAATGAGACCAAAATTGGGAGTTATTCTCAAAATGGAAAAATAGAAGACAGAATAATAGCTATCTATGTGTACCCTAATCCCCAGGGCCACGTGGGGCCTTGAGTCAGTAGAAAGGAAAAACTTCAAGGCAGTATCTCAGCAAAAATGCACTAAACACTGGAGCCTGGCCTACCTTAGTTTCCACCCTGGTTTTCTTCCCCATGTAGCAGGGCTTTTCAGAGATCAACAGAAGTCCAGACATTTCCAGAAAATTCTAAAACAGACTCATTGAAATTTTGGTTTGTTTAAAATTTTTGACACACACAGAGTGAGATGATATTATGCTGTGCTTGAGGTCACTGCAATTACAGTTTTAAAAACCAGTACCACCAGGTGTAGTGATACACACCTGGAGTCCCAGCAACTAGGGAGGCTGAGACAGGAGGATCACTTGACCCTAGGAATTAGAGGCTGCAGTGAGCTGTGATTGCACCACAGCACTCCAGCCTGGACAACAGGGCAAGACCTCATCTCTGTTTAAAAACAAACAAGCCAACAAACATACCTCGTATTCTCTAAGCATGTGGGGTGGCGATGGGCACAGGTTTCAATGTGGAAAACAAACACCTTCCTTTGACGGTGTCAGTGCGTCTCTGTGGTTTTGTACTCATGAAGTCACTTGTAAATATATCAGAGTCTTCTTATGAAATGTGAGGCTGGAGTAATTGTCCCCGTCACCCCCTCCGCGTGATGGTGCTTAAGGATGGGGGCAAGTCTTTATAGGATTGGGCACCTGAGCGGGACCGGGGGTGAAGGTGGGGTCCTGGAAGAATGTCTGGTACCAGCTGAAGGCCATGGTCTTTGTTTCTCTGGGTGCTAGTGGCAACAAATGAGGACGGGCAGGTAGTGCTGTGCCTCTCCCTGTCCCCTTTCCTACCCCGAGGAAGTCCCCACCCTGCCTTGGGCTAGACCGAAGCTAGGTAGTGGCAGCTGTTGGAGGCCCAGTGAGTGAGCCCTTGGCGTGACGTGGTGGGGGCGGGGCAGGGGGAGCTGTCCACCCTCCGATGCGGCCCAGCCAACACTGAGCGATGCGATGCTGTCGTGTAGGAGGATTACGACCGAGGGGCGGGGATTACAGATTAACCAGATCAGCATAAGAGAAGAGCAAACAGAGAGTTCGTTGTTAACCTTGTCAGTGTGTCTCCCAGGCCTGGCCTGCGCTGCTGTCCCTTCGGCTGACTTAGTAATCACTGGTTCTGTAATAAGCTGCGGAGACCCAGATCCTCTTTGCATTGTCTCTTAGAACTACTGGATACTTCTGGGGTTCACCACTATCCTATTTTCTAGTGGGGCCCTGCGACCCCCAGAGTCAAACCTGGGTTCATTCCTAGCTTCAGCACAACACAACTGCAAAAAAGTGTTCCCTGTTCTTCCCACCGCCCAGCCTCTCTCACAGTGACCTCCCCCTGGGATGCAGGATTCGTCAGCCTTAGCCTCAAGCGTCCCTGTGGATGACAGCTCCTGAACCAGTTTATTGTGGAGGCTCAGCTTGTTGGAAGGCACAAACGTGAAACTTTTATTCATTCTAAGTGGTGTTCCATCACCTGCTAACATCTCAAGCAGAATCTATTACTTCCAGATAACTCCACAATGAACAGAACACGTGTTTTGCTTGAGAATGTCAGGCATTTCCACATCAGAGTGCTTTGCCTCTTTCTCTGCTGCCACCAATTCTGTACCAGGACTCTGCCTGCACACCCAGGTGGCTTCCCAGCTCCCATCCCTTTCCTACTCCAGGCCACGTCACAGTGATGGACGAGCTACCCAGAAGTCCCTTCAGCAGCCTCTGTGGGCCGCAAAGATTTGGGGTGGGTGCTCCCACATTCTGGCCTTCCTAATCACAAGACAGTTATCTGATGCAGGCAGTTCTGGGAAGCCTTTGTAAGTGGGGAAGTAACCCCTGCCTTGGAGATAAATATGGGAACCTAGTGAGATTATGTGAAGCCATTGGCCCAGGCCACTGTGTACAGTTGTGCAAGCTGTGCACTGCACAACTCCAGTGCTGTTTCATCTTGTATTCACACAAGATTGTAACTTACTACAATTTTCTGGCAGATGACACTCAAATATCAACATAGGAGCTCAGCAGGGTTGGTGCCGCCTCCTTTTCCAGACAGATGTCAAAGCCCTCTCTTCTCAGCAGGTCAAGCCCTGCTCCTTCTTTGCCACAAGAGTCCTAGAAGTCAGAAGCTAAGGGCTCAGGGTCCACAGTCTCCCAGCCAGAATTAGCCTCATCTCATCCCCACACCTTGGTGATGTCATGTCCTGCCTCAGTCTTTCCAATGCCTCGGGTTGGAACCTCTGTTGGGGATGGACAGACATCTCAGGACCCCCAAGCCCAGGTCACTGTGCAGAGAAGGGGTCCCAGGAAGCCTCAGAGCCAGCTTCAGGATCTGCCTTTCAGGGTGCTAGTATATGAGAGTATTAAAAAAAAAAATCCAAAACACTGGATATAAAGGCTGGGCGTGGTGGCTTATGCCTGTAATCTTAGCACATTGGGAGGCCAAGGCAGGTGAATCACTTGAAGTCGTGAGTTCAAGACCAGCCTGACCAACATGGTGAAACCCATCTCTACTAAAAATACAACAATCAGCCCAGCGTGGTGGTCCGTGCCTGTAGTCCCAGCTACTCAAGAGGCTGAGGCAGGGAGAACTGCCTGAACCCAGGAGGCAGAGGTTGCGGTGAGCTAAGAGCACACCACTGCACTCCAGCCTGGGCAATAGAGTGAGACTCTGTCTCAAGAAAGAAAAGAAAACCAACTGGATATAGTGGATAGAGTGACTGCCAGAGTCTAGCAACTTAACAATGGAAAAGAGAAAGTAACTTTTGAAACAGTGTGACGTATACTTTACAATTATGATCACTTAAACAAAGACCTCCGACCCCGTAATCTTAACTAATGTATATCATTAAGTGAATCACACTGACTTTACTCTGAATTTCCTTGATAGCAATACTAAAATACTTACCTTGAACATGAATTAAGCTAAATTTAAGTTTGTTTCTTATAACTTCAAAGAGAGTTGCCCCTTGGCAGTGACATAAGAATATTTTAAGCTATGAATTTACATGTGGACTTTGCTACACACCTGGGATGTGGCCCGATGAGTTTTGTTCCATTGCAGTATATCTGATGACCAGAACTCTATAATCAGAGAATATTAATGGATGAAAAGCCTGAGCTTTAAGATCGAGACTGGGAGAAAACTGTCTCCTCACTAACTGGCCGACCCCATAATGCCACCTCAAGTGGTCATCTTAAGCCTCATCCTACTTCCCGCAGATGCCTTCGTTTCTCTAAAGATTGGTGGAGTGGCAGGTCCATCTACCATGCTACCCTGCAGCTACAGGGGAGATGTCACATCCATGTGTTAGAACAGAGGCAGACGTTCTTTACTTAGATGCCCAAATAGCATTATCTGGACCAATGGAACCCATGTCACCTATCAGAAGGACACATGCTATAAGCTAGTGGGGGATCTTTCCAAAAGGGATGTCTCTTTGACTTTGGGAGCAATTTGGGAGGCTGAGGTGGGAGGATCACGAGGTCAAGAGATCAAGACCAGCATGGCCAACATGGTGAAACCCTGCCTCTCCTAAAAATACGAAAAGTTAGCCAGGCGTGATGGCATGTGCCTGTAGTCCAGCTACTCAGGAGGCTGAGGCAGGAGAATGGCTGGAACCCAAGAGGCAGAGCTTGCAGTCAGCCGAGATCACGCCACTGCACTCCAACCTGGCAACAGAGTGAGACTCCATCCACCCCTCAAAAAAAGAAAAGAAAATACATCTGTGTCTGACAGTGGCTTATACTGTTGTCATGTGGAGCACAGGGTGTAGTTCAGTGACATGAAAATCACTGTAGCATTGGAGATGGTACCACCCAGGGTCACAGCTACTCCAATTGTCACAACTGTTCCAACCATCAAGACTGTTCCAGCCTTCACAGCTGTTCAAATAAGCACCACTGTTCCAACGACAGTGACAGTTTCCACCTTTGCTCCCCAACGCCATCACCCACGCAGAACCACGGACCAGCTACTCCACCTTCTTCGCCTCAGCCAACAGAAACCCACCCCGCAATGCTGCAGGAAGCAACAAGGACACCACGTGCCGGCTCGTCACTGCACTCCTGCACAACCGATGGGAATGACACCATGACAGAGTCTTCAGATGGCCTTTGGAATAACAGTCAAACTCAGCTGTCCCCAGCACATAGTCCGCAGATGGCCACCCCCACTAAGGGAATCTGTGCTGGAGTCTGTATGCCTGTCTTGATGCCTCTTGCTCTTTTGGGTGTCATCATTGCCAGAAAGTATTTCTTCAGAAATAAGATTTGACATTTAGCAGGCTTCAAATTAAAGCTTTGCAAAATGCAGTTAAAAAGGAAGTCCCAACAGAAGACAGTATCTATGTTGAGAATAATCTTTATGCCGCGGACTAAGACCCAGTGGTGCTCTTCAGGAGTTTATGCCCATGACTGCAGGTGACAGGACGGATATCAGCAGAGCAGACGTCTTTTAGACTCTTAAGACAGTTTTTCTGTTGCAGTTTCATTTGGCTTTCCACCATGTCAGTGATTGTGGATAGAGTCACTCTCTAGCTCGAAACTGTGTGGAGTCAACCCTCATTATTAATGTAGTCCTAAGTTTATGCTAAAACTGGCTCAGTCCTGATCACTGCAGAGTTCTCTCTCAAACATGAACACTTTAGAATTATATGTTCTCTTTAGACCCCATAAATCCTATATCCATCAAAGAGAATAGTCAGTGGAAACATAGCAAATGAACTTCTGTCTCGGCCATCAAAGCTATCCAGAAGAGGGGAATCTTAAAAATCAGCAAATCCAATGTGAGACTTCATTTGGAAGCATTGTATGATTATCTCTTGTTCCTATATTATAGTTCCAAATGTTGCATTTATTATGTTTTCTAAAGGTTTCAAATAATGGGGTACAGAGGTTTTTATTTCCTCCATGGGTAAATAAAGTGAGTCTAACTTACTAAAAAAAAAAAAAAAAAAGTTTGAGATTGGTACCATGTGTAGTCATGGCCACCTGCTGGCAGCCTAGGGTACTGCAGTCCAGCTACGGTTCAGACTGAAAGCAGAGAAACTCCTGTGGTCCAGGGAAAATGATACAAAGATCATATAAACTGGCAGGGGACTGGCAATGTCACGGTCAAGGTGCCCCTGGGACGCTGAGCGCTTACAACGCGGAACTGATGCAAAAGCAACGGCTCTTAACAAATAAAACTGCCTCATTTTGACTCCTGGGCACCAAATGTTTTCATAAGAACATCCATTGTGTGTTAAATACCAAGTATACCTTACTGTTACTTCTCATGCTAACTTTCAGTGGATTCCTTTAGGAGATTGCCACACCTTGGCATCATCAAGTTTCATAATAGCATAATGCATTGACAGTTCCATAATAGAACAGAAAGTCTTCATTTTTCTGGAATATATTTTAGTTGGCTTGTTGAAACACCTCTTTTCCTGAAAGCAAGCAGTTTTTGAAGTGGATCAAGCTGCTCATCAGATCCCTTTTATTCTCCACCATATGACAGTCCCTATACCATCTTAGCCACTGCTTTTTTGTTTCTGTTTATTTTCCACCTCCCTCCCCCATAGCAAAATGAAGGAATGCCAGGAAACAAAAACTCAACATAAAAAGAGGAGCCTCCGAGCGCTCAGCTCACAAGACAGTTTTATTGAATTAGTTGCATGCGGGATCAAGTCTGTTCTTCCCATGAGCAGCGGATTCGAGTGTTAGAGTGCAGGATCCAGAGCAGGGAGAGGCTGGGCGTGGTTGGGGCCAGGAGGCTGGGGCCTGGTCACTTGGTGACATGCAGAGCTCTCTCTGGGGGGCTGCAGCTCATCTCAGGGGGAGCTGGACTCAGATGCCCCCATGGGTGTAAAAGCAACATTCAACTCTCACTCCTCCCTGAAAGAAAAGAGTTACCCACCAAAGTAAAACATCCTCCAAAGGAAACATAAAAATCCTGGTAATTTCCTGGCTTTGTCTTGGGCTCTGGCTCCAGACAGAGTCATTCCTACCAAGCTATGGAGCCTGCAGTTTTTGTTTTTTGTTTTTGGCAACCAGAGACCCGCAGGGCCCTGCAGGCCCACAGGAAAGGCCCCCTGCTTACCGCTGCTTCTTGCGGTATTCCTGCAGCGCTTTCTCTGCCACAGTCTCCATGAATTTAGGGTTCTTCATGGAGACTTCTACAGGGACCGTCACAGTGATGGGGTCAGAGTCAAAGAGCTTCACGACCACCTCGGTGACACCAGAAGGAACGTCCGAGTCAGAGGTGTGGGAAGCCACCTAGATGAAACAAAAGAGAAGAGCTGACACGCTGTGCATGCACTCTGCAGCAGAAGCCAGGCTTTGGATAGGGAAGTCCTCCTGCTCCTCCAAGAAAACCCAGAGAGCTGACCCCAGCTCTTCTCACGCATCTAGACATCAGTACAGCTCAGTGGACAGAAGCGTCCTGGTTCACAGACACTCAAGTGTTGAGGCAAATGCCACCTGCAAATGACCAGCCCAGGGAGCACCCCAGAGGATACAAGTGGTTTCCAAACATTCACTTTGGGGAGCCATTGGTCAGACTAGAGCAAAAAAGGAATCCAAGGGACTTGGAGGGAAGAAGGAAAAGAAAAAGAAGGGTTCCCAGTACTAGAAATAAGTTTTATTTTATTTTTTATATTTTGTTTTATTACCGTATTATATTTTTTTAGAGACAGAGTCTCCCTCTGTTTCCCAGGCTAGAGTGCAGTGGCCTGATTACAGCTCACTGCAGCCTCGACCTCGGAAGGGCTCAGGGAATCCTCCCACTTCAGCCCCCTGAATAGCTGGGACTACAAGTGTGTGCCACCACACCTGGCTGATGTTTGTATTTTTTTGTAGAGAGGGAGTCTTGCTGTGTTGTCCAGGCTGCTCTAAATTGCCCTCAAGCAATCCTCTTGCCTCTGCCTCCCAAAGTGCTAAGATTATAGGCATAAGCCACCGTGTCTGGTCTAGAGAGAACGTTTTTATCACTGGCAGAGAATGATGTACCAATTCATAAGCCATTCTACACCAGAAGCAGCCAGGTAGCTTTGAGAACAGAACAGAGGCTTCGGGTTTATTCATAGGTTTGTGCACCAAGAGAGGAACAACAGCCGCCCGGCATTCTGGGTCAAATGCCCATCCGAGTCAGCGGTCAGTTCTCACACCTTGGGCAAACCACGGACCTCTTTCACTTTGCTCCTCGGTTATATTTTCCCTCAGTGATGAGGCTTCAAGGCCATAAGGGCACCTAAAGTTTTCTATTTCCTGCCACCTGATAAATGCTCGGTCAAAGGTACATGTGCCCCTGCTCCTGGGCACAGCTCGGGCTCCCCAGCCACAGCGTGTGGCTGGGACACCACTCACCGTGGTGACCCGCAGGTAGTACTGGTCTTCGCCTTGGGTGAGGTTTGCCAGGCGGGACACCCAGTTAAACTGCTCGTTGAGCCGCTCCAGCAGGGAGGAGGTGTTGAGCATCTTCCACTGGTAGGACTGCAGCAGCTCGTTGTACTTCCTGGTCAGCATCTCGGCCATCTGGAGGGAGTCGTTGAGCTCCCGCCGCAGCTGAGCCTGGGAGGGGTTGTCGGCAGAACAGTCTGCCCAGAGATGGAAGAAATGAAAGGCAGAAGTGTGAAGGGAAGGGTACAGAGGGATAGAGCCATGAATGAATGGAGGTCGCACACGCAGCCGGGAGCAAAAGCACTGCTCCCCTGAGGGAACAGCCACAAACTGTTTGGAATCGTCCACAACCAGATAAAGGTTTTGCTTCAGAATGGGAATCTAGACGCTGCTTCCGTCATCCAGAAAGTCTTTGGGGGTTTTGTCATTGTTTCTATTTGTCTGAGACAGAGTTTTGCTCTGTCGCCCAGGCTGGAGTGCAGTGGCCAGATCTTGGCTCACTGGAGCTTAACTTCCCAGGCTCGGGCTATCCTCCATCCCCAGCCCCCTGAGTAGCTAGGACTGTAGGCACGTGCCACCATACCCAGCTGATTTTTGTGTTTTTTTAGAGACGGGTTTTCTCCATGTTGCCCAGGCTGGTCTCAAACTCCTGGGCTCAACCGATCTGTTTGTGCTGGGATTACAGGTGTGAGCCATCACGCTCAGCCTGAAAAGCCTTGCTCTGGAAAATATGTCCACTGACCTAAACAGTGGTAACTGGTGACAGTGTTGACCACACTTGTGGAAGCACTGATCTCCACTTCTCCATGTTCTCAGATCTGGAGTGGCTCTCACTGCCCTGGTCTCTCCCAGAAGTCATTTCCAGAGAGGGGGAATATCACTCATAGCTGCCATTTATGTGACATCTCCTGCGTCCCAGACACCGCAGAAGGTGCTCTCTGGATATCCCTTTTCTCTAGGAATTGGATCTGTTCTGACTGAAGGATTAGCACTCTATTTCACCAATAATAAAACTGAGGCCCACAGAAGGTTTAATAAATAGTTTACTTAAAGCCATAGAAGAAAAGATGTCTGGGCCCAGGATTGAACCAAGATCTTCAGCGCCTAAGCTTGGGCTCTTCCTACCCTGGGTCTGTGGTTCGGGATCATCCTCCAAGCTTGTCTTTTTTTTTAAGACAGTTTTGCTCTTGTTGCCCAGACTGGAGTGCAGTGGCACAACTTCAACTGACTGCAACCTCTGCCTCCCAGGTTCAAGCAATTCTCCTGCCTCAGTCTCCAGAGTAGCTGGGATTACAGGCACCTGCCACCACACCTGGCTAATTTTATGTATTTTTAGTAGAGATGGGAGTTCGCCATGTTGGCCAGGCTGGTCTTGAACTCCTGACCTCAGGTGATCTGCCCACCTCAGCCTCTCAGTGCTGGGATTACAGGCATGAGCCAATGTACCCGGGCCAAGCTTGTCTTTTGAGCATGTCTGCAGAGGTGGCAGTTCTGGTGCCAAGAGTTCATGCAGCTGACATGCTGGCACCTGGTAGCCAGGGGTCTTTGCCCACCCACCTGCCTGCCCGTGGCTGGTCACTGAGTTCATCAGGAGAGCAGGGAAAAGAGAATTCACTCGTCTTGGCCCTGGACTGCAGGTTGTTAGATTCATTAAGAGCTGGAAATTGCCCTCTAGCTCTTAAAAATACGGTTTTTCTCCCCTTAAATTATTTCAAAAATATCCAGAGGTGGGTACATCAGACACAAGTGGTCAGGGGAAGGGACATTTTCCATATGCTTTAGGATAGGCGTCCCCAAACTACGGCCCGAGGGCCACATGCGGCCCCCTGAGGCCATTTATCCGGCCCCCCGCCGCACTTCAAGAAGGGGCACCTCTTTCATTGGTGGTCAGTGAGAGGAGCACAGTATGTGGCAGCCCTCCAACGGTCTGAGGGACAGTGAACTGGCCCCCTGTGTAAAAAGTCTGGGGACGCCTGCTTTAGGATGATGACTGCAATCATTTATAGTAAAATAAAATGTTAGGTGGGGAAAGAAACAGAATGACAAGATGCAGGTTGAAAATATACACGTAATAAATAATCTTCACTAGATCTTCACTAGTTTACCAAAAAGTAATTTAAAAATAAGAAAAATCAGCTCAGTGTATTGGCTCGCACCTGTAATCCCCGCACTATGGGAGGCTGAGGCAGGAGGATCACTTGAGGTCAGGAGTTTGAGACCAGCCTGGCTAACATGGTGAAACCCCGTCTCTACTAAAAATATAAAAATTAGCCAGGCGTAGTGGTGCACATCTGTAATTCCACCTCCTCAGGAGGCTGAGCCAGGAGAATGGCTTGAACCAGGGAAGCAGAGGTTTAGTGACCTGAGACCACACCACTGTACTCCAGACTGCAATAAAGCAAGACCCTGTCTTAAAAAAAAAAAAAAAAAAAAGAAAGAAAGAAAAAAGAAAAGAAAAATCCTTGGGTGTAGAGACTTAGTCTAGAATAGAGGTTCTCAACTGGGGTGATGCTGTCACCCAGGGAGATTGGCCAGTTCTGAAGTTGGTTGTCAGAACAAAGAGGAGGGAGCTACTGTCATCTAGTGGGTGGAGGCCAGGAATGCTGCTAAATACCCTGCCATGCACAGGGCAGCCCCCCACAAGCGATCACATGGTCGAAAATGTCAGCACTGCTCACACCTGTAATCCCAGCAATCTGGGAGGCCGAGGTAGGAGGGTCACTTGAGCCCAGGAGCTGGAGACCAGCCTGGGCAGCATAGCAAGACTCCCTCTCTACTAACAATTAAAAAATTAGCCAGGCATGGTGGTGCATGCCTGTGGTCTGTGACTCAGGAGGCTGAGGCAGGAGGATCTCTTGAGTCTGGGAGGTCTAGGCTGCAGTGAGCGTGATGGTGCCACTGCACTCCAGGCTGGGTGACAGAGAGAGACCGTGTCTCAAAAAGCAAAAAAAAAAAAAAAAAAAAGTTAACAGTGCTGAAACTGAGAAATCCTGGTTTAGAGCTCCCAGGCAGTACATGCTCATGTGGTTGCAAGCATCTTAAATAACAGTAGGCAGGCCTCCTCAGTGTAGACTATTTAGCTCAGCTGTAATCAATGACTGTTAAGATTGGCACCAGGCCTGAGTCCAGGAGGTCGAGGCTGCATCGAGCCATGATGGCGCCACTGCACCCCAGCCTGGGCGACAGAGAAAATGAGTGCCAGACGTCCAGTCTGGGCCGGGGCATCTAGCTGTCTTTTCTTCAGGCCCTAATGTGACTAACTTTCTTGTGGCGAGGTACCATGTAATTGATGCCACTCTGATATTTTTATAGAAAAAGCCCCAAGGCTTGGTTGTGCCTTCATCTACACCCTGCGACTTCAGCCTTTAAAGCACTTCTGTTTATTTTGCAGCGGCTTCTAAAATTACAGGAGTGAGGCTAGGACTGTTTAACTAGACCCTGGCAGCCTGCCATGGCAAACTCAAAACTAGGCATTAACTAAGAGCAAAGCCACCAGATCGATAAGCTGTTTACAAGGGGAAACAGTTAACTCTTTCTGAGCATGCACAGTGTGTACCAGGAACTACTCCAAATATAATCACAGCTGTTATCTCAAAGCAGAAAGAAGTTAACCCATAACCAGAGCTGATGAAACAGACAGGGACAGTTGAAGGGAAATATTCCCTTTACCTAGGGGAGCAACCAGCCAACGAAAGGGACTACTGCCCAGATACCTGTGACCTCAATGGCCAGAGGCTGCGAGGGGTCCCAGGAGAGAACACCGCACCCTGGTTAAGAACACTTCCCAAACACCTAGGAGTGAAGCCCAGCTCGCCCGCATCCGATCCATCTTGGATAAGTTCTTAACCTTTCTATGGCTTGGTTGCCTCAGAGGGTCATTCTGAGAAACTGAGGAAATAGATGTCGAGTGTTTAGAACAGTGCTTGGCCGCTGGTAAGTTTTGTTAAACAAAATACATACTGTCTGCAATTTCATAATCTGCAGCGGAAAATGAAGATGCCTACTATGCTTGGCACTTGGGAACAGAATCACTGGGAATCCCAGGGGGATGACTTTTTCCATCATGGGTCCGACGAGGTAGAGGCCACTTAAATATCCCTAATGATGTCACACTGACTTCAGGGATAGCCTTGCATCTTCATCCCATTCTAAGATGAGGAACCCAAGCTGCATGAGGCTCAGGCCCTGCCCTGGGCCACAGCTCAAAGGCCACAGAGCTGGAATCCGAATGCTCATCTGTCTGACCCCATAAAGGTAGCACCAGTGAGGCACCGGTGACCCCAGGACACAAGTGATCGGAGGGGAGGGCTTTGGGTCTGGACCGAGACTCACCCACAGACAAGATCTCCCGGCACTTGTCACACTGGTCCTTCATCCGCAGGCAGCCTGTGGAGTTGTGGCGGATCTCCCTGCACACGGCCCGGTCATCGTCACCTTCTGGGGACACACGAGGGAAAAAGAGTCAGGCATCCAGCCATGCAGAGATGGACCCCACTGATTCCTACTGTTATGTTTATTCATTTATTTATTTATTTTAGAGATAGGGTCTCACTCTGTTGCCCAGGCTGGAATGCAGTGGTGCGATCATAGCTTACTGCAGCCTCCAGCTTCTAGGCTCACGTGACTCTCCTGTCTCAGCCTCCTCAGTAGCTGGGACCACAGGTGTGCACCACCACACCCAGCTCATTTTTTAGTTTTTATTGTTGTAGAGACAGGGTCTCACTGTGTTGGCCTGGTTGGTCTCCAACTCCTGGCCTCAAGTGGTCCTCCTGCCTTGGCCTCCCAAAGTGCTGGCATCATGGGCATGAAGCCACCATGCCCAGCTCTGTTTTTTCCTCTTTAAATAAGGATAACACCACCCTTGTGATATTGCTGGGGAAAAATCGAGATGACCCTCACTGGGCCCTCAGCCTGGTTCTCGGCATCTTAGGGGTTACTCAGAAGGCTGTGAGCTTTCTCCCCTTCTCACCTCCTATGGATTCCGGGAACGGGTGCTGGAAGGCTGGGCTGTGGAAGGGGACGTCCATGGCCTGCTGAGCCTCGTGTATCATCTCAAGGAAGGGCTGGAACATGGCGTGGAAGTTGAGGGGCTCGAACGGAGAGAAGGGCATCAAGCTGCGGACAATGCGGGACTTGGGAAAGAAGAAGTGAGGCCTCCGGTGGTGCAGGCTGAAGGGCAGGTAGTGGTAGGTGTCCTGGGGCTCCCGGGCGAAGAACCGGTCCTGGAAGAGCTCGTCCATGATGCTGGAGGCGCGGCTGAAGCGGTCCTGCATGATGTCCAGCATGTGTGTCTGCTGCCGGTCGTTCTCCAGCAGCGAGTCGATGCGGTCACCGTTCATCCAGAAGTAGAAGGGCGAACTCTGGTTCAGGAACTCCTCGAGCTGCGACAGCCAGCACCGGCACAGTTAGGAGAAGCTCGCCAAGGCCACAGCCTCCCGGCCTCCCAACCCTCGGTGAGCCAGGCCAGGCCCTGCCCTTCGTGGTAACAGTCACACAGCACGTGACCAACAGCCCAGCTGGCACTGGCCCCCAGCACCCCAACTGTCAGGTCCACGCCCTTCCTTCTACCTCCCTCCATGGGGGACCGTTTCGAGACACCTGGGAGGCCATGAGAGTCACAAGGCCCAGCATTTCAGATTCATCCACTGTCATCTTTGGCCACCAATGATACTCAACCCTGCTCAGCTAAGGGCCAGCTGGTAGGACTTCAAGCATCGGAAGAACTCACTGAGTCCCAATCAAAAAAGCCCCACAGTGGAGCACAGGAGGTATACTAAGGTACTAAAAAATCTTACGTTGGCCAGGCGTGGTGGCTCATGCCTGTAATCCCAGCACTTTGGGAGGCCGAGGCAGGCGGATCTCCTGAGGTCAGAAGTTCAAGACCAGCCTGGCCAACACGGCAAAACCCCATCTCTACTAAAAATGCAAAAATTAGCCAGGTGTGGTGCTGTGTACCTATATTCCCAGCTACTCAGGAGGCTGGGGCAGGAGAATCACTTGAACCCAGGAGACAAGGTTGCGGTGAGCCAAGATCGCGCCATTGCACCCCAGCCTGAGCAACAAGAGCAAAACTCCATCTCGAAAACAAAAATAAACCAAATTCTTACATTGGCTGAGCACACTGGTACACACCTGTAATTCCAACAATTCAGGAGGCTAAGGTAGGAGGATCACTGGAGCTTAGGAGTTTGAGACCGGCTTCGACAACATGGCAAAACCCCATGTTACAGAAAAATACAAAAATTAGCTGGGCATGGTGGCACGTGCCTATAGTCCCAGATACTTGGGAGGCTGAGGTGGGAGGATCGCCTGAACCCAGGAGGTCGAAGCTGCAGTGAACCATGATCACACCACTGCACTCCAGCCTGAGTGACAGAGTGAAACCTTGTCTCAAAAAAAAATTCTTAAATCCTTCCACATAAGTGGACACAGGGCTCTGCCATCCCATGAAGTAAGTGGTTTGTTATGTTGTCCCCCTAAGCGCTGCTGCATAAGAGGCTTCTAAGAGAAGGCAGATACCTGACTGACTTCCTTTCGATGACTCCACTGTCTGCACTCATGCTAGACATTACTAATGGAGCACGGCACTCTGGGCCCCATGAAGCCAGCCAGTACTAGTCAGCTGCGTCTGGCATGTGGAATGAAGCATATGTCACTAGGTTCCCTGACTTCTCTACTCAGGACTTTGGCCACTCATGTGTCCCCTTTTCACCTGGCGGCCAACCAGGCCTGAGCCACTTCTGCAGACGCGTGCGTAGAACTTCATGCAGGTCTGTTTCAGGCAGGGCTTACACTCTTCCCAGAGGGCCATCATGGTCTCATTGCACACTCCTGGGAACTCCTTCAGCTTTGTTTCTGATTCCCTGGTCTCATTTAGGGCATCCTACAGGAAGACACAAGGCTGGCTGAGCCACACAGAGACCACAGGCTCCCACACCGAAGGGCCTGGCTGCCAGGCCCTCTGCCCCAGGGCAGGCCCTCTCTCAGGCTGGCCACCCGGCAAGCAAGTGCCCACCCCTGCTGTGGCTCAGGCTTCCCCTCATTCACGCACCTGGAATCCCCTTCCCACCTGGCTTTAAGAATCCACCCACCCTTCAAGATCCAACTGTTCCCTAACTCCTGGAAGTTTCCCAACTCCTGGAACCCGTGTGGATACCACCTCTCTCTGACCTGATCATCTACTCAGTGACTAACCTCTCACTGAAGCCTAATTTTCTGTTCTCTGCTTCTGGTGTTTAAATGTCATCTTCCAAAGCAGGCTGCAGGATCCCTGAATCTTGCCTTTCTATTGCAACCGTGACCCCTGGCACGGAAAGGGATCGGCAAGCTTTCAACACCAAAGCCACGCCAGCTATCAAAACTCTCTAATGGGCCCATGCCACTTGACCCAGTGATTCTCTAAAAATCTATCCCAGGCCGGGCGCAGTGGCTCACACCTGTAATCCCAACACTGGAAGGCTAAGGCAGGCAGATTACTTGAGGTCAGGAGCTCGAGACCAGCCTGGCCAACATGGTGAAACCCTGTCTCTACCAAAAGTACAAAAATTAGCTGGGTGTGGTGGTGCATGTCTATATTCCCAACTACTTGGGAGGCTGAAGCAGGACAATCACTTGAACCCGGAGGCAGAAGGTTGCAGTGAGCCGAGATCGAACCACAGCACTCCAGCCTGGGTGACAGAGCAAGACTCTTGTCTCAGAAAAAATAAATAAATAAATAACAAAAAAGACTCTATCTCAAAGGAAACCCCTGACAAAGGAAAAGATGCCTAAAAATATTTGTTACAGTATGAATTTATGGCAAAAAAAAATAATTCAGAATCAACCCAGATGTTTAAAAGTGAGAGACAGGTTAAACAAAGTGTGGTTCATACCAAGGATTGATGGTACATCATTATAAAGGATGTTTATAATCCATTTTGAATATTATATGTACCATTTATGTTAAAAATTCATAATTTTGAATATAGCCACTGTCCAAAAAGCAGAGGAAAAGAGTAGGAAGGAATAGATCAAATGTTAACAGTGATTCGTCCTTGGGCAAAAGGATTATGGAGAAATGTTTCCTCTTCTTTTCTATATTAAAGTCTCTATGAATGAGTGTTAGTCTTCCAAAAAAAAAATTAGACTATCCACACCCCAGCGTTATTTGAGGCCTGTGTCCTGCTCCATCACTCCCTGTCCCCTGCTGGGGATGGACAACCCACCCCCCGCTGAGCCAGTATACAGGTGCCACCCATGGTGCCTACTCCCTTTCCTTCTGGTTCACCTGCTTCTCAACTAAGACGGAGCAGGCTCTTTGCTCCAAATTTGATGTGCGTTATAAAACCAGAATTGTTGAATGTCAGACTCCAATGATAACTGCAAAAAAAGTGAGAACAGAATGTGCCCTTCCCCAGGAGCTATGTGACGATTCTCATAGAATGGTGAGAACTGATACTGATGCCAAGAAGGGCCATGAAGCTTGAAGAAAAGTTAGAGCCGCATCCAGGCCAACATTCCCTGAAGTGGCTCCCATGGAGCTGTGCTCAAAGCTGCCAGGAAAAAAAAAAAAAAAAAGGAATTCCCTGGACAATTTGGAAAACTCTGGGTTTCCTGGAGTTATATGGGTTTCTTTACTGCAGAACTTCTCAGAGCCTTTGAATTGCTTTTAACGTGCATGATGGATCATGAAGCTGGCAGGTAGCTACATCTTAGCATCTGAAGTAGTGCAACCACGAGAGTGGGGTTTTGGGATAATCTTAGGGAACTTGATTTCTTAAACAAGTTGTTCATTGAATTACAGTGTTTTAGCTTTGTCGAAACACTAAGCACAGGCTAGACCTACTGGCCTTAAGATGTTTCTTTATGAAGTAGTCCAAAACTCTAGGAAGATGTAGGGTGCAGAATGTGTGCCTGCTTAACCCTAACCGTATCGCCCCTACTAGATAAGCTTTGTGAAGGTTGGACGCCACCCCGCTCAGGGCCCCTGCTGCCACCCCATCCAGAGCCTGCTTGGAGCTAGCACGTGGTCAGGGTTTAGAAACATCTATTGAAATGAATCTGGGCATTAGGCCCTGGGCCAGGCTCATAACAAATCCAGATCCAAGATCTCACCCCCTGATGCTTTCAAACGCGAATAAACCTTCCCTGCTTCTTAACTGCGGCATCAGCTGACACAGCCTGGGAGGACTGCGGGTCACCATGGCAACCCAACCCA
The DNA here is from genome assembly GCF_048565385.1 of Saimiri boliviensis. Taxonomy (NCBI): domain Eukaryota; kingdom Metazoa; phylum Chordata; class Mammalia; order Primates; family Cebidae; genus Saimiri; species Saimiri boliviensis. Next base: position 102,657,489 of record NC_133461.1, read on the forward strand.
GCAAGGCACCACGCTGTGACCCCCTCCCTCCCCGCCTCCCTCCGGTGGGATGGTCAAGGCTGGACAGCCGTCTCGGCTCCTCCTGACCTCTTTCTTCTTCTTGGCTTCCTCTAGGTTGCTAAGCAGTGTCTTGCGCTCTTCGTTCGTTTTTTCTATGAGAGTCTTGATCTCTTTTACCCCGTTGACAGCATTTTGAATTTCCTTATTGACATACTTACTTCCCTGGTCAGACATTTCTGCAGGAGAAGCACAAGAGGTAGCATGAGGCAAGAGGAAGGGATGGCCTAGGGATATAACCCTGGGGTGAGCAGGAATGGCCACAGAGGCCTGCTCAGTTAAGAGGCTGTCAAGGCTGGGATCCCCACCCCTGCCCACAGTCAGCAGCGCAGTCCCATCCTTGCCCTGCACAGGCTCCCATCACAGGCTCCTTGCTCTCACTGCTCAGACATGCAGACCTTGGGAGCCGGCACACCCAGGGGAGAAACGGCAGAGCTGTGCCCAGCCGCTGCCGTGTGCCCCTGGAGAATGAGTCGGGTGCAGAAGAAACTTGTCAAGGAAAAATATTTTTTAAAAACCCAGAAGTGGTCAGCTTTGAAGCATCAAAATATAAAATACTGTTATTTTGGACACAAATCTTTCTAGGGTTCAGTTTAACCAGACATGTGTATTTCTTTCTTCCAATGCACAGTGCCAGGTGACAGAAATAAGATGAGGAAATGACTAAGGCATAGCACTGGTGACAGATGCAGCGAAAACACTGTGTCCCCTTAGCGCCGCTTCACTGGTGCTTATCCCACGCCGATCACTGTGCCAAACACTTCATGTGCAGTTTACAGAATGCTCCAGCCCCACTACCATGCCCACTTTGCAGAGGGGGACATCAGAAGTGTGGTACGATAGAGGTTCCAGGTGTCAGTCAGGCAGGAGGAGTGGGTTCTGGAGGTCTAACATGCAGATGGTGCTTGTAGTTAATAACACCACACTGTACCTGGAAGTTCGCTGAGAGTAGATTTTAAGCGTTCCTACCACCCCACCATAAAAGTGGTCATCATTTCAGTGTATGTACATTTCAAGACATCACGTCATATACCTTAAATATACACAATTTTTATTTGTTCATTATCTCAATAAAACAGGGGTTGGGGAAAGTGTCATGAGATCAAGATAGTGGCTCAGAGTCACCCAACTGAGAAGAAGTGGAACAGACTCACACCCAGGTCTGACCTGGGGTTTTTTGTTTTGTTTTGTTTTTGAGAAGAGACTCGCTCTGTCACCCAGGCTGGAGTGCAGTGGCGCGATCTCGGCTCACTGCAACCTCTGCCTCCTGGGTTTAAGCAATTCTCCTTCAGCCTCCAGAGTAGCTGAGACTACAGGTGTCTGCCACCATGCCCAGCTAATTTTTGTAGTTCTAGTAGAGACAGGGTTTCACCATGTTGGCCAGCATGGTCTCGATCTTTTGACCTCGTGATTCTCCCAACTTGGCCTCCCAAAGTGCTGGGATTACAAGCTTGAGCCACCGCGCCTGGCCTGATCTGGGTTTTTAACAATGATCCTGCAGAAGCGGTCAGCTACCAGGAGGGACAAACTCCAAACAGGATAGGGATAAGAGCTCCGATGGTCCAGACAAAGCTTCATGGAGGAGGCTTGGGAGCTGGGCCAAGGGGCCTGGGAAGGGAGCAGCTGAATGAAATGCAGCAGCCAGAACGGGCTTGGGAATTGGCCTGCAAATGCCGACAGCCTGATGCCTGCAGAGGCCTGGGAGCTGAGGCTCGGAGGGGGTCCAGGCACAGGCACCCAGATCCAGGGCACAAGATCAAATGGTCTGTAACACTCGGGGCCTGATAGAGAGGCCCTGAGTGGTGTCGGCAGCCCTGCCCTCTGACCTCACCACCATGTGGAACGTCAGACTTGGTTTACTCACCCTGGAGCTCATTTTCGGACACTGACTGGTCCCCCAGGACCTGCCCACTCTCCCAGGTCAGCAGCAGCCCCACAAACAGCAGCAGAGTCTTCATCATGCCTCTAATTCTGAGTCCTCGCACGCCTCTGTTTGCAGGGAACAGGAGACCGTCATGGGAACAGCTAGACAGCCTGCTGGTGTCCCGCCCACCTGCCGCCTGCAGCAGCTCCCCAGGGCTTCACCGCCCTCGCTGTCCCCTGAGCTAGCATTGCTGCACTTTTATCCCTGAGGAAATGGGGGGGAAAGGACCAGACTTGCCATGGACACCTCAAAAGAAAGCGAAGGCAGGAAGTGCAGGGAGGGAGGGACCGCAGGACGGCAGCACCCAGTGGAAGAAACAAGAGCCCTGGCATCAGAGGAGCTGGGCTGCTGTCCAAGCCACACCCTCCCCCGCAATCAGCCAGGCGCACAGGCTTTCTGCATCCCGGCCTCCTTGTCCAGAGTGGCGTCGATCATGTCACACACTGAAAATATCTCCCTTGGGTCACTCATCCGTCCCTCCCCGTGCCACCTCCACAGAGGGACTGCATCCCAGAGACCAGCCCCGTCCTCTGTGATGTGCCTCCACATCTTCCCCCCAGCAAACACCCCCATCAGCCCCACCTGAACTTGATTTTCTTTGTTTCTCTCTCTCTCTCTCTCTCTCTCTTTTTTTTTTTTTTTTTTTTTGAAGAGCCCAGTTTCACTGTGTTGGCCAGGATGGTCTCCATCTCCTGACCTCGTGATCCACCCACCTCGGACTCTGAAAGTGCTGGGATTACAGGCATGAGCCACCGCACCCGGCCACCCAAACTTGATTTTCAAGAGCCGGAGGCAGCAGCAGCTGCCCTCACACCGAATCCGTCTGCATCCCTAGTGGGAGCCTTGGGCTGGGCTGCCTGTGCATTCAGGGGTAGAAGTAGTGAGAAGTAGTGGAAGCCAGGAAGGACAATTCCCATCTAAGGGTAGAGAGGGTTCCCAGTGGCCCGAGGAGTAGGCTTCCCAGAGAAAGTCCCTTTGGAAGGATGAGTCCCTTTGCTCTGCCAGGCCCTCCACACAGCCCATCCCTCTAAGCCCACAGCAGGCTGCCCTGCCAGTGTTCCTGCCACCACTGGGCGGGCTGCCCTGAGCCAGGGGGCACAGGCCACAACCCTGGTCTTACACAATGAACCCTTTCCCAGAAGCTGAGGCTGTTGCATAAAACAGAAGCCCCTCCCCCTGCACCCTCTCCATCATCCCCCCTCCTGGGAGCTGCTTATCTGAGCTCACTCATTTCCCATAACAGAACCAACAGGAAGGTGGGGTTCCCCTTCCTGAAATGGTTCACATGCAAAGCCAGCACAGCCCAGCAGGCCCATCTGGACACTCGGTGGGATATTAATAAGGAGTGCCTCTCATGAGAAGTAATCAGGCGCACAGAGCCAGGGGCCAGTGCGGGAGAAGATACGGGTCAGCGCCTTCCCCAGAGACGGGGTGGGTGGCAGAGACCAGGCTCACCAGGAAGGCTATGGTCTCACGGGCTCTGCCCCAGCCACCCACTGAGCCCTGAAATGCCTCCAGCGGGAACAGAGCCTTTGTCATGCCAGAGAGACAAAGGCAGCCAGAAACACCCCTCTGCAAGGCGCCCCTGAAAGCAACAGCTTCTGGAAAAACCCATTCAGACCTAGGTTCTGACCAGAAGACAGGGTGTTGGGCCCTGAAGAACAGGGCTGCCAAAGGCAAGATTCAGGAAAGGAGTTCCAGGCTCAGCAGCAGGCACAGTCTGCTCCAGACAGCCTGGAGTCCCTGGTGAGCCACCCAGCTCAGAGCTGGGAAGGGAGTCGCTCTCTCACCCAACCCCTCTACCTTAGTGGGGAAGCTGAAGCCCAGAGAAGGCACAGGGCTCCCCAGGGCCCACAGCATGCTCGTGGTAACCCCAGGATAAGAGCCCAGTCCTCCCAACCCCCAGCCCAGTGTTCTTTGTTTCCAAGTCACTTGAATATCTGAGCCTCAGTGTCTTCGTCTGTAAAATGGATCTAATCCAGACCTCAGAGAGGAGAACGCATTCTGTAAACACGAGGATCTTATGTAATCATAGTAAATCCTGACTGCTTCAAAATTAGACTGAGGGCTGAGGCTTGGCATTGGCAGTGTCTAATCAACATGTCTAGAGAGGGGCAGGGAAACCAAGGCAGGCACATAGAGGCTACCTGTGGTCCCCCGGACTGTGTGGCTCTGCTTTGGTGAAATGATTGACCACTTTTTAAAGTGCTTATGAATCACTGCAGGCTGGTTATAATGTTAGTTCTGAGTCTGAATCTGCTTTTCCAGCCAGTCTGCAGGTGATATGGATGCTGCTGATCTGAGGAATGTTCTAGAACCATGGCTGCATGGCTGACCTCCCTTCTTTTGCTCAGACTCACCTCCCCCCCATCTCCTCTGCCTCCTGGCAGCCTGGCTGCCAGCTGCCCTAGGCAGAGGAGCCAGGCCAAGGCCAATGCACTAGCATGCAGCCTCATTCCCCTAAGAAGGCTGAAACCACCTGACCTGGCTCCTTCTACCAGAAAAGGCTGATCCTGTGGACAGAGGGGCTGTGTCGGGGAAAAGGAGGAGGAGGTAGGGTTGGGACCACGCTGACTTTCAGAGCAACTCTATTCCAAGCACACCCTCCTGGGAGCTTTGAACTGAGCAGCTTCCCAAAAGGTTTCCAAGCAGGGCAGGTATGGAGGCTTAAGAAAATCAATGACGTGGCCACACGCCATCACGCCTGTAATCCTAGCACTTTGGGAGGCCAAGGCAGATGGATTACTTGAAGTCAGGAGTTTGAGACCAGCCTGGGCAAGGTGGTGAAACCCCGTCTCTACTAAAAATACAAAAATTAGCCAGGGGTGGCGGTGTGCGCCTGTAGTCCCAGCTACTCGGGAGACTGAGGCACGAGAACCACTTGAACCGAGATGGCTGGCGGAGGTTTCAGTGAGCAGAGATCATGCTACTGCACTCCAGCCTGGGTGACAGAGCGAGACTGAGTCTCGGGGAAAAAAAGAAAGAAAATCAATGACCATGCACAGCGAGCTGTGGGGAGGACACGAAGACAAGCGAAGAGGGCCCAGCTGGTGAGGGTTTCAAGCCCAAAGCCCCGCACCGCTCCTATCTGCCTTTTCAAATGGAGAAAACGAAACCAAAAAGAAAATAAGAAAAATAGTCGCCTGTAATTCATACCACCCCGAGGCAAGTGTTAGCACTGTGGTCTATTTCCTTCTGCCTTCTATGCAGTTTATACAACCAGATCCTTCACATTCACTATCTTCAAATATTATTTAAAAGCACACTTTCGTGGCTATGTAATGCTCCACTTTCTCATGGACCCAAGTTAATGTTACTATTCTCACAAAGATTGGGCATTTCAGTTGTGTCTAATGCCCCACTACCATTATAACTTACATTCTCATGGGCATCTTTTTTTTATACTATCTGTACTTACCTTAAATTCCTAACCTCTCCCTTAAAAAAAAAAAAAAAAAGAATCAGCTTCTTTTTTTTTTTTTTTTTTTTTTTAATCTAGGTCCAGAAATTCTGGAAGGTCAAGAGGCTTTGGCTCTAATCCCGATTCTGGTACTTATCTGCTGTTTAGTGTTGGCACCAGTCCTAAACCTCATTATCATCTGTAAAATGAAATGGTGGAGGAGATGGGAGGCCTGGGGGAGCTTGTGTGACTTAGGATTTCCGTGGTTGCAGCATATACTTAAATCCACAGCCTCATACTTACAGGCACAGGGTCCAGAGAGCTAGAGAATTTAGAAGAAAACTGGATGACTCATGCACGCAAGCTGACAGCCACAACTGAGAGATCCGCATCTTGCATCTTTGCAGGGGACATGCTGCAGGAAGGAGCTCCGTGCAGGCCAGCTCCGTCACCTGCTAGCCTGGGCCTCCCGCAACGAGGCAGGTCTCCAGGCCTCAGTTTCCCCATATTTGCAAAAGGGTGATCATTATATCTGCTCTATTTACCGCCCCCTCCCCCGCGCCCCAGAATTGTGGTTGGAGCTCCTGCGCTCAGGCGGCGACTGCGCTGGGCCCCTGGCTCAGCTGCCTGGTGACGGGGCTCCGGCCACCTCCCCTCCCTTGCTTCCTGGGCACCATCGAAAGCGTTGTGACTGCGAGCTGTGTCATCTCTCCCTGCCTGGCTGCCACCCCCTGCCCGCCCATCCGTCCTGGTGTGGTCTGCGCAAGAGTAGGGAAGACGGGGGACATCTCACCGGTCAGCGGCACCCGGCGCCCGAGCGCTCCTTCTGGCGACGCCGCGTAGTGAGCACCGGGAGGCGCCGTATTTATATCGCTGGGCTCGCGCGCACACACCCCTTTGGGGGCTGGCTGCAGACCTGTATGACTCACGCCCAAAGAATGCCGCGGAATGCATGGGGAGCTTTCTGGAAGCCGGGTGGTGGGGGCTGGTGCAGCACCCGGCTAGAGGCGCCGGGGGGCGCATCGTCACCGCGAATGGCTGTGCGGGCTCCAGGGGGACCCTGAGATGAGGCCGTTCAGCGCCCCCCAACCTGGAGACGGCCCCCGCCCCCAAAGAAGGGAAGAGCCTGAACTCACGTGTCCCGCTGGGCGCCCCTCTCACGCGGTTAGCCCGGCCCTCTGTCCTAGTCCAAAACGCAATATCACGACCTCACAGTTCCCTGGCCACATTGGCCAATTTAAATAGTAAAGAGTCAGACATAATGAGGATAGGTTGGAGAGGGTCCTGGTGCTGGAGAAGAGAGCACAGGAATTATTGAAACACCGACTCCTGGAAGCATCACTCTGCCCTGGGGTCCCTGGACTGACCCGCCGAGCCTGGAGGAAACAGAATTTTGTTTAGGAGTGATCAGAGCAGATATGCGGGGAGCCAGAAGGCCTCTCGTAGCCCTAGATTCACGGAGCTTAAGCAATTACTGTCCCCATCCTCTTGGAACCCAGCCAAGCAGGGCGGGCTTCATGGGTGTGGGACCCCTGCAGATCCACGTTTGGTTTAATGGGCTACTGTGACAGTCTTGAAATTCTTCATAGTTTTTGAACCAGAGACCCTGCATTTTTATCCTGCACTGAGCCTTGCCAATTAGGGAATCAGATCTGTGTCCAGAGGGGTTCTCTGTTCTCCAGTTGCTGGAGTTCCTTCTGCTGAGGGCAGGGAGCGCCTCCCATCACAGCCACCCTACCCCCTGGCAGGGAGGGGGAAATCCGGGAACCCTGGAGGTGCAGCTACTTCTTGGGGATGACCCTGAGCTGCCCAGTTAGGAGCCAGGGATGTTTGAGCCGCAGGAGAGAAGTCCAGGGCTGACAGCTGGGGCGATGGGTGGGCGGGGCGGGTGTAGGCATGTGAAAACCACGTGAAACAAAGGGGCTTAAAGGAGAGCTGCAAGGTCAGGGGCTGCGTTTTCCCGTTCAGGATCAGGACTACGGAGGCACAGCGTGGAGACCCAGTCCCTTGCTTGCCCAACGTCCCAAGGCCACAGGACCCCAGCCCTTTCCAGGAGGCATCCTGGGAGAGTCTTCTAAGCCCATGAAGCAGTGGGAGAACCTGGGCCAGGTGCATGAAAATCTGATGACAGTCCCAGGTGTGCCCCAGGGCACTGGGTGACCTTGGACCAATCACTTCGCCCTGGGGCCTGAGTTTCTTCTGTCTGGACAATGAGGAATGGAGAATGGATCATCTCCATGACTCCCTGCAACCTCACCCAGTACCACGCCAAGGATAAGAAGGTCATCAGACCAGAAGGAAAAAAAATGCCCCAGAAGAGGCTTCACTTTATTTTCCCTTTAAAAAAAAAAAGGTCTAATTATCAGTAATAGCTACAGTTTCTGTGGACAGTGCCTCCTCCTTATCAATACCTGAGGTTAGAATTATTTACAGGCTCGCTCCTTGTAACGTTTGTGTTCTGTAGCTCCCCCAGCATCCGGAACAGGAGGCATACATCTAGTTATATTTTTAACAATTAGACTTTGGAGGTCAGGGAGATCTGCCTCAGTCAGCTGAATTAGGGGAAGGGCGGAGAGGAAGAACCGATTTGGGAGAAAGGAGTGTGATTCACAGCCATCACTGTGATGCCCTGGGAATAATGACTTGATTATCCACACTACTAAGCAAACAAGGTTCAGAAGATCCAACTTCGAGAAAAAAAAGTGTAAATTTTGAAAGTGTCATAAATGCATCACCAGATGTTTAATATTCTAAGTAGATCATAGAGGTCGATTGGTTCAGGCCTTGCACACTGCTTGATTCCTACCCCACCCCCAATGTCTGTACCAGGTGGTCATCCTGCCCGTGTTTGAATGCCACCAGTAACAGGGAGCTCACTACCTTCCATGTGATCCGGTAAAGCCGTTGATAAAGTTAGGGGTCTATTTGGTTGATTTACAGTCTGGATCCTGTATGGGCCAATCCTGAGCCCAGTTCTGCTCTCTGGAGCCACACGAGGAAAACCCAGCCTATCTCTCCCATAGTGCCCCTTCTGATATTTGAAGGCAACTTAATCTGCTTTTCCCAGTGACCTGCAGGCTTGTAGCCACTTGCCTTGCCATGGTTTGCAGACTTTTTCCCAGGCCTTTCGCATTCTGGACTTAATCTCTCTTGAAACTCGTGGCCCAGCCCTGGGCCAGCAAATGCCAGTGGGGAGTCCTGGGCCAGTCAATGCCAGGGGGGCCTAAGCACACAAAGCAGAGCAGGACCACCTCTTCCCTTGCCCTAAACTCTAAACAAGCTTTATCAGATGCTGAGTCACTGGGCTGATTCATACAGAATGCATCATCTTCTTGGCAGGTGCTGCGCTATGATCCTCTGTCGCCCATCAGGACTTACAAAGCTGGGTCTGGGGCTTTAACTTGATTTCTTTTCTTGGAGAGTTGGGGCCATGGGGAGGGGTAGGGAGGAGGTGAGTAAAGACCCTTGCATGTATCTGTTTATCTCTTTCTGCTTGATGCACTATCTCTGGCTGCCCAGATGTCTTTGGGGCTGCTTTGCTTTGCAGTGTCCTTATTACAGATCCCCAACCAACGTTTGTCTGGCTCAGCACCACCAGCAGAACAGCTCAGCCACCAGTTTGATACAGCTGGAACAAACTAGGAATGGGCAAGAGCGATATCCTGTGGCCTGTGATTAAGAATCACTCTCGGGGCCGGGCGCGGTGGCTCACGCCTGTAATCCCAGCACTTTGGGAGGCCGAGGCGGGTGGATCACAAGGTCAAGAGATCGAGACCATCCTGGTCAACAGGGTGAAACCCTGTCTCTACTAAAAATACAAAAAATTGGCTGGGCATGGTGGTGCATGCCTGTAGTCCCAGCTACTCAGGAGACTGAGGCAGGAGAATTGCCTGAACCCAGGAGGCGGAGGTTGCGGTGAGCCGAGGTTGCAGTGAGCTGAGATCGCGTGAGCCGAGATCGCGCCATTGCACTCCAGCCTGGGTAACAAGAGCAAAACTCCGTCTCAAAAAAAAAGAATCACTCTCGGATGGGCATGGTGGATCACGCCTGTAATCCCAGCACTTTGGGAGGCTGTGTGGGAGAATCGCTTGAGCCCAGGAATTCAAGACCAGCCAGGGCAACATAGTGAGACCCTGTTTCTACAAAAAAATTAAAAACTACTCAAGCATGGTGGTGCATGCCTGCAATCTCAGCTACTCAGGAAGCTGAGATGGAGGATTGCTTGAGCCCAGGAGGTCAAAGCTGCAGTGAGCTATGATCACACCACTGCACTCCAGCCTGGGCAGCAAAGAGATCCTGTCTCTCAAAAATAAAAATAAAAAATAAGAGAATCACTCTCCAAAGAGAGCGGAGAGGGAGGGTGGTGGTGAGATATTGGTCAAGTGGCACACAGCTAAAGTCAGAAAGGAGGGATACGTTCTGGTGTTGTATTGCACAGTAGAGTTGGCTATAGCTAACAATAATGTATTGTGTATTTCTTTTTATTTAACTTTTATTTTAGGCTCAGGAGTGCACGTGCAGGTTTGTTATAGAGGTAAACTTGTGTTACGAGGGTGTGTTGTATAGATTATTTCCTCACCCAGCTACTAAGCCTGGTACCCAATAGATATTTCTTCTGATTCCCTTCCTCCTCCCACTCTCCACCCTTATCTAGAACCAAGTATCTATTGTTCCCCTGCATGTGTCCTTGTGTTCTCATCATTCAGCCCCCACTTAAAGTGAGAGCATACGGAATTTTGTTTTCTGTTCCCATGTTACTTCACTTAGAATAATAGCCTCCAGCTCCATCCATGTTCTTGCCAAAGACATTATCTCGTTCCTTTTTATGGTTTTATGGTATTCCCTGGTGTATATGTACCACATTTTCCTTATCCAGTCTACCATTGATGGGCATTTAGGCTGATTCCATGTCTTTGCTCTTGAGAAGAGCACTGCAATGAACAGAAGCGTGCATCCGTCTTTATGGCAGAATGATTTATGTTCCTATCTATACCCAGTAATGAGGTTGCTGGTTCAAATGGTAATTCTGTTTTTAGCTCTTTGAGGAATTACCACACTGCTTTCCAAAATGGTTGAACTAATTTACACTCCCACCCACAGTGTATAAGCATTCGCTTTTATCCACAACCTCACCGGCACCTGTTATGTTTTGAATGTATTGTGTATTTCAACATAGGTAGAAGAAAGAACTTAAAATGTTCTCATCACAAAGAAATGAGAAATGTTTGACGTGGATTTGCTAATTACCCTAATTTGATTATGACACAATGTGTACATGTATCAAAACATCACATCGTACCCCACAAATACGTACCGTTATCATGTGTCGATTTTAATTTTTTAAAAAACTTAGTAAAAAAGAATCACTTTCATGCAGTTATTATTTAATGGGTATATACATTTATTTAGTCAATTACAGGCCCATGATAAAATGATGGCTAATAAAATCATAATAAAGTCAGCCCACAGATGATACAGGGGTATTCTGAGTGATTTTTTCTGGACATCCATAAAGTTCAGAAACATTCACTCCGGGCATCAGTGGGTGTCACTCATCTTCGCCTTCAGGGTCTTCTTGGGGAAAGGCCTGCGGCTAGCCAACCCTGAACTGCTTAGCACATGCCTACAAGTAGACAAATGTTGCTTAGCCATCTTCACTGTCCTTCATGTTACTGACTGGCTATGTGGTCTGTGTTTCACTCCAGAGTTGCTTCACTGCGACCTTTACCTCTAATTATTAGGTGAATGAGCCCTTTAAAAAGGGTGCCAGAGCCGGGTGCAGTGGCTCACGCCTGTAATCCCAGCACTTTGGGAGGCCAAGGCGGGTGAATCACGAGGTCAAGAGATCGAGACCATCCTGGTCAACATGGTGAAACCCCGTCTCTACTAAAAATACAGAAAATTAGCTGGGCATGGTGGCATGTGCCTGTAATCCCAGCTACTCAGGAGGCTGAGGCAGGAGAATTGCCTGCACCCAGGAGGCGGAGGTTGCGGTGAGCCGAGACTGTGCCATTGCATTCCAGTCTGGGTAACAAGAGCAAAACTCCGTCTCAAAAAAAAAAAAAAAAAATAGTGCCAGATCTGCCTCAAGTCAAACCTAATTTTTCCACAACCACCCAGACAGCAACTAATAATTATTTTAGATCAATGGTTCTCAGTGGAACTACACAATGGCTATACAATGGAATCACCTGGGAGCTTCAAAAATGATCAGTGCCTGAGTCTCAACTCCAGAGGTTATGACTGAATTAATTGGGGGTGCAGCCAGAGCATCAGGATTTTAAAACTCTCCAGGTCATTTTAATGAGGACCTAAAATCGAGGACCACTTCTGGGCTTACCCCATCTGCTCCTCACTGCACCTCTGTCATTATTAGAGCATTATGTTACTGTTCTCCTTTTATAGAAAATGGAAGGGGTGCAAAGGAATCTTAGCAGGGTTTTGTTTACACTGACCTACAGTCTGCCTCCTTATAATTTCTTTTTTTTGTTTTAATGACATAGCTTTTAAAAATATTATTTTATTTATTTGTTTTTGAGACAGGGTCTCACTCTGTCACCCAGGTTGGAGTGCAGTGGCGTAATCATGGCTCACTGCAGCCTCAACCTCCCTAGCTCGAGCAATCCTCATATCTCAGCCTTCCAAGTAGCCAAGTCTATAGGTGCATGCCATCATGCCACATTAATTTTTTAAAAAACTTTTTTAGAGACAGGGTGTCAGCATATACCAGGCTGGTCTTGAACTCCTGGCTCAACTGATCCTCCCTCCTCAGTCTCCCAAAGTGCTGGGATTACAGGTGTGAGCCACCACTCCCAGCTGTAATTACATAGCTTAAAAACAATATTTAATATTTAGAAGGTAATCTTCACTCTCCCTTTTCCAATTTTCTTGATTTTTCTTGAACATTAATTCTTCTATATAAACTTAATTAATTTTGCCTCATCGAAAACACATGACATTAGGCTTGGTGCATTGGCTCATGCCTGTAATCGCAGCACTTTGGGAGGCTGAGTCAGGAGGATCACTTGAGGCCAGCAGTTTAAGACCAGCTTGGGCAATGTAGCTATAACCTCATCTCTACAAAAATAAATTAAACAATTAGGCAGGCATGGTGGTGTATGCCTGTGGTCCTCACTACTTAAGAAGCTGAGGCAGGAGGATTGCTTGAGCCCAAGAATTTGAGCCTGCAGTAAGCTATGACCGCACCACTGCACTCCAGCACTCCAGCCTAGGCAACAGAGGGTGACTCTGTCTCTAAAACAAAAAAAAATAATTAAAAGAAAAAAAAAAACCCCATGGCATTGTAATTATAATTGCATTAAATTTACATATTAGTTTTGGAGGAATTCATGTTTCTATTCTTTCTTCCTGCATAGGATGATAACATATGTCTAGAGTTAATTTAAACTATTATTTTTATTTGTAAATGCATCTTAATATAATTTTAAAATATCAGCTACCCTTCATTTAGTAAAACCATTATTATTAAATATTAAAATATAGATTTTTTTTCATTATGGCATGGCATGCAACTTTTATATAGGTTTTTAAAATAAAATGAAAGTCATCAAAGATATTTTTGCTACTTCTTTTCTATCATTATGGCAATGGAAAAATTACAGAAATCCTGACTAAGCATATTATACTCAAATTTATCAGATGATTGTTCACATCTTTTTCTGTCATTCAGCATTCAGCTCCTGTCTTAGTTTGTTTTTTGTTGCTTATAACAGAATATCAAAAACTGGGTAATATATAAAGAACAAGAATTTATTTCTTAAAATTATGGAGGTTAAGAAGTCCAAGGTTGAGGGGCTGCATCTGGTGAGGACTTTCTTGCTGGTGGGGACTCTCTGCAGAGTCCCAAGGCAGTGCAGGTAATCCCTTGGTGAAGGAGCTGAGACGGCCAGCTCAGTTCTCTCTTACTCTTCTTATAAAGCCATCAGTCCCACTCCCATGATAGCTCATTCATCCATTACCCTACTAATCCATGAATGGATTAAGCTGCTTATGAGGGCAGAGACCTCGTGACCCAGTCACCTGGCAAAAGTCCCACCTCTCAGTACTACCACATTGAGGATTAAGTTTCAATGTGAGTTGAGGGGACACATATTCAAACTGTAGCAGCCCCCATTCTTTAAGACACAGTTTGGCATGCAGTCGATGCTTAATAAATGCTTATTAAGTTACCTGAATTAACTTTTCCATTAGTGCAATCTAAGATCCTGTTTATTTTTGATTCATATCAAAGCTATAATATCCATGAGGATAGGAAACATATCCCTGGTCCATAGCACCTGGCTATACAATCAAAATATATTCATTTAATAAATGGACAAAAGCCATGCATGGCCAAATATCAGCTAGATCTTTTTTCTCGGAATGACTAAGCTTCATCTTTTACTAGTGAAAATGATGTGACACTAAATGTGGGGTTTTAATTTATCTTTCTTGAATTTTATCTTATCAGCGTACTATAGCCCTCTGTCAAGATTGTTCTGAATTTTCTTCCAGTTTTGAGTGAGAAACAAACCCTCCAGGACATGGGTAGAAATGTCCATGAGTACCCTTCTTATCATGTTAAAAGCCCAACCTGTTGCAGGCCTCCCATAAGGAAATTTCTGTATACCAAATGCCTGGGAGAATACTTTCCCCAAAACAGTCCCATCCCTCCGGCTCTGATCCTTCTATTTTTATATGTCTAATTCCTCAACACCTGATGACAGGGATATTTCCAGTCCTATTTGCAGTAACCTAAGATTATAGGACTTCCGCAGGGAATCCCTTTTCATTGTCCAGTGGATCATTCAACTAAAAGAAGCTTCCCCTTCCCACAGACCCTCAGGCCTCCTTCTTTTTTCATCTATGTCTAGCCCCAAATGAAGTCAGCTGCTTTCTTGCTGAATTTATAATTGATTGAGATGAAGAAACTTTGTTTGCTAAGATGTTATTATATTAAGCTGGAAGATTTGTCTGAGCTCTGAAACATCCTTTGTAATTAAACTACTTTTCTCAGAACTATATCTTTACAGAGTTTATGAAATAAGGTTCACAAACCTAATTAATGAACTGGATTAATACCTAAGGTTTCTAAGTATTAATTTGATCCTATTAAGCCCCCTTTGAAGATTCGTCAGGCTAGAAGAGGCCATGTTATATAGCATCAGCCAATGGTTTAAGAGTGGTATTGCCATACACCTCTTGGTTGTTATCATACTCAAAAGTTCCAGTATCGGTAAATGTACAGTGAGGCAAGAATCCATAGACATGAGAGGTATCATAGGGGAAGTTCTGGGAGGAAGCAACAAAAGAAAGGAGACCCTGGCTGTTGGATGAAACGAGTATTCAGACACAGGTATGCAGTGTAAGAGCAGCTGGGTGACTGCCTGGCTCTAATGGCCAGAGAGCAGCCCCGAGGAGCTGGAGCTGCTTTCTTTTATTCAGTGCAGGCACAATACTGACAACTGGAGCCAACACAACCTGCAGGTAATTAACATTTAACATTTATCATTCCCCTCTCAGGGAACGTCAGGCACACAGATGATCAATGGTCAGTTCCTGGTCAACATAAGTAAACGAGCCTGTTAGATAAATTCCCCCACACTCCCTTGTACCTACTCCTTGCCCCCTGCCTGAGGGTTATAGAACAGCTGCCTTCAGCTATTCTCCCGTGGGGCTCTGCAGAACCTTCCCACCTCTCAGGAGGTTTGCCTCTTTCCCTATGGTCTTTCTACCACTCTGACTGATCCCCCACACTTAGGAGCCATACGTTATAGATAATGGTATTACAAGATGGAAGAACCCTGGGTCCCAGAGTCACTATTTGGAAGAGAACTGCCCAACCCATATTGGATTGCAATATGAGTGAGGAATAAGCTTTCATTGTATTAAGATAATGGGGTATGGGGATGGTTGCTATAGCAGAGATTGTTACTTACACTGACTAACATAAGGATAGGGAATGTGTGTATTTAGAAAATATACCAATAGAAGCTAACAGCAAAACAGAAGTCAAAGTTTAGAAGGAGGACCAGAAGTATGTAGGATCAGATAAGCCAGAGAAGGCAGTCAAGAAGAGGCTGTCCATGGAGTTTGTGATGGGTAATTTTATGTGTCAACTTAGGCCACAGTCCTCAGATATTTGGTCAAACACTCTTCTAGATGTTTCTAAGATGAAGGAAATTTTTTAGATGAGATTAACATTTACATTAGCAAACTTTGAGTAAAGCGAATTACCTTCCATAATGTGGTGTCTCATCCAATCAGTTGAGGGCCTTAAGAGAAAAAAGATGTGGTCCCCTGAGAAAGAGAGAATCCTGCTTCCAGACTGCCATTAAACTTGAATGGCAACATCACCTGTTCCTGGGTCTCCAGCCTGCCTTGCAAATTTTGGACTTGGCAGCCTCCATAATTGCATGAGCCAATTTCTGAAAATATTTATTTCTATCCTTATCTACATAATTTTTCTCTATGCACCTATGTGGATGGATATAG
Source organism: Saimiri boliviensis (assembly GCF_048565385.1). Classification (NCBI taxonomy): domain Eukaryota; kingdom Metazoa; phylum Chordata; class Mammalia; order Primates; family Cebidae; genus Saimiri; species Saimiri boliviensis. The sequence goes on from NC_133461.1 coordinate 102,673,364, forward strand.
ATATATAGAGAGATGCATACATATCTATACACATATGTCCTATTGGTTCTGTTACTTTGGAGAACCCGGACTAATGGTGTTAAATGCTGCAAAATGGTTGAAGAAGTTGCAGATTTTTGAAAAGGCTATTATATTTACCAACTACGAGGAAGAGATCAATTTCCCTGAGCATTCTAAGGAGAGTTAATTAGAGCAAGGAAAGAGGTAGAAAGAAAAGTGGAAATCCTGCTTAACTCATTTACTGGAGAGGAGTCAAGCATCAGAGGCACAGGTGGAGGAAGTGAGCTTTAGGAGAAAGAGGGGTGGCTTTTGACTAAATTGGAAAAAAGAAAGGGAAACCCACTGCAGCTTTCAGGCAGGGCTGGGGTGAGCCAGTTATTCCGAGCAAATGAGACACTGCTCGCGAACGCTGACATGGACTTTCCACCGTCATGAATGCAGGAAATGTTGTGCCATCAGTCACTCCATTCTTCCTTCTCTAATGGCCTCTCCTCTTTAGCTATTTCCTTTCACTTTCAACAGTGATAGGGCTTCTGTGCAGCCATCAGCCACCCCCGCTCATCTCAAGTTAAAAACAAGATTCAGCAGTTTCCCCCTTCCCCAACCCACCCCAGCTGGTGCCACCTGGCCCAGCTTACACCACATCCCAATGGCCGTAATCCAGTCTCTCAGGGGGAGTCACTCCAGATGACCCTGGTCCAGCCCTCTGGTTGTTGATGGAAATTGCCTGAATTGCAGCTGAAATCTTCTCCCTAAGCCTAGGGTCACCTCTAGGAAATGCTACCTCTTCTTTTCTTATCTGAGACGAGGACTGACTTCTTCTTTACCTTTCTCTTTCTGCTTTCTTGGCTCTGAACTATGACCTCTGCTCCTCACCAACTCTTCTGCTCCGTCCTACCACTCATAAGGTGGGGCTTCTTTCCTCAGAGTCCTTTTGGAACGGGGATTCATCCGCAGTACCTCTTCAGGGCTGGGTACCACCTCTGCTCACTCGGGGCCCATCTGCAACCATCTTTTTGCTGATGCATTTGTGTTATCATAGCAACAGCCCAGGATGCCCGCATCCTTTAACAGCACAAGGGCAGGGGCTAGGCCATTTTTTCCTGCCAACTAAAGAAAGCTGGGTAAAAACGAGGGTCATTTTTTGCTACTTCTTTTCCTTAATGATGTAAGCTCTAATCTTATTTCTTTTTTTCTTTTGGATGTGTCATACTTGTACATATTTTGGGGATACATGTGATAGTTGGATGCGTGTATGCAATGTGTAATGGCCAAACCAGGGTAACTGGGACATCCATCACCCCAAACATTTACCTTTTCTTTATTTTGGGAAGACTCCAATTTTTCTCTTTCGGCTATGTTTGAAATACACAATTAATTGTTGTTAACTCTAATTTCCCTACTGTAGTATCGAATACTTGCTCCTTCTATTTAGCTGTATTTCTGTATCCATTAACCAACTTTTCTTCCTCTCCCCATTGCCTTCCTTCCCAGCCCCTGGTAATCATTCCACGCTCTACCGCCATCAGGTCCATCTTCGTAGCTTCCTCGTGTGAATGAAATCATGCAGTATTTGTCTTTCTGTACCTGGCTAATTTCACTTCACATAATGACCTCCAGTTCCATCCATATTGTTGCAGATGACAGGGTTTCCTTCTTTATTTTATGGCTGAATAGTGTTCCATTGTGCCGTATTTTCTTTATTCATTTATCTGCTGATCTTGGGTGGATTCGATATCTTGGCCGTTCTGAATAGTGCCACAGTAAACATGGCAGTGCAGGCATCTCTCAGATGTACTGATGTCCTTTCTACCATTTGGATATATACCCAGCAGCGGTTGCTGGATCATCCGGTAGTTCTAGTTTCAGTTTTTTGAGGAACCTCCATACTGTTTTCCATTATGGCTGTACTACTTTACATTCCCGCACTTTTTGTACTTTCTGTCAACAAATATTTGAGCACCCTTTACGAGAAGCAGTGTGGTGGACCGTGTCTTAGCGCACAGGCATTGGCCTAGGTTCATAGCCCAAGACCCCCACTTGCTAGCTCGGTGGTGCTAAGCTCATTATTTACCCTCTCCATACCTCAGTTTCCTCATCTGAAAGATGAGGACAATAATGCTGCTTACCCCGTAGAGCAGACACGAGGATTAAATAAGTTAGCGTGCAGGTAACCTCCGAGGTAAATGAGTTAGCGTGCAGGTAACCTCCGAGGTAAACCAGTTAGCGTGCAGGTAACCTCCGAGGTAAACCAGTTAGCGTGCAGGTAACCTCCGAGGTAAACCAGTTAGCGTGCAGGTAACCTCCGAGGTAAACCAGTTAGCGTGCAGGTAACCTCCGAGGTAAACCAGTTAGCGTGCAGGTAACCTCCGAGGTAAACCAGTTAGCGTGCAGGTAACCTCCGAGGTAAACCAGTTAGCGTGCAGGTAACCTCCGAGGTAAACCAGTTAGCGTGCAGGTAACCTCCGAGGTAAACCAGTTAGCGTGCAGGTAACCTCCGAGGTAAACCAGTTAGCGTGCAGGTAACCTCCGAGGTAAACCAGTTAGCGTGCAGGTAACCTCCGAGGTAAACCAGTTAGCGTGCAGGTAACCTCCGAGGTAAACCAGTTAGCGTGCAGGTAACCTCCAAGGTGATTATCTCCCTTGTGTTTATAAAACAGCTCTCCTGATCCCCGCCCTAGTCCTGGGAGACTCAGCTCATACAGGAAACTCGGAATCCAGATACAGGTGACAGGAGCACATAACTGTCACCAGGCAGGCAATGCCCTCTCTAAGCCTCACTCTCCTCATCTGTAAAATGGGCAGCACAGTCCCTTGGTTCCCGCCCTCAAGGTGGTTGTGAGGTTCTGCTGAGATCGTGGTGAGAAGAGACTTTGCAAACTGTAAACTTGCCATGGCAAAGTGGAGATTAGAGAGAACACAGCATCACACATGCTGATTCGCTGGGATCTGCAGACAGGGTTGGCTGTCCTTGTCCCCTTCTTTGCTCCAAGTTTGGGAGAAATTTCCTCTTCCCCTTGGGTCTCACCTACGTCACTCCAGCATTAAATGGGGTGGGCATGTAGGTTTGGAAATGGGGAGATGGTGCCGACTGTGGCCTCAGAAAACCAGGCTGGCCTGTGTCACTTTGTGGTCCCGTTTCTTCCTGCACTTTCTTCTCATAACATTCATCCCACCTCTGCACTGCTGCTTGGTTAATTGCTGGCTTTCCTCACCAGACTGGCCGTGCAACATGCTCCTAACACTCTCGGAGCTTGGGGCAGGGCCTGGTTCCTCATAGTGAGACCGATTTGGTGTGGTCCGGCTACGCTGTTTGCTTTTGGCCGCTTGCTTTTTGTTTTTTGGTGGTTTTTGTCGTGTTTCCCTTTTCCCTGAAGCTGAAGGTCACACTACTGAACACTGAAACTTCACCTGCACTGGCTACTTTATAGGTAGCATTCATAGGTCACCATTATAGGTTTCTTCAATTGTTGTTTAGGAATTTGGACCAGCCCCTGTCCATCTCAAACCAGTCAGACCACTGACCCTTCAACTGGGCAAGTGCCCCAGGAGGTGGCCTTTTGACGTTGGAGAACCAAAAAACTTGACCCTTGGATCATACTAACACTGCCGTTTCCTGTATATATGTCCTATGAAATACCATGAGCTCAGACTACACTGGCGCGGAATGAACCTGTTTCTTCGTTTGTCCCCACTGCCAATCGCCTCTCCCCAGGGCTTAGACCACTCCACTTGCCTAACCCATAAATATCCTCAAGCCTTGTCTTCTGGGAGGTGGATTTAAGAGCTGTTCTCCCACCTCCTCCTCAGTGCCCTTGCCAATAAGTCTTTTCTCTTTTCTAAAATCAGTTTCACCTGATTGATTTCCTGCAGGTGTGGGTTGGGGGTGGGCAGAGCAGACCTAGGAGCCCAGTCAGTGTTTGCTCAATGAAATAAAATAATCAATAAAAAATGACAGGTGAGGATCTGGAGGGGTGCTCTGACCAGAGTCTCAACTCCCTACCTGCAGTCACTTCCCTTGGGAGTCACTGTTTACCCCAGAGGCCCCTCCACCAAGAAAATCACAGAATATGATGGCTGGGTGCAGTGGCTCAGCCCTGTAATCCCAGCACTTTTGTAGGCTGAGTTGGGTGGACCACCTGAGGTCAGGAGTTCCAGACCAACCTGGCCAAAGTTTTCAGTCTCTACTAAAAACACAAAAAATACTAGCTGGGTGCAGTGGCGCGTTCCTGTAATCCCAGCTACTCGGGAGACTGAGGCAGGAGAATTGCTTGAACCTGGGAGGCGGAGGTTGCAGTGAGCCAAGATCACGCCACTGCACTCCAGCCTGGGTGGCTAGAGCCTCCAAAAAATAAAAATAAATAAATCGGCGGATCGCTTGAACCGAGGAGGCAGAGGTTGCAGTGAGCCGAGACCGTGCACTCCAGCCTGGCGACAGAGTGAGACTCTGTCCCAAATCAATCAATCATTCAATCAATCAGTCACAGAATGTGGTGCACTCCAGACCCAGTTCTCCCATGTAGAAAGCAGAAGCTTGTAGATGTGAACTGTATCCCCCAAGTCGCTCAGCTCGGCAGGGGCAGCGCCAGGGTGCTCACAGGGGTGGCCAACCTTTCACATGTACCCGGGACACGGGACTTTCAGCACTAAAATGTGGGGTCCCGGGCGTCCTTCTCCCAGGCCCGCGACCCCATAGATGGGTGAGAAAAACGTGCAGGGCTGAAATCTGGGCTCCCCGCCCCTGCCCCAGCCACGTGGCGCTCCCGATAGTGAAATCGACTAAGATCAAAGAGCTCTCCAGGTGCGTCCCTGATTGTAGCCGCAGCGCGGACTTGGAGGACGCGGCGGGTTCCGGGTTCGAGGCCCGGCTCTGGGGCTGCGGGAACGCGCGGGCGTGGCGGGCGTGGCGGGCGGGGCGCGGGGACCCGGCGGCGGCACAAAGAGGCCGGCCGCGGCAGTTTTGAAAATACCAAGGAAGTTGATCTGGGCCGGGGCCCAAGAAGTGACGAGGAGGGAGGGAGGCTTGCGAGCGAGGGAGAGAAGGAGGGAGAGGGAGAGGAGCTGGTGGGAGGGACGGAGGGAGGGCGCGCGGGGCGAGGGGCGGCGGCAGACCTCGCGGGACCCCGGCGGGACGCGCGGGCGGCGGCGGGATGCGCGCTCTGGGCGGTGGGGCGCGGCGCTAGGCGCCCGGCGGGGCGTCCCCAGGCTGCGACCCCGCGGGACCCTCCCCTCCGACCGCCGCCTTCGCAGTCCGCGCGCCGGAGCATGAGTCCGGGCAGGAGCCTCACGGCCGCGGGCGGCGCGTAGGACGGCGATACGCGCCCTGGAGGACCCGCCGGCCGCCCGGCTCCACCGCAGCTCCAGCCGCCTGCAGCGGGGCGCTCCCGAGGCCCCGGAGGAAGGAGCCATGAAAGGTAAGCGCGGCCGGTGGGGGGTAGCTCCCAGGGGGCCCGCCCGCACCTCCGCTCCACCCAGGGCCTGGGGGGCGCCCTTCCGGCAGGCGGGACTGGGAGGAGGGCAGGACGCCTCTGGGTTTGCCCCTGCCTTCTGGGGCAACCTGTGAGACGGGACGGAGCCCTGAAGACCGGGGGCAAGCAAAGAGGAGGAGAGGGAGAAGGGATATTCACACACGCCCCATGCAGTCCTGTTCTCATCGGCAGTTGCTCTAACTTCACAGATAAAAGTCCAGAGAAGTTTCTGATCCCTTTAACCAGTAGACGCAGAAAGGTGTCACCAGACAACTTTTCAGCAAATTTCGACCCTGCGGACCCATCAGAGAGGCCCCTGCAGCCCCCACCGAGCCTTCTAACCCGGGCCGGGCCTAGGATTCTCCCCCAGGACCTCCAGCCCTTCCCCAAAAGAGACCTGCGGTGTCAGAGCCTCTCAGCCCAGGCTCTGCCCTTCCCAACCGCTGAACCCTGCCTGACCCACCCTCTGACCTCCTTGGGAGGAAGCCGCTGGGGAAGCCCCGTGGGCCAGGCCTGAGCTCACCCCAGGAGTTAGCCAGCACCAGGGTAGCCCTTGCAGCCGGTTCTTGGGATGGCATAACACCCGCAGCAGATGCTTGTGTTCTAGCAGTGAGGGCCTCACCACCTCATCCACTGCAGAAAGCAGAAACTGAAAAGGGCCTTTGGGATCATCTACAGGGCTCTCACTCACACTCTCAGGTGCCACTGGCAGGTATAGAGGTGGAAGAGGTGGGGCTAGAGCTCTCAGTCTGCTTCAACCAGAGCAGCTCTGTTTGTCTCTTACATATAGAATGATCTGAGGGTTTATTGGAAGAAAGGGCTCCACCAACAAACTCCTGACCAGATGCTGCCTCCACATTGCATACTTAGGGAAACTGAGGCCCAAGCAGGTACGGCTGGATTCATGGGTCTGCAACCAGTACCCTCCTACAAGGTCCCACACTTGGTTTAATGCTGTGCTGGTGCTATCTTGAACTTTTTTAAAATGTATTTTATTTTATTTTAGAGGCAAGGACTCACTTGGTTGCCCAGGCTGGAGTGTACTGGTATGAGCATAGCTCACTGCAGCCTCGAACTTCTGGGCTCAAGCGACATTCCCACCTTAGCCTCTCATGTAGCTGGGACTACAGGTGTGCACCACCACTCTTGGATTTTTTTTTTTCTTTTCTTTTCTTTTTTTTTTGGTAGAGATGGGATCTTACGATGTTGCCCAGGTTGGCCTAGAACTGCTGGCCTCAAACGATCCTCCCACCTCAGCCTCCTAAAGTGCTGGGATTGCAGCTGTGAGCTGCCATACGGCCTGAAGTTCTTATTTTTTAACAAGTCACCCCCTCCCACCAACACACAAACACATACACTTTGATTTTACACTGGGCCCCACAAATTATGTAGCTGGTCCCTTGGACAGGGGAAGTGAGTTGTTACGAATCGCAGCTAGTCGCCTCCCCAAGTCCTGGACTGTCCAGGATGAGCCAAGCAAGTTATAATCAGCCCTAGGGAGCCCCTGGCAGGCAGTGAGGGGAGCCTCACCCCGAGTCCCGCGCCTCACCACAGCAGCTTCGTAGCTGAATCCTCCGCAGTCAGCAGGCCCAGGGCAGGCCATTACCAAAAGCTTCTGGAAGGTCTTGGACCGCATCTTACACGGGGCCATGCCACCCTGGACCTTGCTGATGGTGGTAAGATGTTGCACATTCTCAGAGTGGCTCCACCCCAATTCTAGACAAGCATGGTAAGAGAAGCAGCCAGGTGTGGTGGCAGATATCTGTAATTTCAGCTACTCCAGAGCCTGAGGAGGGAGGATCTCTGGAGCCTGGGATTTTGAAGTGTAAGGAGCCATGACTGCACTATTGCATTCCAGCCTGGGCAACAGAGTGTGACCCTGTCTCTAAAAAAGTAAAACTTATTTTAAAAAAGAGGCCAGGTGCGGTGGCTCACGCCCGTAATCCCAGCACTTTAGGAGGCCAGGGCAGGTGAATCACGAGGTCAGGAGTTCAAGACCAGCCTGGCCAACATGGTAAAACCTCCTCTCTACTAAAAATACAAAAAAGTTAGCAGGGCGTGGTGGTGGGTGCCTGTAATCCCAGCTACTTGGGAGGCTGAGGCAGGAGAATCGCTTAAACCCGGGAGGTGGAGGTTGCAGTGAGCCAAGATGGCACCACAGCACTCCAGCCTGAGCCATAGTGCAAGACTCCGTCTCAATAAAAACAATAAAGAAAGAAAACACAGGGCCAAATCCTGTGAGATAGAGAGGAAAAGAGCTGGTGTGAGTTAATATTTAGAATGAGATCCCTGAGGAGGACCCGTTCATGTTGCAGGGTTCCAGGCTCTCCTTGTGCCGGGGGGCTCCTATGCGGGAACCAAGCCCTGCGTCTCTCTTCCTTTCCCTCACATCCCACGGCCTCTTCGTGTGCGCGGCAGAGGTCCCGCGGGCAGCGCTGGTGTGTTTCTCCTCCAGCCTCCGGAAACCCCTCAGGGATCTCCCATAACATGGCAGGGGCTGCTGGGCTGGGGGCTGACTTCCAGCACTTCCCTCCCTGGCAGCCGGGAAGAGCCGCCGCCTCTACCTGAGATGGAAACGGCAGGGCAGACAACAAATATTTGGCTTTTGGGATCTGTGGGGTGTAAAGAACCTGGATTTCTTTCACCCAGATGGAAAAAGTAAAGTGCGCGGCAGAGCAGGGCAGGCGGCCCCTTCCAGTGATCCCTTCCCCGGCTCCTCCAAAGGCCACACCAAGCTTCGAATTACAGCTGTCGGCAAAGGATTGTGCCCTGCTCAAAACAAACACGGTGATGTGATGTGACGTGATGTGATGTGATGTGATGTTGTATGGGAGATGGGGGATGGTGGGGACGGTGATTAAGAAAACATACTAGTTGGGCTGCCCAGCCCACCCGTGGCCGAGTGCCAGGGCCCACTCTGCCAGTCAAGCCGTTTCCACCTGACGCCCCTTCTGCCCTGTGGCCAGCTGACTGGGCCTCCCAGGCCACCGCCTCTTTTGATGCAAGCTGGCACCTGGCCCCCTCTCACATGCCCTAAGGGGACACTCAGGTGCCACCAGTCCCTTGATGACAGGCCCACCTTGGAGCTTCCCACTGGCTTGTCCAAGCCATTCCCAGCCACCTGTGGGGTTGTTTCCACACCTCCAGTGAGAGGGACCCACCCCCAAGACACCCACGACACAGTCTGGCACACTGCGTAGCCTGATTGGAGAGCAGAAGACATGGCTCTAGTCCTGGTACGTCGCCTGCCCTCTCCAGCCCGGTTGCCCTCCTGGGTGGTCCCTGAGGCCCAAGAGCTCTGGGCCTGAGTACCACGTGGGAAGCGGAAGTGACTCAGTGGTGAGATGGCTGGAAGTGGGACCACCGCGTGGCCTCTTCTTCGCCCCGAGAGACTTGTGCTTGGTTGTGGTGGCCAGGGCAGTGGGCAGCCCTCTGTTCCTCAGGCGTGGGAGGAACAGCCCCTCCCTGCAGAATCAGAAAGCAGTGCCCACTTCATGCGGGCAAAGGGTGGAAGTAGGGAGAGGAGGGGCTGAGAAAATACAGCGATGCAATCCCAGGAGGAATCCGAAGAGAGGAGAGGCTTCCCATGCAGAAGCGGCCAGGCCGGGAGCCCCAGCAAGCCTGATCTCCTTCCCCAGGGGCACCGGAAGGAGCCGGGGCTAGAAGAAAAGGAGCTGAGTGGCAAAGGTGAAAAGAGCCACCAGACGGCCTGATTGAGGGGTACAGGGAGCCCAGCAGCTCACGTTCGACCCCAAACCCTCAGACATCCCCCCACCTCCCAGCCTGGCCAAAACAGTCACCTTACCCTCTAGCTGGGGGTGAACTTACTAACTGAAGATTCGCGTCCCGAGGCTCATTTGGGAGTCAGGAAAAAGCCTTTGTCTACGTAGGCTAGGCTGGTGGAGAGCTCGGCGGTTTCCGTGAGGGACAGGCAGCTGCTCTGGGTGTTGGAATTGGGGCACAGGACAGCATAGCTGGTGTGCTTCTAATTCATGCACTGCCCCTGTTTGATTATGTTTCATTTAGTGCTATGCGTGTGTGTGTGTGTGTAGCACTGAGTCTCAAGGTCAGGCCCAGCCCTGTTACAGGCCAACTTTATCACTGGGATGAAGTCCCTGGTACTCCTGGGCTCTGTTCCCTCATCCAGGTAGACCAGATGATCCCACAGGATGGCATCAGATTGTGAGGTTCACAACAGTGGGGTCTCTGTCTGTGCCTGACACTTAAAAGGTGTCCACTACATCTGTTCAGTGTGCATATCTCAACTGTACCATAGTATCTTCAGCACCTCACGCAAGCATTCCATAAAGATGCAGAAAGACGCCCGAATTCAATAGACACCGATAGGGGGACTGCCAGTGCCTGAGTCTGTACGTCTGTGTAGGTCTGACGACCAGGGAAACTACGAAGATCTCAGACGCTGCCCCTTCTCTCAAGGAGCTGACTCTTTACTAGGACACGTAGGATTTGTGCCCAAGTCACTCAAAAAAGGACTCACAGTAATAAGTGCATTAAGGGAGATCCCAACGAGGGAGTTTTCGGGGGTGGGGGGCTCCTTTCCTGACATTCCTTCTCTGCTGCTGTTCTTCGAGATACGTCCTGGGTTTCAGCCAGAGACGGGCTCCTGGTTCTTGCCGGCACCCATTCCCTGAACAGTTTCGTGCAGCCTGGAAGATGTGACACTTGGGAGTTGGCAGATCTGACGGCACCAGATTCGCCTCTCTGAGCTTCACGGCCGTATCTCCATCGGGTTCCTCGCCGTATCTCCATCGGGGTCCTCACCGTCTCCGGGTGGAAACCTGCAGGCGCCTTCTTCAGGGTTCAGATGAGATGCCTTCCCCTCCACCTGAACCCAGGCTAAAAAATGGGTTATTCTGGGATGTTGCCCCAGCCCACAATTTTCAGTCAGGCAACAGGTATGGAGTTCCTGCTTTCAGGGAGGAAGCATACTAGCTAGAAGGCAAGCTAGGGTGCTTCCTGCCCTCCCAGCCCAAACAAGACGTGCACAGCTGAGGCAGGAACCACATCGTCCAGGCAGATGACACAAAAGAACAAATGCACAGCATATACAGAGATGCGAGGGAATCCCAGGAGAGAAAGGGAGCATTTCAAGTTGGACAGTTCAGAAAGGCTTCAGGGAGAAGCTGAAGGGTGGGGAAGATTGGACAGGGTCAGGAAGGCGGGAAGGCACGCTGGGGAAAGCTGGGCATCAGGTCCTGGGGGAAGAGTGTTTGGGGTGGTGGGGAGAGACGGTCTGCAGTTGAGGGAGGAAGGACTCCAGTGCTCCATGAAGGACTTGCATTTGTGTGTGGTTGATGTTAGGGATCCCCGGGAGGGTTTGTCAGGAGAAGGCCTGTTTGCCACTTTCCGCTGGAGATGTCTCGTGGTCTTAGCCCGTGTTGGGAAACCTCTACCCTTAGTGAGAGGAAGCAAATGAGTTTGTAAAGGATCCATGAGGAGTGATCAAGGACACAGGCAGAGAACCATGATGGTGGTAATGTCATGGAAATTGAGAGGAGAAAGTTCCAAGGGGGAGGAAATGACCGCCCACGTTGACTGCTGATCAGCAGAGTTCGCTGAGGATTTGTGGATCAGAGAAAGCCTGGTTGCAAGGGCCAGAGGGGCCGGGTAGATAGCTCAGGAGGAGCTGTGTCCCTAGAGTGGACATAGCAGGGCCTGGCTCCAAGGGTTTTCAAGGCAGGAATGGCCCGTGCTCATCGGAAGGTGGAGGGACAGAAGAGGAGGCTTGGGGGGACCTGGGGTGGTGGCATTGGGGGAGACTCGCTTTGAGAAGAAAGAATCTCTTTTATCGGGAGGCAAGGGAAGGAGAAAAGATGGATACAGATGTAGACTCCACATTACTATCAGCTGCATTTAAACTTTAAGACATTTATTTATTATTAAAAAATCAAAAAATTCAGAAAAAGAAAAACATTCACTCACGTGAACCTCTACCCTTTAGAGATAATAAATGGCAAGCTGTAGATGAATATTCTTCAGAAATCATTCTGTGTATGTTTTCACAGATTTTTTTTCATGTAGATAAGATTATACTATCCATGTTATTTTTATTTTATTTTATTTTGAGACAGTCTTACTCTGCGCCCAGCCTGGAGTGCAGTGGTACCATCATAGCTCACTGCAGCCTTGATCTCCTGGGCTCAAGGATCCTCCCACCTCAGCCTCCCAAGTAGCTGGGACTACAGTCAGGTGCCACCATGCCCAGCTAATTTTTGTGGAGATGACGTCTCCCTGTGTTGTCCAGGCTGGTCTCAAGCTCCTGACCTCAAGCAGTTCTCCCTCCTCAGCCTCCTAATTACTTAGCATGTTTGTTGGTGGTGGTGGTTTTTTTTAAAATTATTATTATTTTTTATTGTGTTTTAGGTTTTGGGGTACATGTGAAGAACATGCAAGACTGTTGCATAGGTACACACATGGCAGTGTGATTTGCTGCCTTCCTTCCCATCACCTATATCTGGCATTTCTCCCCATGCTATCTCTCCCCAACTCCCCACCCCCCACTGTCCCTCCCCCATTTCCCCCCAACAGACCCCAGTGTGTGATGCTCCCCTCCCTGTTTCCATGTGTTCTCATTGTTCAACACCCACCTATAAGTGAGAACATGTGGTGTTTGATTTTCTGCTCTTGTGTCAGTTTGCTGAGAATGATGGTTTCCAGGTTCACCCATGTCCCTACGAAGGACACAAACTCATCATTTTTGATGGCTGCATAATATTCCATGGTGTATATGTGCCACATTTTCCCTGTCCAGTCTATCATCGATGGGCATTTGGGTTGGTTCCAGGTCTTTGCTATTGTAAACAGTGCTGCAATGAACATTCGTGTGCATGTGTCCTTGTAGTAGAACAATTTATAATCCTTTGGATATATACCAAGTAATGGGATTGCTGGGTCAAATGGAATTTCTATTTCTAGGTCCTTGGGGAATCGCCACACTGTCTTCCACAATGGTTTTATTAGTTTATACTCCCACTAACAGTGTAACAGTGCTCCTATTTCTCCACAGCCTCTCTAGCATCTGTTGTCTCCAGATTTTTTAATGATCGCCATTCTAACTGGCATGAGATGGTATCTCAATGTAGTTTTGATTTGCATTTCTCTAATGATCAGTGATGATGAGCATTTTTTCATATGTTTGTTGGCTTCATATATGTCTTCTTTTGTAAAGTGTCTGTTCATATCCTTCACCCACTTTTGAATGGACTTGTTTGTGTTTTTCTTGTAAATCTGTTTTAGTTCTTTGTAAATTCTGGATATCAGCCCTTTGTCAGATGGGTAGACTGCAAAAATTTTTTCCCGTTCTGTTGGTTGCCGATTCACTCTAATGACTGTTTCTTTTGCTGTGCAGAAGCTGTGGAGTTTGATTAGGTCCCATTTATCTATTTTGGCTTTTGTTGCCAATGCTTTTGGTATTTTGGTCATGAAGTCCTTGCCTACGCCTATGTCCTGAATGGTTTTGCCTAGATTTTCTTCTAGGGTTTTTATGGTGTTAGGTCTTACGTTTAAGTCTTTAATCCATCTGGAGTTAATTTTAGTGTAAGGTGTCAGGAAGGGGTCCAGTTTCTGCTTTCTGCACGTGGCTAGCCAGTTTTCCCAACACCATTTATTAAACAGGGAATCCTTTCCCCATTGCTTGTTCTTGTCAGGTTTGTCAAAGATCAGATGGTTGTAGATGTGTGGCATTGCCTCTGAGGCCTCTGTTCTGTTCCATTGGTCTATATCTCTGTTTTGGTACCAGTACCATGCTGTTTTGATTACTGTAGCCTTGTAGTATAGTTTGAAGTCCGGTAGTGTGATACCTCCCACTTTGTTCTTTTTGCTTAGAATTGACTTGGCTATGCGGGCTCTCTTTTGGTTCCATATGAAGTTTAAGGTGCTTTTTTCCAGTTCTGTGAAGAAGGTCATTGGTAGCTTGATGTGGATAGCGTTGAATCTGTAAATTACTTTGGGCAGTATGGCCATTTTCACGATACTGATTCTTCCTAACCACGAGCATGGAATGTTTCTCCATCTGTTTGTATCCTCTCTTATTTCGTTGAGCAGTGGCTTGTAGTTCTCCTTGAAGAGGTCCTTTACGTTCCTTGTTAGTTGTATTCCTAGGTATTTTATTCTCTTTGTAGCAATTGCGAATGGCAGTTTGTTCTTGATTTGGCTCTCTTTAAGTCTGTTATTGGTGTATAGAAATGCTTGTGATTTTTGCACGTTGATTTTGTATCCTGAGACTTTGCTGAAGTTGCTTATCAGTTTCAGGAGATTTTGGGCAGAGATGATGGGGTCTTCTAGATATACAATCATGTCATCTGCAAATAGAGACAATTTGATTTCCTCCTTTCCTATTTGAATACCTTTTATTTCTTTTTCTTGCCTGATTGCTCTGGCTCGGGGTGTTTTTGTAGTTGCTTTTGGCTTTTTGTTTGCATGCCTGCTTGCTTGAGACAGGGTCTTGCACTGTTGCCCAGGATGGAGGGTGGTGACATTATCATGGCTCATTGAAGCCTCTACCTCTTGGGCTCAAGCAATCACCTCTCCTAAACCTCCCATGTACCTGGGACTACAGGTGCATGCCACCATGCCCAGCTGATTTTTGTATTTTTTGTAGAGATGAGGTTTCACCCTGTTGCCCAGGCTGATCTCAAACTCTTGGGCTCAAGTGATCCTCCTGCCTCAGCCTCCAAAAATGTTGGGATTACAGGCATGAGCCACTATACCTGGCTTGCAGGATTTTTAAAAAATCGTTTCGGCCGGGCGCAGTGGCTCAAGCCTGTAATCCCAGCACTTTGGGAGGCCGAGGCGGGCGGATCACAAGATCAAGAGATCGAGACCATCCTGGTCAACATGGTGAAACCCCTTCTCTACTAAAAATACAAAAAATTAGCTGGGCATGGTGGTGCGTGCCTGTAATCCCAGCTACTCAGGAGGCTGAGGCAGGAGAATTGCCTGAACCCAGGGGGTGGAGGTTGCGGTGAGCTGAGATCGCGCCATTGCACTCCAGCCTGGGTAACAAGAGCGAAACTCCGTCTCACAAAAAAAAAAAAAAAAAAAAAATGGGTTTCATAACATCCCATACTAAGACACTATGAGAATCAATGTAACCAATCCCCTAGAGATGGGCATTGTAGCTATTTGCATGTTCCCCCAGGCTGATCATAGCCTGCAGTGATTACCGTTACATGTACATCTTGGCCTAGTTGTATAATTATTCTCTTAACATGAAGATCCTAGAAAAAGGATTACTCAGTCAAAGGGCACTCTCCCCTGCAGTATTGACAGAGGGTGCCAGGCTACTCGGAATGCATGAGAGGTCCTCTCTCCCCATCCCTTCCCCAGGCTGGGTTTGAGGTCTAGGCGTCTGGATAGAGTTACTGAATGATAAAGAAAGAAGTTGGCACCTCATGGTCTTGACCCTTTCAGAAAAGGAGAAAGTGAGCTCATCTTTGGAGGATGAGATGGGCTGACCCGAGGAGGAACCCAGGAATGGAAGGTGCGAATTCAGATGGCAGGACTTGAATGGAGCCAAGCCTGCAGTACCGGGCTTCCCCCATGCAGTGTGAAGAAATCAGGCTGAGGACCACAGGGACTGTGGCAGCGGAGAGAGCTACAGGCTCCAGAGGGCAGAAGGCAACTCTCGGGACTGGGCTGGTCTTGGAGCTCAGGGTGAATAAGAACCTGGAGGAAGGAGAGGGAGGAAAGGCTTAGCAGACTGGAGATGAAGAAGGGAAGGAGCTTGAGATCAAGCAGTTGGGACAGCCATAAGCCTTAAGCTCCAGAGGGCAGGCAGGATGCGTAGCGATGAGATGGTAAATCCCATGTCCAGGAGCCCTGAGTTTCAACAAAAAAGCTGCCTCCGTTCAAGTTGACGGCAGGAGACAGAATGAAGAAATAATCCAATCCAGGTGATGTCATTATCCAGAACAGTGTGCCCTAAAATAAGAGTCCCTCTGCCTCTGAACAGAGGTCCCAGAATTCATAGATACATTTATTTTTCAAGATCTGCAGGAAGTTCCATGGTCAAATGAGTCTGAGAACCATGGAATTCAACACAGATTTAAATGGGCTTACTTTTTTTTTTTTTTTTTTGCAGGACTTCTCACAATGTTTACTATGTGAATGTGAATCTCTAAGACGGTGATAGAGTATGCCGTATTTTCCACATTTACTTGATCAAATAACCCTTTTTCACAAAGAATAATTTGGGACTAGTGTCCCATAGGATATGTTTTGAAAAATTGGTTTCTTGAAAGTTGGAAATTGTTCCTGGGAGTGATGGGGGTTGGGAGGTGACCATAAATGGCAGCATTAATTGGAATAGGATAGAAAAATAATGCGAATAAAATGACTGCTATTACTATTTATCAAGCATTTCCTGTATGTCAGGTACTTTCCATACACATCTTGTTGAATTTTCACAGGAGCTAGGTGGAGCAGATGATCTCACCACCATTTATGAATTAGGAACATGAAGCTGAGAGGAGGGACGTGGGATGCCCATGTGAGAGAGGGTAGGGTTTGTAGGATCAGAGGTGACAGCAGGGATCAAGAGAACCGGTGATTCCTGGCCAGGTGTGGTGGCTTACACCTATAATCCCAACACTTTGGGAGACCCAGAGAGGAGGATCACTTGAGGTCAGGAATTTGAGACCAGGCTGGGCAACATAGTGAGACCTTGTGTCTACAAAAAAATAAAGAAGATTAGCTGGGTGTGATGGTGCACACCTGTAGCCCCAACTACTTGGGAGGCTGAGGTGGGAGGATCACTAGAACCTGGGAGGTCTAGGCGGTACTGAGTTACGATCGCACCACTGCACTCTAGCCTGGCCGACAGAGCAAGACCCAGTCTAGAAAAGAAAAGAAAAGAATGGTGGTGATTCCCACCCCTCCCATCCCTCCGAATTCATGAGGTTCAGGGGAGTGGGGATGTGCTGTGTCCACAGAGGAGCCAGTGTGTAAGTAATGGGGGAAGCGCGTCTGTTGCATTGCGTGGGTAGCCTGCCTCTCTTGTCTCAACTAGAGGCAGCACCAGCCTGCCAGCAGATATTTAGAAATGGGTGGGCATTAGGGGTTGTCACAATGACCAGGGATTGCCACTGGGCTTTAGCAGACAAGGCCAGGATGCTGAATGTCTGTGCAGAGCGGGTCACGCCTGTCTAATGAAGAATCGTGCCACCTGGAATAGGGTCTCGGTTAGAAAAGTCGAGGGCAGGGCCGGGCGCGGTGGCTCAAGCCTGTAATCCCAGCACTTTGGGAGGCCGAGGCGGGTGGATCACGAGGTCGAGAGATCGAGACCATCCTGGTCAACAAGGTGAAAACCCGTCTCTACTAAAAATACAAAAAATTAGCTGGGCATGGTGGTGTGTGCCTGTAATCCCAGCTACTCAGGAGGCTGAGGCAGGAGAATTGCTTGAACCCAGGAGGCGGAGGTTGTGGTGAGCCGAGATCGCGCCATTGCATTCCAACCTGGGTAACAAGAGCGAAACTCCGTCTCCAAAAAAAAAAAGAAAAAAGAAAAGTCGAGGGCAAGAAAGGGGAGGAAAGTTGTTTGGGATAAAGAGGGTTTAGAATAAAGCAGGGATTTACCCACAACCACTGTGGGTAACAGAGTGAGAGGCAACTGAAGGGATTCAGGTGGAGGTGGCAGGAACCGGGAGAGGAGCCTGTCCCAGAGCAGCAGATGTGGCTTTAGGGATGCAGGAGCTTGAGGATGGGGACCAGAAAATGAGGAGAGAAACTGGCAGAACGATGGACGCAGAAAAGGACAGCTCATTAGGCAGGAGGATCTGAAGGAAAAGGACCCGCGTCTCGAGACCTGAGCCGGCAGGCAGATTCCACCCGGTTACAGACAACCCCACAAAGGAAGCCTGTGGAGAGGGGGTGGTGGCGGGAGGGCTGTAATGAAAACAATTTTGCAACCTTAGTTATAGCATTCGCCAACCTTAAACTATAGCTATTCTGCATTTAAATATAGCATTGGCTCTGGAGTAGACTCAGAAGTCTTTATTTTTACTGATCCAATTGGCTGTTTTGAAAACCCACTCTGTGAACCCTGCAGAAGATAATCATCAAAATATGTTCCTGGAAGTGCCCAAAGAAAGACCTTTTATTTAATTCCTCGAATCTCTCCCCCTGGCTGACTCAGATGGAAGAATGCAGTCCCAGAAAGGCGAAAGAGCGAACCGAGGACACATTTTTGGTCAACCAAAAGAAAGCCGGCATCGGCGACCACAGTTGAGTTAGCAGTTGGTTGACAGGTCCAGGCTATTTTTTTTTTTTCTACCCTCAAAGGGAAAGCTGAACCAAGCTCAACCCCAGTGGAGTCAGTGGCCGTGCTTAGCAATGCACCAACGCGTGCACCTTCCATTAAACTTACTGCATGGCTCTGTGGGAGCAGAGGCTTAAAAAAACAAAAACAAGAGTTTCTCCTCTTGCGTTTATCCTTCTTTCTGGGTTTGAGATGGATATTATGACCTAGTGGATGACAGGAAGAGAGGCCTTTTCAAATCTCTACTGGTAGCCACTATTTTATATGTCTGGGCTTATAACCATGGCCTTGACCTTCACAGGCTATTTAAGTCTTTTTCTAAGCACACCACTTCTTCATTCATACATACTCTGACCAGAACAATCTTGGTATAATATCATGAGCTTCTGCTTGCCAAGGGCTCGGCTTCTGAGAGCCTCACAAATGCTTTGGATTATGTTCTCAGTAAGTGAACAAGGCTAAAGTAGTAAGTTGCTATAGAATTCCAGACATAAGTGGGTCAGGGGTCCCCATGGTCCAGGCCTTAGTGTTGGAAGACAGGAAATCCAAGGGATTAGAGGGAAAAGATTGTTTTGGGGATTGGGGAGGGCTGTGAGTTATGGAGCTGAGATGTCAGTGGAGGGAAGGTGGCCAAACACCCATGGTCCCTGGTCTAGAGCCATCCGAGATCCTCGCTGGCAGCTGCTACTTCCCTTCCCATGGGCCACCACCGGAAAGTATTTCCACTGGCTAACAATTGCTAATTTGGGGGGTTGTCCACTGGGAGAGCTGGTTATAACAAAGCTCTGTGTTTTTGAGAGGGTGTTTGCTGAAGGCTGGTGTCAGCCTTGCTTGATTTAAGTCATCCCAGATTCCCTGCAAAGGCTATAAACAGTGAAGTGATGAAATTGGCCCCGGAGCCAGAACAGGGAGGAGGCCCAGTCACAGGGGAGGGCAGAGGAACTCATCACGGATGGAGAGAAAGGAGGATCAGACCCGAGGAGGCAGCTCCGCTCTAAAGGATGGAAGGAGTACCTCCCCACGGGGGCCCAGGGCGGTGGTGAATACAGCTCACAGCGCGGTTCTGGCTGGGATCCTCTGGAGGTGAGAGGCCATGGCTAGGAGGGTGAGGTTTTGGTCAGACAGGAACAGAACGCACCAAGGATTCTTCTGCCTTGCCCCAGGCATTCGTTTATGGGAAAGAGATTGTAATCCTGGTGACTGCCCAGGCCAGGCTTCCTTGTAAACTGTTGGCAGACTGATGATGGGACAGCTGCCCAAGGAGAGCTGACAGTGATGCTTCTTAGGATACTCATGCAAAGGAACTTTTCATGCTTCCTTCCTTCTCCCGCGTTACCTTCCAAAGTGCCTGCCCACACATCCCCAGCACATACACACTAGCGCCCCAGAAAGCAGAACCTACCTGGAATCTCCTGCTGCAGAGAGGAAGATCTGAATTTAGGAAGCTTTGCCACAGCCTGACTTTGTGACTTTAGCCAGGCTAAAAACCTCACACCACACACAGACAGGCACACACACATGCACACTGATGGGCAAACATGCATGTGCACACATGTGCGAGCACAGGCACACACAGGCATGCAGGAATACTCACGTGTAAATGCACAGGCACACACAGGCATGCACACATACACATGCATACATGCACAAGCACACAGCCTAGGCATGCATGCATACTCATACATACATAGTATACACCGTCATGCACACGTGCACACACATATAGCATTCAGTTTCCTCATCTGTCAAATCAGGAGAAAATGTTCTCACTCCGTCTCTCAGGCTAACTGTAGGGATCAAATGGGATAACAGATGTGAGCGTGCTTTCAAAGTCCTAAACCCCAGGTCTCCTTTGTCTCCCAGATTTATTCAGTCTCTGGGGTGGAGCTCTGACTGTTGTTGTTCCCTTGAAAGTGCCCCAAAGAGCTTCACAGGTAGGCGTGAAACTGCTACTGGAAAGCATAATACCAGATCCTTCATTGGTTCATTTGAAATTGTGTTTGTTGAGCCTTTCTCTGTGCCAGCCACCACGCTAGGGGCATTGGATAAAGCAGAGAACAAGACAGATGCAGTCCCCACCCTCAGAGCTGAAGTGCTGGGGAAGAGAACTGTTGCATGGACGGGAGAGGCCCGTGGCATTCTTCCACGGGAGAGCCCAGGGCATGTGAGGTGTGGGCATCAGGGCCTTACGCTAGTCTGGGAGCTCAAGAAAGACTGCTGGGGAAGTGAAGTTTAAGCCATGCATGAAGGCCAAGCAGAGGGCATTCATGGACATGATGGTGGCATCTTTAATTTGGGGTCACCCTTGGTCCCCTCCCTACTGAGTCCACTCAGAGCTGCTTCTGCTTACCTGCAGTGCTTGCTGACTGCATCTCAGCTCCCGTGTTGGTCACAATGGCTGTGGTACGGTATTCGGGCCTCAGGTGCTCATGGGTCTAGGATGCGACTCAAGATGCCCGTCAGTCATGGTCAGGAGCCCCTGAGGCTCCGCAGCTCATTCAGGCACCACTGTCTTCTTGTCTTCCCACTGACCTTGTCATTGCAGAAGCAAGATTTCTTAGCACTTGGTGGAACCTTTGCTCATTACCTCAAGTTGGTTGTAAGTATGGTAGAAAAGATTTCCGAGTTCACATCTTGGCTTCACCAGTCCTATTCTGTGTGCTGCTAAGCAACATGCTTCAGTTCCCTGAACCTCAGTCTTTCTGTCCATAAATGTGATACTTTGGACTGTAGAGTTTATAAGGTGTTGTGAAGATTGCCTTGAGGCAAAACCCAGCACTTTATTGCATTAAAAACAAAAAAAGGAAAAGAGCAAAATTTGAAGCTGCTTATTCTAGGATTACCAACTTAAAATATTCTCTGGTTATAAAACGTAGGCATTAAATAAACTACAGACATACAGCTAAGTGCATAGCCAAAGGTGAAAGAAAGCAGGGAATCCTTAAGGACCCAAAAAACTAGCAAAGAAAGAGAGAAAGAGAAAGAGAGGGAGAGGGAGGGGGAGAGAGAGAGAGAGAGAGAAAGAAAGAAAGGAGGGAGGGATAGAAAGAGAAAGAAAGGGAGAGGGAGGAGAGAGGAGGAAGGGAGAGAGAGAGAGGAGAGAGAAAGAGGAAGAGAGAGAAAGGAGGGAGGGAGAGAAGGAAAGAAAAGAAGAAAGAAGGAAGGAAGGGAGGGAGGGAAAAGCCAAGTGTTACTTACAAGGTGTGGGAGTTGAAGGGTGTCTAAGGAACGTGAGCAATCTTCTGAGTGAGGGATACATCATTTAAGTCTTAGTTACAGACCATATAGTCCCAGGGAATAAGCCCTGAATCAGCCTCTGGCAGGACACCTTCTTCTCCTAAGGTCCCTTGACATGCCAGGGATCCTGGGTGAGATGGTGTGAGGCAGGGATCTGCACCCATCCTGTCTCCTCCCCTCTCTGGCCTCCTCCTCTACACAGCCTCCCAGCTATGCTGGAGGCAGAGTCTTGGTGGGGACTGTGCTGGGGCCAGATTCAGCCTTGTCCCCGGAGAAGAGGAATTCTGCTTGGGTGACCAAGTGTTGGGGAATAGAAGGATGCTAAGCCAGAGCAAGCAGCCAGCTCTTATTTCTCCTTACTTCACTTCCAGGGGTTTGAGTGAGCTGCAGACAGAGCAGGGCTAGAGCAGGCACTGAGCTGAACCGTGTGTCTTTCCCAGCGTGTGGGAAATGGGGATCTCTCCTTATCCAGAGGGTTGAGACATCCCAGCTCCTCAGCCACCTAATGCCTGTGTCCACTCCCTTTTTGCAGCTTACTTCAGGCCACCTGGAGTGCAGTGAACTGGCTCTGGGGTAGAGGTAGGCACAGGATGTGGGGACTGGTAAACAAAGGAGATGACTGGGATGGCTTTGGGTCTGACGGCGCTGGCTCTGTTTTAGTGAGGTCGGCCGGCGGTGACGGAGATGCCCTGTGCGTTACAGAAGAGGACGTGGTGGGCGAAGACGAGGACATGCCGACCTTCCCATGCACCCAGGAGGGTAAGGACTCTGGGGCTGCCCCTCATCTCTACTCCGGGCTGAGAGATCCCTGTCTCCATCCCCAGGCCAGTGAGAGACTTGTCTCTTCAGGTGCTTTCAAAAGCCTGGCTGTCCTTTCACCACTGCTTCCTGGATGTGAAAGGGCAGGGTTCATGGCTCTGGGCGTGCAGTACCAATGAAGTCAAAGGAGTTTTAAAATTTTTTTTAGATGACATGGTTTTGCTGTGTTGCCCAGGCTGATATGAGTGGTGCAACCATGGATCACTGCAACCTCAAATTCCTGGGCTTAAGTGATCCTCCCACCTCAGCCTCCTAAGCAGCTGTGACCATAGGCACCCACCACCACGCCTGGATACATTTTTAAAATTTTTTTGTAGATATGAGGGTCTTGCTACGTTGCCCAGGCTGGTCTCAAACTCCTGGCCTCAAGTGATCTGCCTGCCTCCGCCTCTAAAATTGTTGGCGTTGCAGATGTGAGCCACTGTGCTTGGCCTGAAATCAAAGCTTGACACAAATGCTACCTGTCTCCTGGGCACCTACCAAGACCCATCACTGCCATATCCCAGAGTCACATACCCTATCCCTGGGCCTGTCTTCTAGCTGGCTGGGACCATCCGCTTCATTGTATCCCAGGCCACCCACAGTGCTGTTTGGAATGTGGTCTCTCGGTGGCTTTGGTGTGGATTAGAGCAGTTGTTCTCAACCCTGGCTCTTCATTGCAATCACCCATGGATGCATGAGACCAACCCTTGGAAATTCCGATTTATTTGGCCTGGCGTATGAACTGGGCATCAGGATTTTTAAAAGTCCCGGTACGCAGAAAGTGCAGCTAAAGTTGAGTTCACCGTAGGAATTCGCAGCTGGGCCATTGCTGCATTCCGTTGCCTGTTGGTCACCTGCCCGCGTATTCAGGAACATTTGGCTCTCTCCTTGCTTTTTACCAGCAACTCAACTGGTGGACCGCGACTACTTGTTTGGTTTCCAGGAGAATGTCTGGTTCCCTGAAAAGTTTGGGGACTGGACACCGACATTCTGGTTTTCCAGGGACTAAGGGGATCCCCAGGGTGTGGGACTTCCCATTTTCTTTTTTATTTTTTTAAATAGAGATGGGATCTTGCTATGCTGCCCAGGCTGGCCTCAAACTCCTGGACTCAAGTGATACACCTGCCTCAGCCTCCTAAAGTGCTGGGATTACAGGCATGAGCCACTGCACCCAATGGACCTTCAGTTTTAAAACCTAGACAATCTCAGCAAACCAGGATGATCTGTGCCATGCTGAGGCGTTCCTATGACAGGAGACTTTCATTGCTAAAACCCAGAAGGTCTTGGGCAAGCCCGGGCAAGTTGTTCCTTCAGTGGGGCCTCGGGCTGGCTGCCTATGCTGTGGGTCATCAGTAGGATCAGTGGAGAAGGAAGAGGTGTTTCCCCTCCCATGGACTGAATGAAGACACTATGGAGAGAGTATGATGATGGGGGGCTGTTCTTTGAAGTCTCGACTCAACTCAGTCTCCTGCATTCTAGAAAGCACCAGCACCTAGAGAAAGGCTGTAGGACAGATAGGGAATGAGGGTCAAGAAGAGCTCCCCTTCTGAGCCTGGTTAGAATGTGACAGGCCAGAGCAGGAACATGGAACTGGCCCTTCAACTCCAGCCTGGTCCACTGGCCTAAGCTGTTGTGTTCCTATGTCCTCCACAGGCCAGCCAGGGCTCCGCTGCAGCCGCTGCCAGAAGAACCTGTCTTTGCACACATCGGTGCGGATTCTTTACCTCTTCCTGGCCCTGCTCCTGGTGGCCGTGGCTGTGTTGGCCTCTCTGGGTAAGTCCAGGGCGCGCCCATCCCGGGCTGCAGAAGGGTGTCTGGTCAGGGATCTGGCACCGAAAGCTTCCTTGTAAAGACAAACACTTGACATCTGTATCCCAGGGCCCAGAGCCAGCATCTTCCTGGCCAGGGAATCTCCATGCCTACTCCAAACTGCAGAGACTGGCAACTGACGAGGTCTTTGGCCTTGAGGAAGGCACCCGCCCCTGGGGACCGCGCTTTCCCATTGGTGTAATGAGATGATAAGACTAGGTCAGTGTTTCTCAGGTTCAGCTCCATGTTGGAGCCACCTTGGAGCTTTAAAGAATGTTGATGTCTGGGCCCCACCCCGATCATGAATTTAATTCGGTATCTTTCAGCTCTCCTGACACAGGCTTGAGATCACTGGATTGAGTGACTTCTAAATCCCCTTTCATGGGCTATGCGAGTGTTTCTCATAGTGAGGCTGGACACCTACCTGCAGCAATTTCACCTTCAGTGTTTGTTAAAATGCGCATTCCTTGGTCTCACCCAGCCAGACCTGCTGAGACCAAGGAATCTGGGGGGTCCTGCAGGTGAGATCCAGGGATCTGAGATTTGGTTCTTCTCATACACATTGGAGTTTGTAATAGCTGAGCCGGGTCACTGCACGTAGCCAGAGACAGGTCACTTCCACCTTCCAGATGCTGACAGATTGTGGTAAACTGGTTACAGCAAATTTGGTGGCATCTCACTGTAATCCCATTCCAATCTTAGCTTCAAACTTTGAAAATCCAGGCTCTGGTAGGGTTGTTTGTTCCAATCTACTTGATTTTAGAAATAAGGCCTGGAGTAGGGAGAGGGAGTCGAGGCTCTGAGGGGCGCTTCCCAGCTCTCATATGGACCCTGAGCCCGCACGTCCCTAAGGGGAGGCGCCTCATCCTGGTCCTAGCTGGAGATATTCGGCAACCAGCCTTCTTAGCTTGAAGGCAAGAGGCCAGCATACTAATGATCTGAATAGACATGAGTTGTCTTCCAGTAATCCAAAGGCATTAATTAATCCAACACAAGCCGAGCGCCTGCTCTGTGCCAGGCTCTGGGAATGCTGGGTTGCGTCAATTACATTTCACCATCAAGGGGCGTGGTTCTTCCCCCTCGTCCGGGGATATTGGAATCCCTTGGAAAGCATTTAAAAATACATGCCAGAGTAACCCCCCTCCACTCACTCCAGATGAATTAAATCAGAATCTCTGGGTGGGACCCGGGCCTTAGTCATTTATAAATCGCCTCAGGGGATTCCAGTGTGCAGCTAGATTTAAGGACCTAGGGCAGGCGTCCCCAAACTATGGCAGCGGCAGCGGGCCGCATGCGGCCCCCTGAGGCCATTTATCCGGCCCCCCGCCGCACTTCAGGAAGGGGCACCTCTTTCATTGGTGGTCAGTGAGAGGAGCTCAGTATGTGGCGGCCCTCCAACGGGTATGAGGGACAGTGAACTGGCCCCCTGTGTAAAAAGTTTGGGGACGCCTGACCTAGGGTTTCAGGCCTTCCCAAGCCCCTCACCACCTGTCTCTGCTAAATCAGTTTACAGGGTCTGGCCTTTCAGAAAGTGGCCAAAATCCTGGGCCAAAGGAGGGAAGCAGCCACAGTCTTCCTATCAGAGGCCGCAAACTGGCTGTCGGAGAACTTGTCAAGAGTTCTGGTTACTCCTTTTAGGGCTTCAGCTCAGAGCACCCAAGGGACCCGGGGCTATTATCAAAGCTCCAAGAGCCACAGGCCCAGGCCCAGAGAACAGCATAGGCACCAAAGAGTTTCAGAGAGGACGACAGGATGCGAGACGCTGTCACATACGTAACGTTCATGAGTCAGCCTGGCAGGCTGGAGCGGGAGGCTGGCCCCACTCCTCACGGGAGGGAACAGTCCTGGGGAGGAGACGTCATTTGCCCTGAGATCCAGCGTGAATGGACAGAGGATCAGAAGAACTGGGGTGAGGCGTGCGTGTCTGTGAACTGTGGGAGACCTTTGGGTTTCCTTTTTTTGTTTTTGCCTCCAGCTTGGGTATCCCAGGTCCCTAGAACAGTGTTGGCACTATCCTGGCCTAAATGGCAGGCGCCCAATAATATCTCTAGAAAGAATGTCTATAGATTTGTAAAGCGTATGTGTGCGTGTGTGTATGTGTGAGTGTGTGAATAGACCTGCTCAGTGCTTTACACTAGGACTGTGACCACAGTCTGGAGGGTTGGGAAAATCAGTCAGCAGACATTACAAACCAACTCTGTTCATTGAATCAAGTATTTTTTTTGTAGTCAAGTGCATACTGGGGGCCAAGAACTATATTCTATACTGGGCAGCATACTGCTTGGGAAAACACAGACCCTGCCTTCATGGAGCTTATAATCTAGAGCAGAGCTTGGCCAGTTTTTTCTGTAAAGGGCTATGTAGTAAATATTTTAGGCTCTTCAGGTTACATATGATCTTTGTCATAACCAAACTCTCATCGCAGAGCAAAAACAGCCACAGGCAGTCTGTAAATGATTAGGGGTGGCAGCTCCATAAAACAGACATTGGGCTGGATTTCACCTGCCGGCCATCATTTGCCACCCCCCGGTCTAGAGCAGTGATCTCTAAACATTTTTGACTGTGCACAACATCAGTAAAAAATTCATTTAAAATACATCCAAAGACCAGGCACGGTGACTCACGCCTGTAATCCCAGCACTTGGGGCGGCCGAGGTGGGCAGCTCACTAGGTCAGGAGATCGAGATCATCCTGGCCAACATGGTGAAACCCTGTCTCTACTAAAAATACAAAAATTAGCCAGGTATGGTGGTGCATACCTGTAATCCCAGCTACTAGGGAGGCTGAGGCAGGAGAATTGCTTGAACCAGGGAGCCAGAGGTTGCAGTGAGCTGAGATTGTGCCACCGCACTCCAGCCTGGCAACAGAGTGAGATTCCATTAAAAAAAGAAAAAGAAAAAAAAATTCAAAACTTGACACAGATTGATGAATGGGTGAAAGAGATGGATGAATAGAAAATAAATACAGAAAAAATGCTACTTATAGATTCTAAGTGATAGGCATATAGGTCTTCACTGTACAAGTCCTTCTATTCTTTTGTTTGAAAAATTTTATAATTAAATGTTGGAAAAGAAAAAGTTGATAGGCTCACAACCTCCAAAATATACCTATTTATTTATAAGTGATGTATATGTATTATTTGCCATATTGTCTACATGATAAAACATAATTTTAAAGGGATGAAAAAACATCTAAAACATTAGGAAAATGGCTTAAAAAGCAAATATGTAATGATTAATCCTGAAATACTCAATGAAGAAATAAGCAAGGCCAGGTGCAGTGGCTCCTGTCTATAACCCCAGCACCTTGGGAGACCAAGGTGGGAGGATCACTTGAGCCCAGGAGTTTGAGGCCAGCCTGGACAACATAGTGAGACCCCATCTCATTTCAATTTTTAAAACATTGAAAATTAACTGAGGATGGTAACACGTGCCGGTAGCCCCAGCTACCTAGGAGGCTGAGGTGGGATGATCACTTGAGCCCAGGAGATTGAGGCTGCAGTGAGCCATGATCACAGCACTGTACTCCCCTTCTTGCTCCTGCGGCGCCCCAGCTGGGACCCCTTCCGCGACTGGTACCCGCACAGCCGTCTCTTCGACCAGGCCTTCGGGATGCCCCGGCTGCCGGAGGAGTGGTCGCAGTGGTTCGGCACCAGCAGCTGGCCGGGCTACGTGCGCCCCCTGCCCCCCGCCGCCGTGGAGGGCCCCGAGGTGGCCGCGCCCGCCTACAGCCGCGCGCTCAGCCGGCAGCTCAGCAGCGGGGTCTCGGAGATCCGGCACACGGCGGACCGCTGGCGCGTGTCCCTGAACGTCAACCACTTCGCCCCCGAGGAGCTGACGGTCAAGACCAAGGATGGCGTGGTGGAGATCACCGGCAAGCACGAGGAGCGGCAGGATGAGCATGGATTCATCTCCCGCTGCTTCACCAGGAAATACACGCTGCCCCCTGGCGTGGACCCCAGCCAGGTCTCCTCCTCCCTGTCCCCCGAGGGTACGCTGACCGTGGAGGTCCCCATGCCCAAGCCAGCCACGCAGTCCAACGAGATCACCATCCCCGTCACCTTCGAGTCGCGGGCCCAGCTTGGGGGCCCAGAAGCTGCGAAATCTGCCTGGGTAACAGAGGGAGACTCTGTCTCAAAAAAACAAAAGAAAAAGAAAGAAAATGAACAGGTGAATGAATTATATGGAATGGAGTGAGCCTTGGCTGTTGACTTGGAAGTAGACTTAATGAAGCATAGGAATAGGAACCAAAGTCACTCAGTCTCTCTGTATCTCTTTTCATCTATGCATGGGATCTTAATTATAGGGAGGCTCAAATGGAATAATAACTATTGTAAACTGTAAAGTGCTTGTCTCATGTAACAGCATGTGATTATTTCCAAACTCTCTCAACATGTCACTGTCACTAAGCAAATCTCCTGATGGCTCTGAGGTGTACAGTATTAACTGGAGCCTGGAGATTCCAAATAATTCAAAAGCATAGAGTTTTGGAGTTGATGAGAGCATTCGAGTGATCGAGCTCCACGTTTTCGTTTTATATGTGATTGCACTGAGCTCAGGAAAGGGAACTGACTTGCCCAAAGTCACCCAGCAGATGTGAAGTAAAGCAGGACCAGAGCTGTGTTACTCAGTGCTCTTGGTGGTGCTAATTCTTGCCTTTTTACTTGACCTTAAGAGGATCTGTGGGAAACATCTTGCTGAACCTCAGAACAACCCATGCCCTCCCTCACTCCCAGGCCCATCTGGGTACCTGCCGGAGAAAGCTGGGCATCCTGCTGCTGCCAAGACATGTTCCAACCACTGACCAACACGACCCCCTTAGTAGACTGCGAGGCTGCCCATGGGATAGAAACTAGTGTAACCTTTTCTGGCCACAGTTTGGCAGCTTTTATCAAGGAGTTCAAAAATGTTAATACCCTTGGCACCCATAAGTCTACTTTAAGCAATTTATCCCAAGAGAATTATCATAGACACACCACCATCATATATAAGGATTATTTCTAGAATTAAGCATTACACACACACACACACACACACACACACACACACACACACATATATATATATATATATATATATATATATATATATTTTTTTTTTTTTTTTGAGATGGAGTTTCACTCTTGTTACCCAGGCTGGAGTGCAATGGCACAATCTCAGCTCACAGCAACCTCTGCCTCCCGGGTTCAAGCAATTCTCCTGCCTCAGCCTCCCGAGTAGCTGAGACTACAGGCACATGCCACCTTGCCCAGCTAATTTTTGTATTTTTAGTGGAGACGGGGTTTCACCATGTTGACCAGGATAGTCTTGATCTCTTGACCTCGTGATCCATCATCTGCCTCGGCCTCCCAAAGTGCTGGAATACATTACTTACATTTATAGATCAAGTTTTATTTATGAGCTCAGAAGAGGAGGTACTTTAAGTGTCCCCAGCAATAGGGGATTCTTATATAATTATTGTATTATTTATATAGAATGCCATGCTGATACCAAAAGTCATTATTTTAAAGTGATTTAAGCCTGGATGGGAAAGTGTCCATGATATGATACCAGAAAAGCAACATAAAAGAAAACAGATGAGATGTTCGGAGCATCCCAGGTTTGCTTTGCTTTTCTAAGAAAGTACAGTCATCCCCACCTAGCCACAGTTTCAGTTCCCCGAGGTCAGTCGGCAACATCATGGCTTGATGAACCCCCTTCTGACATAAGGCCAAGGTCAGTAGTAGCCCAACAGTCAGTCACGATGCCTGCGTCACTCACCTCACTGCATCCCATCACGTAGGCATGGCGTCATCTCATATCAGCACAAAAAGAAGGGTGAGTACAGTACGATAAGGTATTCTCATGGAGACAGAGACCATACTGACATAACTTTTATTATAGCATATCGTTATAGTAGTTCTATGTTATTATTCGCTGCTGTTGTTACACTCCTACTAGGCCTAATTTATAAATGAGACTTTATCTTAAGTATGTTTGTATAGGAAAACACGTAGTCTATATAGGGGTCCGTACTCTGAGGTTTCAGGCATCCACTGGGGGTCTCGGAATGTATCCCCTGCATATAAGGGGGAAACTGCATATATCTGTGTGGCTGAAGAATGGTTATCGATGTAAACAAGACCAGAACACATACTTGAAAACACTGATGGCAGCAACCTTTGGGTGATAGGAATAAGAATATTTCAAAAAAAATTTTTTTTTTCCTGAATTTTCCCTATTTCATTCTATGATCAGGTCCTAGTTCTAAAATGTGGGGTGGGGGGTGAGTTACGATGTTTTCAAAGGGCCTTGTGGCAAACTCTGGCCATAAGAAGCTTGTTCTCTAACCACCATGAAGAAGCCTGAGAGGAGGACGGGGAGAGGTTTTGGTTGCAGAGGAGCGGATAAAGATGCCGTCTCAAGGAACGGCTACTGTTTCTCTGAGCTTAGACCCTGCCCCAGCTTCTCAACTGTTTTCACTACAGTTTTCAGAAAAGTGGACTCTCTCTCCGAAGACATCTCCTTGACCCAGTCCATTTATGACAAGAAGCTTGTGCTAATGCAGAAGAATCTCCAGGGCCTGGGTAAGTGGAGTGCTGATGATAACTGTGATATAAGGCCAGTGATTGTCAGGATGGGGCAAGGTTGCCCTCCTCACGCCACAGTGCCCCAGTGCCAGGTAACCTTCACCAGCCTTGTAGGCACAGAGGACATCCCCAGCTCCCTGCTCCCTCCCCAGCCGGATCTCCATCTACTGGAGGAGGGCCGCTACCCTGGGATACTCCTAGGACTGGAGCAGGGGATTCTAGGTGGAGCATAGCTCTAGCCAGAGTCTGCAGGCAGAAAAGGAAGCCAAAGATGGTCCATTCCCAAAATAGCCTCGTGCATCTGAAATGATGAGAGTTGCAAGACCTTGCAAAACCTCCTGCCAGGTCAACCCTCTCCTCATTATTGCCTTAAACCATGCCACAATTCTTTTCTTTCTTCTCTTTTTTA
This sequence comes from Saimiri boliviensis, assembly GCF_048565385.1. Taxonomy (NCBI): domain Eukaryota; kingdom Metazoa; phylum Chordata; class Mammalia; order Primates; family Cebidae; genus Saimiri; species Saimiri boliviensis. Next base: position 102,703,933 of record NC_133461.1, read on the forward strand.
AAATATATACCATCTCACCTATTTATTGATTTCTATAATTTCAACTTTTGTTGTAAATTAAGGGATTCATGTGCAGGTTTGTTACATGGGTAACACTGAGGTTTAGGGTAGGAATGATCCCATCACCCAGGTAGTGAGCCTAGGTACTCAACAGGTGGTTTTCAGCCCATAACCCCCTTCCCCCTCCCTCATAGTGGTCCCTGATGTCTGTTGTTCCCATCTCTATGTCTACATGGATTCAACCTTGCTCCCACTTATAGGTGAGAGCGTGTGGTCTTTGGTTTTCTGTCTTTCCATTAATTTGCTTGGGTCATGCCACAATTCTTGATGTTCCTTATCTCCTGCTTTAACCTGGAACAATCTGAGAGAGAATGAGACAGAAGGAGCAATGACAGAAGGTTTAGCGGGGTCTTCTCTGATGCAAATAAAAGATACTGGTCTGCCACCAATATATGTGGCTGCCAAGCCACTTCTCTGTGCCTCATTCCTCATGAGTCAGAAGTCAAAAATCTCTATGCCATCTTCTCTGCAAATTTACTGTTGTAAGAGAATTGAATAAGATGACAGATATTAAACATCAGAATAAATTTTAAATGAAGTTTAAATGGGAAGTTCCTGGCCACTTAAGACAAATTATGAAGATATATTCTTGAGAATTTGGTGGTGAGAAGAAGAAAACATCCTAAATGCTACATTTCAGATCAGAGTTAAGACAGTTGGGTAAAAATGAGATTCCATAGATGTGGCAAGGCTTTTCCAAGAAAGATTTTATACCAGGACTTAGGGAAGAAAGCAGGTTTGGGAAGGTACTTACCAATTCCTTATGCTCTGAAATATTTAGTTTAAAGAGGAAGTGTTGTTTCATGGCCCTTCAGCAACTCAAACTTTGTCTCTTTCTCCTAAAGATCCAAAAGCCCTGAACAACTGCTCTTTCTGCCATGAAGCTGGGCAGCTGGGGCCCGAGATCCAAAAACTGCAGGAGGAGCTGGAGGGAATTCAGAAGCTGCTTCTGGCCCAGGAGGTGCAGCTGGACCAGACCTTGCAGGCCCAGGAGGTGCTCTCCACCACCAGCAGGCAGATCTCGCAGGAGATGGGCAGTTGCTCCTTCTCCATCCACCAGGTTAACCAGTCTCTGGGGCTCTTCCTGGCCCAGGTGAGAGGCTGGCAGGCCACCACGGCTGGCCTGGACCTCTCTTTGAAGGACCTCACCCAGGAATGCTACGATGTCAAGGCTGCAGTGCACCAGATCAATTTCACCGTGGGGCAGACGTCCGAGTGGATCCACGGGATCCAGCGGAAGACGGACGAGGAGACTCTGACCCTCCGGAAGATTGTCACCGACTGGCAGAACTATACCCGGCTCTTCAGTGGCCTGCGTACCACCTCCACCAAGACTGGAGAGGCAGTCAAGAACATCCAGGCCACCCTGGGGGCCTCCTCACAGCGCATCAGCCAGAACTCCGAGAGCATGCATGACTTGGTCCTGCAGGTCATGGGCTTGCAGCTGCAGCTGGACAACATCTCGTCCCTCCTGGACGACCATGAGGAGAACATGCATGATCTCCAATACCACACCCTCTATGCCCAGAACCGCACTGTGGAGAGGTTTGAGTCTCTGGAAGGGCGCATGGCTTCTCACGAGATTGAAATTGGTACCATCTTCACCAATATCAATGCCACCGACAACCACGTGCACAGCATGCTCAAGTACCTGGACGACGTGCGGCTCTCCTGCACGCTGGGCTTCCACACCCATGCCGAGGAGCTCTACTACCTGAACAAGTCCGTCTCCCTCATGCTGGGCACCACAGACCTGCTCCGAGAACGCTTCAGCCTGCTCAGCGCCCGGCTGGACCTCAACGTCCGGAACCTCTCCATGATCGTGGAGGAAATGAAGGCGGTGGACACACAGCATGGAGAAATCCTTCGCAATGTCACCATCCTACGAGGTAAGAGCTGTGTCCAGGCAGGGCTGCCACAAAGCTTCCACTGAGCCTTGGTGATCTTGCTGGACACAGAAGTACCTGGTTTTCGGCAAAGTACTAGTGGGCTAACACAACACAATCCTATAGCAAATGCCTAGAGCAATAGGCAGCTTTAAGAAATGTTCTTGCATTATCCAGGCATGGTGGTGTGTACCTATACTCCCAGCTGCTTGGGCAGAAGGATCATGGGAGCCCAGGAGGTCGAGGCTGCAGTGAACTATGATTGCACCACTGCAGTGCAGCCTGGGAGACAGAGTGAGTCCTTTTAGAGAAAAAAAAGAAAGAGAGAGAGAGAGCGAGAAAAGAGAAAACATCTTTGCAAACCTCTTTTGCAAAGGTATTGTGGCTTCTAACTTTGCCTGTTATACAGATCTGAACTTTTATACTTAGATTGGTTTAACCATGTCTTTTGAAAACTGTTTCCTCTTCTTTTCTCCCTTCCCATACCTTCATTAATGCTCCCAACCACCCAACCCTCTGCCCCTGGAGGCTGTCACTTTGACACATTCTTCTCCCATCTCCTTCATGTCCTCCATATTTATCAGGGTTCTACAAAGAAACAAAATCAATAATGTATGAGATAGATAGATGACAGATAGATAGATAGATAGATGCTTGATAGATAGATAGATAGATAGATAGATGCTTGACAAATAGATAGATAGATAGATAGATCCAGAGAAATAGAATCAATAGTGTATAGAGATACATAGATGATAGATAGAGAGATAGAGATGGTATAGATAGATATGATAAAGATGAGAGACAGAGATGAGAGATAGATGGGATAGAGATAGATCGATGGATAGATGAATATTATAATGAATTGGCTCATGTAATTAGAAAGACTGGCAAGTCCAAAATCCATAGAGCTTATGTTCCGGTTTGAAGACCATCAGGCGGGAAGAATTCCTTCTTGGAAGAGGCTCATGTTTTTGTTCTACTCAGGCCATCAACTGATTAGATGAGTCCACTCATGCTAGGGAGGGCAACCTGCTTGACCCAGGCTACCTATTTAAATGGTTTTTGTTTTGTTTTGTTTTGTTTTTTCTTTTTTTTTTGAGACGGAGTTTCGCTCTTGTTACCCAGGCTGGAGTGCAATGGCGCGATCTCGGCTCACCGCAACCTCCGCCTCCTGGGTTCAGGCAATTCTCCTGCCTCAGCCTCCCGAGTAGCTGGGATTACAGGCATGCGCCACCATGCCCAGCTAATTTTTGTATTTTAGTAGAGACGGGCTTTCACCATGTTGACCAGGATGGTCTCGATCTCTTGACCTCGTGATCCACCCGCCTCGGCCTCCCAAAGTGCTGGGATTACAGGCGTGAGCCAACGCGCCCGGCTTAAATGTTAATCTTACCCTAAAATATCCTCACAGAAGGCCCCAGAATTGTATTTGACCAAATATCTGACCTAGTCAAGGTGACACATAAAATTAACCATCACAGGCCCACACTTTGTCAACTTGGCCCCCATTCACATCTCCTTAAACCACACTTAATCTCCAAATAAAGACAACAAGCAAGGTCATAATTCCACCTAATGTGATACCACTCTCCTTTGTACAATCAAAAACATATGAACACTTACCCCTGAAGAGGAGTTGAAGTCCTTGAGTGAATTTTATTTTTTTGCTTATACCCTGTAACTTAAATACTAGTAAAGTTAACAATATTTAACTTATGCTACAAAGTAGATACATGTTGTGTTACACAATAAGGAAATAAGAGAAGAAAGAAAACAAAATTGTTGGCTACACACACACACACACGCACACGCACACGCACACATGCACAGATATTCACTAAAAAGTAAGGAGGACTGATGACATTCAGAATGTCTGTATGTAGAAATAAAATAAAAATAAGGAGGACATACCATAACAATGACAGTCCTTGTTGCAGTCGTGAGTCACATGGTCATAGCTGGTATTCGTCACCACCTTCTTCCATTCCCCATTCTGTATTCCCTTTGTCTTCAGCATGCCCCTCGTCGGGTCCTGGTTCTTTACCTGCTGGGGTGATCCAAGCCTTCCCACCGAAGGGTCTGGGTGATCAGTATTTCTGCCTGGGCGGCGTTGTTGAACTTTCCATCGACCTTAATCACAGGGCATGGTAATACTATGGGACACCCCGTGGGATCTCCTATATTCCAGACATCCTCTTCCTTCCTTCCCTCGTGGAGTAGCAGTCCAGTTTCCCCTTGGCAGTGAGGATCAGTCACCCACACCAGCACAGGAAGTCTTTTCTTTGCTTGTTGATTCAGAGGCGTGAGGAGTGCAAAGTGGTCAGGTGGCAGTCTTCACTTCCGGTTCAGTGCAATCGTGGTTGTGTCTCCTGGTGAAAGCATCCCTCCCTTTGGAACTGGACCTCTATCCCAGCAGAGCACAGGGTCATAGGAACTGGAAGCAAACATATTCCAGTGGGTCACCAGTGTAAGAATAAGAGTGCCACTGTCATTATCTCCCCTTGATTTCCGGACCTGTGAATCTGACTTTGGGAGAACACCAGTATGTACTGGATGCTGATTCAGAGCATATACCACCCCCTGGAGAACGTTTCCAAGCCTCGAGAGGTAGTGCCGCCTCGCTGGTGCTATAACTGAGTCTTTAAAAGGTCGTTCCACTGTTTTATCAAGCCAGCTGCCTCAGGATGATGGCATGATTCATGAACCAGTGAATTCCATGAACACTGCCCCATTGCCACACTTTGTCTGCTGTGACATGAATTCCCCAATCAGGAGCAATGCTGTGTAAACACTATGACTGTGGATAAGGCATTCTGAGACCACAGAGGGTAGTTTTGACAGAAGCATTGTGTGTAGGGAAGGCAAATCTATATTCAGGGCAGGTGTCTATTCTAGTAAAAAATACTGCCCTTTCCATGATGGAAATGGTCCAGTGTAATCAACCTGCCACCAGGTAGCTGGCAGATTACCCTGGGGAATGGTGCCATGTCAGGGACTCAGTGGCGGTCTCTGCCACAGGCAGAGCCTTCCCCTGTTCTGGGTCCCACTCAAAACAAGAAGCTTTTCAGGTCACTTGGCAAATAAGTAGGAATACACACTCTAATGAGGAATATGTTGCCTCCAAAGTCCAAATTGGCCCACTAGGCATTGTGCTTTCTTTTTGATTTTAGGAAGGGCCTGATACAACAACTGATTTTTCATCTTAGAAGGGATATCTGTCTCCACATACCCATACCACCCGACCTCTGGAAATTTCACTGAGGTGGAAGGCTCTTGAATTTTCATCAAATTTATTTCCCATCCCCTGACATGGTAACGGAAATCTTCCCACAATATTTCACCTAAAATATGTATGTGCGTGACCTCTAGGGCACAGTGTTCCAGGGAAGGGCATGAGTAAATAGTTCTTATGGTTCAACCCCTGGCAAATGTGTGGTTTTATTGAGTTCCACCTAAGAACAAAGGCAATTTAAAGCTTTCCTGATCATAATGCCCATTTATATACTTTGCTTAATTTCAGCCTCACGACAGCCCTTGCGTGGTAAACAAGGCAAATGTTGGTGACTGTATTTATAGAAAAGTAATCTGAGGATGGGGGAGGGAGTTTAAAGGAGCAAACACAGGGTCACTCTGATTTGAAATCCTGACCCCTCCCCCATGCTCTAACAACATGTACACATCCAGTGCCCACCCAAGAAAGGAGATGCCGAGAGCACGAGTTTGTAGAGACCAACAAGACATTTCTGCTCAGGTCCTTCTAAGGTACACGGTGTGAGGCACGGAGTGGGGAAGAGGGAGATGGCACCAAAAGTGTCGACAGGAGAACTGGTTTAAGTATAACCCAATAGTACTCTTGGAAATTTACATATGCTGCTGTCCTAGTCATGCAGAGAGCAAGGCGGGGCATCTGTTTGAGCTACATCTGAGTCTTGGTTCAACGTCTGCACCTTTGTTTAAATTGTGTCTACTGGCCAGCCTCTCTCCTGATTGTTAAATTCACCACATGTAACATCTCTCACATTGGAAAGCAAATTTCAGGGACACAATGTACATCCCTTCCCCTGGGGATCTGGTCACTTATTTATTCATCCAGAGACAGGCACTGATAGGCTCTGACACAGGAGCTGGCAGTGAGGTCTCCACCCGGCCAGAGCTGAGCGGCTATCTGGAATAAAGGATTGCAGTGGCCCAACGTGTGTGGAAGGTGCCCAGTCCTGATGGATGGGTTGGAACTCTGAGACTGCACAGGCAAGAAGTCTGGCTTCTGATATGCTCTGGATCTTTAGGCAGAATCACTTCATCCCTCCAGGGCTCGGCTTCATTCATCTGTAAATGAAGGGGTAAGACTGGCTGATCTCTGAGACCTATTCCAGCCTTAATTAATTCTAAGCCCCTATTTACGCAACAGAAAGCCTCCGGTACTTTCATAGTGTTTGTGCCTCTCGTAAAACATTTCTCTCTTCCTACTCTGTAGGGTAATTTTGGTGTCTGTGCTAGACAGTGTCCATGCTAGGGCTATCATTTGGGAATTGTAGACTAAAACCATCATAACTTACTAGCTAAATGGCCTGGAGCAGGACTCTTGGCTACTTTCTTTCTTTCTTTCTTGTAGAGACAGGGTCTCACTTGGTTGCCCAGATTGGTCTCAAACTCTTGGGCTCAAGCAGTCTTCCCACTTTGGTCCTCCCAAAGTGTTGGGATTACAGGCATGCACCACCGCACCCAGCCATATTTTGAACTCAGTTTCTTCATCTGCAAATAGAAATATTAATGCCTTTCCTGCCTATATCCCATGGGGTAATTGTGAGGCCCAGTGTTCACAATGGGTGTGAACAAGTTCTTGTAAAATATAAATGGGTGCCCCGCATAAGGGATCATCATGATGCTAAACCGCTTGGCGACCTAGGCTCCTGGTGTTACTTGTTGAGGACTCGGTGAGTGCTTGGCTCTTGGAAAGTACAAGAAATGTTTGCTCGGTGAATGAATAACTGAATGTATGAACAAAAGGTAGAAGCCCAAGATGGGCAAAAGACAAAGAGATCCAGTCTGCAAATGTATTCTGTAAGCACCACCCCACATCCTGCTTCCACGCTGACCTGTTCAGGAGTTTACATGTGAGGGAGAAAAAGCAGAGACTGTCCTATCGTTCTGTTGTTCACAGCCAAGGAGCTACCTGGGGAGGTGGCAGTGGAGAGGGTTCGGTGGCCCTGGCCTGGTTTTTGTTCTCTCAGCCCTGAGAGCTGCTGAAAACTCCACTCAGCTTCTCAGCCTAAGAGCTGCAGCCATGCGTTGGTTTCTAAGCCTCTCTGCCCAAACCAATTAGGAATCCACAAATGCCTGGAGAGGAAAAGATGTCAGGCTGACTTCAACGAGGCCTCTCTTCTCCAGGATCTTGGTCTTGGTATCCCTCCAACGCCTCCAGAAAGATGTTTTGGTCTTTCTCTAGCAGCTCTGTCTGTTCTCCGTGGGAGGAGGAGTCAGTCATAGACTCATCCACCCTGAGCAGAAGTAGAAGCCCATGGGCACATTTTGTTTCGTTTTGTTTTATTTTTTTAGAATTTTATTTACTGCATTTTAGGTTTTGGGGTACATGTGAAGAGCATGCAGGATTGTTGCATAGGTACACACATGGCAGTGTGATTTGCGTCCTTCCTCCCCTTCACCTATATCTGGCATTTCTCCCCATGCTCGCTCTCCCCAACTCCCCACCCGCCGCTGTCCCTCCTCTGTTTCCCCCCAACAGACCCCAGTGTGTAGTGCTCCCCTCCCTGTGTCTCATGGGCATGTTTTTAACAGCCCTCAGTTGGCAGTGAGCAGGTTTGAGAGTCCCTGAGCCAGGCCAGTATTCTCGTGGAGCGGAGGGGAGCCTGAGCCCCAGCCACCCGCTTTGCTAATATGAGAGCTGGCACTCAAACGCTGGGCGCCCGATGTCCACGTCAGTGTGCCTCCCAGGGTCCCAGGCCTGTCCCCCAAGAGGCACCCCTTTGTTTGGTTTTCTTCTGTCCTTGTAAGCCGGCCAGTTGCCTCTGACCATGAGATGTACAGTGGGCTCTTCCTGGGACAGGCACCGCCCCTCCCATGGGTGGGCAGGGCTGATGACCGAGACACTGGGTACTCTGCTCACCCCACCCTCCTCCCTATCCCAATCGCAGAGCACAGAGTCGGCCACCCCAGGGTCCCAGACGTGAGGTCAGCTGTGGCTGGACCCTAATGGGCCTGGAGAGCCTGATTATAGCCTGTGGCTTCCTGAGTAATCATGGCCGCCCTCCACCTCCGCGGGACTCCAGGACTCCGCTCCCAGCCCCACACCTCAGCCACTGCTGCCCGTGCCTCCCTCGTGGCTGAGGTGCCTTGCTTCAGCTCAGAGCAGCCAGTAGCCCTCCTCTCCTCTGCCCCTCACCCCTGCCTTGTACTGGCAGGGTCAGTGGCACCCCGGCCTGGAGGCGCCTTGGTCAGCCTCTGCCCGCATTCCTTGCCCCCACACTAACCACTAAACTATGGCTGTTGACTTCCTGCCTAGCCAGACCAGGTCACGCCTGCTACAGTCCTTTGCCTGCATGACTCACGGCGGCCCAGAGTGCAGGCGGGCCCCGCTCACCTGAGGAAGGCAGCCTTCTGAGTCCCCTTCTCGCTCAGTGGGGACCCCGAAGCACTCTTTAGAAAAGGGCTCTGGGGTGTCCTCCTCCTCTTCCAGGAAAAGGAGTCACGGAGCTGCAGGGCCCTTGGAAGCTGAGTGAGCTTGCAGTCTTGGGGATGAAATCTGAGTTGTGGAACGGGGCGATGTTGCCAGTACAGCCTCGGGGGCCTCTGCCTCTGCCTGGCTCTCTGCTTTGCCCAACCTCAGCTGGCCCAGGCGCCAGGAGCGGAGGTAGGGTGAAGACACGCTGCTGCCGGTCCTGCCAGGCCGGGGAGGCGGCTCCTGTGCAGGCATCAGCCTGGGCCTGTGGCACGCTAGCTGCCGAGCTGCCAGGGGCTCCTGCAGACCTAGGGCACCTCCTGCCTACCGGCTTCTCTGAGACCAGGCTGCTGCCACTGCTGCTGGCCACCCCTCATGCCTGGCTCACTTGACAGTGGAATCTCAGCCTCGCTGCTGGCGGGCCACGTGAGCCATGCAGGGCCACATCCCCATGGCAGGGGTGGGCAAGGGCAGGCAGTGGCAGGGAATGGACTGGAAGGTTTTTATTGGCTCTGGTGGGGCTGGCTCTGTCTGGGCTCTGGTTTCCAGTTTAGGTCATAATAGAGGATGTATTTACTGATGCGGCTCCACTTAGAAACATTCTGGGAAGAAAACAGAGGGGGACAGCAGAGGGCTCAGGTCACGTCAGCCAGGATGAAGGGGCCTGTGCCACAGAACTGGATATGGCAGTGGAGGGTTTCCAGCTCCCAGCACGCAGGATCCCTTCCCCACAGAGGCCCACTTTCTGCCTTGTGTCCTCAGGGTTGGCACAACTGTGAGAGGTGGAAACTGTCAGACCCACACAGCCAGAAGGACGTGAGCTCATCAGACCTCTGTCCTGGGTGCTAGACTGAGCTTCTTAAGGAAGGGCCCTATCTTTATCCTGGCCTATCCTACAGGCCCTTATGCAGAGCCTGGCTCGTAGGAGAGTCCACAGCTGCTTGATGAATCACCCTCTTCAAGCACATGCTGAGTTTTCCTGACCACATGCCAGGCTCTGTGTCCAGGGCTGGGCTGTGAGCCACGGCTCCTGCCGTCTTCCTGGGCTGCACAGTCTAGCAGGCCCACCAGACAGGTACTCCGTGTTTGCTTTCACTGTGCTCTGACTTCTCTTTCTATGCATCAGAGAAAGACTCACAACATAGTAGCCTTAAGAGCTCAGCAAAAGAGGCTGGCGTGATGAGGGTGGGCTTCCGGAGGAACTGACCTTTCTCTGGGCTGTCACTGTGCCCGCTTACTCACACTGGGGCACACCTATTTCTCATGCCCCACTCTCTTGGCTTTCTTCTCTGTGTCACCTGACTCCAACGCTGTTCCCAAATGTCTGAGAAGTCATGAGGGTGGGGTGGGGGTGCATACAGCAGTCAAAGACCACGCATAAGAAGGTACAGGAGGTCAGACTGGCCTCAGAGCAGGACAGGCCATCCTGGACCACCTTGGCCCCTTCTCGAAGCTGGCCAGCCCCTCGGTCCCTAACCTGAATGTGTGCAGGGAGAAACGAGTGTCCGCTGGGCTTGTCCAATGTTGGGCTGTCACTGTGGGCGAGCCTCAGGTGGGGAGCCTCTCACAGACTGACCTCTTCCGTCTTCTCTCCAACCCCAGGTGCCCCTGGCCCTCCAGGACCAAGAGGACTCAAAGGAGACATGGGCGTGAAAGGGCCTGTTGGTGGCAGAGGCCCGAAGGGAGATCCCGGTGGCTTGGGACCCCCAGGACCCCAGGGTCCTCAGGGGCAACCCGGAGAGACCGGACCTGTGGGAAAAAGGGGCCCCGTTGGCCCTCGAGGGTTCCCAGGCCTCAAAGGCTCAAAGGGTAGCTTTGGAACTGGAGGACCGAGAGGACAGCCAGGCCTGAAAGGGGACTTGGGGCCCCCAGGTCCGGAAGGGCCCCCGGGGTCTCCAGGGCCCTCAGGGCCTCAGGGAAACCCGGGGATTGCAGGGAAGACAGGGTCACCAGGCCAGCGGGGAGCCATGGGGCCTAAGGGTGAACCGGGGATCCAGGGTCCCCCGGGCCTCCCTGGGCCTCCAGGTCCGCCAGGAAGCCAGAGCTTCTACTGAGGAGGGCTCTGGAGCAGACAATGTCCCAAAGAATGCTGGAGGGGCAGAGAGCAGATTTAGGCCCCGGAAAGCCTCACCTGCAGACAGCTGTGGTCCTCTGATTCCAGTGAGGGGGGTTCCCCAGGGCTGGCCCCGTAGCTTTGGCCTCCCCCAGAGTGACTGTATCATAGGAAAGCAGTCCCTGCTCACACACACCTGCACATACACACTTGTGCACACATACGCGTGCAGGCACACAGGTGCACACATGCAGGTACACTCATGCGCACACGTAGACACATACACATGAAGGCACACACACACACGCATGCACATGCACATGCACACATACATACACACGCAGGCACACATGCATGCACATGCATACATGCAAGCACACACAGGCACACATACACATGCAGGCACACCTACACACAGGCACACACATGCACACATACATGCCAGCACACACGCTCGCAGACACATGCAGGCACACGTGCACATACACGTGTACACAGACACACGCATGCACATGCACACATATATGCATACAAATATAGAGAGACATGTGCACACACAGATTTTTCTGCTGGCCAGGGGGGCCAACTGGGTTTCCCTGACTGGGCGGGAGGAGAGGGAAGAGGAAGAGCCCCCTCTCCTGTGACTGAGCCTGCCAGGGAGGCGGCTACCTCGGGAGGAAGGTCTCACATCTGTCTCTGGGCACCCATGCCGGCCAGCAATTTCCCAGGGCTGAAGAGCCCCGAGGAAACCTTTGCAGGTGGGGCATGACAGCCAGAACTCCAGAGGCAAAGCGGATCTGGCAACTACAAGACCCTCCCTATCATCAGGGGAACAGGGTATCCGGAGCTGTCCCAGCCTGTCACAGCACAGTGGAGCTATGAGACCCACCTTCCCTGGCCTTGCACACAGCGGCCCCGGAGAAGTTCAACAGTCATTTCTTCACATGTCCAGAAAACTCCTCGCTTCATCCTTGCCTCTGCCCCCCAGGAGCAGCGCAGAAGGAATCCAAGCAGGAGCTTCATCTGCACTGGGGCACTCTGCAGGCCCTGGGGCACTGGGCCTGAGTGGAGATGGGAGACAGGCAGGCCAGAAGGTTCCCTCTGCACAGCTGCCTCCCTTGCTGTCCCTGAGGTTGGCCTGTCCCATTTCCCATTCCCTCTGGGGTGGCCGGGGTGGGGGGAACAGGCTGCAGGAGGGCCGACCCCTTGAAACCGGGCAGCTATGGCCTCCTGCACCCGGCTCTCCTGATCACAGCTGCATGCTGACCTGGTCCCACCAGGACCCACCACGGCCCGAGCCCTCTCTGCATGGGCAGCCAGCTGGACTAGAAGCGGGAAGGGCCTGGGCACGCACAGAAGCCCCTCTGTCGTCACTCCTTGGCCCCCACCGACTTCCTGTACACACTGGCAGAGAGGGGCGCTGGGAAGTCACACTGCAGGGTGGCGGTCTCCTGTTGGTTACACTCGCTCTCAAGCTGCTTTGCTTTTATGTTCAAACAGATTTAGACCCCCCGGGTTGAGGGCACAGAGTTATCTCATCCCCAGCACGGACCCAGAGACCAGACCCTCCCCCACAAAGCCTTTCCGCACCTTCCCGAGTGTCCCGGACGTGCAACTGGTTTGCACCGCACACCCCATGGCCATTTAACGCTTCTGTGCATGTATGATAATACCATGCTGCCTAGTATTACTGAATCAGTAAAGAGCTGTTTCCAGGAGTGAGGTGGCTTTGAGTCCTTCCTGCCTGACTTGGGGGCATGACACCTTCAGGGCTGCTCTCCAGGTCGGCCTCTGAAGGGGAACCAGTGACGAGGGTCCCCTAGAAATTCAGAGCCTAGCCCCGTTTTAGAAACACTGAGCTCGGCCCAGAACCAGAAGCGTCTGAGGGAATTTCTCAGAGAGAGCGGGAAATGGGAAGCCCAGTGCGTCTTGCAGCCTGGACCTGGAGCTCTTTGGCTAAAACAAGATTGGAAAACAGGGCAGGCCCGGACATGTGAGTGACACCTCCTGATTCTGGCTTTTGTCTCCAAGACAAGGAGATAGAACAGGAAAGGAGGTAAAGACCAGGCCAGACCTGCCCCGAGGGGCCTGGGCAGGTTCCAGTGCAGATTACGGAAGAGGACAGCCAGGTCCCCTGTGACTCGCCACAGCAGCCTCACTGGCTGGCAAAATGTAACCTAGAGCAAGATTGGGGCCCTGTTGTTTGTTTATTGGCTTTTGGTTTTGAGACGGAGTTTCCCTCTTGTTGCCCAGGCTGAAGTGCAGTGGCGCGATCTTAGCTCACCGCCACCTCTGCCTCCTGGGTTCAAGCGATTCTCCTGCCTCAGCCTCCCGAGTAGCTGGGATTACAGGTGCCTGCCACCACACCCGGCTAATTTTGTATTTTTAGTAGAGACGGGGTTTCTCCGTATTGGTGAGGCTGGTCTTGAACTCCCAACCTCAGATGCTCTGTCCACCTTGGCCTCTCAAAGTGCTGGGATTACAGACGTGAACCACCACGCCAAGCCCTGTTTTTTGTTTTTGGGTGTTTTTTAGTGGGTTGGTGCTCATTTGAAATGAGCAAAAGGGCAGGGGAGTGAGGATGGGGCCAAGCATGGCTGCCACACCTGGATCTCATCGCTTCCTCTGTGGTGTGTGGCATGAGGTCCCGCCTCCCCACTGACACCTGAGATGTCCACAGCACCTGAGAATGTTCAACACACCATAAATATCAGCCATTGTTGCAGCGGTCCTCATGACATGGGTGAAGAGCTTCCTGGGCCACAGTGGGTGTGCTCCGCGCTCCTCTGCAGGTGAGTGGCCAGATCCCTGTGTGTCTCATTTCACACTCCCTGACCTGTGAGAGCTGGGAGGGACCTGGCGGATCTGAGGCTCAACTCCTTTATTTCCCAAAGAGCAAACCAAGGATTGAGCAGTTGAGGGGTTTGCTGCACATCGGGAACTGGGACTGCAGCCTGGTGTCTCTGGCTAGCAGGAGATCCAGTTCTAAGGCTACTCTCCCTATTGGTGAGGGTCCTCAGGAAGCCTCCTACCACATATTCCTTGGGAGGTGTTCCTGCCCTAATCCCATTCCTTGCCCTATATCAAACTGCTCTTAGTATTAAACGTGGCCCTTCGGAGTATCTGGACAGCCCTAGGTACTGCTTAAGCCCCGGGGGTTTAAGGGAATAGACAGAACTGTAAAGCCTGAAGCAAATGCCGGGAATCACTGTATTCATACATTTTGCGAATGGATGAAACCCACCTCAGACTGGGTGAGTGGGTGGGACCCACAATGGAGGAACCTTCTGGGAACTGGGCAGCTTGTGCTTCTGCCCTGCTGGCCCTTCATCATTGGGGGACCTTAGGCCTAGCACTGGCCCTCTCTGACCTTCAGTTTCTTCATCAGAAAGCAGAGGGAGTGGACTGGCCTTGCCACCATTGAGCCTGGCATGTGTTCCTCTGTCCTGCCCTTCTAACCAAGTGCTCCTTCTCCTGCCCTGCTCGATTGCTTTTCTGGAACGTGCCAGGGCCAAGGTGACGAAGTCTGAACCCACATTGAGTGGTAACAAACAGCCGGTGGCATTTCAGCCTTCAGCATGAGGGGGATTTTAGTCCCTGCCAGACTTGCAAAGCCCTGAAGTCACTCCTGGGCCTCCTTCGAAGGAGAGCAGGGCTTGCTAGAAGCCACAGACCTGGGCCATGTCCTTTGAGTGCTTCTAAAATCCCCAGGCTGGGCCACTCATTTTCCCCCTGTGACCTCACCACCTCTCCAACTCTGGGCGGCATAGGGAGCTGGGCAAGCCTCCTGCCCTCCCTCCAACTAGTCCCTAGCCAGGGCTGAGCTGGCAACTTCTGCTGCGCCAGCCCTGGATACACCTGTCAAAACAGAGCCACAGGAAAGGAGAGCAGGGAGCTGGAAAACATGGTCTGACCACAGCGAACTTTCCAGCAGGGCTGGGCAGGGCTGGCAAGCCTTGACCCGTGGGTGGTGCGCTGAGCAGCCTGCCTGGGGATTGCTTGGCCCACAGGAGTGCAGGCCCTTTGCTTTGCTTGTCTTCTCCTGTCTAGCCCTTTGTTTTCTTTTGAACCCTCCCAAGGGCAAGACTCTGTGCTTGGGGTGGCAGGCTGTGTACACAGGCTGGTGCAGTGCAACCAGGCAGGAGTCCCTCAATGCAGATTGTGGGGCCGGGTGCCATGGCTCATGCATGTAATCCTAGGACTTTGGAAGGCCAAGGTGGGTGGATCACCTAAGGTGAGGAGTTCAAGACCAGCCTGGCCAACATGGTAAAACCCTGTCTCCACCAAAAATACAAGAATTAGCTGGGCAGGGTAGCGCGCACCTGTAATCTCAGCTACTCGGGAGGCTGAGGCAGGAGAATAGCTTGAGCCTGGGAAGCAGAAATTGCAGTGAGCCGAGATTGTACCACGCATTCCATCCTGGGCGACACAGTGAGACTCCATCACTAATACATACATACATACATACATACATACATGCATACATGCAGATTGTGGGCCTCTACCCCAGAAGCTCTGATTCAGAATCAGGGATGCGGTGGGATGGGAGGAATGGGGCAGGGCTGGGCGTGGTGGGGGGGCGGGGGGGCAGAACATGTACTTTATCCAGTTTCTCAGAGATTCTGATCCCCCATGTAAAACTTGAGAGCCACAGAGCCAGAGGTATAGGAGATAGGAGACAAACAAAAATATTGTTTTTTTATTTATGTACATAATCTCAAGTAATGTTCACAAGCAAAGTGTGTTTGCATTTTATAGGTCAGAAAACAAGGCTCAGAAAAGCTAATTCATTCACTCAAGACCACGTAGATGTGAAGTGGTTTTGAACCCAGGGTTTTTAGAAGCCACTGCACTGAGCTACTTCTTACAGAAAGGTGGGATTGGAAATTAGATCAGACCTGTGTTTGCATCTGAGATAGCTGAGATCCACAGAATCGACTTGCTCAAGGTCCCAGAGCCAGCTAGTGACAAAGCTGTGACAAGGCTTCACACGGAGGGCTGCTGGGTTTCCCTGTTCCAGCTGCCTGGTTACTAACACCGCCGCTGAGGCAGCGCGGGAGGTGGCAGCAGGAGTGTGCTTCTGGCTGGGAGAGTTGGCAGCTTCTAAAGGAAGCCAGGTGCCGACCTCAGCCAGGCCCCCTGACTTCCCTTTTCCCTAAGCCCAAGATCTTCAACATAGGTGTCAAACAAAATCTCCTGGCGTGAGGAACAAACTATTAAGTATTAGAACATCTCAATGTGTTTCATCTATTCTAGGTCACACTTTGTTTTCACATAGTCGGATGTGCTATGAAGCCAGCCATAAAGCTCAGGATGACCAAGAATATAATTTGAAAATGAATTTGTTTACTGTCCTTAATGGTAAGTAAGCATCACCCTAAGTGCATATTATTCCTTGAGACACTAGCCAATTATGGTATATGAAAATAATTTATAAATAAATAAATTTACATATATTAGGAAGATGATTTAAATTTTTATTTTAGTAATGGGAGATGTGATGAAAATATCTGGACCCCACTGCTCAAACCCAACTTTATTGCTCCCAACACTCTGCCTTCTGATAACACAGCTCCCCATAGGGAAAGGGAGAAAGGGAATCTGCACACGATTTTACCCAGATTTGTGACACGATGGTCCCTTCTCTTTCTGAACTCCTAGACGAAACCGTTCCCCAGGTTTAGAGCTTGGGACTTGGTTGTTCCTCATCATCCACCATTGTCACCATTTCAGCTCCATAGGCTTCCTTCTTCCAGCTCTCATGGGTTTTAAAAGCAAGACCTAATGATATGTTATTTGAAAGAGAACATGTTTTAAATAAAAACCAAAATTAGGGAAATTTTAAAAAATAGAATCAATACACCATACAAATGTTAATCATAAGAAAGCTGGAATGGGCATTTAAATAGAAGAGAAAGCAGACTCCAAGATAAGGCAGACTATCGTGTTTAAAAGAGTCAATTTATTAAGATGATATAAAAGTCTTAAATGTATAAATAGGTAAGAAAGTTTCAAAATACCTGAAGTAAGAACTGACAAAACTAAAGGGAGAAGGAGACAGATATTCAGCTGGAGATTTAATATTACTCTCTTGGCCAGATGCAGTGGCTCACACCTGTAATCCCGTCACTCTGGGAGGCCTAGGCAGGA
The DNA here is from genome assembly GCF_048565385.1 of Saimiri boliviensis. NCBI lineage: Eukaryota > Metazoa > Chordata > Mammalia > Primates > Cebidae > Saimiri > Saimiri boliviensis. The sequence goes on from NC_133461.1 coordinate 102,720,761, forward strand.
GGATCACTTGAGCCAAGGAGTTCAAGACCAACCTGGGCATCATGGCAAGACCTCATCGCTACAAAGAATTTTAAAATTAGCTGGGCATGCTGGCATGCACCTGTAGTCTCAACTACCCAGGTGGCTGAGGTGAGAGGATCACTTGAGCCCAAGAGTTCAAGAGTGAGGTGAGCCATGTTTGTACCACTATACTCTAGCCTGAACAAGAGAGTGAGACCCTGTCTCAACAACAACAACAACAAAAACTTACTCTCTCAGGAAGTGACAGGGCAAGTAGACCAAAAAAAACCTATTAGATTTGCAAAGATATGAATTAGGTCAACTAACTTAACTTTATTGATGTTTGCAGAACGCAATAACCAGCAACTCCAGAGCATATGTTATTTTCAAAGGCACATCAGATATTAACCAAAATAGACCATGTGCTGAGCCATAAGGTAAGTCTCAAAACATTTTAAAAAGACTTAAATTTCACAGACAATATTCTATCTACATGGAAGTAAATTAGAAATCAGTAAATGAGAGATACATGTAAAATCCACAAGTACTTTCTACGGCAGCACATAGACTAATATTGAAATAATGCAGAGAAGTTTAGCCTGACCCTTGTACAAGGATGACATGCAAATTCATGAAATCTTCCATTTTCTTAATCCACAGTTCTTAGAAATTAAAAATAAAAACCTCTAAATAACCATAGATCAGAAAGAAAAAAAAATCACAGAGAAAATGAAAAAATATTTTGAACTGAATAGTATTGCAAACATAACATATCAAAATATGTTGGATGCAGATAAAGAAATGCTTAGGAAATTTAGAGCTTTAAATGAATATGTAAGAAAAGAAAGATTTAAAAATTAACATATATATTCCCACTTTAATGAGATAGAAAAAGAAAAGAAATTTAAACTTCAAATAAATTGAAGGTAGAAAACAAGATTAAAGGCAGAATCAATAAAATAGAAAACAGAAAATAAGGAAAACCAACATTACGAAAAGTCAGTTCTTCAAAAAGGTAAATAAAATTAAGAAACCCCTAGATAAACTGATCAATACAAAAAAGGGAAGAAATAACAGTAATGAAAAAAAGGAGCATTACTATAGATTCAACAGACAGTGAAGGCTAAAAAAGAAACATTTTGAACAAGGTTATATCACCAAACTCAATAACCTAGATGAGATGGACAAATTCTTTGAAAGATAAAAATTACAGAAACTAATACAAAAAGAAAAGCTTCATTAATGTTTTAAAAATTGAATTCAGAGTTTAAAACTTTTTCCTAAGGAAAACTCTGAGTCCAGATGGTTTTATTACTGATTTATTTCAAACATTTAAGAAATAACGCCAATATTAAACAAACTCTTTCAAAAGAGTAGGGAACCAGTAAGGTACAAGAAAATAAGATCGGCCGGGCGCGGTGGCTCAAGCCTGTAATCCCAGCACTTTGGGAGGCCGAGGCGGGTGGATCACGAGGTCAAGAGATCGAGACCATCCTGGTCAACTTGGTGAAACCCCGTCTCTACTAAAAAAATACAAAAAATTAGCTGGGCATGGTGGCGCGTGCCTGTAATCCCAGCTACTCAGGAGGCTGAGGCAGGAGAATTGCCTGAACCCAGGAGGCGGAGGTTGCGATGAGCCGAGATCGCGCCATTGCACTCCAGCCTGGGTAACAAGAGTGAAACTCTGTCTCAAAAAAAAAAAAAAAAAAAAAAAAAAAAAAAAAAAAGAAAATAAGATCATAGACAAATAATTCTCATGAACAGAAATGCAAAAATTCTTAACAAATTTAATTAGCAGCCAGCAAATCAAATCTAGCCATCATAAGGAAGATAATATATCATGGCTAAGTGGGACGTACCACAAGAATGCTAGGTTAGTTACACATTTTGAAAATCAATCAATATAGTTTACCATATGTACAGAGTTAAGGAGAAAAATAATTTGATCATCTCAATAACTGCAGAAAAAATAATTGTTAAAATTTAGCATTTTATAGTTAAAACCCTCAGCAGACTAGGAATGAAAGGAAACTTTAAACTTTGACAAAATCGTCTTAAGAAAAACCTTTAATTAACATCACACTTAAAGGTGAAAGACCAAATGCTTCTCTCCAAAATCAAGGCAAGAGTATGGACTCTCACCACTTTGCAACCAACATTGTATTAGAAGTCTGATCCTGTGAAATACGGCAGGTAAAGATAATTTATAAAAACTGGAAAAGAAGAAGTAAAATTGTCTCTTCTTACAAATCAAGATATTCCTAAGGAACTTACCAAAAAAACCTCACTTTTCATCAAATATAAACTTTGATCAAAGTCTACAAGGTCATTATATAAAAGTAAATTGTACCTCTATATACTAGCTATAAAAAACTTAAAAATGAAATTCAAGAACTCTCATTTACACGATCAGGAAAGAACATAAAATACTTGGTAAGACATTTGACAAAATTTGTTTAAAATCTCTACATACAGGCTGGGTACAGTGGCTGACTCCCATAATCCCAACATTTTGGAAAGCTGAGGCAGGAGGATCACTTGAGGCCCGGAGTTTAAGACCTGCCAGGGCAACATAGTGAGACTTTATCTCTTAAAAAAAACAGCCAGGTGTGGTGGCACGCACCTGTAGCCCCAGCTACTCTGGACAAGACGATTGCTTGAGCTCAGGAGGTCAAGGCTTCAGTAAGCCAAGATCATGTCACTTCACTCCAGCCTGGGCAATAGGCTGAGATCCTGCCTCAGAAGATAAAATAAACAAATCTCTACCTATAAAGTTTGAAAGCACTGCTGAAAGAAATTTTTGAAAGCCAAACTAAATGGAGCAACATACCGTGGTCATGGATGATCTGTCTCTATACCCAAATTGATCTATAGTCAATGTAATCTCAAACAACATTCCAGCATATGTTGTTTTGATTTTTGTTTTTTTGGTAGATATTGAGAAGCTGATGATAAAATGTACATGAAAATGCAAAGGACATAAAATAATAATAGAAAAATAAATCAAAAATATCTTGAAAAAAAGAACCCATTTGGAGGACTTACATTGCTGGTTACTATAAAGATAATATAATCAAGACAGTGTGGTATTAATGTAAAGATAGCCAGAGAGTCAAATAAAACAGTAGAGTCAGAAATGAATTTAACAATAAATAGCCAATTGCATTTTCACAAAGGCACTAGAAGAAATGAATGGGAAAAAATTCTAAAAAAAAAAAAAATGGAGCTGGGACAATTGGATATATCTGTATGGGAAAAAAATGTATCTTGATGCTCACCTCATAATATACACAAAAATTAATCTGAGATGGATCAAGACCTAAATATAAAAGTTAAAACTACAGAGCCTCTAGATAAAGGAAAATACCGTCATGAACTTGGAATGGCAAAGATTTCTTAGCTAAAACAAGAAAAACATTAACCATAAAAAATTGATAAGCTGGATTTTATTAGAAGTAAAATCTGCTTATTAATAATAGGTCTGTTTAAGTAAATAACATGATCTGTTATACATTAGGAGAAAATATTTGACAAAATTTATAAAAAGGATATGTAAATATCTCTTACTTCTCATTAATAAGAAGATGGTCCACAAAAACTGGTGAAATGTTTAAACAGATACGTCATAGAAGAATATGTAGCATGTGAAAAGATGGTCAACATTAACAATTACCAAGTGATCAAGGAAACACAAATTAAACCATTACACTCAGAATAGAATCATTAAAATTAAGAAAACCATACCAAGTGTTGGCAAGGATGTAAAGCAACTGAAACTCTCATATGCTGTTGTTGGGAATAGAAAATTATGTAACCATTTTGTTTTATTTTTTTTCTTTGGTTTTCCTCGTCCCTTCTTTTCACAGGTATTGATAGATAACTACTTTGAAAAACAATTTGGTAGTTTCTTAAAAAGCTAAACAAATGCCTGTCATATAGTCTAGCTGTTCTACTCCTAGAAATTTACCCAAGAGAAATAAAAACATAGCTCCAAGAAATTATTGTACAAGAGTATTCATAGATTTGCTTATAATTAGCCAGAAACTAAAAAAAAAAAAAAAAAAAAGTCAATCATCAGGAGAATTGAATAAATAATTTCTGGCATACCCACAGTCAAAAGGAATAAATTATGTTAGACACAAAAATATGGATGAATCTCTGAAAAGCTGTGCTGAGAGAAGCCATACAAAAAAAGGGTACATCATCTGTAATTCCATTTATGGAAAATTCTGGAACAGGCAAAGCCAATCTAGAGTGGTAGAAATGAGATTGTTACCTAAGGCAGAAGTGGGTGTAATTGACTGTAAAGATGCATAAGGAAATCTTCTGAGGCAAGAGAAATGTTCTATATCTTGATTGGGATGGTGGCTATACACACAGGTGTGTGCATTTGTCGAGACTTGCCAAATTTTGCGCAATAATATGTGTGCCTTTTTTCTATGTAAATTGTACATTATCAAAATGATAAAACTGATTTAAAAACAACTTCAATATTTTACTAACTAGAATAATTTAAAAAGGCATAAAATGTCAAATATTAGGATTTTCCTGCTAGGAGTATAAAATGGTAGAATCTCTTTGGAAGACTGTTTGGCTTCTTATGAAGGCAAACACCCATTTACCAGATGACTCAGCATTTCCACTCCCAGGTATTTGCCCAAGAGAAAGAAAAACACAGTCTACAGAAACACTCGTACAAAAACACTCATACCAACTTTACCCATGTTTGCCTCAAACTGGAAACAGCCCATGTATCCATCAACAGGAGAACGGGTAAGTACATTGTGGTATTTTCATGAAATGTGACACTATGAAGAAAGAGGAGGAGGAGGACTAGAAGAAGAAGAAGAAATAGAGGACGGAGGAGAACAACAGTAAAAGGCATGAAAAAAAACCTCAGAAACAATGTAATGAAGAAAAGAAGCTATACACAGAAAGAATCATACAGCATGATTCCATTTATATTAAATTTTATGAAAGACAAAGCTACTCTGTGATGCTAAAAATCAAGAGACCCTGCCTCAGGTCGTGCAGGGAAGGGCAAGAACTGATAGAAAAAAATATGTTTTTGCTGATATGAAAATGGTCTCTATATTAACAGATGTGTGATTTAAACAGGTATCTGCATTTGGCAAAACTTATCAAACAATACACATGACCTGTGCATTTCACTGAATATAAAGTAAAATTCAGTTTTTGAAACGTCATAAAAAAAAAAGAAATTCAGTTTCAAATGCTTCTGAGCCAAAAAAAGAAGCAATAAAAATTAGTTTAAATAAATATAGAGAACATTTTCAAACTGTTTTATAATGAAAATAAGTTGAGGAATGTAGCTGAGGCAGCAATTGGAGAGAAAATTGATAGCCTTGAACATCTATATTAGAAAAAGAAGTCTAGGCGCCATCGCCCATGCCTGTAATCCCAGCACTCTGGAAGGCTCAGGCAAGAGGATCACTTGAAGCCAGAGTTCTAGACCAGCCTGGGTAACATAGGGAGATCCTGTCTCTACAAAAAAAAAAATTAATACTAATAATTAGCTAGGCATGGCAGTACATACCTATAGTCCCAGCTACTTGGGAGGCTGAGGGAGGAGGATCTCTTGAGCTCAGGAGTTCAAAGTTACAGTGAACTATGATTGCGCCACTGCACTCCAGCCTGGGCAAGAAAGCAAGGCTATGTCAAAAAAAAAAAAAAAAAAAAAAAAAAGAAAAAAAGAAAAGAAAAAGAAGAAAAACTAAAATAAACGAACTAAGTGTTCAACTTAAGAAGTTTGGTCAGATGCAATGTCACCTATAGCCCCAGCTACTCAAGAAGCTGAAGCAGGAGTATCTACTTGAGCCCAGGAATTTGAGGCTGCAGTGAACTCCGATGGCATCTGTGAATAGTCACTATGCTCCAGCCTGGGCAACATAGCGAGATCCTTTACCTTAAAAAAAAATTTTCAATTAATGTTTAAAAAAAAGTTTAAAGAAGTGTACCAGAACACACACAAAGAAAGTAGAAAGGAAGCCGGGCGCGGTGGCTCAAGCCTGTAATCCCAGCACTTTGTGAGGCCGAGGCGGGTGGATCACAAGATTGAGAGATCGAGACCATCCTGGTCAACATGGTGAAACCCCGTCTCTACTAAAGATACAAAAAAAAAGTTAGCTGGGCATGGTGGCACGTGCCTGTAATCCCAGCTACTCAGGAGGCTGAGGCAGGAGAATTGCCTGAGCCCAGGAGGCGGAGGTTGCGGTGAGCCGAGATCGCGCCATTGCACTCCAGCCTGGGTAACAAGAGCGAAACTCCGTCTCAAAAAAAAAAAAAAAAAAAAAAGAAAGTAGAAAGGAAATAATAAAGGGTAGAAATCGGCGAAATGGAAAAAGGGAAGTTTAGAATGGGGAGAGCCATTAAAGCCCAAAGTTCCTCACCCTCTTCTTCAGGTAACAGCAACAAACACTAAGCAATATCGATCAAGAAAATGACAGAAGGCATAAATACAGAATATTAGCAAGGACATTAAAAGGAAATATTTTGAAAATTTGATCCCAATAATTTTGAAAACTTAGATGGAACAAACAAATTCATAGGAAAACATAAGTCACCAAAACTGACTTAAGAAGTAGAAAACCTGAATAGTCTGAAATCATTAAAGAAACTGAATCAGTGGTTTCAAATATTCCCACAAGGAAAACACAAGGCCCACATAGAAAGAGACCTACAGGCAAATTCTACCAAAACACTCAAAAAAGTCAAAATTCCAATCCAACACACACTCTTCCTAAGAACTGAAAAGAACAGGGCTCATCTCCTAACTTAATTTATGAGGACAGAAAGTCCTGTTATCCAAAGCAGAAAAGAAAATACAGAAAATACCTAAATGGAAGCAGAAAGGGCATTTAGTATATTAAGCCTCCACTTACAATTTGTGAAAAGTCTTATGAAACTAGGAACTTTGAGATCTAATAAATAGTATGTACCCAAAATGCCCACACCTTTCAGAAAGCTGAAGACGTGAAAGTATTCCATTTAAGAGAACCAGACACGACGTGTCCCCTGTTATGATGCAATGGAAACGATACACCACCACCTGCGAAGTTGACTTGCCAAAAAAAGAAAGAAAACAAAAGAAAATTGACCCTGAGTGTGATCAAGAGTCTAGAGTCTAGAGCTGCCTTCAGTTTACAGGCAAGAGCTCCAAAGAAACATGTTAAATAGCACACTTTTTGATGACCGGGGGAGGTGATGGCCAGTCAAACCCAGCTTCTCCAACAAATAAACACATGGAGTGAGGGGAAAACAAGTGCAGAGAATATTAAAGATTAAAAGAGACTTAAAGTTAATCCTGAAATAAAAGTTTATTGCCAAAAGAGGACTTGAGATACATCAACCAAAGGCAAAGTGAGGACAGTGTTTGAATCTTAAACAAACCAACTTATAAATGAAAGCTTTTTTTTTTTTTTAGAAAATGCTAGAATGTGAATGTAGATTTTATTATTAGATCTTGTTAAGAAATGATTGTTTCAGCATGAGGAACACGAGCATCATGAAGAAAGGGGGCATATTCTCTCAGAATTTCTGAAGGTTTTTCTTCCCGTCTCTGCTGCTCTCTCAGCTGCCGGCCATCGGCCTGGGGATCTATAATGGAAGGCATCTGACAGCCTCCACCAGCACCTTTCGATGAAGAACTGGAGTCTGGTTTTGCTCGTTAGTGGGTTTAGTTCTGAGCCCGCTGCGTAGCTCATTGAAGAGCTGTTAAATCCTTGTGCGGCGGCAGAACTTGTGTTTATTTGTTCCGTTAATGCAAAAAAAAAAAAAAAAGTAAGTAAAATATTTTTAAAATTAAAAAAAAAAAAAAAAAAAGAAATTACTGTTGCTGGGTGCAGTGGCTCATGCCTGTAATTCCAGCACTTTGAGAGGCTGAAGTGGGAGGATTCCTTGACCCCAGGAGTTTGAGACTAGCCTGGGCAACACAGGGAGAGCCCCTTCTCAACAAAAAAGGAAAAAAAAAATAGCCAGGTGTAGTGGCGCACACCTGTAGTAGTCCTAGCTACTTAGGAAAGTGAGGTGGGCGGACTGCTAGAGCCTGGGAGGCTGAGGCTGCAGTGAGCTATGATTGTGCCACTGCACTCGGGCCTGGGCGACAGAGTGAGACTCTGTCTCTTTAAAAAAAATACATACACACATCCATGTGTGTATGTATGTAAACTTTAAAGACAAAATTATAGTACTACAAACAAACGTTTTAGTAAGAAACAGGGAGGACACAGGCTTCTCTATTCACCATCGTGGGGCCTCCTGGGGGGGGTCCAGGCTGCTGGTTCAACCGTCTACACCGCCGCTCCCCGGCTTCTGCAGGTACTGTTTATTTCTTCCTTGTTCTTCGGCGCTCCAGGTTTAAATCCTGTCTATCCTGCAAACCCAGCTCAGATGCTGCTATAGCCAGTTGCTGTTGTGTTAGTTTGCGAGTATCCATACCCTCTTCTTCAGGTAACAACAGCCCTATTTTTCTGTTTTTCTTTAACTTTTAAGTTCGGGGTACACGGGCAGGATGTGCAGGTTTGATACACAGGTAAACATGTGCCATGGCGGTTTGGTGCACAGATCAACCCATCACTAGAGATTAAGCCCAGTATCCATTAACTGTTCTTCCTGAGGCCTGCCCTCTCCTTGCCCATCTCTCGACAGGCCTCAGTGTGAACAACACACCTATTTTCTTTGGAATAAATACCTTTAATAACTTCATATGGTTCAAATGAGGCTGACCTCACCAACCACTTTCCCCCGGGGATAGGCAGGTGACTCAGGTCTGACCAACGATAATACCACCTTGATTGCAGGAACAGCCTTTTTACCCAGGCTGAACTAATTAGCCAAAGAGTGTCCACGCCCAGACTTTTGCTGGCAGTATTAGAAAAGAGGCCCTTTCTCTTCTCTGGGTTGCTAAGTTAGAAGAATGAAAGCCTGGAGCTCTTGTGGCCATTTGTCTGCATAGGAGAGAAGACCCTACCTCAGACAGGAGCACCATGAGAAAGTAGAGGCACAGCGCCCCATGCCAACATTAGAGTCCCTGAATACGGCCATACTTCCCCGCCTCTAACCAGACTGCTTCCTCAATCCTGCAGGATATTAGTTAATAAAAGACCCTGGGTGGAGGGAGAGTTGAGAAGAGAGAATAAGAAAGAGAGAGAGAGGAGAGAGAGAAAATGAAAATGGGAAAGGCAGAGAGAAAGAGGGAGGAAGGAAGGCAGGGAGAGAATGCATTGTCTTTAGAATCAGGAACAAGACAGAAGTCTGCCTGCTTTCACCACTTAGTCAGCATTGAACTGGAGGTCTTACAAATTTCGGTAAAGAAAAATAAATGGTAAAAGGTACAGAGGGACTGACTCTCTGGTGTCTGGCCCAAGAGGGCCAGAGGATGCTTATCTTAGAAAAAGAAAAGCAGGCTGGGCATGGTGGCCAGTGCCTGTAATCCCAGCACTTTGGGAGGCCGTGGCAGTTGGACCACCTGAGGACAGGAGTTCAAGTCCAGCCTGGCCAACCTGGTGAAACCCCATCTCTACTAAAAATACAAAAATTAGCTGGGTGTGGTGGCAGGTGCTTGTAATCTCAGCTACTCAGGAGGTTGAGGTGAAAGAATTGGTTGAACCTGGGAGGCAGAGGTTGTAGTGAGCCCGGATCGAGCCACTGCACTCCAGCCTGGGCAACAAGAGTGAAACTCCATCTCAAAAAAAAAAAGAAGAAAGAAAAGCAAGAAAGAACTAGGAACCTGATGGCTTCTTTAGCCAAGAGGAAGAACATTTTGGACAGGAATAGTAGGAGCTGTTCCAAGAAACTTTCAACTATTCAAAAATATTTATTAAATGTCTCCTGTATTTTGAGTATTCTCATGAAAAATGATAAACAGAACTGGATTCTGTAACCAGTCTTTGTCCCTGTAATTAGTGGCCTGTATACGGTTTGCACTATACAATTATTTCCATCTTCAGGAGGGAATGATTTGTTGTATTCAGGATAGGTGGTCAGCGGTGACTTATGATGGGGAATCAGGGGAAAGGTGGGTAGAAAGCAACACGTAAATATAAAGGAAAAAAACTTGCGAGTCCTTGATTAAAAAGCTGCCAGGTGCAGTGATTCACACTTGTAATCCCAGCACTTTGGGAGGCTTAGGGTAGAAGGATCTCTTGAGCCTAGAAGTTCAAGACCAGCTTGGGCGACATAGTGAGATTCTGTTTGTACAAAAAATCAAAAAGTTAGCTCCCAAGGAAGAGGCACGAGGAAGGGAAACAGGAGCAGCTGATGAAAAGTGTGACTATCCTGAGCCAGTTCCAAGCTAAGCCAGTGACCCAGCGCATGCTGGGAATGCACTGAGCTGTGACCCACTCATATCTCATGATTGATCTTCCCACAGCACAGAGGGCAGATCCAGGTGGGAGGACAGGATTACCAACGCCCTGTCTTTGAAAACACAGTGCTCTTCTGTTTGGATGTTGGGTGTGCAGGCGCCGAGAAAACACCTAATTGCTCTAGAATCTGGGAACCGTGTGTTTGGGGATGGCCCAGCTGGGCGCTCGAAGGGCCCCAGGTCCTCACAGAACTTGGTGGAATGGGAGGTCTGGGGGTTCTCTCAGCTGTGCTTTGGCTGGGCCGGACCCAGCAGAGGATCCTGGGTCCATCCCAAAGATCAGTGTGGACCGGAAAGGTGGTTATGTATTTATCGTGAGCACAACTGCCTTCTAGGCTGGGCACAGTGGCTCAAGCCAATAATCTCAGCACTTTAAAAAGCTGAACCAGGAGGATTGCTTGAGGCCAGGAGTTCAAGACTAGCTTGGACAACATAGCAAGACCCCATCTCTAACAAAATAAATAAATACAATGAAGATTTTTTTTAAAAAAAGCAACTTCTAGAGACCAAAGATCTGTATCTGTTATCCAGAGAGGCTACCTTTTCCAGTACTTGAAAGACTGATCAGAAGTCACTGTGTTACTTTGGAATTTCTAGCCCCTTCTGATCTTGACTCTCTGGGATAAAATATAGGAATTACTCACCCCCATGCTTCACCATATTGTCTCAAGAACTGAAACAAACAAGCGTATTTCTTGGGATCTCTGATGGTTTCTTCCCATCAGTCAGGGAGTTCACAGGCCAGCCCCACCTCGTCAGCACATGAGCAGCCTCTATGCATTTTAAGAAGGGGGGCAAAGATTCTCCATGTCTCAAAACGCTCGTGCCTTTGACTGCATCTTCACGTCTTCTCTCTCTCATTCCCTGGTTCTGTCTCTCTCTGCCTCTCTGTCTCCCTCTTTCTCTCACACACATGACAAGATGTATGTTCAAGGATGTTTATTGAAGCAGCCTGTAATAGCAAAAGATTGTAAAGTAACCTGAATTTCCATTAAAATGAGGCTACCTAAATTGTGATGCATCTGTAACATGGAAAATTATGTGGCTATTAAAAAGTAGTTAAGGCAGCTCTCTCTGTACTGAGAAGGATAATTTCAAAAATGCATTGAAAAATCAGAAGATTTTAAAGACTAGTGTGCAGAAGAGCCATCATTTGTGTAAAAAGTATAAATATATACAGTTAAAAAAAATTTTTTTTTACAAGAGAGGGTCTTGTTCTGTCACCCAGGCTGTAGTGCAATGGCAAAATCATAACTCACTGTGACCTCAAACTCCTGGGCTCAAGGGATCCTCCCACTTCAGCCTGGCTGTAGGCATTATACCACCGTGCCTGGCTAATGTTTTTGTTTGTTTGTTTGTTTGTTTGTTTGTTTTGAGACGGAGTTTCGCTCTTGTTACCCAGGCTGGAGTGCAATGGTGCGATCTCGGCTCACTGCAACCTCCGCCTCCTGGGCTCAGGCAGTTCTCCTGCCACAGCCTCCTAAGTAGCTGGGATTACAGGCACGCGCCACCATGCCCAGCTAGTTTTTTGCATTTTAGTAGAGACGGGGTTTCACCATGTTGACCAGGATGGTCTCTATCTCTCGACCTCGTGATCCACCCGCCTCGGCCTCCCAAAGTGCTGGGATTACAGGCTTGAACCACTGCGCCCGGCTCTGGCTAATGTTTTAATTTTCTGTGGAGACGAGGTCTCTGTATATTACCTAGGCTAGTCTCGACCTCCCAGCGTCAAGTGATCCTCCCACCTTAAGATTTCCAATGTGTTGGGATTATAGGCATAAGCTACCATGCCAGGCCATATGCATAGATGTTTTTAAATGCTGAGATGACCTTTGGAAAGATCCATAAAAGCCTGATAATAGCTGCTTTTGGAAAAAGGAACTGAAGATCAGAGGTAGAAAGGAGATTAACTTTTCCCTGTCTACTCTTCTGCCCCTTTGGAATTTTGTGAAAGTGTTAAGCAATCATTTATATTTTAAAATATAAAAAGGTAAGCCGGGCACGGTGGCTCACGCCTGTAATCCCAGTACTTTGGGAGGCCGAGGCGGTGGATCACGAGGTCAAGAGATCGAGACCATTCTGGTCAACATGGTGAAACCCCGTCTCTCCTAAAAATACAAAAACAAAATTAGCTAGGCATGGTGGCACACGCCTGTAGTCCCACCTGCTTGGGAGGCTGAGGCAGGAGAATTGCTTGAACCCAGGAGGCGGAGGTTGTGGTGAGCCGAGATCGTGCCATTGCACTCCAGCCTGGGTAACAAGAGCAAAACTCTGTCTCAAAAAAATAAATAAATAAAAAATAAAATAAAATATTACAAAGTAAACAAGGCAGGCTTCCTTTCCAAAACAAGGTAGTATTTACATGTCATCCAGTTTGGGGAAAGCCTAAGAACTCAACAGTCCTCATTAGGAAGCATGACTTTCTAGGGCCCACACATCTGGTTCCCACTCCAACCCTCATCTTACTTCCTTGGCCAGAGTGGCAGAATCTTAGAGAGATTCTTACTTCCTTTTACTTTCTTCTGTTTTTCAAACTGATTCCCTTCTTTTTGTGCTTGTCATGACATCATGTTCATTTCAATATACTTTCCTAACAAACCAATGTTTCCAGCCTGACCACTTGTTTCATCCTGATTATAAGTCACGATGGCAGCCCCTGAAGAGCCAGGGCAGGCCGGTTGCACTCACTAAATTGCTGTCTCTTCTGGGAAGTTCCTCCCTCCTCTGCCTTAATCCAACCCCTGGCAATTCCTGTAAATTTCAGCGCACAAATAGCCCTTTTGTCACCTGGGAGTTCTGTTCTTCCTCCTGACTTCATCCTCAATCCCTTTTTCTCCCAGACCTTGGGCCCATTTCCTTGTGGGTCCTATGATTCCCTTTCTGCACCTTTTAATAACTCAAACCTCCAATCCTCTCAACTACGTTCTCCCACCTTTATCATTCACCAGTGCCTGATCACAAAGCCTCCCAGATCACTCAGGTTTCAGGTAGGAGGTTGTAATGGACCTCTAAGATCCAGCAATTCCCATAAGACAATGCCAGACCATGAGTCTCCTTCCCTCTGTATCTCCTGTCCTTCATTCTGTAAACCTAAAATAAAATTCCAAACAAAGGGATGGACCCCTCCTCTCAGCCGACGGCATTCCAAAATTCACCTGAAAAACCAGGTTAGCCATGATGGGGAGTTGGACATACCTCACTATGCCCTCCTCCCTTTGGAATTCAAGCACAACCACCAGCATCAACATTAAAACAGAGATCTTAAACATTATAGGACAGACTAGTCATAGCAATAAGATACATCATGTGATAGCAGGTCCTGAAATAAATCAACGTATTTTACCCTCAAATATACTTCTGCTACGCATTTTGAAATGATCCTGCTAAAGCTGTCTCTTGTGGGGAAAAATTTACATTCTGTAGAGAATCCTCTTCCCTTTCCAGATATTTCCCTGATCCCGGAGAGAATTAACTAAAAGTCTAATATCTTTTTTAGTCTGGTAAGAAACGTTTACAGTCTATTCCAGGCGTCCCCAAACTACAGCACGCAGGCTGCATGTGGCCCCCTGAGGCCATTTATCCGGCCCCCCGTTGCACCTCAGGAAGGGGCACCTCTTTCATTGGTCGTCAGTGAGAGGAGCACAGCATGTGGCGGCCCCCCGACGGTCTGAGGGACCGTGAACTGGCCCCCTGTGTAAAAAGTTTGGGGACGCCTGGTCTATTCTCTCTGAAGCCTATTGCCTGGAAGTTTGATCTACATACTAACAACCTTGGCCTGCACAATCGCTTATCTTAACCCAGACACTCCTTTGTATTGACTCCAGGTCTTCAGATAATAACTTAAGTCTGTCAATCAGAAAACCTTAATCTAGGCCAGGCATGGTGGCTCATGCTAGTACTCCCAACACTTTGAGAGGCAGAGGCCTCTCAGATATTTTGGATTCACAAATCCTTGCTCTGTTGCTTATCAGCTGTGTGGCCTTGAACATGTTACCTTTGCCTCATTGAGCCTCAGTTTTCTTTCTGAAAAATGAAAGTAAGAATCCTTGCTTCAAAGGGGAACAGTGAAGATTGAATCCGATTTCTATGTAAAGAGCATATTTTATGCCTGGACTCAGAGTCAATGCTTAGCAAAGGTAGTTCTCTCCCACTATCTTCCAGCCTTATTCTTCCAACTTCATTCTACAGAAAATATGCCACATACACTCTTATCAGCACATGCAGGAACACCCATGCATACTCATATGGCCCAAGAAACAAGAAATTTTTTTAAAAAATTTTAATTTTTAAAATATAGTAATGACTGTACTTTATTCTATTTTAATATCCTAGGAAAGAAAGTAAGGTGACGAAAAGCGTGTGTTGAAGAAGAAAAGAATGAGCAGGGAGCTGAGGAATAGACAGTTGAGAAGCAGAATTAGTGGAGTGTATGGGAGTAAGAAGTATGCAGAACTCTGATCAGCAAGGAGCTAACGTCCATGATAGTTTGGTATGTACAGGTGGTTCATGATCTAATTTGTGAACTTGACCCATCCAGGATAACAGAGGATATGGAGGAGAAATGGAAGTTGGCCACAGAAAGAGAGAGACTTGTGCCTAGAGATGGCCTACTAGGAGATGACCCTTTGCTGAGCTGGGAAATCAGAGTTCAGAGTTGGGGGTAGCGGAAGCAACTGGAATCTGAAGGGCAAGGCATTGTGAAGAAGAGACAGATGTGCAGGGAAGGGGCCCTACAGTTGTAGGCTTGGATCACCCATGGGGTCTTGGATAAGGCTTTGGCTGCATGTGCACAGTAAGACTGTGTAGGATTACCAGAGAGGTTGATAAGGGGTTAGGAATTGAACAGAATAGGAAATAAAGAAGCCCTGGGGATATTGGAGATCCAGACCAGCCAGAATGGGGATGTCATTAACACTTTGTTAATATCTCAGGCATCAGACTGAGACATGACAGAAGCTGTGCTTTAGGAGTAAGGACTACACCCTAGAGTATGTCCTAATATAGATCCGCCCTAAAAAACAAACAAAATAACTAAAGCCAAGCCCTGAAATAAATCTGAGTTTGAAGGTTGAGTGCCACGAAGTTAGAGGGCCTGAGCTTTTCACAGATTTGCCGTAACAAATCGTAAAATATGGTCAAGACAAGTTCCAGAGGATCAGCTGGTGACTGACTGAACTGTATGTTTGACCAAAAATTAATGTTCTTCAGGGGTGAATAACAGATTCCATAGTCTAACGCATGTCATTGACACACTTATTTTGACACATAATCGAAAATCAAAAATTAACTATAGGTAAAAAAAAAAAAAAACAAGGTGACCCATTGTCAAGAAAAAAATTAGGCAATAGAAATTAATCCAGAGGTGACCTATATATTTGCAGACAAATACTAAAATATGATATAAAATATGTTCAAAGAACTAAAAAAAATAGGGTCATAATGAGTGACAAAAGAGGGAATCTCAGTGGTGAATTGGGAGTTACAATAAAAGAACAAATGGAAATTCTAAAATTGAAAACTACAATAGATGAAATAAAATACTTACTGAATAAATTTAATGGCACATTGGAAATGAAAAAATAAGTCAGTAAACTTGAAGACAAATCGAAAGAGTCTATCCAAACTAAAGAATAAAGAAAAAAATACATTAGAAAAATAAATGGAACTTCATGTGGGCATATTGGAAAATATCAAATGTTCTAACACACATGAAAGTGGACACTCAAAAAAAAACTTTGAGGATAAATACAAACAAAAATCGCACATATGTACCTCCTACTCAAACTGCTGAAAATCAGGAATAAAGAGACATTTTTTAATTTTAATTTTTTTTTTTAGACAGGGTTTTGCTCTGTTGCCCAGGCCAGAGTGCAGTGGCATGCTCATAGCTCACTGCAGACTTGACTTTCTAGGTTCAAGAAATCCTTGGCTGGGCGCGGTGGCTCAAGCCTGTAATCCCAGCACTTTGGGAGGCCGAGGCGGGTGGATCAAAAGGTCAACAGATCGAGACCATCCTGGTCAACATGGTGAAACCCCGTCTCTACTAAAAATACAAAAAAAACTAGCTGGGCATGGTGGCGCATGCCTGTAATCCCAGCTACTCAGGAGGCTGAGGCAGGAGAATTGCCTGAACCCAGGAGGCGGAGGTTGCGGTGAGCCGAGATCGCGCCATTGCACTCCAGCCTGGGTGACAAGAGCGAAACTCCGTCTCAAAAAAAAAAAAAAAAAAAAAGAAATCCTCCTGCCTCAGCCCCCCAAGTAGCTGGGACTAAAGGGACATGCCACCATGCTTGGCTAATATTTACTTTTTTTGTAGAGACAAGGTTTTGCTATGTGGCTCAGGCTGGTGTCAAACTCCTAGCCTCAAGCAATTCTCCCACCTGGGCCTCCCAAAATGCTAGGATTATAAGCATGAGCCATCATGCCTGGCCAAGAGAAAATATTTAAAGCAGCCAGAGAATAAAAGCACATACAGAGGAACGGTGTTATTAAAAACTGCTGACTCTTGGCCGGGCACAGTGGCTTATGCCTGTCCCAGCACTTTGGGAGGCAGAGATGGGCAGATCACCTGAGGTCAGGGGTTTGAGACGAGCCTGACCAACATGGAGTTGCGGCCGGGCGCGGTGGCTCAAGCCTGTAATCCCAGCACTTTGGGAGGTCGAGGCGGGTGGATCACGAGGTCAAGAGATTGAGACCATCCTGGTCAACATGGTGAAACCCCATCTCTACTAAAAATACAGAAAATTAGCTGGGCATGGTGGTTCATGCCTGTACTCCCAGCTACTCAGGAGGCTGAGGCAGGAGAATCACTTGAACCCAGGAGTCTGAGGTTGCAGTGAGCTGAGATTGTGCCCTCCAGCCTGGGCAACAAGAGTGAAACTCTGTCTCAGAAAAAACCTGTGAGTCTCATCAGAAGCAGTAGAGCACAGGAACAGTGGAATGAAATCTTTGAATATATATATATATATATATATATATATATATATATATATATATATAAATTAAATCTTTTTGGAGACACCAGTTTCTTTCATTAAAAAAAAAATGCATTTTCTTTTTTTCTCTTTCTCTTTCTTTTCTTTATCTCTCTTTCTCTTTCTCTCTCTTTCTTTCTCTTTCTTTCTTTCCTTTATCTCTCTTCCTCTCTCTTTCTCTTTCTCTATCTCTTTCTTTCTCTTTCTCTCTCTTTCTTTCCTTTCTCTCTCTTTCTCTCTTTCTCTTTCTCTCTCTTTCTCTTTCTCTCTCTCTCTCTCTTTCTTTCTTTTCTTTCTTTCTGGTGGCAAGGTCTTGCTCTGTAACCCAGGCTGGGAGGCGGTGTTGCAATCATAGCCAATAGAGGGTGCACAGGCCTGGGAGCTCACGTGAGGCGGAGAGCTGAGCTCACGAGAGCTCCCCTCCCTGTGCACCCCTATTAGCCCACTCCTATGTCTGCCACTGTTTGCAGATCATGAGCTGCTTGATGACTAGTGCTAGGGTGACCAACCAACCAAGTATGCCCCAAACCAGGGGGTTTCCTGGGCCTCTTGAGCTAAGGGATGTTCAGTGCTAACACCAGGAGGCCCAGGCAAATGGGGACAATGGGTCACCTTATCTGAGACCTTGTGCTCCTCATCTCTGAAACCGTTCCCAGGCTCAGCCCTCTATCCGGTGGGTGATGTATGCTCAGTACATGTTTCCTGAAAGCGTGGAATACGTGTGAGTAGGAAACTTGAAATTCTCCTTTGGTTTCCCCGTGCAAACTGAGGCCTAGAGGGAGAAAGCCAAGGGTCGTGGCAGATGCTGCCCCAGACACTAGACTCACCTGGGTCCTGCCCAGGGCGCCAGCCTCTCTCCCATGCCACTGGGTGTTCTGGAAGGCAGATAAACAGCTGACTTCAAGTCCTATTTAAGTTTTATGAGGCAGCCAAGGCCTTCCAGGGCTCCATCTCCAGGAAGCCCCCTCCCGCTGCCTGGCACGCTCTTCTTCTGGTGAAGTCATTTGACCCCAAGTGGCCCACAGTTTCCTTTCTCTCCACACCTCCCAAACCTGCTGCCCAGTCCTGGCGCTGCCCGGGGTTACTGTTGACCTTTCAGGGGCTGTTTGCTCAGAAAGTGCCTTTATGTCAACACAACCAGCCTTCAGGTTTGCCAGTGCCTGGCTCGTTTTCTCCCTGGGGTCCAGGGTAGAAAAATAATAACCAGTGGGAAAGAGGGCGAGCCACAGGGGAGTGGCCCTGCCTCCCTGGACCTTGGGTCTCTGTCCTCTCAGGCTGTCCCTCAGGGCCTCCTTTGTCAGAACTCAGTTTTGCGGGGAGAGGCTCTGGGGGAGGCGGTGGCTTTAAACAATGTGGCAGTGTCTGGCAGGGAGCTGCGTGCTTGACCTGATTAGGCAGGGAGTGAAGGCCGGCTTGGGAAAGTGCTTTCCACCCCACCCAACAAACTTTGCTTCCTTGTGTCCGTGCCAAGACCTCCTTTGGGGTAGGAAAGGCCAAAGCGCCTCATTTCTGCAGGGGCAGCGTGGCCTCGCTGCTCTCAGCCTGGGTAAGCACTTTGACCTGGCTGTCCCCCTCCCTCTTGTCTTTCCTTTCCACCAACCAGCTCCCAAACAGAGAGTGTTTTTCACACTCACAGCTCTCCCTCCTCAGGCCCTGCCAGGCCCGAAGCTGGGCCCAGAGGCCAGCTGGCACCCACATGAAAGGCCTTCCTGTCGAGAACCGGCGTAGAACCCAGAACCTCAAGGCTGCCCACACCGCAGCCCTGGCCCAGGGTCCAGAGCACGGGGCCACGGAAAGTTGGCCACGAGACTGGGGGAAAAAAAAGCCTGAGCTGCACAGGAGAGGAGCCCCACACCCCCGCAGCCTCACTGGGCACATCAAGGGGGAAGCACCATGCCCCGAATCCTTTAAACGTGATGCCGCAGCACCTGCGCCTGGCAGAGGACCCGGGGACCAGGGAGTCGTGCTGGGGGCAGCACTTGGGGTTTGTTAGTGCAGGTGGAGAGAAACAGGAGAGCAGCTATTTCTAACCCATCAGCAGAAAAAGTGAAAGCTGAGAAGTCAGGGTGAGGCCGGAGGGGACAGGAGTGGGTGGCTGGGTGGGCCCAGAATCGAGGTCTGATTTGCAAAATGGTGGCAAAAAGCAACAGGGTGGGGCTTCCTTGAGAGAAAAATCCTGGTCTCCCAACCTGTGATGGGTGTGGTTATGGAATGCACAGCCAGGTCTGTTCCTGAAGCACCCGCATCCTGGGGAAACCCTGAGACCAGGGTTGGGGGTCATCTGTTCAAGGTCACACAGCACACTGAAGATGGGACTTGAACTAACTACAAACCCAGGACTCGTGACCTGGAAAGAATCTCCTAGTGGGCTCTGAAGGGTTCATTCTTGGATAGAAATCAGGGAGAACCTTTATAGCAAAATAGCAATAACGTGATCGTGGGTAACTTAAAGTTTGTGGTTGTGTGTGGTTGTGTGTGTGTGTGTGTGTGTGTGTGTGTGTGTGTGTATGTGTGTTTACCTGTGCTTTCTACTTTTTTTTTTTTCAGTAAGAAAAAAATTCCAGTGAAAAAAATATAATGTAAAGGAAAATATGAGTTTCGATGAAATGATACACTAAAGGTGTTTAGCAGGATGAGGGGCTGGCATTTAATAATGAATAAATACAGGTTAAAAGGAATTAGCTTAAGGGGAGAGAGGGCAAGGAAGAGGAACAGAAGGAAGGGAGAAAGGGGAAAAGGAACATCCAAAGTGAGGAAGAAGTCAAAGCTAAAGGAAATGAGTGAACGAGGGAAAGAATATCTACAAGAAGAATGAGTATTCTTGGCCAGGAGCAGTAGGAGCTCATGCCTGCAATCCCAGTGCTTTGGGAGGCAGAGGCAGGAGGATCACTTGAGCCCAGGAGTTTGAGACCAGCTTGGGAAGCTTAGTGAGACTGTGTCTCTACAAAAAAGAGAAAAAATTAAGCAGGCTTAGTGGCAGGCATCTGTAGTCTCAGCTACTCAGGAGGCTTAGGAGGAAGCATGGCTTGAGCCCAGGAGGTCGAGGCTGCAATGAGCTATGATCATGCCACTACACTGCAGCCTGGGTGACAGAGCAATACCCCACCTCAAAATGTATAATAATAATTTTAAAGAATAAATTTAATTTTTTTAAGAAGTGAATATTTTCACGGATTCCTGGGTCTCAGTGCTGCCTCACAAAGACAAAATAAATATCAGTCAGCAAGTGAGCACTCCCCTCACCTTCCTTCAGTCCTTGTGAAAGACCCTGGGTTGGGCTGGACTAGAGGGAAGGCTCCTGAACTAGCTGTGGTTCCAGCTGTTAAGAAAGATTTTTACTAACAGCATTCACAGAGTGTCTGCAATGGGGGTCGTTTTATATGACTGGTTTCTAGGATGCCATCACACACACACACACACACACACACACAGGACGGCACCTCATTTCAGAAGTGTCATGGCTGCTGTTTGGAAATGAGTGTTCTACATGTCCTCTCTGGAGGGAGTCTTTGCTGCCAGCGCCCTGTGGGGTAATCGAACCATCCTTGGTGACATCATGTTTTCTGAGTGGATGTTGCTTCAGAAGCTGAAAAATAATCTCAACTTTCAGCCCCAACTTCTTCCCAGGAGGGCAGCATCCTGTGAATTTGGCCAAAACGGAACTCACACCCCAGCTCATTAAGGGAGTGATCAGTGAGGGCCCCAAAACACTGCCTCCCTCACACTTTCCACCCTGCACCCCCCATCAAAACCCTCAGCCTTTGTCTCTGCAGGAGCCAGAGGTAGAGAAAATGCAAGTTCCAGTGGGATATTGGGAAAAGGAGAAGAGAAAGATGGGCAGGTTAAAGGAGCCTGGTGGAGAAAGGGGCTGACCCCACCTGACTCCCTTCATGGCTGGGGTATTTTATGACAGGCGTCGGGCTGATGGAAACTAGCTTTGGGACCTTAGCAGACCCAGATGGGGTCAGCTGGAGATAAAACCTGCCCCTGAGGGTCCTAGAAATTTAATGCCCACTGAGCCAGTGGAGCAAATAACAACAGCTCTGAGCCAGAGGCCAGGGACTAGCAAAGCAAATGCAGCTCCAAAGATGAGGTGCCTTATCGCTGGACAGGGGCTCCTTGGCTGTGAAGCCAACGGGACCTCAGTTCAGATCCTGCATGAGTGACCTTGACTAATTTACTTGGCCCTTCCAAACCTCACCTTCTGCACCTGACATGGGGCTCCAGCCATTTCTTCATGTATTAATTTGTTCAACAAGTATTTACTTCGTGCCTACCCTGTGCCACCCACCATGCACATAACAGTAATCAAACCATTGTTCCCATTGTCCCTGCTCAAAAGGAAGTTGCAGCTTAGGGAAGACAAGTGAAAAGGTCATTCTAAAACAGAATGAGAATTGCTACCCTAGTGATACACACTGAGCAGGATAGGAGCATAAACTAGTCTTGGGACCAAGAAAATCTTTTCGTAAGACGGAAAATCTAAGTTGAGACTTGCAAGATAATTAGGAGTTCTTGAGAAAAGAGAGAAAAAGCAATGTGTGCAGAGCTGATGGTGAGAGAGAGCATGGCTTCATGGAAGAACAGGAGTTGTTCATCATAGCTGGACCTGGAACATGTCCAGTGAAAAGGAGCTCAGGGAGGGTGAGGCTGAAGAGGGAAGTGGAGGCCTGACTGTGGAGGCCTTGTTTGCCAGGCTTGAGTTTGTTTGTTTGTTTTTGTTTTTGTTTTTGAGACAGAGTCTCGCTTTGCCACCCAAGGGAGATCTTTAGGAAAAACATAGGCTGATACCGTAAATGATATGATTAATTATACAATGGATCCTTTGAAAAGTATAGAACATTATGCAGGTAAAAATATGGGCAATTAATAACTCAAGGAAAAACAAAAAGCCACAAAGGAAAGAGAATGTAGTCATAGCATACTACTTGACTGCCACAAACAATTTTTTTAAAGTCTTGATGATGTAAACCCTGATTGTTAACTTAAAAGTGATTCAACTATATTGAGAGGATGGGGTGGGGGAGATAATAAGAGTTACACCATCTCATAACTCAATCATAACAAGAAATTTCTCTAAATATGTCTATAAATGTCTAAAATGATATATCAAAAAAGGATAAGCATAATTTTTTATTTTACTTTAAGTTCTGGGGTACATGTGCAGTTCTTGAAGGATTGTTACATAGGTATACACAAACCATAATATTTTAATATTATAGAGATAATTACCAAAAGAGAGAGTGTAAATAATTATCTTGATGGTGGGTTGGGGGACAGTTTTGGAATGTGGAGAGATATAAGACAGATAATAACTTTAAAAATAATTTCAATTTTCATTTTACATTCAGGGGTACATATGGAGGTTTGTTACATGGGTATATTGTGTGATGCTGAGGTTTGGGGGGTAATAATTTGTTCATTATAGTTGAACGTTTTATGTTAAAAAAATTAAATGTAAATAAAATAGCAAAAAAGAAATGTGGGTTCCTATTCCCACTTTCCCTCCCTTAGAGTGTGTGGAAATCTCAAGCAGAATAGCTTTTTTGTTTCAAAGTCAGAAAAAGGGAGAAAGGCAAGTTGCTGAAACACATCTAGAGACTAGTCTGTCACTGTCTGCTGGGTAGGAAGCACAGAGACAAAGTTGGTCAAGTACCCAGCACAGAATATGTCCTCAAGAAATACTGACTTTCCTTTTCTCTCCACTTGAAGGAGCACTTCTCATATTGATTTGTCTAATTAAATGAATACAGTCTTCAGAGAAAGGCAAGGAATTGGGCAGGAACGTTCTCTACAAGCCCAAGTTAAAAGAAGACTTAGTGACCGTCTGGTTGGGTGCAGGTTTCTAACCTGTGTGATCATCAAAATCACCGCAGGGATTTTGACAAGAAAAGATTTCAGGGCCTTACCCAAGTTCTGGGGTAACGGGCCAGGGAGGAGGAGTCCATGACTGGGCCAGGAAGAGGCAAGACCCAAACAAAGGCTCTGGCCTCCTGCCCACAGCACTGAAGCCTCCACACACTCACCTGGGCTTCTATACCACCTTGGTTTTCTCTTTAAAAGATACCATTGGGTTCTGGATGCTCCAACCATGCACCTCTTTGGATAGTGGTATTGAGACTCAACACTGAGGCAGGGGGAAGGGTTTGGGAGCTGTCTGTGTGCAAGTCCCAAAGAAAGCCCACTCAGATTCAACGGCCCACCCTCAAATTCCCCTAGACCTGAAGGGCCAGTGGTGTTCCTTGGTCCTGCAGGCAGCTGCTGGCTTCCCAAGATACCCAGAAACATAGGACGCGGGACTGCTGGTTGGGGCTGGAGCCGGGAAATCCAGTTGTGTCATTTGCCAGGCCCCACCCAGCGCCGATGCCTGCTTCCAGCCAACTGTGATTCACCTACTTCACCCCTTGGCCAGCTGCCACCCACTATCCGCACTTCCTTTCCCTCCCTCCAGATCACCCTCCCTGCAGGTGGTGGAAGGCCTGGCTCAGGCAGTTCTGCCTTAGAACTCAAGTGTCAGGATTCCGAGGTCAGCAGATTCAGTGGTACTTGGTGACAGAAAATCAAAGAGAGACTTTGCTGATGCTTGAATAAATCCCCATGCTCCTTTCCCCAATATCTTTATAGCTTGGGGCCAAGAAAAATCCTCTTCCAGAGGAGGAATTGAAAATAAAAACAATATTGCCTTACATTCTCATATTATTTTATACATACAGACTCTTGTGTACGTTACCTCAGATAATGTGACCCTCACAACCACTCCTTAAGTTTATTATCGAAAAAATTTAGAGCATAACAAGAGTAAAGACCAATGAACCATTAAGTACCTGGATAAAAGAAAACCATCAACGCATGGCTGCACTTCTTTCTACTGACTGCTCACTTCATTTCTAAAACAAATGGATTGTTTTGAAGCAAATGCGTAGTATCATCAAATATCCAGTGAGTGTTCACATTTCCCAAATCTACATATCACCTTTACTTGATGTCTCTCACGTCTCTTTACTTTTTTTCTTTTTCCTTGTAAACATTATTTGTTGAAGAAACCAGACCCTTTTTTCCTGTAGAGTTTCTCACATTCTGGGTTGTGCGAATGGTATGTTTAAAACACCTTCTGTTGTTCCAGATCTTTCCTGTAAACTGAGAGTTAGATCTACAGATGTGAGATATAATTTTGAGCAAGAATCCCTCATAGGTGATGTTGTACCATTGGGAGGAACATACTGTCTACTGAGCTCTCTTTTTATAACGTTAGTAGACATTGATGATCATTGTCTAGTGATCCATTAGCTCGTGAGGGGTTTGCAAAATGGTGACTCTGGTATTGTATCTTCACGTTCTAGCTGGAACTCTTTAAGGGAGAAGCATTTCAATCCATTGCACCTGTTTTTCTTATTGTGCTCAAGTAGTCCCATCTTTGGCTTCCTCAAGTTCCTGAATTCCTCTGAATGCGCCTCAGTAGTCTTCCATAGTTCCCTGGCTTTCAGGAATAATACAATCTTCTTGGCTTATCTTGTATATCTTCTGTCTTACACCTGGAATCCAAAATTCTTTAAAGATTCTTTTTGGTGGAGAATGGTATTAGAATTTGCAATCTAGGTATAGGAAGTACTCACTGCTACTTGTTGATCATTGTTTCTAAGCCTCTTTGATGGACAGAGCTGGGAAATATACATTTTTATGTTTTATTAATTTATTTAAAATAATAAAACATATAATTTAAATTGTCATATATATTTAAAGTAGACTATTTTTTAGAGCAGTATTAGATTCAAAGCAAATGTAGAGAAAAGTACAGAAAGCTGTCATATACTCCCTACCCCCACCTATGCACAGCTTCCCCTGTCATTAACCTCCCCCACCACAGTGGTGTGTTTGCTATAATTGTTAAGCCAATATTGACACATCATTATCACCCAAAGTCCGTAGTTCACATTTGGGTTCACCCTTGGTGTTGTGTAGTCTTGAGTTTGCACCAATGTATAATGATGGGTATCCACCGTTATAGTATTATACAGAGTAGTTTCCTGTTCCTAAAAGTCCTGTGTTCCAGCTCTTTAGCCCTCCCTCCATCCTAATGCCTGGCAACCAGTGACTATTTTTTTTTTTTTTTTTTTTTTTGAGATGGAGTCTTGCTCTGTTGCCTAGGCTGGAGTGCAATGGCTCAATCTCAGCTCACTTCAACCTCTGCCTCCCAGGCTCAAACAATTCTCCTGCTTCAGCCTCCCGAGTATGTGGGATTACAGGTGTGTGCCACCACACCCGGCTAATTTTTGTATTATTAGTAGAGATGGAGCAGCTCCTGACCTCCAGTGATCCGCCCCCCTTGGCCTCCCAAAGTGCTGAGATTATAGGCCTGAGCCACCATACCCAGCTGACAGCATTTATTTTAAAATGAGATGGGCTCTCTCTCTGTTGCCCAAGCTGGTCTCAAACTCCTGGGCTCAAATGATTCTCCTACCTCAGCCTCCCAAGTAGCTGCAATTACAGGTGCGAGCCACGGCACCTGGCTCAGTTTGCCTTAGATCAACACATACTATTGGTTTAGATGATTCAGGCACCTTCCACCCACATTTCTAAGATTCCAAAGGCAAAGAGCTTTCAGACGTAGCTGGAAGCACAGCTTTTTGTGAAGTGCAGCACATCCTGTGTCCAGCCTCTTCAAGGACCACTGACTGAGCCTCCACGGGATGGGCTCTAAGGCCAGGGTTTACTCTCTCCTGCCACCTGCTGGTCCTTCACTGCCTCTCTTCCTTCTCTAGGACCCTGATGGTATCCACACAGGATAATACTCTGTCACCCAGAGTTCCTTCCAGTGGCTCATACTAAATCCAGGAAAATCAGAAATTCACAGATGATGAGTACTGGAGGAGATACAGGCCTCTTTCTAAACTTGGCTCAGAGCCAGAGCTCTCCAGAGCCCTTAAAAACTGATAGCTCCTGGGCAATGGACAGCCCTCAGGCAAACCTTGTTTGGCTCATGCAATGTTGAATAATTTTGAGCCAATATATAAACATTTGGAAAGTTTACCTAAAAAAAATCTAGATTTGTAATGTGATGTTACTGGGTATTCATGAAGTTTCAAAGCAGAGAACAAGAAGGGATTCCAGCTGGGCGCGGTGGCATGTGCCTGTAGTCCTGGCTACTCGGGAGGCTGAGGCTGGAGGATCTCTTGAGTCCAGGAGTTCTGGGTTGTAGTGCGCTATGCTGATCGGGTATCCACACTAAGTTTGGCATCAGTATGGTGACCCCCGCCCCCAGGAGCGGGGGACCACCAGATTGCCTAAGGAGGGGTGAAACGGCCCAGGTCAGAAATGGGGCAGGTCAAAACTCCCGTGCTGATCAGTAGTGGGATCGCGCCTGTGAATAGCCACTATGAATAGCTACTGCACTCCATCCTGGGCAACATAGCGAGACCATGTCTCTCAAAAAAAAAAAAAAAAAAGAAGGGATTCTGGTTGCAAGACGCACAATGCATGATATACGGAAGGAGGGCAAAACCAATCACCCCAACAGCTGCACAAGAAATGACAATTCAAAGGACTGCACTGAAGGGTTAGGGGGCCCAGGAAGTGAGAGCTCCGACTCTTCCAATCCTACTACCCCAATACCCCAAGCCCAATGAGGAGCCTTCCGGAACTTGTAGATGGGCAGGGTGGGGGTTGGGGGTGGACAGATCCTGCTTCTCACCTGGAGAATTCTTTTTTTTTTTTTGAGTCAGAGTCTTACTCTGTCACCCAGGCTGGAGTGCAATGGCACGATCTCGGCTCACTGCAACCTCCACCTCCTGGGTTCAAGTGATTCTCCTGCCTCAGCCTCCCAAGGAGCTGGGACTACTGGTGCATGCCACCATGCCACCTGGCTAATTTCGTGTGTGTGTGTGTGTGTGTGTGTGTTTTAGTAGAGATGGGTTTTCACCATGTTAGCCAGGATGGTCTTGATCTCCTGACCTCATGATCCGCCCACCTCAGCCTCCCAAAGTGCTGGGATTACAGGCGTGAGCTACCCCTGGGTGTGGTAGCAGATGCCTTTAGTCCCTGGTATGTGAGAGCTTGAAGCATGAGGATTTTGAGTCTAGAAGGTTGAGGCTGCAGTGAGCTGTGATTGCACCATTGCACTCCAGCCAAGGCAACAGAGCAAGACCCTGCCTCAAAGATATATATAATAATTCCTGTATTGGAAAGTGATCAGGAAATTATGGAATCTGATCTGTTCCTCCAAGATGGCATCTAAGGGCGGAGAAGAGAGAATTCAGAGCATTGTTGAAGAAAGTGGGAGACACAAGTGACTTCCTTTGTTCAGTCCTACCGAGTTCAGCTCTTTCAGTGCACTTTACTCATTGACTTCCCTTATAGAACCCCATTTCCCCACAACTGAAGCAGCTGCCCTAAAGGAGGGTGCCCTCTGGCTCATCGCAGCCCTCACAGCTCACAGGATGTGAGCCACTTGCCTCGCCTTCCCACAGGTGTTACCTGCCCCTGCAGCACTGAAATGTACAGTCCCTGCTCTGGCTCTATTCCTCATCTTCCAGTGGGCAAATGGAGGCGCAGGGAGGACAAGTCATACGTCGAAAGTCACATAGAAAAGGAGCAGAGGCTGGGCATGGTGACACGCCTGTAATCCCAGCACTTTGGGAGGCCGAGATGGGCAGATCGCCTGGGCTCAGGAGTTCGAGACCAGCCTGGCCAACATGGTGAAACCCTGTCTGTACTAAAAATACAAAAATTAGCCGGGCATGGTGGCAGGCACCTGTAGTCCCAGCTACTCAGGAGCCTGAGGCAGGAGGATCGCTTGAACTCAGGAGGTGGAAGTTGCAGTGAGCTGAGATCACGCCACTGCTCTCCAGCCCGGGCAACAGAGCAAGACTCCATCTCAAAAAAAAAAAAAAAAAAAAAAAAAATTAAAAATATAAATAAAGGAGCAGAGCTATATCCTAAATCCACACCTCAGAAGGTAAAGTCTAGGAATGGAAATGGTGTGTGCCCCCTTTCTTTGAGCAGACAGTTCATTACATATCCTCACCCACACGAGACCACTTCCCCCATCCTTTCTGATGGCATAAGAAGAGGCGCTAGGGCCCTGGGAAGCTCAGGCAGCAGGCTGGGCATGGGGAGAGGATCCAAGGCCCACCCCTCACACCTGCAGACCCTCCCACTTCTGCCCCACCCTCAAGCACAGGGATGAAAGCAAAGGGTTTTCTTCTTTGGCTCATTCTACACAGAGCTCAGCTTTCATTGGAACAGGGGAGCCTGTCAAGAGACGATTCATCCTGTAACCCTGTGTCCCCGCAGAGGCCTGCCCAAGGGTAGGGACACCAAGGGGCTCCTAATCCTCGTTCCTCTCCATTCCTGAACTCATATCTTCCCCTCAGCCCCATGGTGCCGGGAATGCGATACTGTCTTGGATTACAAACCCCAGGATGCTAAGGCAGAGAGAAGCCCCTCCCCTTCTCTCCAGCTCAGCCACTGCTTCCTCCAGGCCTGAAAGCGGGCAGAATCCCCAAGCACAGCTGAGTCCAGAACAAGAGCTTCTGCCTTTGGTTTCTTTTATTTTTTGTGTTTGGAAACCAAGTCTCACTCTGCCGCTCAGGCTGGAGTGCAGCGGTGAGATCACGGCTCGCTGCAGCCTTGATCTCCCTGCTCAAGCAGTCGTCCCGCCTCCCGAGTAGGTGGGACTTTTGATTCTGAGCCATGAGTACCTATGCCTGTAAATTTTTAAAAGCCCGATATACTGGGCTTTTTTCATTGTTTTTTTTTTTTTTTTTTTTTTTTTGTAGAGATGGGGTTTTGCCTCGTTGCCCAGGCTGGTCTTGAATTCTTGGACTCAAGCGATCCACCCCTCTTGACCTCCCAAAGTTCTGCGATGACAAGTGTGAGCCACTGCACCCAGCTGCCTTTGACTTTGAAGAAGATAACACTGATTGGCTCTAAGCAGGGCAACTGAAAACACTTTCACCCTATACCCTTTGTACCTTTTGATTCTGCGCCATGAGTACCTATGCCTGTAAATTTTAAAAAGTTAATTCTTTTTCTGAAAAGAAAAATTCTTCCTGACTCCACAACACAGGAGGTCCTAGAGGGCCACTCCTCCAAGACCGCCTGGGCTTTGGGGGCTGCTAACAGAGGCCTGCAGGGAGCAGGCAGCAACTAAAATGAAGGGAGATTCGTATGTTTTGTTTACCCTTTTTTATTTTATTTTTATATATTTTTAAATAGAGACAGGGTCTCGCTGTCGCCCAGACTGGAGTGCAGTGATGCTGTCACAGCTCACTGCAGAATCAAACTCCTGGGCTCAATCAATCCTCCCACCTTTGCCTCCTGAGTAGCTAGCACTATAGGAATGCCTAGCTAATTTTTAAATTATTATTATTACTATAATTATCTTGTAGAGAGAGGGTCTCGATATCTTGCCTAAGCTGTTCTTGAACTCCTGCGTTCAAGTAACTCTCCTGCCTTGGCCTCACAGTGTTGGGATTACAGCAGTATCATTTCTATAAAAGTAAGGGACACAAAAAGTCCAGGTAATTGATGTTATTATTCTGGTTTTTTTAAAACTATACCCCATTTCAGCAGTAAGTGTTTTATTAACTGAGGTTTTACTGTGTTGCAAAGCCCCAGTGGCTGGGTTTTTTTAAAAAATTTATTTATTTTACTTTAGGTGTGTACTATATCTGGCATTTCTCCCCCTCTTAGCCGTCCCCGCCCTCCCCTCCCCCACCTTCCAACTGCCACCAGTGTGTGATGCTCCCCTCCCTGAGTCCATGTGTTCTCATCGTTCAACACCCACCTACTAGTGAGAACATGCGGTGTTTGGCTTTCTGTTCAGTTTGCTGAGAATGATGGTTTTCAGATTCATCCAAGTCCCTACAAAGGACACGAACTCACTGTTTTTTATGGCTGCGTAGTATTCCATGGTGTATATGTACCACGTTTTCTTTGTCCAGTCTATCATTGATGGGCATTTGGGTTGGTTCCAGGTCTTTGCTATTGTACGCAGGACTGCAATGAACATACGTGTGCATGTGTCTTTATGGTAGAATGATTTATAGTTCTTTGGGTATATACCCAGTAATGGGATTGCTGGGTCAAATGGAATTTCTGTTTCTAGATCCTTGAGAAGTTGCCACACTGTCTTCTACAATGGTTGAACTAATTTACACTCCCACCAACTGTGTAAGAGTGTTCCTGTTTCTCCACATCCTCTCCAGCATCTGCTGTCTCCAGAGTTTTTAATGATAGCCATTCTAACTGGCGTGAGATGATATTTCAGTGTGCTTTTTTTTAATTGCATCTTAGATTTTGGGGTACATGTGAAGAACGTGTAAGATCGTTGCATAGGTACACACATGGAAGTGTGGTTTGCTGCCTTCCTCCCCATCACCTATATCTGGCATTTCTCCCCATATTATCCCTCCCCAACTCCCTACCCCCCACTGTCCCTCCCTATTTTCCTCTAGCCGACCCCGTGTGTGATGCTCCCCTCCCTGTGTCCATGTGTTCTCATTGTTCAACACCTACCTATGAGTGAGAACATGTGGTGTTTGATTTTCTCTTCTTGTGTCAGTTTGCTGAGAATGATGGCTTCCAGTTTCCTCCATGTCCCTACAAAGGACATGAACTCATTGTTTTTTTATGGCTGCATAGTATTCCATGGTGTATATGTGCCACATATTCCCTGTCCAATCTATCATCACTGGGCATGTGGGTTGGTTCCAAGTCTTTGCTATTGTAAACAGTGCTGCAATGAACATTTGTGTCCATGTGTCCTTATAGTAGAATGATTTATAATCCTTTGGATATATACTCAGTAATGAGATTGCTGGGTCAAATGGAATTTCTATTTCTAGGTCCTTGAGGAGTTGCCACACTGTCTTCCACAATGGTTGAACTAATTTACACTCCCACCAACAGTGTAAAAGTGTTCCTATTTCTCCACATCCTCTCCAGCATCTGTTGTCTCCAGATTTTTTAATGATCGCCATTCTAACTGGTGTGAGATGGTATCTCAGTGTAGTTTTGATTTGCATTTCTCTGATGACCAGTGATGATGAGCATTTTTTCATATGTTTGTTGGCCTCATGTATGTCTTCTTTTGTAAAGTGTCTGTTCATATCCTTTGCCCACTTTTGAATGGGCTTGTTTGTTTTTTCCCTGTAAATCTGTTTTAGTTCTTGGTAGATTCTGGATATTAGCCCTTTGTCAGATGGGTAGATTGCAAAAATTTTTTCCCATTCTGTTGGTTGCCAGTTCACTCTAATGACTGTTTATTTGCTGTGCAGAAGCTGTGGAGTTTGATTAGGTCCCGTTTGTCTATTTTGGCTTTTGTTGCCAATGCTTTTGGTATTTTGGTATTTTGGTCATGAAGTCCTTGCCTACATAAAGTCCATGTCCTGAATGGTTTTGCCTAGGTTTTATTCTAAGATTTTTATGGTGTTAGGTCTTATGTTTAAGTCTTTAATCCATCTGGAGTTAATTTTAGTGTAAGGTGTCAGGAAGGGGTCCAGTTTCTGCTTTCTGCACATGGCTAGCCAGTTTTCCCAACACCATTTATTAAACAGGGAAGCCTTTCCCCACTGCTTGTTCTTGTCAGGTTTGTCAAGATCAGATGGTTATAGATGTGTTGTGTTGCCTCCAAGGCCTCTGCTCTGTTCCATTGGTGTATAGCTCTATTTTGGTACCAGTACCATGCTGTTTTGATTACTGCAGCCTTAGAGAATTGTTTGAAGTCAGGTAGTGTGATGCCTCCAGCTTTGTTCTTTTTGCTTACAATTGAATTGGCTATGCGGGCTCTTTTGGTTCCATATGAAGTTTAAGGTGGTTTTTTCCAGTTCTGTGAAGAAGGTCATTGGTAGCTTGATGGGGATAGCATTGAATCAGTAAATTACTTTGGGCAGTTTGGCCATTTTCACGATATTGATTATTTCTAACCATGAGCATGGAATGTTTCTCCATCTGTTTGTGTCCTCTCTTATTTTGTCGAGCAGAGGTTTGTAGTCCTCCTTGAAGAGGTCCTTTATGTTCTTTGTTAGTTGTATTCCTAGGTATTTTATTCTCTTTGTAGCAATTGTGAATGGCAGTTCGTTCTTGATTTGGCTCTATTTAAGTCTGTTGTTGGTGTATAGAAATGCTTGTGATTTTTGCACATTGATTTTGTATCCTGAAACTTTGCTGAAGTTGCTTATCAGTTTCAGGAGATTTTGGGCTGAGACGATGGGGTCTTCTAAATATACAATCATGTCATCTGCAAATAGAGACAATTTGACTTCTTTCTTTCCTAATCAAATACCCTTCATTTCTTTTTCTTGCCTGATTTTTGTGGCTAGAACTTCCAGTACTATATTGAATAGGAGTGAGAGAGGGCATCCTTGTCTAGTGCCAGATTTCAAAGGGAATGCTTCCAGTTTTTGCCCATTCAGTATGATATTGGCTGTGGGTTTGTCGTAAATAGCTTTTATTATTTTGAGATCCATTCCATCGATACCTAGTTTATTGAGGGTTTTTAGCATAAAGGGCTGTTGAATTTTGTCAAAGGCCTTCTCTGCATCTATGGAGACAATCATGTGGTTTTTGTCTTTGGTTCTGTTTATTTGGTGGATTACATTTATAGACTTGCGTATGTTGAACCAGCCTTGCATCCCCGGGATGAAACCTACTTGATCATGGTGGATAAGCTTTTTGATATGCTGTTGCAGTTGGCTTGCCAGTATTTTATTGAAGATTTTTGCGTCTATGTTCATCACGGATATTGGCTTGAAGTTTTCTTTTCTCGTTGAGTCTGCCAGGTTTTGGTATCAGGATGATGTCGGTCTCATAAAATGATTTGGGAAGGAATCTCTCTTTTTGGTTTGTTTGGAATCATTTCAGAAGGAATAGTACCAGCTCCTCATTGTATGTCTGGGAGAATTTGGCTGTGAACCCATCTGGACCTGGGCTTTTTTTGGTTGGTAGGCTGTTGATTGCTGCCTCAACTTCAGCCCTTGTTATTGGTCTATTCAGGGTTTCAACTTCTTCCTGGTTTAGGTTTGGGAGGATGCAAGTGTCCAGGAATTTATCCGTTTCTTCCAGGTTTACTAAGTTATGTGCATAGAGTTGTTTGTAATAATTTCTAATGATGGTTTGTATTTCTGTGGAATCTGTGATGATATCCCCTTTACTGTTTTTTTATTGCATCCGTTTGATTCTTCTCTCTTTTCTTTTTTATTAATCTGGCTAGTGGTCTGCCTATTTTGTTGATCTTTTTGAAAAACCAGCTCCTGGATTTATTAATTTTTTTGAAGGGTTTTTTTTGTGTGTCTCTATCTCCTTCAGTTCTGCTCTGATCTTAGTTATTTCTTGTCTTCTGCTAGGTTTTGAGTTTTTTTGATCTTGCTCCTCTAGCTCTTTCAATTTTGATGATAGGGTGTCAATTTTCAATGTTTCCTTGCTTCTCATGTGGGCATTTATTGCTATATGTTTTTCTCTAGACACTGCTTTAAATGTGTCCCAGAGATTCTGGTATGTTGTGTCTTCATTCTCATTGGTTTCGGAGAACATCTTTATTTCTGCCTTCATTTCATTGTTTATCCAGTCAACATTCAAGAGCCAGTTGTTCAGTTTCCATGAAGCTGTGCGGTTCTGAGTTAGTTTCTGAATTCTGAGTTCTAACTTGTTTGCGCTGTAGTCTGAGAGACTGTTTGTTGTGATTTCTGTTCTTTTGCATTTGCTGAGGAGTGATTTACTTCCAATTATGTGGTCAGTTGTAGAGTGGGTGTGATGTGGTGCTGAAAAGAATGTATATTCTGTGGATTTGGGGTGGAGAGTTCTGTAAATGTCCATTAGGTTTGCTTGGCCCAGGTCTGAGTTCAATTCCTGGATATTCTTGTTAATTTTCTATCTCATTGATCTAATATCAATGACAGTGGAGTGTTGAAGTCTCCCACTATTATTGTGTGGGAGTCTAAATATTGTTTTAGGTCATTAAGAACTTGCTTTATGTATCTGGGTGCTCCTGTGTTGGGGGCGTATATATTTAGGATCGTTAGCTCTTCCTGTTGGATTGATCCCTTTACCATTATGTAGTGTCCTTCTTTTTCTCTTTTGATTTTTGTTGAAGTCCATTTTATCAGAGACTAGGATTGCAACCCTGCTTTTTTTGTTTGTTTGTTCTCCATTTGCTTGGTAAATCTTTTTCCGTCCCTTTATTTTGAGGCTATATGTGTCTTTGTATGTGAGATGGGTTTCCTGAATTCAGCACACTGATGCGTTCTGACTTTTTATCCAGTTTGCCAGTCTGTGTCTTTTGATTGGGGTGTTTAGATCATTTACATTCAATGTTAATATTGTTATGTGTGAAGTTGATCTTGCCATTTTGTTACTGGCTGGTTTTCTTTCCTGTCAGTTGATTCATTTTCTTCATTGCATTTTTGGTCTTTGCCAACTGGTTTGCTTTCTGTGCTAAGTGTTTATTTCAGGAGCTCTTGTAAGGCAGGTCTTGTGGAGACTAAAGCTCTCAATAGTTGCTTGTCTGTGAAGGATTTTATTTCTCCTTCACTTACAAATCTTAGTTTGGCTGGATATGAGATTCTGAGTTGAAAGATCTTTTCTTTAAGGATGTTGAATATTGGCCCCCCACTCTATTCTGGCTTGTAGGGTCTCTGCTGAGAGATCTGCTGTGAGTCTGATAGGCTTCCTTTTGTGGGTAACCTGGCCTTTTCTCTCCAGCTGCCCTTAGCATTTTTTCCTTCATTTCAACCCTGGTGAATCTCACAATTATGTGCCTTGGGGTTGCTCTTCTTGAGGAATAACTTTGTGGAGTTCTCTGTATTTCCTGAATTTGAAATTCGGACTGCCTTGCTAGGCTTGGGACGTTCTCCTGGATAATATCCTGGAGCGTGTTTTCCAGCTTGGATTCATTCTCCCCATCATATTCAGGTACACCGATCAAGCGTAGATTAGGTCTTTTCACATAATCCCATATTTCTTGGAGGCTTTGTTCATTTCTTTTCACTCTTTTTTCTCTTGTCTTGCCTTCTCTTTTAATTTCATCGAGTTGATCTTCAATCTCTGATATCCTTTTTTCTGGTTGATCGATTCGGCTATTAAAACTTGTGTTTGCCTCACGTGTTCTTGTGCTTTGTTTTTCAACTTCATCAAGTGGTTTATGTTCTTCTCTAAGCTCGTTATTCTAGTTAGCATTTTGTCTAACCTTTTTTCAAGGTTTTTGGTTTCTTTGCATTGAGTTAGAACGTGTTTCTTTAGCTCTGAAAGTTTGTTATTATCCACCTTCTGAAGTCTGTTTCTGTCAATTCGTCACACTCCTTGGTCAAGTTGTGATCCTGTGTTGTTGAGGAGTTGCGATCCCTTGAAGGAGAAGAGGTGTTCTGGTCTTTGATGGTTTCATCTTTTTGGCACTGTTTTTTTCCCCATTTTTGTGGATTTACCTGGCTGCGGTGTCAGGGAGCTGCTTGATGAGGTCACTTGTCTGCCTGTGGAGGTGCTACTGGGTTTCTAGGAACTCCTTCAGGTTACTAGGGAAGCTTTCTGTGTCTTTTTTGTTTATACTGGGAGATTAGGCCCCCCTCTTCTGGTGATCTGTAGGCACTACTGGGTTGTCAAGAATGCTGTCCCATTGCTACGTAGACTTCCTATGCTTTTTGTTAAAACATGTAGCCCAGTCTTACCCCTCTAGTGGTGGGTTGTGCCCTTCCTCCACTGGGCTAGATCATTCAGAGTTCATCTCAGACTGTGGCACTGGCTGTGTAACCCACTAGAGTGAGAGCTTCAGTCCAATGGCTGGTTTTAAACATGGCAGGTAACAGTCTACCTTGGCAGAAAAGGGCCCTGAGCCCCCTGCCCCCTTCTTGTTGAAAACACAAAACATTTTCTAATCATAGGCACCAGTAAAGGCTTTTTTGGGGCTGGGTGCAGTGGCTCACACCTGTAATCCCAGCACTTTGGGAGGCTGAGGCAGGTAGGTGGATCACCTGAGGTTATGAGTTCGAGACCAGCCTGGCCAACATGGTGAAACCCTGTCTCTACTAAAAACACAAAAATTAGCCAGTCATGTTGGCATGGGCCTGTAGTCCCAGCTACTTGGGAAGCTGAGGCAGGAGAATGGCCTGGAAGGCAGAGGTTGCAGTGAGCCAAGATCTCACCATTGCATTCCAGCCTGGGCGACACAGCAAGACTCCATCTCAAAAAAAGAAAAAAAAAAAAGGTTTTTTGGTAACCTTTGTCTATTTCAGACCTTTCAGCCTTTTCCAAAGACTCTTCTAAAAGCAATTCTAGTTTTGAAATGTTATGTAAGCCTCACTGATGCAGAGTACATAAAATAAAATACAAACTTCAGAGTTTGGAAGGGATGTTACATGAAGATCAGGGCTTCACAGTAGAAGGCGATTCTGGCAAGGCTGGGCTGGTTCCCGGCACTGCACGATGCCCCGAATATTTTCTCTTTTTCAGACTGTGGTTTTCATCTGTTGACCCTGCACTGTGTCTTCATCAAGGGTCAAAACGCTTCAAGTCTGACAGATCAGCCTTTACCACCTGAAAGATCCAAGTTCCCTTCTGAAATCATAAGCAAATATTAGCCTTCTCTATGGAAAGGAAACTGCTAGTGCAGAAACCAAAACACCAGCAGGAGCCCAAGCAGCTAAGGCCTCATCCAGGCAGGATGTGAAATGTCAGGCTGTTAGTCTTATATTTTCAATGCAGTGGTTACAGGATGGGATTGATGGAACAAAACACAACACTGACTTTGGAGAATTCTTTTTCAGCTTTAAATATTGACACCCACTCACCAGGCTTGAGAACTAGAGAAGCTGCACGGATTTCTAGAGTGACCAATCCATTTCCTCTGGCCACCATTCCTTGGCTATTAAGAAACGCAGAAAATGCCAGGTTGGTGCCACACAGCATATGCCAAGGGCAGAGACCCATTTCTTTTTTTCATCTGGCTACAGAGTAGACCTATAGTCACACCACTAAGGTAGAAAGCTTACAGTCCCTCCAATAATTGACACAATAATGAAATCAGACAAAACTAAGCAATCAATGTAAGACAGAAAAAGAGGTATGTGTAATCTAACGATAAACCCAGGTTAAAAGACAGCATTAGGGAGGTATTTGTATCTTCATTGCACTGCTAAGCCATCTAGTATATACACACATCTCTAAAATTTTCTGTATAAAAATTACGGTTTCAAACTACATTCCCCATATAGACTAATTTACTTAAATATTTAAACCCCAGAACTCTAGTAGCTAAAGGAGTTAAAATCAAAGGATGCAGGTATTGCCCTGACTAAAAATGTAACCCAATTGTGCTCTAATAAACATTTAAGAATTCAAATATGCTTTTATAGCTGGGAGAAAAACTTACATGTTTGTGTGGCTCCCTTAACCCTAAGACCTCCCTGCCAGCATTCCCACATTAGTGGAAGTTCTGTCCTAAAAAAGAGAATCTATCAAAACACAACAAAATCCATAGTCGTACATTCATCCATGAAACCATCAGGAAGTCTTCACATTTGCAGGCTCGCCTTGGCCAAAATTTCAGGCAGACTCCCAGGAATTCTGGGAGAGCAGAGGGTCAAGTTATAAACTCCCAATGCTAGTGTTCAACTATCATGGACTTTCAGCTCTGGCTTTTTCCAGCCCCTTCCTGGAATTCTTGAGCGACCTTCCCTTTACTATGATTTGCTCCTGCTATGACTGCGTGAACGGCATCATCACATGGGGATGTAAGCTGTGCCCAACTTGCCTAAAATAAGCAGGCACATCCCATCAGTAGACTGAGATTTGCAGGAGAAAAGTAAAAAGTGAAATCTCTCTCTCACACACATAGAGTTCTACTCAAACTATAAGCTTTTATTATATTTTACAGATCATTCAGGACATGCTGCGTCTGGGATTGGCATCATTTCCCTTTCAAAATGACAGAGCACACATACAAGTCTTGCCCACGCAGAACTCACACGTGGTTGGCAGGAAAGAGCTCTCACGAAGTGCCAGCTGGATGTGAGCTCGCTCCCGCAGCAGCAGTACCATCCTTGTTTCTGAGCTGCCACCTATTCACTGGAGTTAGGTGAGTCACAGCTGAAATTCAGCTTGGAATTTAAGTTTCTAATTTTATATTTTCATTGTTGTCTGGTCCGGTTTTAGTCTGCTTTAAAATCAAAGGTCACGCAGTCACTCTAATACGATCATTTTGAATACAGAAATTGTTATTCACATGCTGTACTGCAAATGAAAGACAAAGCAGGCCTCAATATCATGGGTCAGGAAAAACTAGAAAATTGTTCCTTTTCCATTTTGCCACCCTGCTCAGTTTTCCCCATAAACGGTTCCAGCTTGGAAAACAAGAGCTTCCCCTCTCAGACACATGCAACGCTGAGAGGAAGGGCTTTGCTCTTAAACTAGAAGCTGCAGCTAAAACTCTCCCTGTCCCATCCTGCTGGGTATACGGCTCACACCATCTTTCCTGAGTAGGGGAAAACTGCTGGCAC
This sequence comes from Saimiri boliviensis, assembly GCF_048565385.1. Taxonomy (NCBI): domain Eukaryota; kingdom Metazoa; phylum Chordata; class Mammalia; order Primates; family Cebidae; genus Saimiri; species Saimiri boliviensis. The sequence goes on from NC_133461.1 coordinate 102,759,601, forward strand.
TGAACAGCTGAAAGGCTCACTGAAATCTATGCTTCAAGAACGAGTTAAAGACAGTACAACAAAACACATGGACACTGGGTTCTTAATGTCCATCACCTATTCTGCTAATCTCAATGCTTTCTGATCAACTTCTCAACATTTGTTCCAGCCCAACCACTATGACAAAGCTCTCTTGCCCAAAGATCCCAAGTCTAGACAAAGGAGGATAAGAAATGTGAAGTCTAAAGCTATTAGAATATAATACAGCAGTTAGTGAAGTAAATTAAACGTGACCCTCGCCTGCATGCCGATCAGTGTTGAAACTGAAGACGGTGTTAGCATAGTGACTCAGACCCACAGCAGAGATTTGATCAAGGACACAGCTCATAAAAATAGCAACAATATCTAATTCTCCTATCCAACGTTTAGGAAACAATCCAATAGCAAGAAATGAGAGGAGTTCAATGCCAACAATTTGACCTGTGGGCAGTGAACCTATTATGTCCTCCAAAGAAAACATCCTTGCTTTCCCTGGGACCAACAGAGATGGGGAAAAAATAAAACACAGAGGCTGGGGGTTGGGGGCGTGGGAATCAGCACAGAGGAGGTTGGAGAGCTATGAATTCATCTAGAGAATTCAGCAGACAGACCTGAACATTTTAAACCAGCGTAAGCTGGGAGTTAGGAAATGTTTAAAATGTGAGCCCTGGGACCTCTCATACTGCAGTAAAAATTTATGTACTCTTCAAAAGTGCTATCTACATGTGTTGCAATGTGGGGTACCGAGGAGTTCTGTAGCAGCCGGACTCCTTGGAAGCACGGAAGGAGCACAGCTACAAATTCACAGTCAATCAAGAATATGTCTGAGAAAGGGCATCCCTTTGACCCAGTCAGCATCTGGAAGAAATGAGGCATTTAGCAGAGGAGGAGAAAGATGATAGCCCCCAACAGAACCCGTCAGACTGTGCCTATGATGAATGAGGTTTACAGCAAGATCTCCTTCAAAACCAGCTTGTAGATGGGGGCTACTCTTTTTATAGCAAATTCTAAGAATTCATTTATCACTGTCCTTCCAGATTAAAAAAAAAAAAAGATAGTTTATTATAACTTTTAAAATTGCAGAACGTCAAGCTGAATATCATTAAACACATACCCAAAACCACTCATCTTCTATACCCTCTCAAAATTTGGCCAATGAATTACGCCTCAGGGAATTTTCCAGTTCAACCCCATACACCAGTGTGGAACAAATGGGGACACTAGCCTTTCGGTTTTGCCCACAGTTCCAAAGTGCTACTACAGGTGGAATACCTGCTGGTCATTCTTGCTGCTGTGGGGTGAGTAAAACGTCCACGTGTATGCCTCTGGTCCTAAAGGCTTTGTTCTCTTTCTCCCGGTTTTGTCTCATTCTACAGGGGTTGCCTTACGTACTGTAATCAAAAGATGTCTTCTGCTTAGAATCACAACAGATAGTGAGTGGTTCAAGTGAGAAGTAATGCTACATAGTAAGTTGCTGAATCTACAATGAGAAATTGAACTCTGGGGTTACAACTCAAATATGATTTCCGGGTAAACAAAATAATTACTTGGTTGGCTAGTGAAATGCTTAGTTCCTTCTAAAATCACAATTGCAATACGGATTTCTGCTTCATGCTGCATCCCAAGGCACACATCAGGTAACCTACATCTCCCAAAGGATCAACAGAGCACTCCTTCCTGTTTTACCCCAGTGCAGAGAAATTACTCCTGCGTCCAGAAGCTGTCGCATAGGTGGCTTGGCTTACTTGGTGCTCAGGCAATAACTGCCACAGGCCCCACCTGGATGAACAGCATCAGTTTCTTTAAATATGATGAGACTAAGAGGGAGGCCCCTGCTCAGAGGAAGCAAGGACGTAAAAGCCAGGACAGACTGAGCTGAGGGTCACTAAGCTAACAGTCCCAGCTGACACGATGCAATGTGAATACTGAAGCCAACAATCTTCTGAAAATCTCCTTTTCAAAACCCAGATGCCCTTTTTTCTAATCAAGAAGTCAGGGACACGGAGACGTTCGCATAATTACCCACCAACATGTTCTTCTTAACAGAAGTGAAGATTATTTTAAGAATATGAAAAGTGTTTCAAGACATCTGTTTTCAGGGATGGACCACAGCAACAGAAGTACTTCTCAGAGTTGGTTCATTTGAAAGTCTATCTCAAGAATAAGAGCAGTTAGCTTTCACAAGGTACCAAGACATGTCCTGGCAAAAACATTTTCGCTTTAAGTTATATGCTGTCGAGTTCAACTATTTATACATATCTGATCCTTTTCTGTCAGCTAAAAAGGTACAATTTTTTTAAAAGTCCACAATCAATAATTTCTGGGTAGGATGAAGGTGGAATTTTGGTAGTATTTTATGCTTCAGGACACAGATGAAACCAAAAGGTCTGCCACTGTCTCTACATTCACTTCTTCAAAGGTCCTTTTCTCCTTTTACATGAATTCATCTGAATCATTGCCATCCTGTAGGAAACAAAAAAACAAGACCATCAAAGCCCTGAAAATAACTCGACATTAACACTTACAATTATCTTAATTAGCGAGCTGCCTTCTCATCTCAGTCGCTGAGTTCAGAAAGTGAAATAACTACATTGACTCATCACTTCTCCATCTTAAATGGTCAGTTTCCTGAGAGAGTGGAATTAGCAGCTATATCTGTGAGGTGTCATTACGTGGCCTGATTATACAGCAACAAATGACTACTGATTTCTAAATAATAAAGTAGATCCCACCTGACCAAGTATAGTGCAAAGCAAATGTGACTATAAGAAAACATGACAGATCCTTCAACAAATGTACTAAGCAAACGCTGCCTCAATAGCCTCATGCCAACAATTCTGCCAATATGCAAAATATTTCTGGTCCAGGTGCCAGTAATTTAATCATCAACATTGTCACAGATGTGTGACTTCACAACATGGCTCTGATCTCTTTTTCTTTTTTAATAGGAAAGGCCATTAGAAGTCAAACATAGGCAAGTTTGCCAAGTTAGCTGGTTTGCCACATTTTTTAATTTAAAAAACGTGCGTGATGGTATACAGCACAAAAGGACTGATTTTATCGTGTGCCTTATGAGCAAGTCCTAAAGGCCATGCAGGAAGGTAGAGCCCTGACTCCTTTCTGGCCAACATTCACTAAGAGTGTGCATTCTGATTCGCATGCCAGTGTCACAACCTGAATACTGCATTTGTTTTATCTTCTTTCTCTTTCCCATTGCTTGACACGAGCGTTGTTAGACAAAGGTATCAGACTAAGGCCTATCTAAATAGCCCTTACTAAAGATGGTAGAGAAATACGATACTGGTAGAAAGCATTGGTTCCTGTGAAGTCTGGTTTTAGCTCCAGCTTCACTTAGTGGTTTTCTCTGTGCGTCTCTTCCATTAGCACAATGAACTGAAGCCACAGTAAAAATGCCTTCAACAACTACACAAAGAGCAGACTGTAGGGCGATCATCCAGGTGCCAAGACGATGATCACCCTAGAGTCTTAATCTGAAATAAAAGCAGTAGCGATGTTTGAAAGGGTCATTAATATCTTTAAATGTCAGTTTCAGATCCCAAACACTGAAGATGAACAACTCAGTAAGATAGTTTGGGTTGTTATCAACGAAAGTATGTCATTCCCTATAAAGGCTGTGGGTTAGATTTGCAGAGTTCCCCCTTGTCTGGGGCTATGTTTTGGAATTACAGTAATTATTCTTCTTGATGAACCTATATAAGCTAAATTAAAACTTAAGTCCTGTATTATATAAACACTTGCCTTTAACTGAAAAAACAACTGGTCACATTCTAAATTGGATCACGAAACATCTGTATCCCTTATACTTCTACACTGCTGGTGGGAACGTAAACTAGTACAGCCACTATGGGAAACAGTGTGGAGATTGCTTAAAAAACTAACAGTAGAACTACTGTTTGATCCAGCAATCCCACTACTGGGTTTCTACCCAGAGGAGAAGTCATAATTCAGAAAAGATACTTGCACATGCATGTTTATAATGGCACGATTCACAATAGCAAAATCGTGAAATCAACCCAAATGCCCATCAATCAACGAGTGGATAAAGAAACTGTGGTGTGTGTGTGTGTGTGTGTGTGTGTGTATATATACATACATATATATATATATATATATATATATATATATATATATATATATATGATGGAATATGCAACCATAAAAAGGAATGAATTAACAGCATTTGCAGTGACCTGGATGAGATTGGAGTCTATTATTCTAAGTGAATTAACTCAGGAATGGAAAACTAAACACTGTATGTTCTCACTGATATGTGGGAGTTAAGCTATGAGGATGCAAAGGCATAATGATACAATGAACTTTGGGGACTCAGGGGCAAGAGTAGGCAGGGGTGAGGGATAAAAGACTACAAATATGGTTCAGTGTATACTGCTTAGTGATGGATGTACCAAAATCTCACAAATCACCACTAAAGAACTTACTCATGTAGACGTATATCACCTGTACCCCAATAACTTATGGAAAACAAAAACAAAATACAAACATCTGTATCCCTTAACAAAAGATGTTTCTAAGGATAATTAGTCTGTTCTTTTAAACTATGGAGAAAAACTATAAAAACATTTTCACTGAAAGAGAGAATAAAAACACCCAGTGCAAAACTTCCTTGGAATCTTGAACCTTATTCACACTTGGAACTCAGGAACAGAGGTTGCAAGCAACAGAGGGAGAGGAAGGGTAGAAAGGTTAACAATCTTTTGGGCTACAAATTCAATTTCTTAGTCTTGGGACTTTTAACATCTGTCACTGGTCAGATGGTGTTTGCGTATGTATTTATGTATATATGTGTGTGTATTTATTTCTCAACTATAAATATATACAACTTTAAAAATCAATAATGATGAGAATGAAACAACTAAGATCATGAAATAATATGCGGGCTAGCTTTCCGGTGCAAAGTAGCCTTTAAAATATGGAAAACTTCAATAAGCAAAATAATCACAACAATGACATCTGAGTTGTGGTATGTTAGAGACTTCTGTTTAGCTGTTAAATTGTTCCAGTAGTTTCAAGAAATCTAAAACTAGGTTTCAGAAAGGATTAAACACATCTCATCTTTTCATACTGATACTCTGGAAAAACAGCAACAAAGACTATATGGATAAGGTATAAAAATATGACTATTTACAGAGTAGGTCAAGGAAGACTTTCACATAGATGTGTCTCTGCTTAAATCCTGAAGCAGCCCTGTGAAGTAATATGTCTCCATTTTACTCCCTCAGAGAGGTTAAATGACTTTTTTTTAGGATCTAACCCAACTGCTATGACAAAGCTCCCTTGCCCAAGGGATTTTTAATCTTCTCCGATTAGCAAATAACAGTTAAGTCTCTAAACTTCAAATTCAAAGCTGTATTTCATTTAATAATGTTATTCTGGAAATTTTCAGGAAAAAATTATAAAGAAACATCTCTGATTCATAAAGGAGCCTCATAAATTTAGTTTAGAGATGGGAATAAGAATGTTGTTCTTATAGCTTTTTAGAAAGTGATATAGATATAAACAAGACATAAAATCCCGTTAATTCTAATTCATGCACTAAATCTGGGGCTTGACTAGATGATTTATAAGGGATCTTAAATTCCGTTACAGTTGGTCCTTGGTTTCCTTATCTGTGAATTCAACCAACCTCAGCTAAAATATACTTAGAGGAAAAAAAACAATTTAAAAAATACAATAAAAATAATATAAATAAAAAAAACAAAAGTATGACTACTATTTACATAGTATTTACACTAAGTAGGTATTATAAGTAATCTATAGAGAACTTGAAGTATATGGAGGGATGTGCATTAGTCCATTTTACACAAGGGACTCAAGCATACTAGGATTTGGTAGCTTTAGTGAGTCCTGGAACCAGTCCCCCACAGCTTCTGAGGGGTGACTATATTTTTAAACTATACTATGAAACATGCAAAATCCCAAATATATCTGCCCAGTTTCCATTTTCTGCAGACTATTCAATAGCAGCTAAATTGTGCTATCTCTAGACAACTCAAATTTTAGGAAGAACAGTCCTCAAGGACGGTGATTCTCTGACATAATTCCAATCAAATAGTTAGCTGTGATGTTAAGAAGATCCTTTCAGTACTGTGTTACAGGTCACCATCTGTTTATATCTCAGGTCCTAAGGAACATGAAAACAACCAGTTTTGTCACTTAGGCTTCACTTAGTCACGTAAGATCTTAGGGTAAGTACTTTTACTTTAAGTGAAGGTGATAATTTTGTTCTCAATTATACTATGGACTCTACAGCCACACTGATATAGAAAACTAATAAATAAAGGCACTTTTGCATGCCTGCAATCAGAAAAGAGGAGAAATAAAGAATAAAGTCCTATAAATATAAAATCAATGGACTGTACTCCACAGTACACAGGCTCTGACTATCTCTTTCCCTGAGATGGCCTACTTAAACACACATGAGAACATCCACAGGGAAGGAGGCACAATGCCTAACAGAAACCAGCCTGAGTGGTGTCCTGGTTACCAAATCACGGTCACCTATTTGCAACATGTAAAGCAATAATGGCCAGTAACACAATTATAAAAAACCCTTAATGAATTATTTCAAGGCAAACTTTTATGCACACCCCTTGAACATACCTGATTTGAAGACATATTTTCTACTTTCATTAGTGATGAATAGCTCCTAGAAGGGAAAAAAAACACACAGACATTTAAATTATGGTGATCCAGCCAACAAGTATTTGATGAACATTTCCTGTGTATCCAGCACTGCTCATGGGCTTTAGAAGAAACACAAGAGCTACTAGATATAATCTCTGCACTCAAGGAGATTGTAACATTCAAAGGATAAATATTTATAAACAATCAGAAAGATATGCACAGCACTTTACAGTTTACAAAGTGCTTTCTCCTGCTTCTTTCACGTGATCACCTCCACAATAACTTGGCAAGGCAGGTGGCATTATTACTACTTTTCAGATGGGGAAATTAACCTACAACCAAGATATGATATGATTCACAGATGAGGTATACAGCTCAGACTGTAAATGCTACAGGAATTCAAAGGAGCAAACACATCAGTGTAGGCAGGAACTGTCAGGGCACCCTTCACAGACAAGGCAGAACCAGACCAAGCCAGTCAAGTGGGCAGGATGAATGAGGGGGCATTTCAGATTCAGAGAGTGGGATGAGCAAAGAGACAGAGATGGTATCTATAATGACTTGCTGAAGATCTAGCTAACTCAGGTAGGTTCTCAAAGTGAAGTAGTGGGGAATCAGGCTGGATGTGGGGCCCAATTATGTTGTCCTAATTGCACAACCGAACACAGTGTGTTCAACAAGAAGCCAGAATACACAATGAGTAAAGCCATAATAAGGTTCAATGGGTATTTATTAAATATCCATGATGCCTAAGACCCTGTGCTAAGCCTGGGTGAAGGATCAGATGAGAAGAAAACAGAAAATGATGACTAACACAAAGCCTGGACCCACAGAACTTACCAGAAGGGGAAATAAGATGTATTCATCAATAACTACAGGGAAAAATACTATTAAAAAATATACAAAGAGACAAAGAAAAGTGAGGCTGCATAATACCAGTGTTTTGAAAAGAGTAACGTGTAGCAAACAGAGTAGAGAGAGAGCGAGGCAGTCAAGGCAAGAAGGTCCATTCACAATAACAGTATTTACCATTTACTAGGTGTCCTTTATTTGCTAAGAACTGTAGAAAGTGCTTTCTACATAAATTACTGCTAATCCCTACAATCACCTAATAGGTCAAGGAGCATTTTAAGACCATTGTAGAAAATAGAAAGCAGAGTCAGGGTGGTTAAGTAAATTGTCCAAGGTCTTAGAGATAAGAAGAGATGCCAGGTTTTGAAGGAGGTCTGACTCCTAAGCTCACACTCTTATCAGGCCACAGCTTACTGCAGTACCCCAATCTGAGAGCATGAATCTCTGGAGTTAACAGCTGTAATGGTAAGAAGGAATAAAACAGAGGAGAAACAACAATGACATCAACGTTTGTAGCTTCAGTGATTTGAAAAAAAATAGGAGAAATGAAAAAATGTTGCAAAGAAGATGCGCCTGGTTTGAGACATTCTGCATCTGAAGTCATCGTGAGACACCCAAGTAAATATGAACTGTAGAAACTGAAACCTGAAGACCAGTGGGCAGGAGAAATGCCACAGTCAAAGATAATGAGTTGGGAAACACCCAAAGGAAGAGACCAGCTGAAGCTTTTAAGAGTAAGCGGTATCTACAAGGAATTAAAAACACAAAAAATAAAAAACAGACAAGATGAACAGGTTGCATGAGCAGGGAGAAAGACATGTTGTGAAACACAAGTGGTTAGAGCACAGAATGCCAATTCTCACGGCATCTGAAAATCACCTGTGAAGAATTTAATGGATCCATAGGCCCAGTTGTAGGGATCTGTCTTCCCAGACTGAAGAGCCACTGGGTCAGAATTCCCATCCGTGTGACAGTGATGCACAAATTTACCTTTCTTGTGCCAGGCGCAGTGGCTCACACCTGTAATCCCAGCATTTTGGGAGGCCAAGGCAGGTGGAACGCTTGAGGTCAGGAGTTTGAGGCCAGCCAGGCCAACATGGTGAAACCCTGTCTCTACTAAACATGCAAAAATTAGCCAGGCTTGGTGGTGCATGCCTGTACTTTCAGCTACCTGGGAGGCTAAGGCAAGAGAATCGCTTGAACCCGGGAGGTGGAGGTTGCAGTGCACTGAAATCATGCCACTGCACTCCAGCCTGGGTGACAAAGCGAGACAGTCACAAAGCAAAAAAAAAAAAAAAAAAACCAAAGAAACAAAAAAACCACAAATTTACCTTTCTTTAGTTTCCTGTGCGCTACATTTCCATTAGTCCGACTAACTCCCTGACATGTTTTTGAGATCTCAAGGGTATTTTCAGGCTCTTAGGGTCATCTCCAGCTCATGGTCTTCCCTACTAAACCAGTTTGGTTCTTTTCCAGTATTCCCCAGCTCAAAGAATGGCATCACTGTCCATTCCATTTCCACTGGAAACCTTGAAGTCATTCTTAGCCCCCTTTCCCCTGCCCTTCACCTCAATCCAAACTATCACCCGATCCTAACATTTTACATAAAATTCTCTCATGGATCCTCTTCTCTCCATCCCAAGTCACCACCATAGTCTAAGCTACCATCATCTGTGATGTGGAATGCTCTTAACTGACCTAGCCACATGCAGTCTGGTTCCCTTATGAGGTCAGCAAAGTGACCTTCCCAAAACACAAGCTTCATTGTATTAACCCTTGATTAAGACCTTCTGATGGCTTCACTGTACTCTTAGGATGAGGGCAAACATGGCCAGCAAGGGTCCACATAGACTGGCCCCTTGATCCAAGTGCCCTCTCACCCCTGCTGCTCCAGACACTTGCAACCTTAGTCCTGCATTTTGCCTTGCTGGACCCATACAAGGTCTCTGCATACATAGTTCCCTCTGCTTAGAGCACTGCTTCCAACTCTTTAGCTATCAGAGTTTTGATCTTGGCTTCAAGACTACCATATCAGGGGCCAAGTGTTGTAGCTCATGACTTTATCCCAGCACTTGGGGAGGCTGAGGCAGGAGGATCACTTGAGCTCAGGAGTTTGAGACCAGCCTGAGCAACATAGCAAGACCCCATCTCTACAAAAAAATAAAGATATTAGCTGGGCATGGTAGTGTGAGCCTGTAGTCCCAGCTACTCGGGAGGCTGAGGTGGGAGGATCGCTTGAGCCCAGGAGTCGGAGGCTGCAGTGAGCTATGATGGCACCCCAGCACTCCAGCCTGGGATATGTTTGGCATGTGTTTAACAGAAACAGACATAGCAGTTGTTTTTGGTTTTCTGAATCCATGGAGATTATTTAAAAAATGCAAGTGATTAGTGACAGCTTAGAAAGGGGGACTAATTAAACTTTTGAAGCAAAAATTTTATTCAGTGAGATTGAGAATTATTTCCCCTCAGTTAATATGAATATTTTGTATGTTGAGGACACTATGGAAGAAAGCCCAGAAGATATAAAAACTATGATTTGGTTTTTAAGTTTTGTTTGGATACTTGCAATTTCTGAAACCCATAAAGTCACACTAATGCCCTACATTTTAGTAGCATACAGTTTCATATGAATTATGACATCTATAAGTTACTTGATTTATATTGAATATAAATTACTTTAAAATTGAAACAAAAAAGGAAAGCTAATACCAGGGAAGCTAATCTCACTAGCTTCATGATGTATGACTAGTCATTCACCGCATAGACAAAGGACTCTGTCCCCTCTAAGGGGAGGCAAAGATCCATGAGTGCTTCCCAGACAGGAGCTCAGAGGTAAGACAAGGAGGCACAGCACACACAGCGTTAATTATAGTAGAAGGCAGTGGCAGTGTGTATAAGATAAACAAAAAAAGGTACAAAGAAGTCAGTTCTTCATGAGACTGTCATCCATTTGATTAGTTAATGGTCTCACTATTTCCTCCTAACTGACCCAGACACACCCACTCTGGTTCCTTTAACAATCAGATCAGCAAAGTGACTTCATTCAACCTGTAAGTCTACTTTTTCCCAATTTTCCACAAAATATATAAAGGCTCTTTATCACTTACGACATGAATCCTGGACAGAAGGAAACCTTTTAAGTCACTCTACAGTATTCCTAATTTTTCATTCTTTCACTTGCATATGTGTGCCCTCAACCCCGGCCTTGCCAGTCTGTTCATTCCTTGCTTCAAAGGAAGCACGTTGTAGACTCTCGGCTTCAGAATTAGACTTCAGTTTGGATTCCTGCTTTGTCAGTTATGAGCTAAAATCTATCCACATTATCCTCCACACTGAAGTAATCTTTGCCTGAAAATCAAGTTCATGTCAATATTCAAACTGAAGATGCATTTAGCCGTGACTTACCATTTCACCTGTGTCTTGTACGTCTCTCATTTCAGTTACCTGAGCTTTGAGTTCTAATTCTGATCTCCCAGTCTCTGTCATAACTTTTTATTTTATGAGACAGGATCTAGCTCTGTCACTCAGGTTGGCATGCAGTGAGCTCACTGCAGCCCGGGCCAACCAGGCTCAAGCAATCCTCCCACCTCAGCCTCTAGAGTAGCTGGGGCTATAGGCTTGCACCACCATGCCTGGCTAATTACTTATTTTTTATAGAAACAGAGTCTAATTTTGTTGCCCAGGCTGATCTCAAACTCCTGGGCTCACATAATCCTCCTGCCTCAGCCTCCCAAAGTGCTGGAATTATAGGCATGAACCACTTTGCCCAGCCCCATCTCAACTTTTAAACAGCCCTCTCAGGCAGCCATAGTCCTTACTCTTTGTTTTGACTGCCTCAACCTCTCATCTGTTACTCACCCATTCACTATTAATGATGTTTCCCTGACTACTGCTTATTTCTTCTGGTTTCGACATCTACATGGGTTGACTTAATTTTGATGTAATAAATATTTGGTATGGTAATACAAAGAGCCAAATAAAAAATGCAAAATTAAAATAAGTCAGGTAATAGGCATAGATTTCTACATCTTGGGTGGAAGATTCAAAGACAGAAATGGAAGTGATGCTAGCACTGCAAAATGTATAAAAACTGATTACAAAACAAGTCAGAAGCTTAGAGCCTATTGCTGAAGTTTCACAAAAGCTGCAGAACACAGCAGGCAAACAGTAGCTCTGGATGTGCCACGCAAATCTTTGCAACGTCACCAAGTCCGGTTCCCAGCACTGCAGCCCTGTGCCACGATCTTCTATCCTCCACAGCATGTGACAGAAAGTTGTCTGTGTGGCACATGGTTAATGGAAATAAGCACAGCAATTGTTTTTGGTTTTCTGAGATCCGTGGAGATTATTAAAAAATACATATGACTAGTGACAACTTAGAAAGTAGGACTGATGAGATAAACTTTTGAAGCAAAAATCTTATTCAATAAGATTGAGTTTTCCCTTCAGTTAATAGGAGTATTTTATATGTTGGTGACACTATAGAAAAATGCCCAGAAGATACAAAAAGTGTGTTTTGGTTGACACATTTTGTTTAAAGGCTTGCAATGTTTGAAATTCATAAAATCATAGTAATGTCCTAAATTTTAGTAGCGTGCAGTTTAATTGGAATTATGACATCTATAAATTACTTGACTGATTTATATTGAATAAAATTTACTTTAAAATTGAATAAAGTGAATAAAGGGCAGAAGAATAGAGTAAGTAATGTGTGTAGGTTTGAGAATCAGACTGAGACTAAGTAGTTACGTGGGCTTGTGGCAAATTTCTGACTGCTTCTCAGGCTCAGTTTCCTCTTCTATAGGACGCAGATAAAAACCTGCCTTGGCTATTGCTGGAATTAAATGAGAGAAGGAAGTAAAGCACTTTGCAGTGCAGTGTTTGGCAGCTGGAAAATGTTCAGAAGGGTAGGCGATTCTTCCTTATTAAATGTTATAAGTAAATTCGGTGATCTTACATTCCTATTATGATGTTCCATCATGTTCTTAAACAAAATTATGTTGGATCTGTAAAGGCTACTAAAAGGCATGTTTTCAATTTCCCCCCACTCCAAACTCAAAAAGAATTAACTGCTCTAAATCTTGCATCACCCAGAATGCCATAAACTTTACCACACTGATGGAGTTAATACTGTTTCTTTCACTTGAAACACAAATCAGACTCACACTTGTAGGCCGTATCAGATATTTAAACATATATGTTAGTTGGCCTCATGTTAGCAGATTACAACTCGGCGTAACATTTCTGAAGTTCTCCATTTGAACACTGTATTTTAAATGAGGCTACTAAGCCTGTTTTAGCAGAACCCCAACCAGAAACACATACATGTGAATAATGAATAACAGTACATGATCATTACACCTGCATTTTGACCCAGTAGTCTTTCTAAGAATCCAGGGCATTCCCAGAAAACTGGGTAGGACATGTCTAAGCAACTTGTTTCTGATTCTACACCATTTCCAAAGGCAATCTATGTTATCAGTAACCCTTTTTTCTTTTCGGTATATGTACTGCAAATGAAAAATCATGGAAAAATGTAGGAGTTCTGTGATGAAAATTTGCAGGATTGATTTGCTTTAATTAGAACAACTAGGGGCTCTTCGGGTACAACGCGATATGGGAGAACGTCTGCATTCAGTCTCTAGAACCTATAAATATGTTACATGGCAAAGTAGACTTTGCAGATGTCATTAGTTGAGGACCTTAAGATGGAAAAATTATCATGAATTACCTGGATGAGCCAAATCTAATCACACTGTTCCTTAGAAGCAGAGAAGGCAGTGATCAGAGAGGGAGCTGTGACTATGGAGAGCTTTGGAGGAGGAGCCAAGAAATGTGGGTGCTTCTCAAAGCTGAAAGGAAAGATTCTCCCCTCGTACATCCAGACACTTTGATTTTAGCCTAGTGAGAACCTTGCTGGACAATCTTCAGAAGCAGAAGACAACAAATCTGTGTTGTTTTATGCTACTAAATTTGTGGCAATTTGTTTCAATGGAAATAGAAAACCAACATAATCATTATTCTCATGTCCTTCTTCACTAGAATTTCAGGAGCCGAATTGTATTTGAACTATTTAGCTGTTTAAAAATGTAGTGCTTTAAAGCAGGCCTCGCTATATTACTTTAGACTTTCAAAATGTAGAAAGTGTTAAAAATAGCTTTGAGGCCAGGCGCAGTGGCTCACATCTGTAATCCCAGCACTTTAGGAGGCCAGGGCAGGTGGATCACCTGAGATCAGGAGTTTGAGACCAGGCTGGCCAACATAATGAAACCCTGTCTCTACTAAGAATATAAAAAATTAGCCTGGCATGGTGGCAAACACTTGTAATCTCAGCTACTTGGGAGGCTGAGGCAGGAGAATTGTTTGAACTGGGAGGCGGAGGTTGCAGTGAGCCAAGATCATGCCATTACACTACAGCCTGGGTGGCAGAGCGAGACTCTGTCTCAAAAAAACAATAACAAAAACAAAACAAACAAACAAAAACAGCTTTGAGAGTTACTAGCATTAGTTTTTAGAGCCAACACAACTTTATTTAAATAGTACAGCTAGTCAATTGTAAACACCTCCCATGGCATCTTTTCCTTTCGAGGAGAAAATTACAAAGCAAACCAAGCTAAAGATAACTTAACGAAGGTTTACAAATAAAATTAGTTATTTTATTTCATCCACTTTCATATCCTGCCCCCATAAACGAGCAATTCTTTTAACCAACACATTAATATAAATGCCTTTTTTTTTAAACCAGTTTAAGATTCTGAGCTAGTTATATGTCCCTCCTTCCACCACTACATCATTCTTAATGGCTGATACATGATTAAAATCATCAGGGAATCATCTTTGAAGTCAAGCTCAATACCACAGCTCCGACATACCTAAGTTCATCCATTTCCCTCTTTTTCTTCATTTCTTCTTTTTCTCTCCTTTTCATTTCCTGAATCTGGGCTTTTTTCTCGTTCCTCTCTTCACGATCTCTGCATTCTTTCTCTGCTGCTAGGTCTGGGAACCGCTCCACTTTGGTCTTTTCTAATCGGTTCAGGATCTCATTGACTTTCTTTTCCACTGTTACAATTTTTACCTTTAAAGGAGATAGGAGAAAAAAATATTGCATCTTTTTGGTTTTTTCTCCCAGAGGGGTAAGGCTTTCCAGGAGTTTAGCAACCCAGTTTAATTCCCTTTAGAAAACATACGTCATGCTCAGCCCTCAACAACAATGGTGTCAGACGGAAAAGACAGGTTACTCCATTCAGTATCAGGGCTCCACCTCCTTCAGTGGTACAAAACACTTACATCCTTCTGCCTGTGAAAGCCTATCTGCCCCACATCCATGTCAGCTGTTTTCTTCAGGTTAGACCACGGCGTATATACCACATTAACGTTGTTCATCTTGCAGCCTGCCAAGAGAGACTGTCTTCAACATGCAGGCAGGATGAGACTGAGCAATGTGTTCCCTTACCCACTGGCAAACCGCCATCAGCCGACAAGGGAAACGGCTTAACATGAACAGGCCACCCGTTGTTTTAAACCACCAACACCTTTTCAAAAACCACCCACAAAAGGCAAATGGTAAAGCTGACAAAATTCAAACAGAAGTATTACTATGGCAAGCAGCGGTCCATAGATTAGCTTCGGGGACTTCTCAGGACTCTCTTAAATTGGATGCAAAATTATCATTGTGGTTATTTCCTCAGATTCTGAAAGGAGTCCTTGACTCTAAAGGTTAAGCAGTAATGGAAAGCCATGGCCTGGGACTCATGACCCCGGACTCTATTTGGGCACTACCATGAGCTAGCTGAGCCTCCGTAAGAAAGTCCACATGGCTCTCGAAATCTGATAAGAAATACCAGTAAGTTGGACTAGTTAATAGAGTTTTGCTTATTGTTCCTTTCAGCAGTGGAACCCTTTTACCAAATAAAACAGACGCCACCAAAGCAGAGGCACTCTGGGTGGAAGGGGTGCCAGGTACCCCCTTCACTCCTCCTGCCCTTTGCACTGCCTCCTCCACCATGCATGCCCTATACCTGCAATACCCTCCCTGGCCGCTCTGGAAATTGCAGTTTAATCACTGGTCTCATGCTCTCTCTGGTCCTTCCAAATTAGACGGTGACCAATTTCGAAGCTTATTATATCCCCATGTACACTGGAAAAAGCTAGAAGACCACTTTATCCAAGTGGTCAAGGTTAATGCCACCAAAAAATGGCGTAAAATGACACCATGTGCTGCCTGACTGTCATGTGCAAAACTTCAGTTTATGTAATATCCTGCCCCAAAGTGTGTAATGGGATTCTAATCCAGAGGAAGCATCAGACAAACCCAACTGTGGGTTAGTAATTCCATTACTACAACTGATCTGCACTCTTTGAAAGACAAAGTAGAATCTCTGGATTAAAGGAGACTAAAGAGACGTGGCAAGTAGATACAGCACATGGCCCTGGAGCAAAAAAAAAAAAAAAAAAAAAAAAAAAATGCTACAAAGAAACAGCAGTGGGACGAGTGGCAAAACTTCAGTATGGACTATATATCAGAACACAGTATTCTATCCGTGTTAAACTTCCTGAATCCTATCACTGTAATGTAGTTATTTAAGACCATGTCCTTGTTCTTCGGAGGAACATGTTGAAGGGTCACGATATCTACAATTTCCCTTCAGATGGTTCAGCTAAAAAAGTTAATGAGTATCCTACAGGGAAAGCAAATATGGAAAAATTTAAAAACTGATGGATCTAAGTGAATGGTATATGGTAGCTGCATTCTCCTTGCAAGTTTTCTATATGTCTGAAAGTTTTTTCAAAATAAAGTTTCTTTAGAAAATCTCCATGTGCAAGGCACTGTGGGGGATACAAACATGAACAGGCAATGAATCCTGCTCTCCACCACTCTAATGGAGTAAGGTAAGCACATAAATAACTTCGATTAAAAGGAGAACTCATCAAACACTAATGGAAAGGTACCGGAGAGTGCTAAGACAGCACAGAGAAAGTGGGGCCCCTCAAAGCTGAAGAAGGAAAAGCGTTCATCGAAGAGGCTAACAGAGCTCAGGAGTTATGGCGGAAGATGTGAGCCAAATGGGGTGACTTCAAATCCAGTTTCTACTGCACTTGAGACTTCTAAGACTTTGAACAAGTTCCTTAATTCTTTTTAAGATTCCTCCTCTATAATAAGAAAATAATGTATAACTCAACAGGGTGGATAATTTGTGAAGTACTTAGCACAGGGCCAGGCATGTAATTAACACTCCATCAATGTTAGCAATTACTACCACTACTACACCTACTATGTGGACTTTGAACCTTAGCTTGTATCTGGAATCTGATGATGGCAAGGACAAGCCTGAGGGCAGAGGGAGCAATATAAGCCAGGTGCAAGGTTGGAAAACAGCAAATAATGGCTTTGGCTATATAGCGTGAAACACATAAAGGGAGAGAAGTCTGCAGTCAAACCAGAGATGCTTAAATGCCAGCCTCAGAAGTCGAGACTGAACAGTTTAGGCTGAGGGGAGTCAAGAAAGTTTCTAAACTTTTAAAAGTTTAATCTGGAAAGATTCACTGGGTGAACTCAGAACAGGCTGACCTAAGATTCTAGGCCTATGACCCAGAACAGGGTGATTGTATTGCGACAAACAAGTTTACACCCAATACCCTTGGTTCTGAGCACTGCAGGTGGTCAACTGGGGGAAAAACTTTGTCCCTACAAATTGCCACAAGTGGAGTGTCCTCTGGAACTCTCATAGCAAAGCCCGTTTTCACCACTCCTTGGTACATCATCTTCTGCTTACTCACAAGAGCAAGACCCTTGGGCTTAGCTCCTTATTTGCTAGCTGAGCTATCATTGCAGAAGGTTGAAGAGGAGAGAAAGAGTAATCAGTGTCATGACTCTTTACTTCTCTTTGTTTTCTCCAGAACTAGTACATTATGAAGAGATTAGGAAGAAAGGGGCTGGCCAAGTATAAGACCTCCAGTGCTCTTTTAACAAAGGCATGTCTGCTAGCCAGGGGCATGGGAAGGGATAAGGACATGTGAAGGAATTTGGAACATAGAAGAAAAGAATTCCAATTCTTATTTTAGTAACTGATGATCTTAGCTGAAAATCTCAGAAAATTCTGTTCTATACACAAAATAGAATGTCCCAAAATGTATTACAATTTGTGGACTTACAGAGTTGAAAATCAGTGGCTCTGTAAAGTAAGAGTTCAACCTTCTTTGGCTAGATGCTGACTCGTCATTCAGGCGCCTAAGCGAGGGTGTGAGAAGCGGTCTGAGTGACGGGGAGAGGGGAATGCTGCGCTGCTCTTGTCCTGTAATCGCCAACCCCTGGTCCCTGTTATCAGCTGTGGGTCTGCCCCATGCGGATCTTCTACCCAAACCATGATTGCTTTCCAACCCTCTGGAGCATCCCTCCACTTCATCTCAAGCCACAGTAACCACTACCCCATCTAGCCCTGTGTTCTATACCCTAAAATCTGATCTACTGGCCCATTCTTAGCAGACCACCACCTCCTGGTTTCCCTTCTTAGACCTCACCCCTACCCTAATAATCATCCTTCTTGACCCTTCATGATGATTAGATTAAATCTTGCATAGTAGAAATAAATACCAGGTAAACACCAAGGACAGTATGCCAGGCCCCACCTAAACCACTTAGGCCAATTGTTCTCAACCCGAGTTGCACAGGAGAATAATCCAGGGAGCTTTTAAAAGCTGTGATATTCGAGGATCACCCCAGACCAACTAAATAAGATTCTCTTCGGTAGGGAGGGGAAGTAACATGATTAATTGACTTAACAATTTCACAATTTAAGAGGGAAAAAGTATGTAAGAGGAGGGGAGAAAGAAAAAGTAGAAAAGCATGATTTGGGGACTTTAATTCCAGAAGTTAGTGACAAATAATGGAAATAAAGATACAAACAGCATTAAAAAATAAAGCCACAAAACACATTATTCTTGCTTAGCTATCAAGACCACCAAATTTCCCAGTCTTTTTTTTTTTTTCCCAGTCTTTTTATAATAATACTAAGTATAGGCAAATCTAGACAACCTTATATTCAAAGTAAGGAAACAGTAAAAAGAGCTGAGGCTCAGATAGGACCATAACAACAACAGGGGTTGGGAGATCAGTTTTTAGTTCTTTGACAGGTAGCAAAATTGCCATCCACCTTAAAGAACAAAACATGGCAAAGGCAGAGAACATGTTATTCCTTTGATGTAGGCCAAAGTCAACAGCATGTTCACTAAAATGTAATCCATTTCAGACACAGAGAAAGTCAGTGCTAATTCTAAAACCACCACTAAAAAGACAGTGTTATAAAACCACCGCTAGGAAAACTGACCTTGAATGCTATTGGCCTTCACAAGGTGAGCACAGTCCATCAGCACTTCCTTTGGGATGTCTTCTATATTTTCTCCCTGAAACACAAAAATAAACCCATTGGTCCACTACCTCATTATTCATTGACACTGGAGCATCCAAAGGGTATCTGCCGCCTTATCTACTAGGCATGATTTAATTAAAAACAGAGGCTCTTCAGCTATGTTACAGAGCACTGAAAAAAAGAAGTAAATTTACCGTGTGCATTATGGGAATGTTTGTTTAAAATAAGAGAAGGCTGTAATATGAAAAAATACTGACAATAAGTAAAAAAAAAACCACCAGGAAATTTTTAAAAGACCAGAATTAATTATAATTTTGTCTGAGTAATTTTTATTCTCTTTCTTCTCATTCTAACTTCTAGAAGTTGTGTGAGAAAATGGTGCCTATTTTTGACAACTGCATGTCTTCCTAGCCGAGGTCCCTATGATCTTCCTCTCAAAACAAAATGTGTAGTTTTAGGTCTCATACATCTGGTAGGTCACCTATCTTCAGCTTTAATCATGAAAAAAGTTTTTGTTGTATTAGATCTCAACCATTCACTGTAAGGAAGAAGTTACAGAAATGACACTGATCCTTTGTCTCTATAGAGATTTCTATCAAAATCAAAGATGAGTAAGTGAGGTGATACTCCTTTTACAGGCGGGGAAACAGGCCAGTTAAGTAACTTGCTCAGAGTCACGTGGCAAGTAAGCAGCAGAACCAGAATCCAAAGCCAGCAGTCTGGCCCCAGCGTCTGAATGAACCCCTTAGTCTTACTGCATCTCCAACACTTCCTTGGTACCCACTGAGCACAACGGCTGTGCCATTTACTGCAGGAAATGAACCAGTTAAAAGTTCCTCAAGGAGCATACACTTTCAAATTGGGCACATCAGGCTGGGTTTAGGGGCTCAGGCCTATAATCACTTTGGGAAACCACGGTGGGAGGGCAGCTTGAGCCCAGGTGTTCGAGACCAGCCTGGGCAACACAGTGTGACCCCATATCTACCAAAAGTTATCAAATTGAGCTCATTTTGTGCTTCCAAAGAAAGGGAAATTGAACTTCTATTCAAACAATTAATAACTGGTGGTAATGTGAACTTGGGACTACCACCGGTATTTTCTATCTTCTGACACAGCGGACCCCCCCAAAGAAAACATTAATCTGACCCAAAATGGAACTTGGTAACACCATACCTGATTTTCTCTAAATCTAATAGTTCCAAAATGGCAAGAAATTGCCTAAAAGAATGCAGAAGTTTGCTCCTGCATAGAGTTCATAATCCTCTTTTCCTTCAACATACAGTCCTCAAAAACCAATAGTATGAGATGGGGCACAATGTCTAACCTTGCTACTAAACTAAAAAGTGAATGTTATTGCTATAATGAAGTAGCATCTTTAATTTATCAAAATGGTCAAAGGATTTTTATTTTTATTTTTAAAGTTATAAAACCGAAAAAGGCTTTGGAAAACCTATAAATAGTAGATAGCATTTTAAATAAGCACAGTATTTTAAGAGGGCAATCTGGCAAAAAAGCAGTTACCAAAATATGTACATCTTTTGACCCAGGAATTCCATTCTTAAGAATTATTCTAAGAGAATAATTAAAAACGAAATACAAAACCAGAAGGTGGCTCACAAAAAGATATTTCTTGGTGATTGATAATGCTGAAAAATTGTAAACAACCTATTTTCTGACAAGGGAGTTTCATATTAATTGCAACATATTAACTCAATGTAGCCAGTCAAAATAACAAATATGAAAATTATATAGCAATATAAAAAAGTTCATAAAACGTCACATTAAAAAGTGATCCAATCAACGAAATATCCTGGCCAACATGGTGAAACTCCCTCTCTACTAAAAAACTCAAAAATTAGCTGGGCGTGGTGGCACTTGCCTGTATTCCC
Source organism: Saimiri boliviensis (assembly GCF_048565385.1). NCBI lineage: Eukaryota > Metazoa > Chordata > Mammalia > Primates > Cebidae > Saimiri > Saimiri boliviensis. The sequence goes on from NC_133461.1 coordinate 102,780,392, forward strand.
AGCTACTTGGGAGGCTGAGGCAGGATAACTGCTTGAACCTGGGAGGCGGAGGTTGCAGTGAGCCGAGATTGAGCCACTGCACCCTAGCCTGGTGCCTGGAGACAGAGCAAGACTCTGTCTCAAAAAAAAAAAAAAAGTAATCCAATCAACCAGGGGATGTCAAGATGGAATGTGGACAAAAGAATTGAACTGTATTACAAACACAGGACGCCTCATCACTGAAAGGAGTGGGGGGAAAAGTAGCTTACAGCTAACTTTGAAAAATGATGTGTTTCTGTTGTTGTTTTGTTGTTCTTGAGACAGGGTCTTGCTCTGTTGCCCAGGCTGTAGTGCAGTGGTGTAATCATGGCTCACTAAAGCCTCAGTCTCCTGGGCTCAAGCAAGCCTCCTACCTCAGCCTCCCGAGTAGCTGGGACCACAGGTGGGCATCCCACAACCAGCCACTTTTTTTTTTTTTTTATAGAGACAGGGTCTCCCTATGTTGCCCAGGCTGGTCTTGAACTCCTAGGCTCAAGCATTCCTCCTGCCTGAGCCTTCCAAAGTGTTAGCATGGAAAACAATGTTTTGAGCAGAAATGGTTTAAGGCAAAAAGACAAACCTGTATCAATGGATGACAGAGCCATCCCCATGAGCTCATATTTAGCTTAATATAAATACAGATGGAGAGACACAGAAACAATTACAGCTGTGTGCATATACATGTGTTAGTATACATACATCTCTCTCCTTCTCTGTAAGCTGAGAGGGCAGAAAAGCAATGACACTCCAGTGGTAACAGGCATACCGAGAGCGCAGATCTTTTTTACATTTTTTCACGTCACACGTGACAAGGTTCAAGGGTGGCACATCTCACACATGCACATGAACAGCCAATCATCACACTCATAAACTATAAAAGGATCTGTCTAGATCTTGATTTTGAAACACCATTACCAGTGACAGGAACCAGGGTTCCTTGGTGAAATGCCGATTCTAGAGCTGGGACAGGAAAAATACAAGACGAGCCTGGAGCTCTCTGTAGTGCCAGAAAGTAAGGATGTGCTGCTCCAAGAACGAAAGGATGGGAGCATGTCAGAAGACAGGGCAGCCAGCTGAAGCCACAACAATATCAGTAAAATAACCCGGTTCCAGAACATCCTCAAAGGATAAAACAAACACAGGAGTCTAGGCTGATGCAAATAAATGACTGAATAAATAAATAGGGGGAAAGAGACAAATATTCCTTCCAGAATTCCAAATAATGTATATAGACACTCCCCTCTCCAGGAAGCAGTGCTTAATTCCATCCTCCACCCACTTGAGTATGGGCTGGATTTGGTGACTTGCTTCCAAACAAGATGATGGAAAGGGGGAGAAAAGCAACCTTACAGTGGAGAAACCCCCAAACACTACCCGGGCCAGGCAATTGAGGCTGACATCATCAATGATAAGTCATGGTAATGCATGTGCCCGCTATGCTGTGATGAGAGAGGCACTTCGCCTCCATGATGTTCTTCCCCTTAAACCCATAACCTGTCTAGTCATGAGAAAAAAGTCAGATAAATGCAAACTGAGCAATATTCTACAAAACACCTGATCAGTACTTCTCCAACTGTCAAGGTCATAAAAAACAGAGAAAGCATGAGAAATTGTCACAGACTAGAGGAGACTAGGCAGACAGAGCTCAATGTAATATGGTACTCTAGACTGACTACTAGAAGAAAAAGAGGGCATTAATAGAAAACTGGTGGATCCAAATGAAGTCCAGAGTTCAGGCGACAGCAAGGTGCCAAGGTTAGTTTCTTCATCTTGACAAATCTACCACAGTAATGTAACGTGTGAATGATGGGAGAAACAAGGTGAAGCGTGGTTGAGAACTGTGTATGACTTCTGCCGCTTTTCTGTAAATCTAACATTTTTCCAAAGTTAAAAGTTTATCAAAAAGAAAGCAGTACACTCACAAGCATATATAGCCTATGATTCAACTATATAACACAAACAAATGGAGACAGATTGAAAAAATAGTGGTACTGTATTACTAGGGGCCATTACACCTTGTTTCTTTTATTACTAGTATGTTCTTTTAAACTTCCTAAAGAAGTCCATAACTGGAAACACGTGGCCTTCACTGAGGCAGGAGAATCACATGAGCCACACATAACATCCACTGGAGGAGACAGAAAGTCTGGGAGTATCAACCGAATCGAAAGGGAAGGAAAGCAGAGGTGACAGACGACACACCTGAAGTGTAGGACGAAGCAGTGCGTCTAGGTGGGAAATATGTACACTAATCTCAAGAATCACCTAGAATGTTCCATAGTGATTTTCTGGGTCAGAGGGAAGGCATGTCTTCATTTGTTAACTTTTAGATTTGCATACAGACTTATTACTTTAAACAATTTAATTGCAAAAGATAAAGAACAAGATATGATGCATCATCAGGAGGAAAGTCAAGAATCCATGTTTAAATTCAGTTACCTTATGTAATCGAAGGTATACATGAGCCGAAGAGAGTTTGTCCACATGAAACCTACAAAGAATGAAAACCACTTTTAGCAAGAAGCACAAGACAATCATCTCCTCAGGGCACAAGCCATTTAAAGCATTCTATTCTAAAAGGTCCTCACTCCGTGCCTGCCATGTATGAAGCATCATGAGGGGTATAAAACAGAGTCATCACCTCCAAAGGGTTCCCCATCACCATGAAGAGGTACGAGAACTACTGAGTAACGCAGCTATAAGTGAGTAAATGCCAAGATAAGTAGAGATACTAAATATTTGCTGTGCTGAGAAGGGTGATTTTTTCAAGATATAAAAAGAACTATCAGTGACGAAAGGCTTCATGATAAAAAAGGAAGCAGTGAGATGTGGCTGGCCCCTGCCATGATTAAAAGTTCCCTGAAGCAGAGGACTTAGAGCAAAACCAAGGAAAGGAATTTCAGGTGGAAAGAGTGGCAGTGGAAGAAGTCAGTAAGTCTCCAATGCTGCAAGCCTGGGACATTAGCAGAACCGCAGTTTGGCGGAAAAAGATGACAGTTTTATTTGCGACATCCCAAATTTCCAGTGACAGCAAAACAATCCGAAGAGAATGTCAGAGAGAGAGCTGAAAGAGTTAGGTGAGGCCTAAAGATGCTAAGCAGAACACATTATTAAATGGGTTACAATTCAGTAATGTAACCCGATAAGTCACCAGCCCAACAGTTCATCAGCCCTGTGTTCCGACACTGACACTAATACATGTCTCCTGGGTGAGCATTGCCCTTTATTGACATTGTCCTAAAAACATTCAGAATGTCCCCATCCCTTAAATTTACCTTTTATTATGGCTCTATCATCTATCAATTTAATTAGACCTTTTAAAATCTATGCAACATTCAGGATATGAGATTTTCATGTTTTCATTTCGCCAATGGACTTGACTTTCTCTTTCAAATACCTGGAGATGACCCCTCAGAATCCCAGCATCACACAACAAACAAGGTAACACGATTGTCACTTCATGATTCTGTTAACTTTAGTTGATATGGTTTGGATTTGCATCCCCACCAAATCTCAGGCTGAATTGTAATTCCCAGTGTTAGAAGTGGGGCCTGGTGGGAGGTGACTGAATCATGGGGGTGGATCCTTCATGAATGGTTTAGCACCATCCCCTTGGTGCCGTTCCTGTGATAGAGTGCTCACGAGAGCTGGTTGTTCAAAAGTGTGTAGCCCCACACCCTGCTGCTGCCATGTGCGACGCCTCGCTCCCACTTTGCCTTCCACCATGATTGAAAGTTCCCTGAGGCCTCCCAGAAACAGACACCACCATGCTTCCTGTACAGCCTTCCAAACCATGAGCCAGTTAAACCTCTTTACAAATTAACCAGTCTCAGGTATTTCTTTACAACCATGCAAGAACAGACTAACACAATAGTCATACTGCTTCCTTGGTCCCTTGGTCCTTACCTTTCCAGACAGAAGAGTGTTCAGAAAATCCTCAAGAGGCACTATTACATCCCCTTATATGTTTCTCTAGCCATTTTCTTAAGCGCTAATGAACGTTATAGAGGTAAAAATGGTCACAGTCACACCTAGTACAAGTGTAGACTGTATGATTCTAAATAAAATGCCCTCTTTAAAGGGGTTAGTCATCTTGCTATTCACTGTGCATACAAAAAAGTTGAGGCTTTTTTGGCACACGGTCTATGATGACTTTAGGTTTTACTCTTAATCATTACTGGTAGCCAGAAATGAACGTAACATCTTATTTGATTTATATTTCTCCAAATGGTTCCCTTACTCATTTGCCTTCCCATGTGAGAGATTCCTACTATCACCTTCAGCTGGGTGTTTTCTAGCCAGAAAAACCTGTGCTTTTTGCAGATCTAAAAATTACATATCTCATTATCCTCTTTCAGAATCGTAGGAAAATATCGCACTAGTACCCAAGTTAACTGAGAAGTTACTTCTCACACTCCAACTTTTATTTGCTTTAAGCCAGTTCTCTGTTTACAACATCTCCTTCCCTATGTACCTACAGTAGATTGTATTCTGATTTTTCTTGAAGGTCTCTGATGGAGAATTTTGTCAAAAGAAATACCCAAATAATTCAATATATATTCAATGATATTCATACAAAAGTAGAGAAAGAACCAAAACACGCACAGGAATATCACTGCCAAAATACACCAACTTTACCAATATACACCAATTTCAGGTTTGTACATGACAGATACACCTCTACAAAAGGCAGGGGGGAATGGATGAAAGCATAAGAGAAAAAATAAAAATCCGGCTGTAGAAACAAACTATCTTGAGCAAGTTTCCTTAAGAAAGAAACAACTTCCCAAACCTTTCTAAATATTTGCTAGAAGTTTAAATTATAGCCATAGTTTCCTCTTGTCCTTGTTACCTTCCTCACCCTGCTAAATCCCTGTTACCCTTTTCTGAACACAGAGACCAGAAACTTCACTAAATGAGCATCAACTGTCTGAGGATACAGATTCAGGGCCCTGGAGCTGGGCTGTCCACCTACTTAAAGTGGAGTCTGTGGAAATCTAATCATTAGGAGGTCTGGACACAGCAAATGCACACTATTTCTATTTTCCTTCATTTAAAGATAAATTTCAGGCTGGGCACAGTGGCTCACACCTGTAATCCCAGCACTTTAGGAGACCGAGGTGGGCGGATCACTTGAGGTCCAGGAGTTTGAGACCAGCGTGGCCAACATGATGAAACCCCATCTCTACTAAAAATACAAAAAAATTAGCGGGGCATGGTGTCATGCGCCTGTAGTCCTGGCTACTCAGGAGGCTGCGGCAGGAGAATCACTTGAACCAGGGAAGCAGAGGTTGCAGTGAGCTGAGATCATGCCACTGTACTCTAGCTTGGGCTACAGGGTGAGATTCTGTCTCAAAAAAAAAAAAAAATAGCAGGGCATGGTGTTGCATGCCTGTAATCCCAGCTACTTGGGAGGCTGCAGCAGGAGAATAGCTTGAACCCAGGAGGTGGAGGTGGCAGTGAGCCAAGATTGCGACACTGCACTCCACCCTGGGCAACAGAGTGAGATTCTGTCTCAAAAAAAAAAAAAAAAAAAAAAAAAAAATACAAAAAATTAGCCAGGTGTGGTGGCAGGCACCTGTATGTATTCCCAGCTACTCAGGAGGCTGAGGCAGGAGAATCACTTGAACCCTGCAGGTGGAGGTTGCAATGAGCTGAGATTATGCCATTGCACTCCAGCCTGGGCAACAAGAGCAAAACTCCATCTCAATTAAAAAAAAAAAAAAAAGAAAAGAAATTCCTTTGTTCCTAGCTCTTCTTGATTCCTGGGTGTGGACTTCAAAGAGGTTAGATAGGCAGAAGATTATTTCCACTGGGATTATGAACTAGCCCCTTCATAATGCAGCAACACAGGCGGCCCTTTAGAGAGCTCCTGCAGATATGCCTGGGGATTCTGAGTATAGCCACATTTAAGGGTAGCTTGAGTTGCTCTCTGCAGTATTTCCTCCGCTGAATGCTCAATGTTGTATATTTTATTGAAAACTCAATTAACTCTTATAAAAAGCAGTAGCCTCAACTCTGTTGCTGGATGGAATTAAGTGAAGGGTCTATGTCCACATTTGGAGAAAAGTCCAGAGAGAGCAGCAGCAACAGCCTGGGAGAAGAAAGAAGTTGGAGCCAAAAGAGTAGCAGCCTGGAGGAAGAGAGAAGCAGTGACTTAGAACCAGAGCTGGAGCTGGTAGCAGACAGAGCAGACCCGTTCAGTTTCTCTTCACCTTAATTTGCTGAAAAGATGGGCATAATATCAACACTTATTTCGCAGGGTTGTTGTGAAACTGAATGTATTAATGGACGTAAATACTTAGTAGTATTTGGTATATAGTTAAGCGCTTGATAGGTGTTCACTATCACTATCATAATAATGCAAACAGAATCCAGGTGCCTTTCTCTTCAGGGACAGCATTTGGTAGGAGGTATGAGGAGTCAGGAACATGATATCCTACTCCATAGGCAGGACTGTGCTCCAGGAGAGACATTACTAGGGTCAGAGTCAGTGGTGGAAACCAAAGATAACGAAAAGAAAGTGCACTGGGTGTGGGAGTGTTATAAGACCGAAGTCCACGTATTCCTAAAAGGCCCCAGGTCTGAATGGCGAAGTCTATATGATGTTCTAAGACAAAGAAAAGAATTCAGCCTAAATGAAGTATTTTTGTTTGTTTTGTTGTTGTTGTTCCTGTTGTTGTTTTGGACTTGGTTTTGTGAGCAAAAGAAATTATCTCAAAGGGAGACTAAGAAAGTATGTGTTATTATTTAAAACAGTTCCCAGAAATTGTTTTAGAAAGAAGGCACTGGGGTCTGATCAAGTCAGAGCTAAACTCATCTGGGAGTTGAGAAGACAAAGAGGAACAAGTGTGTTTTCTTTAAAGCTGGACCGGTCGGAACCTCCATCTATTCCATCTGCATGGATGCTTGTATCTAAGTTCTTCGTTGCTTCTTGTGAAGTCTTCATTTTTCCACAACAGCAGTGGCCTGAATATTTAAGTGAGGTGTCATCTCAGTAACTTACTACGGCGTTGAGACGAAAGGAGGAAAAATAAGGCTTGTGTCCTAGAGGCCTTTGCTCTCAAGCCTGAGATCAAACCAAAAAACATCATTTCCAACTTGCAGAGTAACTAGAAATGAAGGGAACTGGCAGTCAGCTGTTTACTCCTGAAGACCCATAAACCACAGTACAAAGCACGATTCCAGTTTAATCACAGGAGTTGGGTGCTCGGCCAAGTCTAAGAAAGGAAATGATGATCCACAGAGGGCAGAACCAAAACTGTTACTTACCAGATATCTTCAGGCCAGCCATGCTTGATCAGATCTTCATCTGCAATGAGATACGAGAAAACAAAGAAAGAAAAATTATCAAATGAAGATACCCCAGGGTTTATAAATTAAGAATGGGAGAAATGTCAGCTCCTCCCACAAATTTCTCTCCCCTCAATGAAGAAGAGTAATTCAGAGGCCTTGATGCTTGAAAATACAGAAAAATAAAAATAATTTTCACAATAGAACCATATAAACTTTATAATTTTTATATTTATATAATGCTTCTAATCTAAAGCTCAAAGATGTTATTTCTATGTGAAGATAATAAAACTAACACTGACAAAACAAAGCAGCCAAGACATTAGATGTTTTAGACAGGCGTCCCCAAACTACGGGCCCGCGGGCCGCATGCGGCCCCCTGAGGCTATTTATCCGGCCCCCCGCCGCACTTCAGGAAGGGGCACCTCTTTCATTGGTGGTCAGTGAGAGGAGCACAGTATGTGGCGGCCCTCCAACGGTCTGAGGGACAGTGAACTGGCCCCCTGTGTAAAAAGTTTGGGGACGCCTGTTTTAGACGATCAATTCGTTTAATACTTAAATATTAAAATGATCTTGCTGAAACTTTAAAACAATATATATTTTACTTCTTTAAGAAAAAATAACTTGGTTATAAAATTATAGAAAATTTCAAGCAAAATGAACATCGGAAGTATAAAAAGAAATTTAAATCATCTAAAATTCCATCACATATAGAAATAAAATACCAGAAGAAACAGCTAACGGGGTGGAAAGTAATTGTCTGGGGAGGTAGAGGTGGGGTGGAACATGGATATTAAGAAGAATCTGGATTTTAATTTTAAGCATTCTATTACTACTTGACTTTGTAAACTATGTATTTGTTAGATGAAAATAAAAATTAAGAAAGTTCTTTGGAAACAATGACTACCTAATTGTATCATATGAATAACTTTTCTATTGTTGGCCCTTGGGTGTTTCTAATTATAAATGCTTCAATAAATTTTATTAAGTAAGTTGTCCATATTTCTGATTATTTCCTTAAGGTATATTTCTAAAAGCTAGTGTTAGCTCAAAGTGAATGCACATTTTTTAAGGCTAATATATATTACTACAGAAAGGTTTTATCAATAAGTATTTCTTATAGCCATATTAATAATTAGTAATAATTCTATGTAATACATAAGTATTTATAAAACACCAATTTTAAAATTGTAAATGAGGCTGGGCCCAGTGGCTCACACCTGTAATCCCAGCACTTTGGGAGGCTGAGGTGAGTGGATCACCTGAGGTCAGGAGTTTGAGACCAGCCTGGCCAACATGGCGAAACCCCATCCATCTCCACTAAAATTACAAAATTAGCCAGGCATGGGAGCATGCACCAGTAGCCCTAGCTACTCAGGAGGCTGAGGTGGGAGAATTCCTTGAAGCCAGGAGGTGGAGGTTGCAGTGAGCTGAAATTGCACCATTGCATTCCAGTCTGGGTGGTGACAGAGTGAGACTCTCTCTCAAAAAAAAAAAAAAAAAAAAAAGGTAAACAATTCATATGTGATGATTTAAAATGTACCCAAGGAAAAGCAACAGGAAGACACATCTTGGGTGAGGGCATTCTTAGCAACTATAGCCACGATCAGTTTTCTGAAAGGCTTTCTAATGGTTTAAGCAGGACTGAGCAAATAGCCAAAAGGTAACCAGAGAAAGGAAAGGGAGATTTAAAAATCTCTTTCCCTCAGTCAGGCAAAGTTTGGCTCCCTGATGACACCTGTTGGCTGACAAAAAGAACAGACCTGAAAGCTTTTTAGTGAAAGTAATCATTCCATTGAAATTGATGGTTCCATCGAGTTCTTGGTCAGAAGTCATCAAGACTATTAGAAATAAGTGCAATGTGCTAGGAATGCCAGACAATGGGGTTATTTAGAAAAGAAACATCCATTCTTACAAGACAGCCTAGGAAAAGTTGATATGTCCAAATGACTCTGAGGGTTCCTAGGGAAAAAGTGTTCCATACATATGTAACAGACATTCATCCATTTATTTCAGACAGCAGGCTCTCTCTCTGTCACTCAAGCTGGAATGCAGTGGCATGATCACGGCTCACTGCAGCCTACCTCCCAGGCTCAAGCGATCTTCCTGCCTCACCCTCTTGAGTAGCTAGGACAACAGGTATGTGCCACTATGCCCAGCTAATATTTTCTTTTATTATTGTTTCTTGCAGAGACAGGGTCTCCCTGTGTTGCTCAGGCCAGTCTTGAACTCCTGGGCTCAAGTGATCTTCCCACCTCAGCCTGTCAAGTGCTGGGATTACAGGCCACCATGCCTGGCCTCTTACATTTCTTTCTACATAAGTTTTAGTGACAGCAAAATGCCACTCTAGAGGGCTCTAAAAATATCATCTAAATTTACATCTGTGACATAGATTCTATATCTAGATTTGTATCTATGTATTCCTACGACAGACATTTAAAGGATTCCACAATCTAGTGCATCCTAAGCCACTCCTCCACAAAGCCTTCTCAGCTTTCAATCACACGTACTATCTCTGATCTGTCTACTTCGACAGCATTTACTATTCACATTACTCATTACTTCATATTCATTTTACTTCATTTTGTCTGTAATTTTTAAAAATAGACTTTACTTTTTAGAGTAGGTTCACAACAAAATTGAGCCATACTTATTTTTGGGTGTGAGTCCACGTGAAGGCTGTGAAAGCTCAAACTCAATCTTCCTCCTGGGATACCTCACACAGGCTGGAACATGGTCCCACACAGAGAAGCCCCCAGCAAACAGTAAATGAACAGAGAAGGACAAGAGACGCAGTGGGAATGCCACTGGCACAGCTGCCTGAGGTTGGCACCACTGCTAACCCATCCATGTGAACCAGAATCGAGGCAGCTCTTCACACGCCCTCCCCGAGCTGCACAGTCCAAGCCTGCACAGGCGTATGTGGCAGCTCTGCTAGTGCTTCTCAGAGATCGAAGTCTCGGGGTCCCACTCTTGATATGGTACAAAGAAAAAGGTTTGTATTTGTATTGACCATAGATAACCATGACTCCTGCTACTCCACCTTACTGCTCAACATAACATAGGGAGAGAGCTGCACCTCCTCAGCTACATAAGAAAAATGCTTTAACAATCGATCTTACTTAGCATGATTTATGGGTTTGGAAAAATGTAAAACTCAAGTATTACTATGCTGCAGGCTGCTTCACCATTAAGTAACACCTTAAGTTAATGTCATCATTTTATTATCATGAAAAAGTGCTCTTCTTTTTTTAAACTTTACTTCAAATTTATTAGTGGGCCAAAAAAATGTATTTAGCAGATTGAGACTAGCTTTCAAAACTGAAATAAAACAGAAGCAGTAAAAAGAGGGACTAGCAAGAAGTATGAGTAATTTCTGTAGGTTTTTGTTTTAGCAATATGAACGTGTACATCAAAATATAATGTACTTCATACTAAGAAGAGTGGTCAACAAAGCTTGAAAAAAACTAGTATTTCTTAACTCACAAAGAGCATCTTCAGCCTCAAAAACCCCAGTAGATATGTTTTCACTAATTTCACTAATTTAACCATTTAAAAATGGTTGTAAAACATAGATGCAGGGGCGCGGTGGCTCACGCCTGTAATCCCAGCACTTTGGGAGGCTGAGGTGTGTGGATCACCTGAGGTCAGGAGACTAAGACCAGCCTGGCCAACATGGCAAAACTCCATCTATAGTAAAAATACAAAAATTAGTCAGGTGTGGTGGCATGTGCCTGTAGTCCCAGCTACTCGGGAGGCTGAGGTGAGAGAATAACTTGAACCCAGAAGGTGGAGGCTGCAGTGAGCAGAGATGGCACCACCGCACTCCAGCCTGGGCAACAGAGCGAGACTCCCTCTCAAAAAAGAAAAAAAAAAAAAAATAGATGGACAGAAAATGATCTCTTCAAAGTTCCAGCCATAGAGGATTTTTTTTATTTGAAGTAAATTAGCAAAGGTTAATCTCTGATTTATATTACCGTAAATCAAATAACAAAAAAATACTTGTTATAAAGTTCCTAATCAGCAACATATGAACCAATTAGTTCAAATACTATTTGATATAATGACATTCTAGGAAAGTTAATCCTTTGGAGTTCCTTATACTGGGTGAGCTTGTTTTGTTTCTCAAAAGCTAGATTATCAAAGTAGGTAAAAACTCAGAACCAACAAACTGGATAGAGACACGGAAGGTGGTGCGTGAGAGACAATACTTACCTGCTGAAAATTTCAAAATCAAATGCTTTTGACAACTTACTTTCATATTTGTCCTTTCCCATGTAAATAGTGTAGACAGATGAATTCACTAAGATAAAATGAAAATAAAAAACAATTAGTAACTTCATCACCTACAAAATTGTTTCATGTGAAAAACAAGAGATAATGCTTAGATTAGGTGTTGGCACCCCATGGCCCATGATCCAAATCCAGCCTACCACATGTTTTCGGACAGCCCTTGAGCTAAGAATGGTTTTTATGTTCTCAAAGGGTTGAAAAAAAAAGCAAAACAAATAATATGCTACACAAGTTGTAGGTGACTCACAAAAAATATTTACTATCTGGTCCCAAAAGGAAAAGTCTACCTTCGCTACCAATGACTACTTGACTATTTTCCTGCTTTCTCAGGGTTACAGCTTAATGGGATCCTCAGTCCAGTTCTATACTTTTGCCTTCTTTAAGAGTTAAAAAAAAAAAAAAAAAGAAAACAAAACAAAACAGAACCCCACAACAAAGTTCCCTTGTTTACCAAAGTTTTATTTTTCATAATTTTATTCAGCCAATATTATACATATTCCAGGTGTGTTGCAAATTCTAATGGGCTCTCTACCACATTCAGGGGTTAGAGTCACTGATTTCAAAGTTGGGTTTTGAATTTTCTTTCTTTTTTTTTTTGAGACGGAGTTTCGCTCTTGTTACCCAGGCTGGAGTGCAATGGCGTGATCTCGGCTCACCGCAACCTCCGCCTCCTGGGTTCAGGCAATTCTCCTGCCTCAGCCTCCTGAGTAGCTCAGATTACAGGCATGTGCCACCATGCCCAGCTACTTTTTTGTATTTTTAGTAGAGACGGGGTTTCACCATATTGACCAGGATGGTCTCGATCTGTCGACCTCGTGATCTGCCCGCCTCGGCCTCCCAAAGTGCTGGGATTACAGGCTTGAGCCACCGCGCCCGGCCTGAATTTTCTTTCTAATTATTTTAATAATATGAGTAAAACAAACCACAGGTACAGAGGCAGAGAAACAGCTATGGCACACACTGTGGAAGCCTGCGCTACTGAGAAAAATAAGGTGATTATCAGTGTGACGAAGGAGTAAGACTGTGGTCTGTGAGTTATAATCCCTGGGCCTCAATCTTTTTCTTTCTAAAGAGAAAATATCATCTTATTCAAACCCACACAGACAATGTGGAACTAGTTTCACTTAAATCTCTCCTTTTGGCTGGGCGTGGTGATTCACGTCTTTAATCCCAGCACTTTGGGAGGCCAAGGCAGGCAGATCACTTGAGGTCAGGGGTTCGAGAACAGTCTGCCCAACATGGTGAAACTCAGTCTCTACTAACAAAATATAAAAATTAGCTGGGCATGGTGGCATGTGCCTGTAATCCCAGCTACTTGGGAGACTGAGGCAGGAGAATTGCTTGAACCCAGGAGGTAGAAAATGCAGTGAGCTGAGATCACATCACTGTACTCTAGCCTGGGATGACAGAGAGACTTCATCTCAAAACACACACACACACACACACACACACACACCTCACCTGTTGTAATTCCAGCACTTTGGGAGGTCAAGGTGGGCAGATCACTTAAGCTTAGGAATTCAAGACCAGCCTGGGCAACATAATAAAACTTTGTCTTTACTAAAAATAAAAAATCAGCCAGGCATGTTGGCTGGCACCTGTAATCCCAGCTGAAGCACAACAATCACTTGACCCCAGGAGGCGGAGGTTGCAGTGAGCCAAGATCGTACCACTGCACTCTAGCCTGGGCAACAAAGGAAGACTTTGTCTCAAAAATAAATAAATAAACTAAACTAAATCTCACCTTTAGGCTGGGCACAATGGGTTACACCTGTGATCCCAGCACTATGGAATGCCAAGGCAGGCAGATCACCTGAGGTCAGGAGTTTGAGACCAGCCTGACCAACATGGAGAAACCCTGTTTCTATTAAAAAAAAAAAAAAAATACAAAATTAGCTGGGCATGGTAGCGCATACCTGTAATTCCAGCTACTTGGGAGGCTAAGGCAGGAGAATCGCTTGAACCTGGGAGGTGGAGGTTGCGGTGAGCCGAGATTGCACCATTGCACTCCAGCAAACCTCACCTTTAGCAAGCAAGCATACAGAGTAGCAATAGAATAGAAAGCACTATGAGTAATTTTAAAAATGCCATTCATTTATTCAACAAGCATTTATTGAGAACTATTAGCCAGTCATTAAGTTAGGGAAGCAAATACAGTAGCCGCCGCCGCCGCCTTATCTTGGGGGAGGCCTTCCAAGATCTCCAGTAGATGCTTGATACCAAGGACAGTACTGATTTCCACATGTAAAGGTACTTGCCACATAATGATGTTTTGGCCAACAACAAACCACGCATACTCAGGTGGTCCCATTACATTATAACGGAGCTGAAAATTTTCGATCACTTTCTCCTGATGGCCTGGTAGCCATCATAACACTGTGGTGCAACTCATTACTTGTTCTGTGTTGAGACCCATTTAAATACGCAAATACTATTGCATTACAATTGCCTACAGCATTCAATACAGCAACGTGCTGGACAGATGTGTAGCCTAGGAGCAACACGGTATAGCGCACAGCCTACATTTGCAGTAGGCTGGACCACAGGTTTAAGTATACGATGTTGCTACAACGATGAAACCGCCTAATGAAGCATTTCTCAGAACGTACTCTTGTCATTGAGGGATGCATGACTACTAGTTTTTCCTATATACCTATGATAATGTATCAGTTCGGTGGAGTAAGAGATTATTGGCAACAACTAATAATAAAATAGAAGAATTACAACAACGTAATGTTATAAAAGCTACGTGAATCTGCTCTCTCTTGGTTGCTCTCTCAAAATATCTTATTGTACTGTACGCATCCTTTTTCTTCTTGTTATGATATGACCACAGAAAGTGAAACCCAGGACAAGTAGGGAGTACTGTAAAGAGATCCTGTCCACGCCCTCAAGGGGCTTACACTCTAGCTCAAGCAGACACCATTTAATACCACGTGATAAGTGCAATGCCAAAGGTATACTTGGAACGTTAAGTGGGTCCCAGAAAAGGAATAAGCTAAGCACTCTTAGGTTGGGACCTAGGATCAGGAAAGGCATCTTGGAAAAGATGGGCCAAAACTGTCTTAAGGGAATCAGCTGGGGGTTCATTTTAGGAAAGGGGAGTAACAGGAACAGAATAAAGCCAAGTCGGGACACCGCAGTTCCTGGGAACGAAAGGCACCCTTTCCTTATTTGCGGAAGATTAAGTCAGAAGCATTATCACAGGTCACTTTCGAGATCTGGGACATCAACTGCCCAGGAAGTGGCTGTGTGACATTCCAGGGTCTTTTTTAGTGCTTTCTTTTGAGTCCCAGACCCCACAACCCTTTCCCGAAAGGGTGAGGCGCACTTCCCTTAAGAAACAGTTGCTAGCGGGTGTCTCCTTTCTCACGGGGGATAATTGTCAGGCCGCAGATGGAAGGTGGGAAGAAGACCGGGGATAAGGTGTGTGGAGAAGCCCACAGGCTCTGCCCAATTCCAGGGAGTGACAGGACGTCCTTCCGGCTGGGGGACGAGAACTCCCGGATACAAACATGGCAGTGGCATCGCCCCTCCGCGCCCCCCACGCCGTGACGAGGGGACGTGAGAGGGCCAGACGCGCTGAGGGGCCGAGCGGCCGCGGGAAGAGGCACTGGCATCGAGGAGGCGTTTTAGGGCGAGGTTCGGGCGCAGCGGCGGACTGGGGATCCCGGCATCGGAGCCCGCCGTCCAGCAGGGTCCGGGGAGGACGCGGCGCCCACTCACCGCTGCTGCTGGTGAAGTAGAACACCATGATCTCGGCGGCCGTGCGGCGACCCCACCGCGGAGCAGCAGCGCGCAACTCAGGAAGCTCAGGACACCAGTGGCGCGGCGGTCGCCTGGTCCCCGGAACTCCTCCGTGCACTTCCGGAGGACGTCGGGTGGCGTCACAACCCCGGTCGTGGGCGCCACCGTTCATCCCGGCGGGGCGAAGGGTACCGGCAAGGAGTCTGGTTCCGTGATTTGTGGATTGAGGCAAGAGGCTGGGCATCTTGGGCACATGGGTTAACCTATCCGCGCTTCACTGTCCTCAGCCGTGAAGTGAAGATGATACTAGAGCAGCTAACTCACAGGATATTGTTTAGGGTTCAGTAAGTTAATGGGGACCAAGAGTTTAGAACATAGCACTCAAGCTCGTTCCTGATACTCACCAGGACAGTATGCCTCTTGGAGACTGGACTTTGTTCTGGCTTAAATCGAAGGCCTGCCATCCCAAACATCTGAACCTCAGAGGTTCTCCTGCTGTGAAGTGGGAATAATCGTACTCATGTAAAGCTCCTACAGCACTTGGCTTTGCCCTGATTATTTCTCTTGAGAAAGCACTTTCATCGGAGGAATGTGAGTCCCTTTAAATTACCGGGTCTTGAGAGGCATTAAAATGAGACCCCATCACGTTCCACTTACCCTTTGAGCTATGTATTCATCTCCTGAAACTACTTGCTTTTGCCATAAGTAGCTATCTACTAGACAGTGCCACACAAGACACTATGATCCGCACCCTATAGCGTAACAATGTCTTGCCAATCATTGATCTATGTAGCTCCTATAATCAATGAGAATACTTGACAGTTTTGTATCAGCTTCACTTCCTGTCCCCTTTTCGTCTTTAAAGACCTGCTTGTAGCAAAGGCCGGACATAGCTCTTTTTTTTTTTTTTTTTTTTGAGATGTGGTTTCTCCATGTTGGCCAGGCTGGTCTCGAACTCCAAACCTCAGGTGATCCGCCCACCTCCGCCTCCCGAAGTGCTGGGATTACAGGCGTAAGCCACCGCGCCCAGCCTGGACAGAGCTCTTATCTGAGGTGGGGAGGGGTGGAAATCTTCTGGGCAGTTGTCCCCACTTTAACTCAAGCAAACTCTACATTTTTGCCTCAGCCTTTTCCTTTTAAACTGACACATCACTGTCACTGACTTCATTCTATGAAATTGAATTCTATGAAATTGTGTCACTTAACGAAATTTATTTAGGTACTCGCTTTGACAACACATATACTAAAATTGGAATGATACAGAGAACATTGACATGGTCTCTGCTCAAGAATGACATGCAAATTTGTGAAAATTAAATTTGAAAAAAAAAAAAAAAAAACCCTAAATTTATTTGAAACTAAACATGTGCCAGAGACACTGTACCAGGAACTGGTGACACAAATAACAACAGCTAACAATAACTGTTTTGGGAACTTTCTGGTTTTCCAAAGTAAGAATTTAGCTCTATTCTATAAACAGTAATTGTTTTGAGGCTCTCAGTTGTATTATTTGTAAAAATGGTAATGTGAATAGATATTAATACCTTACCTTACAGATTGTGGTCAGGAGTAAATGAAACAAAACAGGTAAAACATCCAAGAATGCCTGGCACACAGCAGGTGTTGATTTATATTTTAATTTGAAAAATAAAATAGTGAATAGAAACCTGAAGTTACTAATAAAAAAAAGTGAAACTAACAATCAAGCTTCAAATGTGAAAAGTAAGTGCATCAAGAATCTTGGAGAGGCCATTTTTACAAAAACTTCTTACCCCAAGTGACCCCAGAATGTATCGCGACTTCAACGGTGCCGAGAACTACGATTCCCAGAATGCACCTAAACAAGGCCCCGGGAACGGATCCCGGCGCTGTTGCCGGGGATTGTGGGAGGCGTGGTTTCCCTCAGAACTTTTCACCGCCCCAAGGCGCGAGAATCTTGGAAACAGCCCAGGTGGGCGGGGTAAGAGCTGGTGCTCCACCAATCATCGAACCAGCCCCTGGAAGCGCTGAGCCGTGGCCAATCGGAACGCAGCGACTTCCGCCTACCCTGGCGCGCGGTAATTTGAAGACGCTCATAGAGCGGCTGGCTCGGCTGAGGAGCGCTTGCACATATCTGCGGCGCAGGTAATATAACCTCAGTAGGCCGAGGCGAGGCTGTGGAAGGCTGAGGCGGGCGGGAGACCCTGTGGAACGTGGGGGCGAATCTCAAGGGAAAAGAGCTTTTGCTCCGCGCTCTGCAGGTCCGCGGGCCCAAGAGCGAAGAAGCCACTGACGCGTTCTCCGCGCTCAGAGGCGCGGCGTTTCCTTGTTTCCGGTGTGTGGTTTTTTCGCTGACAGGGTTTAGGGTCGGGACGCTTTCCTCTCCTGCCTTTCCTCGCTTCGCCCCAGAAGGGTCCTTGCTTAAGTTGCAGCTCGACCTGAATTTCCGTGTGTTCTTTTCGTCATAGCTTTGAAATAAGGCGTGTGTGCCGCTGTCGGGGGGGTTTCCCTGGTCCCAGGGAAGGGGAAGGAAATGAGCTCTGACGAGCCCCACAGCCGCCTGCTCGGGTAGCCTTGCGTTTGTTTTCAGCAGCCCCGTGACTTTTAAGAGGTTTGGTTTTTTGTTTAGTCTTTTTTTTTTTTTTTTTTGAGACGGAGTTTCGCTCTCGTTACCCAGGCTGGTGTGCAATGGCGCGATCTCGGCTCACCGCCACCTCCGCCTCCTGGGTTCAGGCAATTCTCCTGCCTCAGCCTCCTGAGTGGCTGGGTTTACAGGCACGCGCCACCATGCCCAGCTATTTTTTTTTGTATTTTTAGTAGAGATGGGGTTTCACCATGTTGACCAGGATGGTCTCGATCTCTTGACCTCGTGATCCACCCGCCTCGGCCTCCCAAAGCGCTGGGATTACAGGCATGAGCCACCGCGCCCGGCTTTTAAGAGGTTTTTCATAAAAAAGGGAAGCAGACGGCGTGCTCCGGGCTCCTCAGCTGGGACAATGGCGGAGCTTTTCTTGGTGGGCTCTGAGGAAAAGTTACAAACGGTCTCTGCCTTCAGCGAACGCTCAGGCTGTGGAGATGGAGAAACAAGAAGAAAATGACTTCAGTGGACTAGTAGGGAAACACGGGTGCCATGCCGGCCGAGGACGAGCGCGTGCAACCCGGGAGGGGTGGGAGGAGGGCGGTGTCGGTTCACCTGGGGTGAATTAGACTCGTTCAAGGGGAAAGCCTGCCCTGAAAGAGGCCACAAACTATTTCCCCCATGCTGGGGTGATTTTCCAGCCTGAAACATAGATGGGATCCCTACTTTTATTTTCTGTTCTTATTTGCCCAGTGTTTCCTCTCTCCCTTCTTAAAACACGGTTTAAATTTTTATTAGAGAAAGTTGCTTTTTTAAAAAAAGCCTTTTCCTGGATCTGTATAGACCATCGCCCATCTGGAAACTTTTCAGACTTTGAAAGTGTAATTTTGATAAAGCGATGTGCTTTGGTGAATTTGGTTGTAAAAATTGTCACTTCTTTTAGGAATTCAATAAAGAAGATGGCAGCTCTGACTTCAAGGAAGAGGAAGCAGGATTTTTTGAACTGTGACAGGTGAATGAATCTCGGCCTATGAATAGAAATTCTTAAAGAAAAATCCACTGTCTTTGTTTCTCTTTTATTTTATAAAATTTTTTTTCTTCCACTAGCCTACTTCTTGTGGCTACAGTGATAACCTATATTCGAATTCTAGTTTGGAAATACATTAAGTTTTCATAATGAATTAGTCCTTTTCAAGGGAATCAAAGTTTTTTCTTTTGACAAAAGCAGCACATTGAAGAAAGCTATTTTCTGTGGCTAGGAAGTATACTAGATCGGTTATTGCCTTGTTCCTTTTTATTCCCCTATAATAGTGTACAGTGTTTTGGACACAGTAGATGCTTGTCTGTAAACAATTCTAGAAAGTCTGTGCACTCGGATATTATTCTACCCAGGAAAAGCTTCAAGGGGTCAGTTTATTACAGACAATTATTACAGCTGTGTGGCCAATAGAGCAAAATAAATGAGCCATAATTTATATATGACACAGAGAAATAGATTTTGAAACACGCAGCTGGACGGGGTGCCTCACGCCTGTAATCCCAGCACTTTGGGAGGTGAAGGTGGTTGGATCACGAGGTTGGGAATTTGAGACCAGCCTGGCCTACATAGTGAAATCCTGTCTGTACTAAAAATACAAAAATTAGCCGGGTGTGGTGTCATGTGCCTGTGGTCCCAGCTCCTCGGGAGGCTGAGGGCGAGAGAATAGCTTGAACCTGGGGAGGCAGAGGTTGCAGTGAGCCGAGACCACACTGTTGTACTCCAGCCTGAATGATGGAGTGAGACTTCCATCTTAAAAAAATTAAAACACATTTGCATATATATGTCTGTCAGAGCTTCCTTGAATGTGGTATTTGTTTTCATGAACATTGGGCTTTTTGGGAAGATATTTGAATGTTTTACTTGATAGAATTTGAGAATTCTGTTAAACTAATAGAAAATTGTATGTATGTTGGGCGGGCATGTGTTGTCTTTAATATGACCTATAAGTAGAGATTATTACTTGGTAGTAAACTTACGTAAATTCTGATGCAAAATAATCTTATCAATGGACTTTTAATAGCCTTTTGCTCTTCACTGAAAATCTGTTTCCATCACCTAATAAAAAGCATTGTTTTTTATTAAAACAGTGATACAAATGAAGAGAACCTGCTTTCTTCTCAACAAGGGCCTTTTGTTTTAAGTGCATTCAAAACATCTGAAATAAATAGACGGCCATCAGCAAATCAAGGCTCACCATTTAAATCTGCTGTGTCCACTGTATCTTTTTACAACCAAAATAAGTGGTACCTCAACCCGCTGGAGAGGAAGCTGATAAAAGAGAGTAGATCTACTTACCTAAAAAATCATGTTGAAGATAAATCTTTTCCCATCGTGACAGAAAAAATGCAGGGAAAACCAGTCTGCCCCAAGAAGAACAACAAAAAGCCACAGAAGAGTTTAACTGCTAAGTATCAACCAAGGTATAGGCACATCAAGCCTGTATCAAGGAATCCTAAAAATTCCAAGCAAAATAGAGTAGTCTGTAAGCCAGTTGGGGAGAAAGAGAATAATTGTTACTCGGCTGAAAATAATCCCAATGCTCCTCGGGTTCTAAGCCAAAAAATAAAACCACAAGTTACACTTCAGGGTGGAGCAGCATTTTTTGTTAGTAGAAAAAAATCCTCTCTTAGAAAGTGGTCCTCGGAAAATGAGCCATCAATGGGACTCACCGGAAAGAATAAATCAGAATTGATTGAAGATTCTGATGTAGAGACTGTCAGTGAAAAAAAAGCGCTTGAGACAAGGCAAGTGCCAAAGTGCTTGTTCCTAGAAGAGAAATTGAACATTGAGCTACTGAATGTAAGCAGTAAAAATCAAGAGAAATTAATAAAGGTAAAGAAAGCTAAATATGTTGTTTTAAAAATGGTTATATAACAAAACCAGTATAAATGTAATAATTGAGTACAATTTTATTTTCTGAACTGCTTTTATAAAGCCAGATAGCATAGTGTTTACTTATTATAGGTAGTTTATTCATTTATTTATTTTCTTTTTTATTGAGACAGGGTCGGTCTTCGTGACCCAGCTCACTACAGCTTTAACCTTCTGAGCTCAAGGGATCCTTCTGCCTCCGCCTCCCAAGTAGCTGGTACTATAGGTACACACTACCTCACCCGGCTAATTCTTATATTTTTTGTAGAGACTGGGGTTTCGCCATACTGGCCAGGCTGATCTCAAACTACTGGGATGTAGTAATTCACCTGCCTCACTCTCCCAAATTGCTGGGATTATGGTATGAGCCACAGCACCTATCCCAGCTGCATTTTAAGTTCTCAGTAGATACATGCAGCTGGTGGCTACTGTATTAGACCATGCTGGTCTAGAACTTCTGTTGCTGACCTCCTGTCTATAATCTTCATCAAAAAAAAAAAAAAAAAAAAAAGTTGGGTTTTGTGGGGCAGCTAGGGGCAGAAAGCCACTGAAGCTACCTTAAGAAAGGTCTCCCGCCGGGCGCGGTGGCTCAAGCCTGTAATCCCAGCACTTTGGGAGGCCGAGGCGGGTGGATCACGAGGTCAAGAGATCGAGACCATCCTGGTCAACATGGTGAAACCCCGTCTCTACTAAAAATACAAAAAATTAGCTGGGCGTGGTGGCGCGTGCCTGTAATCCCAGCTACTCAGGAGGCTGAGGCAGGAGAATTGCCTGAACCCAGGAGGCGGAGGTTGCGGTGAGCCGAGATGGCGCCATTGCACTCCAGCCTGGGTAACAAGAGCGAAACTCTGTCTCAAAAAAAAAAAAAAAAAAAAAAAAAAAAAAGAAAGGTCTCCCAAGTCAAGGCTTGCATGTCTATAGTGGCTTGTTTACATTCATCATGACCCTTGTAGCTGGAGAAGTGACAGGCTTATAGTCATTTCTTTCCTAACCCACTTTCATCATTATCCTCCTCACCAGCTTCTCTGATATTCAACCCCAGTTCATACCTCTGGTAATCACCTAAATTTCAAACCTCAGTGGCAAAGATAAATTGGTGACTAGGAAACCAAATCTCACCCATAAATGTTTTTTTAGGCCTACATATTTTAAAAATTAGGGCCAAAAATTTTAAAAAATACAACAAAAACATTTTTGGTATCTCCTGAAATATTGAAAGCTGAGTCTTCATTTCTACCTGGCAACAGTCAGCTGAATATCAGGCTGAGTATCATGCTGTTTGACAAATACGGCTCTTCATTTCTCTCACTAAGTCAGTGTATATATATGTATTTAGATCACTTTAGTTTTGATAATTTTGCTTACCTGCTGCCCTTGTAAGGCATTTCAGTTTTTAGTTCTCACTGTGTTTTTTGTTAATTTTTTTCTTGTTTATCAAGTACAGCCAAGTATATTAAATGAGATATGTTCTTGCTGCCTAAGCCATGACAGTCTAATTTTACTAATTTTTTGTTCATATCAACGAAACACTTCTGTGTCTTGATGGGGATTTTGATTACAAAGGTAAGGTTTATCAAAATTTATTAAACTGCTTTATACCTGTACATTTGACTGTATGAAAATTAAGTTTTTTTGAAAGTTTGGGGCATAACTCAAGCTAACATTGTCTCAATCCGGCAAAACAAAGGAGGGGTCTGTAGTTGCCCCATGCATCTCCTGATGATTATTCTTACTGTTTAGTATAGCCTTGGTATGCTGACTTGATGAATTCTCTGTAACATCCTTTTCTGTCTTCTTTTCATTCTCTTATTTTCACTTTATGGGATTGGTATTGAGATACTTTTCAGTAATATGGGAAGCTGGGCTTTTGTGCATCTTAAGTTTGTAGAACTGGGCTATGCTTTCAGGATTTTGCGAA
This sequence comes from Saimiri boliviensis, assembly GCF_048565385.1. Lineage (NCBI taxonomy): Eukaryota > Metazoa > Chordata > Mammalia > Primates > Cebidae > Saimiri > Saimiri boliviensis. The sequence continues at coordinate 102,803,129 of NC_133461.1, forward strand.
GTAACCATGTCTAGGATTCATCTTTGCTGGCTAAAGGTGAATCTGATTTTTATGAGGATACCCTTTCCTCAGCTCATGGAGCCCTGAGAAGTGTGAAAACGGATGGGTTATCCTACCTCTGCTGGGATAGTATGGTCTTGAGTAGAAGTTCTGCTTTAACTAAGAGTTTTTTGCTTTTTCCCCAAACTGTATATTCCCTAGTAATTCCCAAATTGATATGAGGGAAATCCGTCATGATTTTTTTACTTTGCTTTTCCCACATTCCTGCTGCTCTCCAGTGACTTCCAGAAAGTTATTCTTTCCTTGCTCGTTTTAGAGTTTGTGTCAAAAAGTGGTCCCTTTCCCCAGCAGTTTGGTGGCTGCTGGGGAAGTTTTTGCCATTTTTACTAATGTTTATTGTTCATTTCATTATGAAAGTGATGGTCTATAATCATTCTACCATCTTTATCAGGAAGTATACATTTTTGAGAGGATGACAGATTACAGTATTTGTACTCTGGCTTTTAAAAGATGATGTACACTTAGTGAATACAGGGGAAATTTTTGTAAAAATCATTTGAAAATTGATTTAAAATCACGTGAAATGTAATTCATAATAAACCAAATATTTTGTTTTAGAAACAGATCTACTGGGATTCATTCACTAGAAAACAGTTAAAATTACAGATTTGTTTACTTTTTTTTTCCTGTTTATTTTCAGAACTCATCAGGTGACAGAGTTTCTTCAAAGGAATATGAAGTTGATAAAAATAAGCCTTTTCCTTCAGAGGATTCTCTTGGTGAGAAGACAAGTAAGGGAAAACTTGCTTGAATGTAGCTACTTAAAATAATGCTTTATTACATATGTTATACAATAATAGAATTCCTTTAAAATATTTTCTAGGTCTTTTTCTTTCTTCAGTACTGTGCCTGTGGTTAGTATCTTTGTGTTTCTCTATGACACTGTTTTCTGTAGTAAAGCAGTGCATTGCGTTTTGAAAAGCAGGAAACAAGGAGATCCTAGATTAAAATTTTAGACAAAATATTAGGCTTAATTGGTCTATGGTTGTGGCCAAGTTACTGAAGCTCTCTAGAGTTGAGTATTCTCATTATAAAATCATACCTACACTATCACCCAAAATAATAAGGAGTTAAAACTATTATGTACATTTTTGATCAAAGCCCAATTGTTAGCAGAACTTCCTAAGTCATATAAATGACATAGAAATTAAGCATCAGAAACCAGGAGATTTTTGTCTAGGCTTACTGCTAATTAGCTGTATGATCAAGGAAGAGATCTCTAAGGAGTTAAAAGGTAATTTTTAAATTCCTGTCAGTTCTGAAATCCCATTCCTAATTTATGCTGTCAGTGTTCAATTAAACAGCTTACTAAATATGATACATAAAGTGGTTCACTAGCACTTTACCAACCAGATTCTTAATAATGGCACCTCATTGGTTATGTCTACATATGTGGAAATAAATTAAAATTCTTGGATTAGACCTGCTGACTCAAGTGAGAAGCTGTAGCTAATAGAAAATAAAAAGTTAAGGGCCGGGTGCGGTGGCTCAAGCCTGTAATCCCAGCACTTTGGGAGGCCGAGGTGGGTGGATCACGAGGTCGAGAGATCGAGACCATCCCGGTCAACATGGTGAAACCCCGTCTCTACTAAAAATACAAAAAAGTAGCTAGGCATGGTGGCGCTTGCCTGTAACCCCAGCTACTCAGGAGGCTGAGGCAGGAGAATTGCTTGAACCCAGGAGGCGGAGGTTGCGTTGAGCCGAGATCGCGCCATTGCACTCCAGCCTGGGCAACAAGAGCGAAACTCTGTCTCAAAAAAAAAAAAAAGAAAAGAAAAAGTTAAAAGATGATCTGAAACAGTAATACTTAGAGGATCTAATGATACATATTCACCATGATTCCCTTTTTTTTGTCCTCGGAGATTCCTGTTCTGATAAGACTAGTTCTTTTTTTTATGATTCTGAGATGTGATGTTAATAACTAGTATTTACTGAGTGCTGAATGTATATATCAGGCGCTGCTAAGTAGTATGCGTTAGGTTTTCATAGGTTGTACTCAACTGATAAAATAGAACCTATGTCAGAAAAACTATGGCATCTACTTAATACTAGTTACCAATTTTTCTTTTAAAATAAATTTTAATACATTGTCGAAGTTAATTTAAAGAAAATTTGTGAGTAAAAATAAATGATATAAGGATATGGCAGAAATGAAAGTAACATAAAAACAAACAAAATTTTATTAATAACTACACTTCATCATTTAATTATCCCAACTACTGTAGGTTCTGATATGCCTATTTATAGATGAGGAAATGGACTTGCATTGAACAACTTACCCACAGCACATCAGACCCTCACCTGCCTTAGTCTTGTTTCTAGGAGATGAGTTCTAATTATTTTCCAGTGCGAAGTTTGTTTTTTTAGCCGACTCTCAACTTACTATTTTCCTCAAATTAATTGCTGTTTTAAATTTGGTCTTTTCTTTTAATAGGCTGTTTATTTTGCCATAATTCTAGATTTACAGAAAAGTTAAAGTACAGAGAATAGCAGTGTATCTCTTTCCCTGTTTTCTCCATTCTTAACATCTTATGTTACCGTAATACTTTTGTCAAAATGAGAAACTGGTATTGGTATAGATGGACTTTGGTTGTGTTGCCCAGGCTGGAGTGCAATGGCATGATCACAACACACTGCAGCCTCTGCCTCCCTGGTTCAAGCATGTCTCCTGCCTCAGCCTCCCAAGTAGCTGGGATTACAGGTGTCTGCCACCATACCCAGCTAATTTTTGTATTTTTGCCGAAGTAGAATTTCACTATGTTGGCCAGGCTGGTCTCAAACTCCTGACCTAAAGTGACCGACCTGTCTCAGCCTCCCAGAGTGCTAGGTGTGAGCCACTGTCCCCGGCCATAACACTAGACTTTATTTGGAGTTCACCAAATATTGATAGTGGTATATTGCTGTTAACTCTGTTAACGTTTTCTTTCTGTTCCAGTATCCAATCCATGGTACTATATTATATGTAATTGTTATGTGTCTTTAGCTTTCTCTGGTCTGTGACATTTTCTGTCTTTTCCTTGTTTCTTTGTTTGCATATCTCAAACTCTAATCCTGCACTCCAGGGTTTATTCTAGCCTTTTTTTTCTTCTCTCTCTCTCTCTTTTTTTTTTTTTTTTTTTTTTTTTGAGCGCAGTGGCGCGATCTTGATTCACTGCAACCTCCACCGCCCGGATTCAAGCAATTCCCCTGCCTCAGCCTCCCAAGTAGCTGGTACTACAAGCGCGTACCACCACATCCAGCTAATTTTTGTGTTTTTTGGTAGAGATGGGGTTTTACCCTTTTGGCCAGGATGGTCTTGATCTCCTGGCCCCATGATCCACCCGCCTTGGCCTCCCAAAGTGCTAGGATTACAGGTGTGAGCCACCGCACCCAGCCTGTCCTATCCTTTTTTTCATCTGTAACTTCCCTCTCAGACAATGAGAAACTTAGTTCCAACCGTTCACTATCCACCTACTTACTGGTTTGTTCTGTCCCAGTAAACATGTAAAGCAGTTTCATAATTGTTCATTCATACCCATGTAAGAAATAAACCAATTAGAGTGCTTTTTTTTTTTTTTTTTTTTTCCCCCTCTGGGAGATAGAGTCTTGCTTTGCCACCCAAGCTGGAATGCAGTGGCGGGACCTTGGCTCACTGCTGCCTCTGCCCCCGGGGTTCTAGCGATTCTCCCACCTCAGCCTTCCAAGTAGCTGGAGCTGGGATTACAGGTACCTGCCACCATGTCTGGCTAATTTTTTTTGTATTTTTAGTAGAGAAGGGGTTTCGCCGTGTTGGCCAGGCTGGTCTCGAACTCCTGACCTCAGGTGAGCCACCTGCCTCTGCCTCCCAAAGTTCTTGGATTACAGGCTTGAGCGATCATGCCTGGCCTAGAGTGCAATTTTAAGTGCAGTCTTTGTCTTTATCCTTACTTCTGGTCAAAACATCGTTTGCTAAAGTTATTTAGGACAGCTTCTCTTTATCCCACTACCTTTTTCAGTGTTATTATGCTATACAGTTTTAACATTGTTAGATTTATTTCTTACTGTCTGCATTCCATCTTAGGATGCCTCAATAGCCTGGTTGATATTTATACATATTTTTTTCTCATTTGGTAGACATTGAAGTTCATTTTTTTCCAGCAAAAAATCAAGAAATGAAGTTCATTCTTTGTGATTTTTACAGTTCTGTGGGATTTATGAAATGTATAGAGTTACGTATTAGCCATTACAGTACCATACAGAACGGTTCCTTCACCCTAAAATTTCCCTAAGCCTACACTTTGTTGTTAATTACTCTTTCCCCAAGCCTGCTGGCAACCATTAATCTGCTTTCTATTTCTATAGTTTTACCTTTTCCAGAAAAACTTTACATATATTTATCCTTTGGGGTCTGGCTTATTTTGCTTAGTAATACATTTAAGGTTCATCTACGTCGTTGGGTGTATCAGTAGTAATTCTCATTTATCACTGAACTATCAATATACCATAAAATTTCTTTATATATTCTCGGTATAAGTTCTTGGTCAGATATATGATTGCAGATATTTTCTCTCCACAATCTGTGGCTTGTCTTTTCATTCTCTTAATTCTTTTTTTTTTTTTTTGTAGAGAAAAATATCTTACTTTGATAAAGTCCTAATTTTTAAAAAAATGTATTGTCGTTTTGGTGTTGTATGTAAAAACTTATCACCACATTTAAAGTTCATGAAGTTTTTTTCCTAATTTTTTAGACGTTTTATAGTTTTATGTTTTTACTTTATTACAATTAATTTTTTTGTAGAGACACGGTCTTAGTAAGTTGCCCAGGGTGGTCTTGAATTCCTAGACCTAAAGTGTTGGGATTACAGGCATGAGCCACCAGGCCTGGTCATAGTTTTACATTTACATCTGTGATCCATTTTGAGTTACTTTTACCTAAGATTTGAATAGGTGTAATTTTTTTTTTCTTTTTTGCATATGGACGTTTAATTGGTCCATTTAAATGGTCTAGCACCATTTGTTGACTGTTTTTTCTCCATGGAGTTACCTTTGCCTCTTAAGTCTTGATTTTGAGTAGTATTTTGTCTTACTAACTTTTGAAATCTTATGAATTAAAGCTTTGATTTTATTTAGTAATACACATCACAATTTTTTCCTTACCAGTTTCTCCTAAGTCCACTGTCTATCCAATCTTCAATGCATCTTCAGTCAATTCAAAAAGGTGAGAATTGTTATTGTTTTAAAGTCTAAGCCTTATAAATTATAGGTCCTTTGGGTCTCTCTTTTAGTCTCATGCTACTTAATTTGGGGAGTTTTTTTTTCTTCCATAGGGAATAGGAGACTAATTTTGAGAACAGAGCAATGAAATCAGTCCCTCATAGAGACATCATAAAAACTTGAGATGGAAAACTTCCTCATAGGCTTAAGTAATGATCATTGCTAACATTGTATAATACCTGACCCAAAATAAGTATTTTTATATCTATTATCTCAATTATCACAACAACTTAGAGGGTAGATACTGTTATTCTGTTTTGAGCCTAAGAAACTGTTTGTAATTGAGCCACAGTTACACAGCTGTTAGGTGCTAGGACCAGGACTAGAATCTGTATCTGAACCAAATGTCCATTATGTTACATTGCCTTCCTTGGGTGAAAGTATACTCATCATAGCTAAAAGTTAAGAAGCATTTACAACTTGATGATGTAGGCACCATTACCCCATTTTGTAGATGAGGGATCTGGCTACAGGAGTAAGTAACTTGCAGCAGCTTAACATTACCATAAGGTGTAGCTGAAGCTACCAGTATCCTATTCAAAGCTAAAGACTGTGATGGGGGAGGCATGGATGGGTCGAGAGCATGAGAGCCATCAGAGCTTTGAAAAAGTAGTTTCTTAGAGTCTAAACATCCTCTTCCTAATTAGCTTTGATCTTTCTCTCCCCATTTGGTTATAAATAACTTCATATATTAAGCATGGAACTTCCTGGCTACATTATGTTACTCTCAGAGAACATCACCTTAAATTGCCTTAGTGATTAGGTTGGGTGGGCAGCTTTTCTCTTCGAAGGTTGGTTTCTAGTTTTCTCACCTTCCCATTTCTTGCCTGTGTTGTCATCTTTCATGACCTTTTATTGAAGATGGGAGCTGCATAGAATACCATGGACTAGGTAATTTATAATGAACAGAAATTTGACTCTCAGTTCTAGGGGCTGAGAAGTCCAACATGAAGCAGCCACATCTGGTGGGTGCCTTCTTGCTGCATGATCCCATGGCGGAAAGCAGAATAACAAGAGAGTGTTCATGACAGAACAAGAGAGCTTGGTTTGCAGTCTCACATCCTTCAATAATCAACATTAGTCCTTTTATGAAGGTGGAGCCATCATGAGCTAAACACCTCCCAAAACTTGTTGCACTGGAGATTAAGTTTTCACACATGAACTTTGGGGGACTTGTTCAAACCACAGCAGAAACCTTCCACAATTAACTGATAAAAGTGTATGCTAATTTAGTCTAGCATAAAGAGACAGGCCGGGCAGGGTGGCTCACACCTATAATCCCAGCACTTTGGGAGGCCGAGGCTGGTGGATCACCTGAGGTCAGAAGTTCGAGACTAGCCTGGCCAACTTGGTGAAACCTCATCTTTACTAAAAATACAAAAATTAGCTGGGCATGATGGGACTCACCTGTAATCCCAGGTACTCGGGAGGCTGAGATGGGAGAATAGCTTGAACTCATGAGACGGAGGTTGCAGTGAGCCAGGATCGTGCCACTGTACTCCAGTCTGGGTGACTGAGCAAGACTCCATCTCAAAAAAAAAAAAAAAAAAAAGACAGTCGGATGTTATTTGTTAAATAATATGAAATTGCTCTTTTTGTAGACTCCTTAACATCACATAACAGCAATTTCTTGAAATTTATTCAGGTAGATAACAGATTCTCAAAGTGCTTAGTTCACGTTTGTTTTTTGGTTTTTAAGGTTCATTCAATGAACATTTAGAGAATATTTATCATGTGCTTTTAAACTATACTGAGCCCTAGAGATGTGAAGATAATCAATGGGGTCTTGCTATCAAGGAGGTTATGGTTAGAGGAGGGTAGACATTTAAACAAGTATAGTTTAGTATTACAATTGCTAAAATGGAAGCAAAGAGATGGCTGTCACACATGCAGGGTCAGGGGGAGCTGAGTTACTTAGCAAAGGCTGCATAAGGTGAAAAGGGTCAGTGACTTGGACAGGTGTTTTTCATACTGCAGGTAGCAGCCCTTTAGTAGTTTGTTAGATCAGTTTAGGATGTCATATCTAGCATTTATTTTTAATGGAATAGTGTTATCTCTCACATAGCAAGTATATTTAGTGAAACTTTGGTTTTATGTCTGTACTAGTTATGATGTAAAATGTATTTCTTAGCAAGATTTGTCAAGTCAATTTGGAAACTGCTTTTCAGACAAATGGTAATAAGGCAGCTTGACTTAGCTTAATGCAATAAAGCGTTTGCTTTATTTATTTTTTCCACTCTCCCCCGCCCCCCAACTTTATTTTGTCAGGTTTTTTTTCCTGTTTGAACTTCTTACTTTGGGACCTAGGTTTTTTCGTTTTTTCGTTTTTTCCCCTTGCCTATTTGCTTCTACTTTCTAGGGATTTCTATGCCTTCGGTCCCTGGAAAACCGAGGTCTTTTCATTACAAGGCAAGGGTTACAAACTTAGTACCTACAGAACCAGCAGGCTGGGTGAAAACTAGGGCCAGCTGAAGAATTGCCCACTTAAAAGGGCATGTGCTATTCCAAGTTCTGACTAGTAGATTCATTGATGGAATAGAGGTTTAGTGATCTTAACAGTATCTGTTTATTTTATTTTTATTATTTTTTTTGAGACCGAGTCTTGCTGTCATCAGGCAGGAGTGCAGTGGCACTATCAGGGCTCACTGCGACCTCCGCCTCCCAGGTTCAAGAGATTTTCCTGCCTCAGCTTCCCAAGTAGCTGGGACTACAGGTGCGTGCCACCATGCCTGACTAATTTTTGTATTTTTAGTAGAGTTTGGGTTTTACCATGTTGGCCAAGATGGTCTTGATCTCTTGACCTGGTAATGCGCCCACCTTGGCCTCCCAAAGTGCTGGGATGACAGGTGTGAGCCATTGTGCCCACCCCTCAGTGTCTCTCTTAATATTGGAAATACACATTTTTAAGTGAAATCTCTAGATTATAAAGTATTGGTAGCTAACCCAAACTGTTAAATAACCATATGGGCCAACCAAAACATACCTGCTAGCTAGATTTGGCCTGAGGGGCTCCAGTTTGCAACCTCTGTAAGTGGATCTCAACATTCTTTCCTAATAGTTAAAGGTTATCTCAACTACATCTACTCAGCCTAAACATGTTTCTTTTTTCCCTTTAAGAATTTCAAAGTCGTGAGTTGCTGCTTTTGGTGTGAGGAAAGGGAAATTTAGTAGCTGCTTTGCTCTAGTAAAATGTTGGCTAGGTTATAATATGATGACTCTGATTGCCTGTGGATCTGTGAAGTTCAATATTATTTCCTCTAGTAGCTCAGGAATTTCTTTATAGCTGTATAGGTAAATACGGTACTAAGATTTGATAAAAAAACAAAACAAAAAAAAAAACTTTTTTTTAAATGTAAAGTCAATTTCCGAAATGTGCATCTGACACTATAGAAGAAAGTCCCTAGGACTTGGAGTCAGAAGACCAGGATTTGAGTGTTAACACTGCCATTTACTGGTTAACTTTACCTTAAGTAAATTACTGACCCTCTCTGAGTGGGTCTCAGGTTTCTTCTTGTTCTTGTCCCTATTATCTCATCAAGTTAATGTCAGTTAGCACTAAAAATTGCAAGATGGTCTCTTAAATGTCGTCTTTATTTCCATTGTAATTCCGCAAACATTGTAAATTTATATGATATTTATCAATTTTCTGTGTCAAGATCTTTTGGTGAAGAACACTCTTCTGTGGGATCTGTCAACTTCTTGAAACAGACCAATATTCAGAAAAATGCTATTATCAGAGATACAAGTAAAAAAGCAAAAGACCAACTCGTCATTGTGAGTAAAATCAAAACAAAGCTTCTCCTACCTACCCCTTTACAGAAAAAGCTTGCCAACTACTGTATTAGACAATTCAGAACTCGGTGTTTTCTTTTTTGTTTTTTGCTTTTCGTTTTTGAGATGAAGTCTCACTCTGTTGCCCAGGCCAGAGTTCAGTGACCTAATCTTGGCTCACTGTAACCTCTGCCTCCCAGGTTCAGGTGTTTCTTCTGCCTCAGCGTCCTGAGTAGCTGGAACTACAGGCATGTGCCACTACACTGAGCTAATTTTGGTAGAGATGGCGTGTCGCCATATTGGCCAGGCTGGTCTTGAACTCCTGACCTTGTGATCCACCCTCCTTGGCCTCCGGAAGTGCTGGGATTACAAGTGTGAGCCACCACACCCAGCCCAGAACTTAGTATTTTCAGTGGCATTAAGGAATGTTTTATGTGACAGAATGGGAATTGTAGGTGGTGATACTGAATATTCTTGAATTAAACTGTGATTTTCCCAACTTTATTTTTTGTTAACTCTTGGGTCAAATAACTTTAACATTCTTTAAGAATTAAAGAATTTAGGCCGGGCGCAGTGGCTCAAGCCTGTAATCCCAGCACTTTGGGAGGCTGAGGCGGGTGGATCACGAGGTCGAGAGATCGAGACCAACCTGGTCAACATGGTGAAACCCCGTCTCTACTAAAAATACAAAAAATTAGCTGGGCATGGTGGCGCGTGCCTATAATCCCAGCTACTCAGGAGGCTGAGGCAGGAGAATTGCCTGAACCCAGGAGGCAGAGGTTGCGGTGAGCCGAGATCGCGCCATTGCACTCCAGCCTGGGTAACAAGAGCGAAATTCCATCTCAAAAAAAAAAAAAAAAAAGAATTAAAGAATTTAATATTCCTAGATGCTTAAGGAAAAATATTGTATAATTAATATAAAAGTCCTAAAGTTTTTGCCCTTCATGTTTGAAATAAGGCTTTTTGAGGTCTTTGTTTCATTAAAAACCTCCAGTTTTAATTTTAGCTATAATTTCCATGATTTAATCTTATTCCTTCATAGAACCATGGGTCTAGTAAAGAATCTTGTAAAAATAAAAGAATCTGGTTTTTTACACTGTCCATTCCAATAAACAATTGCCTCCCTCATCAATTTGTTGCATTTTTAGGTATCTTCTCTTTTTTTCCTTCCCCAAACAGAGTCCCACCTTGTTGCCCAGGCTGGTCTTGAACTCCTTGGCTCAAGTGATTCACTCATCTCAGCCTCCCAGAGTGCTGGGATTACAGGCATGAGCCACCACTCCTGGCCTGAACTCTTCTCATTTTATTTTGTCCTGGGGGAGGGAAGGAGGATATAGTGACCAGACTTTCATTTAGTTTTTTACTTGTCAGCAGAAAAAAATAAATAAGGTGAAATTTGAATGAATGGTTATAGGAACTTAATTTAGAGCTACCTGTTCTATATTTAAATGGGCTTTTTTTTTTTTTTTTACCCCCCATTTATAGGATGCTGGTCAGAAACATTTTGGGGCTACTGTGTGTAAGTCTTGTGGCATGATATATACTGCCTCCAACCCTGAAGATGAAATGCAACATGTACAGCATCACCACAGATTTCTGGAAGGAATCAAATATGTGGTGAGCCGAAAAATAGTCTTTCAGTTTGTTCTAGAAGTAAAACTACTTTAAAGGAGACATTTCTTTTCCACCCGACCAGAAGAGTTAACTTTTAAGGATGATGTCTCAAGCTTACTATCTCGATGTAAGATACATATTTTGTAAGCACTGCATTCTGAGAAGAGCTGAGCAGTCAAGAGATGCAAACTTTAAAGACCTAAAGAGATCTCATTTTCTGGTATAGTGTCTTCTTTATAGATAGCTTCAGAAAAAATAACCTTTCCATGACTTCTCCAGGTTTTTTCTGAGAGGAGAGTTCCCACTCATGTATTAAACACCTTTCAAGTCCAAACACATCCTATCATTGGCCCTATCTTTATGATTGTACCTGCTACTCAGATAAATTCTTTTTCCCTATTTTTATTGCGATAGCTAATACCTTCATAATATGTTTAGCCTGTTTATTGATACAGCTCGCTTTTTGGGTTCTCATAATGCTACCAGAAATAATGTTTTAAAACATAAATCTAGTATGATTCTACTTTTGAAAAGAAAAAGTTCCTGCCAGCGATTTGATACTGTTTAATCTGGCCTCAACCTGTCCTATTTATGTGCACATAAAATATATACTAGAGAAATTGTATATGTGTATATTTAAATTCTTGCCCTCTCTGATCTGATTGCTATTATCAGCCAGAAAATTCTTTCTAAAACATAAGTTCTGACATTGTGTGCTTCAATTTGGACAGCTTTTTTTTGTACTAGGAATAAAACCCGACTCTTTACTGTGGCCAGCAGATCTCTTCATATCTGGCTCCTACTCACCTTGTCATATGACACATTCCTTCTCCAGTGCTAAGTTCCTGCTGCTGGAGTAAGCCACATTCTCTGATGAAGCCAGAGTATTGTTTATACTATATTGGATTTTTTTTTTTTTTTTTTTTTTTTTTTTGAGACTCAGTCTTGCTTTATCGCCCAAGCTGGAGTGCAGTGGCGCTATCTCGGCTCACTGCAGCCTCTGCCTCCCTGCAACCTCTGCCTCCCAGGTTCAAGCAATTCTCATGCCTCAGCCTCCCTAGTAGCTGGGATTACAGTCATGAGCCACCACATTCGGCTAATTTTTGTATCTTTAGTAGAGACAGGTTTCACCATGTTGGCCAAGCTGTTCTCTAACTCCTGACCTAATGATCCGCCGACCTCAGCCTCCCAAAGTGTTGAGATCACAGGTGTGAGCCATTGCGCCTAGCCGGATTTCTTTCTTTTTTTGTGAAAACATACTGAACATGTTATCGTTTATATATTTTGTATGTTATTCCTGTGTTACAAATATATTCTCCCTGTCCCTTTTGTAAGTTTTAAATTTATGTTTTTGATATAGTAATACTTTCACGTGTTTCAAAATTCACAGGATATAAAAGTGTATCCAGTAAAGTGTTTCTCCATATCCCTTCCAGAAACCCCATTAGCCCCTCTCTGCAGGTATCTGTCATTAATGAGTTCATCTATATATCTTTCAGAGATATTTTCTGCCTATACAAGCAAATAGTATTACTTGGATTTTTTTTTAACCTTTTTATGGTGTATATTGCTACAAAGAAAACCAAATATTTAGGTAACTTGTGACCTCTGGGTTTAAGTCAGGAACATCATCTCATTTCCAAAATTAGTAAAAAGTTTTTCCTATATTTAAAAAAACAGTTTTATAGCTATAAATTTTATATTTAGATCTTTAATCCATTGGAAAGTTTTCAAGACATAGTGTTAGAGATGGATCTTTCTATTTTTCCTAAGGGACTGCAAAGTGTGCCAACAGTACTGTTTGACTAGTTCATGTTCCACACTGATTAGCAATGCAACCTTTAGTGTATACCAAGTTCTCTCATATAAATGGGTTTGTTATTGAACACTTCCAATCATCCATCTGTTCCTGTGCCAGTGCCACACTTTTACAAATGTAGCTTCATACTGTATTTCGATGTCTAGTTAGGTAAGTTCTCTTTCATCCTTTCCTGTAAAAAATGTCTTGACTTCTTATGCACATTTACTCTTTCAAATAAAAAAAAAAAAATGAGCTTATCAAGTTCCCCCCAAATAAAAAACTTATTAGAATTTTTATTGAAACTGTAGTCAAACTGTCATGGATCTTGTTAAATTTATTTCTAATATTCCATCTGAGTCATATCTTTTATATCCTTCAGTAATATTTTATAGTTTTGTCATGGATCTTGTTAAATTTATTTCTAATACTCCAATCTCATTTCCTCTAATCTTTAAGTCAGATTTTTTGCCACTGTCTGCACTTGTGCTTATTCAGTTAGTTGCCTTAGCCTGAAGGCAGGTAATCACCTTCCTATTATACTCATTGACATTTTACCAAGGTTTTTAAACCCTTTTCAAGTCCCATAATATTTCAGTATCATTCAAACACTAGGGCCACATGCCCAGGCACCTTGCTTGGGATTGGAATTAAAGTAGTTGTAACACTGAACCCATCTGTGGTCTTGTCAAGCATAAGGGACAGGCATATAAGGACTTTTATTTAGCTTTTTCTTGGAATTTGGCTTCTTATTCTAAACCTTCCCTACCTGCCTGCTGGTCTCGATCTCCCAACCTCAAGTGGATCTGCCCACTTTGGCCTCCCAAAGTGCTGGGATTACTGGCGTGAACCCAGCCCCTTTACCTCATTTTATAATAGAGCATGTACATGTCTCCAGATAGAGTATCAGCTTATTGAGGGCGAGTACCTTGCCTTAGGCATCTTTTATTTCTCTTTCCACATTACTTTTAGTGGATTTCATCTTACCTTCTTTTATATCTGTTACTGTTTAGGCTTTAGTCTTCTCCACACCAAATTATTTAAGGTTGGTTTTTTTTTCTCTTCACAAATTAAACTATGACCTTTTTGTTTTCTTTTGGCAGGGTTGGAAGAAAGAACGTGTAGTAGCAGAGTTTTGGGATGGGAAAATCGTGTTGGTTCTGCCACGTGATCCAAGCTTTGCTATCAAAAAGGTATGGAACATTGTCTTTTTAATTCTTGTATTTCCCCACCCCCAAGAAATTAACCTGTGTTGAAGTGCGAACTGCCTTTGCTGACAGATAATTTGCTTGGGCTCCTGCTTAATGATTACTTGCATAGAAATTTATACAAAACTAAACTTAGAATTGTAGGAAAAGGATTAAAGAAGGCAGATAGGGCTCCACAGCATATCTTTTATGTTCATATGTTCATCTTTCCCTTGTGAAAGGTAAACTAAGCTTTTCAGTGTTGAGAAATTAATGGCCCCCAGGGTCTATTTCTTATAGTATTGTGGCCTATGTTTCTGAGGTTGGATGTTGAGCCACTATGAACAGTGAGTAAAGCTAAAACAAATCTGTTTTAACGCTTCCTATTCTTTATCCTCCTAGGTGTTTGAATTTATGCTAAAAGTGATCTTTAAAATAGGTTCTTGGCCGGGCACGGTGGCTCAAGCCTGTAATCCCAGCACTTTGGGAGGCCGAGGCGGGTGGATCACGAGGTCAAGAGATCGAGACCATCCTGGTCAACATGGTGAAACCCCGTCTCTACTAAAAATACAAAAAAGTAGCTGGGCATGGTGGCGTGTGCCTGTAATCCCAGTTACTCAGGAGGCTGAGGCAGGAGAATTGCCTGAACCCAGGAGGCAGAGGTTGCGGTGAGCCGAGATTGCGCCATTGCACTCCAGCCTGGGTAACGAGAGCGAAACCCCGTCTCAAAAAAATAATAATTAAAAAAAAAAAATAGGTTCTTAAAACCTTGTTTCCACAGTAGCAGCTACATGCATCATTAGTGAAATAATTTTGGAGGTGTATAAATTTAAGAAATAAAAATTTAAGGATAAAGTAACAGTAATATATTTTGTGTATATAAATATGTATAGTTTCTATTGTACTTTTTAAAACATTGACCTATCTTGGTTTTTAAAATCATTAGGTAGAAGATGTCCAAGAACTTGTTGATAATGAATTGGGCTTCCAGCAAGTTGTTCCTAAATGTCCAAACAAAATAAAAACTTTTCTTTTTATATCTGATGAAAAGAGAGTAGTTGGGTGTTTAATTGCAGAACCCATCAAACAGGTACGGTATATTTCATTTAAATTATTGGCATGATTTGAAGGCAAAATAAAGAGAAAAGTTAGAAGTCTGTCAGCATTTAAGATTGCTATCATTAATGACATTCTGCCTACTGAAATATACTTGACCATGTGGATAATTGAAGTTATTTTTAATATTTGGAATTTTGCTTTATATAAACAGAATAGGTAAGCCAGTCTTACATTCGTGTAGTCATTTCCACAGCTGAACTATAAAGTATAGTGATTTTAAGTAAGCAGATCTATAGACTTAAGTTTTTAAAAATGTGGCTTAGTGAAGGTTAATATTTTTGGCAAAGTAGGCATTACTTATCCCTTAATTGGATTCTAATTTAGGTACTAATTAGCAATTTTCTAGAAGACATATGGTTTCTCCTTGTGTTACTAGAAGTTGGGAGAGAGAAGCAACTTGTTTGTATTTTTGCCAGTATAAGTGATCAATTTGGCCTTTTCCTTTCCTGTTAGCTTTATTAAGGTATAACTGACAAATAACAATTGCAGTTATTTACAGTGTACAATGTGATATTTTGATATAGGTAGACATTGCAAAATGACTAAATCAAGCTAGCATATCTGTCACCTCACATACTTATCAGCTTACTGTGATGAGAGCATTTAGATCTCTCCTAGCAGTTTTTAAGTATACATTAGCTATAGTCGTCATGCCGTCCAATAGGTCTGCAGAACTTACTCATCTTGAAACTTTGACCCTTTACCAACATTTCCCATTTCTCCCATCTCTCAGCCTCTGGCAACCACCATTCTACTCTCTGCTCTGAAGTCAGCTTTTGTAGATTATATATGTAAGTGAGATCTTGCACTATTTTTCTTTCTTGCCTAGCTAATTTCTCTTAGCATAATGTCCTCCAGGTTCATTCATGTTGCAAATGTCAGGATTTCCTTTTTTAAAAGGCTGAATGGTATTCCATGTGTATATATACCACATTTTCTTTATTCATCCACTGATGGATACTTAGGTTGATTCTGTATCTTGGCTATGAATAATGCTGCCATGAATATGGGAGTACAGATTTCTCTTTGACATACGGATTTCAGTTCCTTTGGATATACACTCAGAAGTGAGATGGCTGCAAATGGTAGTTGTATTTTTATAGTAATCATTCTGACAGATGTGAGGTGCATTTCCCTGATGGATAGTCATGATGAGTGAGCATTTTTTCATATGTCTGTTCTTCATTTTTACGTCTTTTCAGAAATATCTATTCGAGTATTTGTTTTCTTGCTATTGAGTTATTTATGTATTTTGGATATGTATTCCTTGTTGTATATGCAGATATTTTTTTTCAATCAGTAGGTTGCTTGGTTTTCTTTCCCTACTTTGTGCTATGCAGAAACTTTTCAGTTTGACGTCACTTTTTAAAATTATTTTATTGCCATTGCTATTGGGATCATAGCCACAACATTATTGGCCCAGACCAATGTCAAGCTTTTTTCTCATTTTTTTCGTTACAGTTTTACAGTTTGAGGTCCCTTATTTTAAGTTTTTAATTCATTTTGAGTTGATTTTTCCATGTGGTGTGAGATAAGGCTCCAATTTTATTCTTCTGTTTGTGGATATTCATTTTTCCCAACATCATTTATCGAAGACACTGCCCTTGCCCCATTGTTTGTTCTTGGCATGTTTGTCAGAGACCAGTTGACTCTAAATGCCTGGTTTTATTTTATATGTTTTGTTCCATTGGTTGCTATGTCTGTTTTAATGCCAGTAGGAGTGTTATGACCTTCAGCTTTACTCTTTTTGTCTAGATTGCTTTGGCTATTTGTAATCTTTTATGGTTCCATAGGATATTAGGACTCTTTTTGTATACTTTTGTGAAAAATGCCTTTGGAATTTTGAAAGGGATTACGTTGCATTTGTAGATTGCTTTGGGTAGTATGGACTTTTTAACAATATAAAATCTTCCAAGCCACGAACACTGGGTATCCTTCCATTTATGTGGACATTGTTCAGCTGCTTTCATCAGTGTTTTCTAGTTTTCAGTGTATGGATCTTTCACCTCCTTGGTTAAATTTATTCATAAGTTTTTTTTTTTTTTTTTTTTTTTTTTTTAATGCTATTGTAAATGGCTTCTCGTCTTGATTTCTGTTTTTAGTTTGTAGTTTGTTGTTCCTGTATAGAAATTCTACTGACTTTTTATGTTGATTTTGTATTCTGCACCTTTTCTAATTTTGTTTTTTCTGATAGTTATTTTGGTGGAGTTTTTAGGGTTTAGTTCATGTCATTTGCAGACAGTCTAACTTTTTCCTTTCAATTTGAATGCCTTTATTTCTTTTTTTCTTCCTAATTGCTCTGGTGAGGAATTCCAGAACTATGTAGAGTAGAAATGATGAGAGTTAGCACCCTTGTCTTGTTCCTGATCTAAGAGGAAAAGCTTTCAACTTTTCATTGCTTATGTGATGTTAGCTGTGAGCTTGTGATATATGACCTTTAGTATATTGAGGTACATTCCATCTATAGCTAATTTATTGAGAGTTTTTATCCTGAAAGGATGTCGAATGCCTTTTCTGTATTGAGATGTTTTGTCCTTCATTCTGTTAATACGATGTAGTACACTGATATGAATGTGTTGAGCCATCCTTGCATCCAGGGATAAAGTCCACTGGATCATGGTGTACTGTTCTTTTAATGTGCTAGTTTGCATCTGTTTATCAGGGATATTGGGAGGTAACTTTTCTTGTAATGTCCTTTTCTGGCTGTTAGATTAATTCTGGCCTTGTAAAATGACTTCGAGGGTATTCTTCAGTTTTTTGGAAGAGTTTGAGAAGGATTAGTATTCTTTTTTTTTTTTTTTTTTTTTTTAATTGCATTTTAGGTTTTGGGGTACATGTGAAGAACATCCAAGATTGTTGCATAGGTACACACATGGCAGTGTGGTTTGCTGCCTTCCGTCTCCTCACCTGTATCTGTCATTTCTCCCCATGTTATCTCTTCCCACCTCCCCACCCCCCGTCCCTCCCCAGTTTACCCCCAACGGACCCCAGTGTGTAGTGCTCCCCTCCCTGTGTCCATGTGTTCTCATTGTTCAACACCCGCCTATGAGTGAGAATATACGGTGTTTGATTTTCTGCTCTTGTGTCAGTTTGCTGAGAATGATGGTTTCCAGGTTCATCCATGTCCCTAAAAAGGACCTGAACTCATCGTTTTTGATGGCTGCATAATATTCCATGGTGTATATGTACCACATTTTCCCTATCCAGTCTATCATCGTTGGGCATTTGGGTTGGTTCCAGGTCTTTGCTATTGTAAACAGTGCTGCAGTGAACATGCGTGTGCACGTGTCCTTATAGTAGAATGATTTATAATCCTTTGGATATATACCCAGTAATGGGATTGCTGGGTCAAATGGGATTTCTATTTTTAGGTCCTTGAGGAATCTCCACACTGTCTTCCACAATGGTTGAATTAATTTACATTCCCACCAACAGTGTAAAAGTGTTCCTATTTCCCCACATCCTCTCCAGCATCTGTTGTCTCCAGATTTTTTAATGATTGCCATTCTAACTGGTGTGAGATGGTATCACAATGTGGTTTTGATTTGCATTTCTCTAATGACCAGTGATGATGAGCATTTTTTCATATGTTTGTTGGCCTCCTGTATGTCTTCTTTTGTAAAGTATCTCTTCATATCCTTCGCCCATTTTTGAATGGGCTTGTTTTTTTTCTTGTAGATCTGTTTTAGTTCTTTGTAAATTCTGGATATCAGCCCCTTGTCAGATGGGTAGACTGCAAAAATTTTTTCCCATTCTGTTGGTTGCCGATTCACTCTACTGACTGTTTCTTTTGCCGTGCAGAAGCTGTGGAGTTTGATTAGGTCCCATTTGTCTATTTTGGCTTTTGTTGCCAATGCTTTTGGTATTTTGGTCATGAAGTCCTTGCCTACGCCTATGTCCTGAATGTTTTTGCCTAGATTTTCTTCTAGGGTTTTTATGGTGTTAGGTCTGATGTTTAAGTCTTTAATCCATCTGGAGTTAATTTTGGTGTAAGGTGTCAGGAAGGGGTCCTGTTTCTGCTTTCTGCGCATGGCTAGCCAGTTTTCCCAACACCATTTATTAAACAGGGAGTCCTTTCCCCATTGCTTGTTTTTTTCAGGTTTGTCGAAGATCAGATGGTTGTGGGTATGTTGTATTTCCTCTGAGGCCTCTGTTCTGTTCCATTGGTCTGTATCTCTGTTTTGGTACCAGTACCATGCTGTTTTGATTACTGTAGCCTTGTAGTATAGTTTGAAGTCCGGTAGTGTGATGCCTCCTGCTTTGTTCTTTTTGCTTAGAATTGACTTGGCTATGCGGGCTCTCTTCTGGTTCCATATGAAATTTAAGGTGTTTTTTTCCATTTCTGTGAAGAAGGTCATTGGTAGCTTGAGGGGAATAGCGTTGAATCTGTAAATTACTTTGGGCAGTATGGCCATTTTCACGACGTTGATTCTTCCTAACCATGAACATGGAATGTTTCTTCATCTGTTTGTGTCCTCTCTTATTTCGTTGAGCAATGGCTTGTAGTTCTCCTTGAAGAGGTCCTTTACGTTCCTTGTTAGTTGTATTCCTAGGTATTTTATTCTCTTTGTAGCAATTATGAATGGCAGTTCGTTCTTGATTTGGCTCTCTTTAAGTCTGTTACTGGTGTATAGGAATGCTTGTGATTTTTGCACACTGATTTTGTATCCTGAGACTTTGCTGAAGTTGTTTATCAGTTTCAGGAGATTTTGGGCTGAGATGATGGGGTCTTCTAGATATACAATCATGTCATCTGCAAATAGAGACAATTTGATTTCCTCCTTTCCAATTTGGATACCCTTTATTTCTTTTTCTTGCCTGATTGCTCTGGCTAGAACTTCCAGTACTATATTGAATAGGAGTGGTGAGAGAGGGCGTCCTTGTCTAGTACCAGATTTCAAAGGGAATGCTTCCAGTTTTTGCCCATTCCATATGATATTGGCTGTTGGTTTGTTGTAAATAGCTTTTACTGTTTTGAGATAACGTTCAGTCAATACCTGGTTTATTGAGGGTTTTTAGCATAAAGGGCTGTTGCATTTTGTCAAAAGCCTTCTCTGCATCAATTGAGTTAATCATGTGGTTTTTGTCTTTGGTTCTGTTTATGTGGTGAATTACGTTTATGGACTTGCATATGTTGAACCAGCCTTGCATCCCCGGGATGAATCCTACTTGATCATGGTGGATGAGCTTTTTGATATGCTGCTGCAATCGGTTTGCCAGTATTTTATTGAAGATTTTTGCATCTATGTTCATCATGGATATTGGCCTGAAATTTTCTTTTCTTGTTGAGTCTCTGCCGGGTTTTGGTATCAGGATGATATTTGTCTCATAAAATGATTTGGGAAGGATTTCCTCTTTTTGGATTGTCTGGAATAGTTTCAGAAGGAATGGTATCAGCTCCTCTTTGTATGTCTGGTAGAATTCGGCTGTGAACCCATCTGGACCTGGGCTTTTTTTGGGTGGTAGGCTCTTTATTGCTGCCTCGACTTCAGACCTTGTTATTGGTCTATTCAGGGTTTTGGCTTCTTCCGGGTTTAGGCTTGGGAGGATGCAGGTGTCCACGAATTTATCCATTTCTTCCAGGTTTACTAGTTTATGTGCATAGAGTTGTTTGTAATAATCTCTGATGATGGTTTGGATTTCTGTGGAATCTGTGGTGATATCCCCTTTATCGTTTTTTATTGCATCTATTTGGTTATTCTCTCTTTTCTTTTTTATTAATCTGGCTAGTGGTCTATTTTGTTGATCTTTTTGAAAAACCAGCTCCTGGATTTATTGATTTTTTGAAGAGTTTTTTGTGTCTCTATTTCCTTCAGTTCTGCTCTGATCTTAGTTATTTCCTGTCTTCTGCTAGGTTTTGAGTGCTTTTTATCTTGCTCCTCTAGCTCTTTCAATTTTGATGATAGGGTGTCAATTTTAGATCTCTGCTTTCTTCTCATGTGGGCACTCATTGCTGTATATTTTCCTCTAGAGACTGCTTTAAATGTGTCCCAGAGATTCTGGTATGTTGTGTCTTCATTCTCATTGGTTTTGAAGAACATCTTTATTTCTGCCTTCATTTCATTGTTTATCCGGTCAACATTCAAGAGCAAGTTGTTCAGTTTCCATGAAGCTGTGCGGTTCTGAGTTCTAACTTGATTGCACTGTGGTCTGAGAGACTGTTTGTTATGATTTCCGTTCTTTTGCATTTGCTGAGGAGTGATTTATTGCCAATTATGTGGTCGATTTTAGAGTAGATGTGATGTGGTGCTGAGAAGAATGTATATTCTGTGGATTTGGGGTGGAGAGTTCTGTAAATGTCTATTAGGTTTGCTTGTTCCAGGTCTGAGTTCAGGTCCTGGATATCCTCGTTGATTTTTTGTCTGGTTGATCTGTCTAATATTTACAATGGGGTGTTAAAGTCTCCCACTATTATTGTGTGGGAGTCTAAGTCTCTTTGTAAGTCATTAAGAACTTGCCTTATGTATCTGGGTGCTCCTGTATTGAGTGCATATATATTTAGGATCGTTAGCTCTTCTTGTTGCAGTGATCCTTTTACCATTATGTAATGTCCTTCTTTGTCTCTTTTGATCTTTGTTGCTTTAAAGTCTATTTTATCAGAGATGAGAATTGCAACTCCTGCTTTTTTTTGCTCTCCATTTACTTGGTAGATCTTCCTCCATCCCTTTATTTTGAGCCTTTGTGTATCCTTGCATGTAAGATGGGTTTCCTGGATACAGCACACTGATGGGTTTTGGCTTTTTATCCAATTTGCCAGTCTGTGTCTTTTGATTGGGGCATTTAGTCCATTGACATTTAGGGATAGTATTGTTATGTGTGAATTTGATACTGTCATTTTGATGCTACCTGGCTGTTTTGTTGGTTAGTTGATGCAGATTCTTGATTGTGTTGATGCTCTTTTACCATTTGGTGTGTTTTTGGAGTGGCTGGTACTGGTTGTTCCATTATATGTGTAGAGCCTCTTTCAGGAGTTCTTGTAGAGCAGGTTTGGTGGTGATGAAATCTCTGAGTGCTTGCTTGTTCACAAAGGATTTTATTTTTCCTTCACTTATGAAGCTTAGTTTGGCTGAATAGGAGATTCTGGGTTGGAAGTTCTTTTCTTTAAGGATGTTGAATATTGGCCCCCAATCTCTTCTGGCTTGTAGGGTTTCTGCTGAGAGATCTGCTGTGAGTCTAATGGGCTTCCCTTTGTGGGTAACCCGACCTTTCTCTCTGGCTGCCATTAGCATTTTCTCTTTCATTTCAACCCTGGTGAATCTGACGATTATGTGCCTTGGGGTTGCTCTTCTTGAGGAATATCTTTGTGGTGGTCTCTGTATTTCCTGTATTTGAATATTGGTCTGCCTTGCTAGATTGGGGACGTTTTCCTGGATAATATCCTGAAGAGTATTTTCCAGCTTGGATTCATTCTCTTCATCACATTCAGGTACACCTATCAGACGTAGATTAGGTCTTTTCACATAGTCCCACATTTCTTGAAGATTTTTTCATTTCTTTTTGCACTTTTTTTCTCTGTTCTTGCCTTCTCTTTTTATTTCATTGAGTTGATCTTCGACCTCTGATATCCTTTCTTCTGCTTGGTCAATTCGGCTGTTGAAGCTTGTGCATGCTTCACAAAGTTCTCGTATTGTGTTTTTCAGCTCCATCAATTCACTTATATTCCTCTCTATGCTGTCCATTCTCATTAGCATTTCATCCAATCTTTTTTCAAGATTCCTAGTTTCTTTGCGTTGGGTTAGAACATGTTCTTTTACCTCACTGTAGTTTCTTAACTACCCACCTTCTGAAGTCTGATTCTGTCATTTCATCACCCTCCTTCTCCATCCGGTCTGGTTTCCTTGCTGGTGAGGAGTTGTGATCCCTTTTAGGAGGAGAGGTATTCTGGTTTCAGGAGTTTTCATCCTCTTTGCGCTGGTTTCTTCCCATTTTTGTGGGTTTATCCACCTGTTGTCTTTGTAGTTACTGTCTTTCAGATTGGGTCTCTGAGTGAGCTTCTACTTCATGGATGCTGAAGTTACTTCTTCTTTTTTTTTTTTTTTTTTAAGCTTTCCTTCTAACAGTCTGGCCCCTCTGCTGTAGGACTGCTGAGGTCCTCTCCAGGCCCTGCTTGCCTGGGGATCACCTGCAGCAGCTGCAGAACAGTAAGGGTTGCTACCAGTTTCCTCTTCCGCTATCTTTGTCCCAGAAGGATGCTCGCCAACTGTCAGTCCGTTCTCTCCTTTATGAGGTGAGTCTTTGGATCTATGGGAGTCAGGGAGCTACTTGAGGAGACAGTCTATCTTTTATTGGGGCTTAAGTCCTGAGTTGTGAGCTCTGTTGTTCGTTCAGAGCTGCCGGGCAGGTACGTTTAGGTCTGCTGCAGCTGAACTCAAAGCACTTTGTGTTCCCAGGTGCTCTGTCCCAGGGAGTTGGAGCTTTATGAGTTTCCGCTGCACTACCGCCTTTTTTGATTTTTCTTTCAGGTCTCACCCGCCCAGCTGGCAGCACGCCTAGCCACTGCCTGCCCGCAGAGGCTTTGCTGAGCTGCTGTGGGCTCCGCCCAGCTGCCCTGTGCTCTTCCCTGCAGTCCTGTTTATATGGGCGTAGTTAGAACTGTCTGGGCAACGGTGGCCCCGCCTCTGTTATGGGGGAGTCTCTCTGTTGTGGCGGGTTGCCTTGGCGAAGGCGGCCTGCCTCCCTAGCGGTGGAGAGTCTCAGTAATGTCTGAAGCCCCTCCCCCACGGAGCCGGACTGTCCCGGGTTCAGCTGTGCTTAGTTTGAAGGGCTCAACCCAGAGGGTTTCCAATTACTGTTTTTGTTTTCGTCGTTGTTGGGGGTAGAGGGGTGGGACCAACCGAGCCTGATCACCTGGCTCCCTGACTCAAAGTCTTTTAAGTTGAACGACCCGGCTTTCCAGTTGCTTGTTGAAAAGGCGCCGGGATCTCCCGTTCTGCGACTCACTGAGTTGGCTCAAACAGTGGAGCCGGCTCCTGGCAGTTATTTTTTGCCTAGGAATCTCCTGGCCTGGCTCGCTATTTCAGATGAATGGGCAACTCTGCCGTCTCAGGGCTCCGATCGCCAGCTAAGAGGGCTCCCAGATCAGTGGCTTTTTTACGAAGAACCGCTGCAACAGGGCGTGGTCACAGCAGCTGCACCGGCGGAATCAGCCCCGCGGGGGCCAAAACAGCTGCACCGGCCGGGACTGCTGCGCTGGCGACCCCTCTGCCTGGGTATCTCCTTGTTTGTGGGCAATAAAAATTCGTCTGGAAATGCGGCATCCACTCACCCTCTGCACTTTCACTGGGAGCTAAAGTCCTGAGCTGTTCCTAGGCGGCCATCTTCCCAGCATTCAGGATTAGTATTCTTTAAATACCTGGTAGAATTTAGCAGTGACATCATCACAGATGGGGCTTTCGTATGATGCAAGTTATTTTTTTTGATTGATCTCTTTTTTATTGGTTTGTTGAGATTTTCTCTTTTTTCATGATTTGATAGGTAGGTTTTTATTCATCTATTTCTTAGAACTTATGTATTTCTTGTACATTACCTAATTTGTTGGTTTATAAGTATTCATGGTCTCTTACGATCCTTTGTACTTCTGTGATATCAGTTGTAATGTCTCCTCTTTCATTTGTGATTCTTTTGAATCTTTTTTCTTAGTCCAGCTAAAGGTTTGTCAAATTTATTACCTTTCAAAAGATAAATTTTGTTGATCTTTTCTATTTTTCAAGTCCCAGTTTATCTCCAACTGATCTTGATTTTTTTCCTTCTCCTGACTTTGGGCTTTATTCTTTTTCTAATTCTTTGAGTTGTAATGTTAGGTTATTTGAGATCTTTTTTTATGTAGAACTGCTTTTGCTGCATCCCGTTGGTTTTGGTTTGTTGTGTTTGCATTTTCATTTGTCTCAAGAAATTTGTCAGTTTCCCTTTTCTTTGCTCTATTGGTTGTTCAGGAGCATGTGGTTGAATTTTCACATATTTGTCAGTTTTCCACTTTTTCTCCTGTCATTGATCTCTAATTTTATACTGTTGTGAATGTTCTGTGTGCATTTGAAAAGAATGTGCATTCTGCTGCTATTGGATGAAATACTGTATGCATGTCTGTTAGGTCCATTAGGTCTTAAGTGTGGTTGCTCATTGTTTCCTGGCTGGACTTCATGGCTCACATCTATAATCCCAACACTTGGGAGGTTGAGACAGGAGGATCGCTTGAGGCTATGAGTTCACAAACAGCCTGTGCAACATAGTGAAACCCTGTCTTTACAAAAATTAGCCACACAGGACATGCCTATAGTCACAGGTACTTGGGAGGCTGAGGCAGGAAGATCACTTGAGCACAGGACTTCGAGGCTGCAGCATGCTATGATCGCACCACTGCATTCTGGTCAGGGCAGATGAGACCCTGTCTCTTAAGAAAGTAAGAAAGTTCAGCATTTTCTTACTGATTTTCTATCTGGATGATGTATCCATTGTTGAAAGTGGGATCTTGAAGTCCCTTACTATTTTATATTACCTATTCTTTCAGATTCCCAAATATTTTCTTTATATATTTAGGTACTCCCGTGTTAGGTGGATATATATTTATAACTGTTTTATCTTCTTAATGAAATGACCCTTTTATTATTTAATTACTTTCTTGGTCTCTTGTGATAGACTTAAAATCTATTTTGTATGATGTAAGTGTACCTACTTCCTGTTCTTTTGGTTTCCATTTGCATGGAGTATATTTTTCTGACCCTTCGCTTCCAGTCGGTGTGTGTCTTTAAAGGTGAAGTCAATCTTCTGTAGGCAGTATATAGTTCAGTCTTGTGTTTTTTTAATCCATTTAGCCACTGTCTTTTGATTGGCAAATGTAATCCATTTTCATTTAAAGAAAGTATTGATAAATAGAGATTTACTATTGCCATTTTGTTTGTTTTCTGGTTGTTTTATATATATTCCTTTGTTACTCTCTTGTGGTCTTCCTTTGTGATTTGATGCTTTTCTGTAGCGGTATGCTTTGATTTATCTTTATATATCTACTGTAGGTTTTTGCTTTATGGTTCTCATGAGGCTTACACAAAATACCTTAGAATATACCAGTTTATTTAAAGCTGATAACAATTTCTATCACCTAGAAAAGCTCTGTACTTTTTTCTCCCTTCAATATTACAAATTTTACAGTTTACATCTTTGTGTATTTATTTAAAAGGCTTTTTCCTTCTTTGATCTCAAAGAAGTATACTGTTGTGCCTGTTAATAGGCAAGATATAGCCAACTAACTCTTCTCTTCTAATCTCAGATCACAAACAATGTTTTCTTGTTAATTAAAAACTAAATACACACCTGTCAGAACAGGTATAGTACATAAAAAATTGAGAAAATACCAAATGGTGGTAGGGATATGGGGAAACTAGAGCTCTCACACAAATTGTCATTAGAAATGTAAAATGTTACAGCCACTCTAGAAAAAGTTTTGAAGTTGCTTAAAAAACTAAAACATAGACTGGGCACAATGGTTCACGCCTATAATCCTAGCCCTTTGGGAGGCTGAGGCAGGCAGATCACTTGAGGTCGGGTTCAAGACCAACCTGACCAACATGGTGAAACCCAGTCTCTACTAAAAACAAAGAAATTAGCTGGATATGGTGGTGCATGCCTTAATCTCAGCTACTCGGGTGGCTGAGGCAGGAGAATTGCTTGAACCCACGAGGTGGTGGTTGTAATGAGCTGAGATCCTACCACTGCACTTCAGCCTGGACAACAGAGTGAGACTTTGTCTCTTAAAAAAAAAAGTATATGGCCGGACACGGTGGCTCAAACCTGTAATCCCAGTACTTTGGGAGGCAGAGGCGGGTGGATCACGAGATCAAGAGATTGAGACCATCCTGGTCAACATGGTGAAACCCTGTCTCTACTAAAAATACTAAAAAAAAGTAGCTGGGCATGGTGGCGCGTGCCTGTAATTCCAGCTACTCAGGAGGCTGAGGCAGGAGAGTTGCCTGAACCCAGGAGGTGGAGGTTGCTGTGAGCCGAGATCGCGCCGTTGCACTCCAGCCTGGGCAACAAGAGAGAAACTCCGTCTCAAAAAAAAAAAAAAAAAAAAAGTATATTTACCATATGATCCAGCCGTTTTTCTCCTGGGCATTTAACAAAAGCAGATGAAAACTGATGTACACACAAAAACCTATATAAGAATGCAAGAGGCCGGGCGCGGTGGCTCACGCCTGTAATCCCAGCACTTTGGGAGGCCGAGGCGGGTGGATCACGAGGTCAAGAGATCGAGACCATCCTGGTCACCATGGTGAAACCCCGTCTCTACTAAAAATACAAAAAATTAGCTGGACATGGTGGCACATGCCTGTAATCCCAGCTACACGGGAGGCTGAGGCAGGAGAATTGCCTGAACCCAGGAGGCGGAGGTTGCGGTGAGCCGAGATCGCGCCATTGTACTCCAGCCTGGGTAACAAGAGCGAAACTCCGTTTCAAAAAAAAAGAATGCAAGAATGTTAATAGCAACTTTATTAGTAATAACCAAAACCTGGTAGCAACCATAGTGTCCTTAAATGCTTTAGGTGAATGATAAACAAGCTATGATATATCCATATGATGGAATATTACTTAGTGGCAAAAACGAACAAAGAATTGATATGAGTCTCAAAGGCATTGTGCTGAGTGGAAAAAAAGCCAATCTCAAGAGATCATATGGTGTATGATTTCATTGGAAAATAAATTGGCAGTTGTCAGGGATTGGGGATGGGAGAGGAGGGGATCGTGTGGATGTGACTATAATGAACAAGAAGATATTTGTGGTGACTCAGTAGTTCTGTATTTTAATCGTGATAATAGTTGAATGAATATATAGGTATGATTAAATGTCATGGAATGATACACATACCAATGTTAATTTCATGGTTTTGGTATTATACCGGTTATGGAAGATGTAATAATTGGAGATAATTCAGGGAAGGATATATGGTCGTCTGTAGTGTTTTTTTAACTTCTTAGGAATCGATTTCAAAATGAAAGTATTGAAGAAACTTGAAATGCCAACCAAATTTCATAGTTAATAGATATAAATTTTCTTTAGTGTTACTGGTTTTTTTAGGTTGTCATATATACATTTTAGGATGGAGAGAAAGGTTTATATACTTTATTAAAAGGAAGAGTCTAATGCTTACAATTGTTTAAATTAAAGAGGAAAGTTTCATAATGGTATGGGATGCACTAGAATGAATGTCTCAACTATTTTTTTTACAAAGCATTGTGTGACTAAATGGATAAGAATTTAAGAAATATATTAACATTTTTGGTGGAGATAAAAGTTAAATTTTTTGATACTTGTTTAAGGAATTTTTTTTTTTTAAAGCGTTGTTAGCTCATTCTGTGTTGTTCGCTGTAGATGCTTCTGTATATCATTGCAGGCCTTTCGTGTCCTCTCTGAACCAACTGGTATGCAATCCCCAAACTCTAAAGAATGTCCTAGGGCTTGGCAATGTTCAGATGTACCAGAACCTGCAGTCTGTGGGATAAGTAGAATCTGGGTTTTCAGACTGAAGAGAAGAAAGCGCATTGCAAGACGACTGGTTGATACTCTCAGGTAAGAAATAAAATGGATCTAGATCCATAACCTTAGGTTCATAGCTTTTGCAGAATCCCTCGGCTCCTAGCTGTAAAAGGAAAGATATTGGTAAGATACTTCTGTATGAATACTATCAAAGTCAGGCTAAGGAAGATATTAGCACTAGAAAAATAATGCTAGATGTACTCAGCCTTGGGCACAACATTCCAAGTCTGAAACATACTGGCCCACTGCTTTTCAAACTACCTGTGCTAAAGGACTAGTTTAATTTGTCACAGATCAACACTAATAAAATAAAAATGGATTGCTAGAAAATAAAAAGGAAAAACATAGCATAGTTTGAAGTGAAAAAAAAGGAAAAACAAAAAAATTACAAGCTTGAATTTTTATTAGATTTAGCAGATTGAAATTATGCTTCAATAAATATAACCTGTACAAAGTAAAGGTTTGCATAATTACAGAAGCTGTACATGTTCATTGACAGTGACTAGGTAATTAAGACTTGCTATAACTGAAAAGCACAATTAAATAAAAAGTGGATTTGTGAGACAACCCATAGAACAAGAGAAAATAGTTACAAATCATTTGTCAGAGGAGGGTCTGATACCCATAAAATAATTCTTAGAACACAATAATAAAAAGAACTTAATTTAAAAATGGACAAAGAATTTCAGTAGACATTTCTCTAAAGATGAATTGCAAATGGTTAATTCAACATAAAAAGATGCTCAAGCATCTTTAGGTATCAGGGAAATAACAAAACCACAGTGTGATGCCACTTTATACGCAGTAGGATGACTGTAATCAAAAAACGGACAAGTGTTGGTGAAGATGTAGAGGAAACTGAAACCCTTGTACATTGCTGGTAGGAATGTAAACTGGTACAGTTGGTGTGGAATACAATCTGACAGTTTTTCAGAGTTAAACTGTTAATGTGACCTAGCAGTTCCACTCCTGGGTACATACTCAAGAAAACACATCCCCACAAAACCTTGTACATGAAGGTTCATAGAAGCATTATTTATAAAAGCTAAAGGATAAATAATCCAATATGTGATTAATGAATAAATGTGGTATATCGATAGAGTAATAACAATGGGATATTATCAAGCCATAAAGGAAATTCTGGCTCACACTACAACGTGGAGGAACCTTAAAAACATTATGTTAATTGAAATAAGTCAGTTGCAAAAGATCACACATTGTGTGATTACATTTATATAAAATGTCCAGAAGAGGCAGGCAGATCCAGAGGCAGAAAGTAGATGTGTAGTTTTCAGGGACTGAAGAAAGATGAATGGAGAGCAACTAATAGTGAGTACAGGGTTTGGGATAATAAAAATGTTCTAGAATTAGATAGTGGTGGTGATTGGACAAT
Organism: Saimiri boliviensis; assembly: GCF_048565385.1. Taxonomy (NCBI): domain Eukaryota; kingdom Metazoa; phylum Chordata; class Mammalia; order Primates; family Cebidae; genus Saimiri; species Saimiri boliviensis. Next base: position 102,832,828 of record NC_133461.1, read on the forward strand.
ATTTGTTAACATACACAAGACTACTCAGTTATACGCTTTTAAAGGGTGAGGCTTATTGTGTATGAGTGTATCTCAGCCAAAAACAGTAGTCTTCATTTTTAACTCCCATGTGCACAACTGAACTAACACCATTGCTGTTTAAAGTTTCCAATGTCACAAATGAGCTTGTTTGCTAATTTACATAATACAGGTTATATGGATGAGTTTTATAAGACTTATTCTCTCAACTTTAACATATATTTCATTGTGGACAGATAGTGTACAAACCGATAACCACACTTTGACCAAACAAAAAACCACACTTGGAATAGTGTTATTCAAGCCTCTTGGATTCTGTGCCACTTTTAAAGAATGAATACCAGGATCACTCTGGGAACCCAATCTGGGCCATAGTCAACCAGACATTACTTACCAAGAGGGGATCAGTAGGAAAAAATGGTATCTTTAAAAGATTTTTATTTGACAATTAGTTATGAAACACTTTTTTTTTTTTTTTTTTTTTTTTTTTTCCTGAGACGGAGTTTCACTGTTGTTGCCTAGACCGGAGTGCAATGGTATGATCTTGGCTCACCGCAACCTCTGCCTCCGGGGTTCATGCAGTTCTCCTGCCTCAGCCTTCTGAGTAGCTGGGATTACAGACATACGCCACCATGCCCAGCTAATTTTGTATTTTTAGTGGAGATGAGGTTTCTCCATATGAGTCAGGCTGGTCTTAAACTCCTTACCTCAGGTGATCTGCCCACCTTAGCCTCCCAAAGTATAGGGATGACAGGCATGAGCCACTGTGCCTGGCTAAAATACTTCTTTTCTATGTTTTATATTAAATAGATACATAAATTTGGTATGAGGAGTACCAGTATATAACCTAGTTGTACCATATTATGTATTTAATTATAGTTAATATATTAGAAGCTTATGTCTTCTAATTGAATCAAATTCTTTAATTTTTTATTCTGAAATAATTTCAAACTTACAAAAGAGTAGCAAGAATAGTAAGAAGACTTTGTCAAGATCCATTAAGTTCAACATTTACCTCATTTGCTTTCTGTGTTTTGATAAGCTTCCCGAATTATTTCAAAATAGGTTACATATATTACACCCCTTTACCCCTTCATGCATCAGTGTGTTTTTCTTGAGAACAAGAATATATTATATTTGATACAGTTACCACATTTGGGAAATGTAATACTGATATAATGCTTTTATCTGACAGTCCATATTTCACTTTTGTCTGTTGTCTCAAATGTCCTTCATGGCCTTTTTTTTTCTGCCCAGTGACTCAGACTGCATTTAGTTGTCACATCTCTTTAGTCTTTGTTTTCCCTAATCTGGAAAAGTTTCTTAGCCTTTTGACATTGAAGTATTTGAAGAGTGCAGGCCAGTTCTTTTATACACTGTCCCTCAATTTTGATTCTCTCTCTTTTTTTTTTTTCTTTCACAAACAAGTTGTGGGAGATGTTAAATTAACCATTTCCTTGTTACTTTTAATCCTGAGGTGGGCAAGATCAAGGAGAGTTTAGTCAAAATGCAGATGATTTTTGCCTTCTTAAAGCTCTGAGTGCATGTTTTCTTTGAAAAAAATATAGTTACTGGTTAAAATTGGTGATTTTTTTGTTCTAATTATCTGTACTTTTAATTAGCAATATGATCTTACATTAGTTGCTCTTTACTGTGGATATCCTAGAGTTAGGTGGATGGTTCCCTTTGCCTCTCAGCAGAATTTTTTCTGGACCTTAGTTTTCTCATCTTTGAAATGGTATCATTAGACTTCTTTCTCTAAAATATAAGACATTTTTTCACTTACTAAAAATAAGGTTGCTTTAAGTCAAGAGTATTTACTTAAACTGTGCTTATGTAAATTAGAATGTTAAGTTGCTTCCATTATTAAATTATCTTTTCCTCTTTTAGGAATTGCTTCATGTTTGGCTGTTTTCTCAGCACTGATGAAATAGCATTTTCTGATCCGACACCAGATGGCAAGTTATTTGCAACCAAGTACTGCAACACTCCTAATTTTCTTGTATATAATTTTAATAGTTAAAGCTGATTTCAGTTATAAAGCAGTTACTATCTGGATAAGTTCAGAGAAATCATTATTATAAAATACAAACTTTTAATAAAAAAAATACCAGGATTCTCACTTATGCGCGCACACACACACATACACACATATCAGTTTTGTTCCTTCTGAGTTGAAAAGTCAGGAATTAAATTTGTTGAAGATTATCAGAGATTCAAAGGAAGGAAAAATCTTGGGGTGATTGACTGATTAGCAGTGTGAATTGTTAATTACAATTACACTCTGAAATTTTGTAGCTATAACTGGAAAATTACTTGACTGTTACGTAAGAGCATTGACAAAGGAAAGTGATTTTTGTCTAGAAATGTGACCTGGTCTTCTAAAAAACGCACTCTTAGACCAGGATTATCTAATGCCCCATCAGAAGCAAAGAGGCAAATTTACACTTGGGAAAGTAATTTCTATGCTCAATTTGTAAAGGGAATTTCTGAATTTTTTTTTTAAATAGAGGCAGGGGTCTCATTATGTTTTCCAAGCTGGAACTTTTGGGCTCAAGCGATCCTCCGAAAAGTGCTGGGATTACAGTCATGGGCCACCGTGCCCAGCATCATTCCTGACTTTTCTGTATGAAATCTTTATTTGGTAGGCACTCATCTGTACCAACTCAGTTTGAGTATCTTTAGAAAATGTTTAGTATGTCTTTTTTGTGACAAGAAAAAATGGTAAGGATTAATCCTCTTTGCATTTCTGTAGAGCAGAATTCTATAGCTTAATGTTTAATCTTTTTGTAAATAAATCTTCATCTGTCAGATTTAAAATTATACTTAATAATTGCACTATTTCATTAATTTTTTTGTTTGGAAATATTGGTAGTACTGCTTTAGGAACTTATTACTGGCAATTGATGTCATTAACAAAATGCCTAGTTGGAGTAGATGATACGTTTGGCTTCATTTTCTAATTTTTTGCTTATTTAAAAATGCACCTTACTTGTTAAGTAATATGGCAAGTCTTTACAAAATATGTGGTTATAGAACCAAGGTTAGTAAATATGCATATGCTGGTGGATTAGAGACCATGACACTGTGTAAATACAGTGAAATGTTTGCACATTTTACTTGTATAATCCGTGGATACTTTAAAAAGCAAAACATTGTTCAAATTGTTCTGATTCTAAGAAATCACTCAACTGCTAGCAATAAGACTCTAGGCAAGTTGTTTTATAGATTGTAATTATATATAGAACTATTCATCTGCTTTCATTTTATTTGCCTTTAAGTTAACATGGTTCCAAAATTTAAAAGCTTGGGTTCCCAGAAGAATGTGGAAGTGTTAAAATGTGTGTAATTACGCAAACATTTTAATGCTGTTTTGTGCACTTGTTTATTTTTTTTTATTTTATTTAAAAATGTTAATTAGCATTTTGCTTGCTTAATGGTTTTGTGGTCAATTAAAATTACTTAATAGTTTATGTTATACAACTAAATCTGATTTTTTGTATTTTTATCATAATAATATATGTTAAAAAAAATTCATATACAGAAAAAGAGATTGCCAAGAGAAGAGGCTTCCCATTATCCTGCTTTGGATGCAGTGTGTATTACTTCAGATTAACTAAATACATATGCAGTTATTTTGCATCTTGCTTCCCTTCAGTATGTCTTAGATATGTTGTATTTCAGGAACTTTTTCTATTTTAAATGTAATAGCATGATTTGCTGTTGATACTGTTGGCTTGATTGGGTGGATTTTTTGTTTTCGTTTAACACATACAAGAAGCAAGTGCACTGAGAAGGTCTCAAAGCAACAATACCCCAGTGGCAGTGAGCACACCTACCACCCAGATCTTGGTTGGTTGCTTTCTTTTTTTTCCCACCCTAGGCTGAAGTGCAGTGGTACAAACATGGCTTACTGCAGACTTAACCTCCCAGGTTCAAGTGATCCTTCCACCTCAGTCCCCTGAGTAGCTAGGACTACAGGTGTGTGCCACCACGCCCAGTTAATTTGTGTATTTTTGGTAGAGACACAGTTTCACCAACTGGTCCTTAAGCTCCTAAGCTCAAGCAGTCCTCCCGTGGTGCTGGGATTATAGGTATGAGCCACCACACCCAGCCAGATTTTGTTTACTAATTCTTTCCTCCACAAAAGGACCTGGGGCTCTTTGGAGAACTGGCTCATTATAGGGATAGAGCAATGAACGTACAAGATGAGCCTAAATCATCTTGTACAGCAGCCCCCCCGCCATCTGCAATTTTGTTTCCCACAGTTTGTTACCAAAAATATTACATGGAAATTTCTGGAAGTAAGGAATTCATAAGTTCTAAATTCTCATCATTCAGAGTAGTAACAGTGGGTGATAAGTGCTCAGTTAAGATGGAAAAGGCATTAAATTTGTGGGCAGAAGACATGCACAGAAACATTCCGATTGAGGGCAATCAAGTTCAGTACTGTCTGGTTTCAGGCATCCTCCTCGGGGTCTTTGTCATAATTTGTGCCCATATATATGTATGTCTATTTCTGCTGTTTATTCTTACTAGTCTTAAAGGTTTTATTTATGCCAATACCAGACTCTGTTATTGTAATATTGTTTCCTATAGTATTAGTACATAGTCCCACCCTTTTTTTTCTTCAGGAATATTTTGTCTATTCTTGGACTTTGCATTTCCATATACATTTTAGAATCAATTTATTCCACAAAAAGCCACCAACAACAAAAAAGGCTGTTGGGATTTTATTGGAATTCCATCAGATCTATAGATCAATTTGGGAGAACTGATTTTTAGAGTCGATCAGGTATTTGATACTTTTTTTTTTTTGAGACGGAGTTTGGCTCTTTCTGCCTAGGCTGGAGTGCAATGGCTCATTCTCGGCTCACTGCAACCTCTGCCTCCCAGGTTCAAGCGATTCTTCTGCCTCAGCCTCCCGAGTAGCTGGGATTACAGGTGCATGCCACCACGCCCAGCTAATTTGGAATTTTGCTAGAGACCGGTTTCGCCATGTTGGCCAGGCTGGTCTTGAACTCCTGACCTCCAGTAATCCACCCGTCTCAGCCTCCCAAAGTGCTGAGATTATAAGTGTGAGCTACCATGCCGGGCCCATACTTTTTTTTAAGCCTTTGGGAAAAGTTACATCTTGTTTGCTGATACATAAATACAACTTTTAGGTTTTGACTTTGCATTCAGCAACCTTTCTAAACTTAATTCTATTTATCTATTTTTACATATGTAATATCTGTGAATGAGTTTTATTTCTTTTAGAATCTTACAGCTTTTTTGTTCTTACAGTATTGCATCTCTAAGTTTGCCAGTCTAGTACAGTGTTGAATAAAAGCAATGGTAGGGATATTTTTGTTTCATTGCTAATGTAGATAAAGTTTTCAACGTTTTACTATTAAATACGAAATTTATTATAGCTTTTTTGTAGATAACTTTCTAATATTAAGGAAGTTCCTCTATTCCTAGGTTTCTAGAAGGCTCTCAAATAACTTGAACAGATACTCAGATTTTATACAAAGTCTTTCTTTGTTATTTGGAGGTGATTTTTTTCTTCATTGTTAATATGGCAATTACATTGTTCTTTGAATGTTAAAGCAGTCTAGCCTTCCTGAACTAAATAAACCAAACCTAAGTTGGTCTTGATGTTTTTCTTTTTTATGTTACTGACTTCAGTTAACTAAAAAAAATTTTTTTAGGATTTTTCATGTGTTCATGAATAATATTGGGTATCTATAGGATGTTTAGTTTTGCTTTTGTTTTTATTTTCATTCATGACATGTCTTTTTTCTCCATAGATAAGTTTTGCAAAGGGATTTATCAATTTTGTTAGTATTTTTAAAGATTGGCATTGTTAATTCTATCACAGGTTTGTATTTTCTGTAAGTTTTGTTTTTTTAATTTCTTTCTCTCCTCCCCTCCCTGAAGGGAGGTATTGCGGTCTGAATGTATGCCACCAAAATTCATAGGCTGAAACCCTAACCCCCAAGATGATGTAATGCTTTAATAAGTTGTGCCTTAGGAAGGTGAATGGGTCATGATGGTGGAAGGAACCCTTAAGGATTAGTGCCCTTTAATTCAAAGAGATGTAAAGGGAAAAAGAATTAGCACCCTTATAAGAGGGTGGGGGAGCTCCCTTGCTCTTTCCACCATGTGAGGACACAGCCAGAAGGTGCGTCCTGTGAGGATGCCCTCACTAGATACTACCTTGATCTTGGACTTTCCAGTCTCCAGAACTATGAAAAATAAGTTTCTGTGGTTTACGTGGCACCTAGTTTATGGTATTTTTGTTATAGTAGACTAAGACGGGAGTCTGGCTTTGTTTTTCCTAAATTCTTACCTGATATATATAGTATTTGTTATATATAGATTTTTTTATATAGCATTTGTGTAGTTTAAAATCCTTTCTAATTTGTATTCTAATCAACAGATTGTAGAAGATTAAATAGGTTCCAGGAGACATGAAAGAATGATCTTCAACATTTCTCAAGCAGCCGCTGATTATCTCCTTTTATGGTGGCATAACAAGCTCCTGGAAGCCTTCTACAGATTCTAAAGGGAAAGATTTTCTGGGAGGTGAGAAAGCCACTTGAGAGAAGGCTATTTTGATTTACTAATTAATTCAGTGAAAAGGTAGTCCTGGGCATGGCGGCTCATGTGAGGCCTGTAATCCCAGCAGTTTAGGAGACCTAGACAGAGGGTTGCTCAGGAGTTACAAACCAGCCTGAGCAACTTGGTGAAACCTTCTCTATAAAGAATACAAAATAAGATTAGTTGTGGTGGCACACACGTCTAGTCCCAGCTACTTGAGGTGGGGGCAGAGGTGTGAAGATCACATGAGCCTGGAAGGTCGAGGCTGCAGTGAGCCATGATTGCCCCACTGTATTCCAGCCCGGGTGACAAAGCAACACCCTATGTTATAAAAAAATAAATAAATAAATAAATAAACAGGCCTCAGCCAAGTCACTGTTTTGTTTTGTTTTGTTTTTTGAGAATGAGGGATATGTCCTAAATGATAACATCTGAGACTTAAAGAGCAAGTTCTAGAACAAGAATTAAACAAAAAAACTTCCAGTTGTAGCAGATTGTCTGCAATCTTGTGTTAGGGATTTCTGGGACCTTAACCAGACTCAAGGGGCAGTGCATGCTGGGTTTATTTTATAATGTCTGCCGTAGACAAGGGCTATGAATTGCTGGCCTTGATTAGTTTATTCCTATTAGATACCCCAACTATCGGAACTGGAAACAGATTTCTCAGTGAAAAGCAATGGCTTATGTGTTAAAAGATCCAATTCAAGAAAGATCCAATTCCTGCTTTTTATGTCTTAAAAGCAGCAACTGCTATTCCTGCTAAGAAAAGAATGGCCTGGAGATACTACTCTGTTGGCTTGGCAAAAAAGAATGACTCAATATACATGTCGGAGTAAGGATAAGAGACCCTATCAGGATGCAAAATTACACATAAGTTTTTCTCCAGATTAAGACAACTTCCAATTTGTCGCCTTAATATTTTGATGGGAAAATACGCGAATTAATGTGTACTGTTTCTTAGTACAATCTTAAACAGGCGTTCAGTGATTTCTAGGCGTTTTTTTTCTTATTTTTAATTTTATTTCTAAAATATACTATAATACAGAGAGTAACATGAGACCCCTGTGCCTACCATTCAGCTATAACAAATTAGCATTGTATCCTATTTTTCTTGATCAAATGTTGTTATAAAATAAACCATGAAGATAACCATTTAAGCCCAGTCCCTCCATTCCACACAGCTCCTCCCCCAGCTAACCATCACCCTGAATTTTGGTATGTGTCTCTTAAATTCAGTTTTGTCTTTTTTTTTATTACTGCATTTTAGGTTTTGGGGTACATGTGAAGAACATGCAAGATTGTTGCATAGGTACACACATGGCAGTGTGGTTTGCTGCCTTCCTCCCCATCACCTATATCTGGCATTCCTCCCCAAGCTCTCTCTCTCCAACTCCCCACCCACCTCTGTCCCTCCCCTATTTCCGCCCCACAGACCCCAGTGTGTGATGCTCCCTTCCCTGTGTCCATGTGTTCTCATTGTTCAACACCCGCCTAAGAGTGAGATCATGCGGTATTTGATTTTCTGTTCTTGTGTCAGTTTGCTGAGAATGATGGTTTCCAGGTTCATCTATGTCCCTACAAAGGACACAAGCTCACCATTTTTTATGGCTGCATAGTATTCCATGGTGTATTTGTGCTACAGTTTCCCTGTCCAGTCTATCATCAGTGGGCATTTGGGTTGGTTCCAAGTCTTCGCTATTATAAACGAAGTGCTGCAGTGAACATTCGTGTGCATGTGTCTTTATAGTAGAACGTTTGATAATCATTTGTATATATACCCAGTAATGGGATTGCTGGGTCTAATGGAATTTCTATTTTTAGGTCCTTGAGGAATCGCCACTGTCTTCCACAATGGTTGAACTAATTTACATTCCACCAGCAGTGTAAAAGTGTTATTTCTCCACATCCTCTCCAGCATCTGTTGTCTCCAGATTTTTTAATCACCATTCTAACTGGTGTGAGATGGTATGTCAATGTACTTTTGATTTGCATTTCTCTAATGACCAGTGATGATGAGCATTGTTTCATGTTTGTTGGCCTCATATATGTCTTTTGTAAAGGGTTTGTTCATATTCTTCACCCACTTTTGAATGCGCTTGTTCGTTTTTTTCTTATAAATCTGTTTTAGTTATTTGTGGATTCTGGATATTAGCCCTTTGTCAGCTGGGTAGATTGCAAACATTTTTTTCCCATTCTGTTGGTTGCCGATTCAGTCTAATGACTGTTTCTTTTGCTGTGTGGAAGCTGTGGAGTTTGATTAGGTCCCATTTGTCTATTTTGGCTTGGTATTTTGGTCATGAAGTCCTTGCCTATGCCTGTGTCCTGAATGGTTTTGCATAGATTTTCTAGCGTTTTTATGGTGTTAGGTCTAATGTTTAAGTCTTTAATCCATCTGGAGTTAATTTTAGTGTAAGGTGTCAGGAAGGGGTCCAGTTTCTGCTTTCTGCACGTGGCTAGACAGTTTCACCAATATCATTTATTAAACAGGGAATCCTTTCCCATTGCTTTTGTCAGGTTTGTCAAAGATCGGATGGTTGTATATGTGTGGTGTTGCCTCCGAGGCCTCTATTCTGTTCCATTGGTCTATATCTCAGTTTGGTACATGCCGTTTTGATTACTGTAGCCTTTACTAGTTTGAAGTCCGGTAGTGATGCCTCCAGCATTTCTAGGCATTTTTAAAGTTCAGAGTGCAGTTGTTCCAAATGTTTCTAAGAACCCTATGTCTGTAATTTTTAAAATTCAGTGTACACCCAAATCTAGGTATACCACATACATTCAGTAATTTGGAAAATTCCCAGGGGACTATGGCTCACAGAAACTACTGATCCAAAACCTATTACGATTAGCAAAATAAGGCCAAGAGAGGGAAGGAAACCTACTGACCTGCAGTCAACAAGTACTCAAATCAATTAAGGATAAAATAATGCTTAGACAGTTTCTGGTACTCAGTGTCCTTTATTCTCTATCATCGTATTTGAGTTTTATTGTTTTTACAGAATTGGGAAATACTTAAGGTACAAATTAATAAATTTAAAAAAAATCTTAGTATAGAAAATACGTTTAATAAACTAAAGCAAAAAACTAAGATCTGAGAAGATCCAAGAGATCAAGACAAGCTATAACCCGAGTCTCAAGTATCCCAGGAGGTATTCTTTCTGAGTCCTATTCTCCTCAGTTTCCAGTTATTTGATAAACACATCAGCAAAAGGTTCAAAGTTTTAAAATATGAACAAATACAGATTTTATTTTGTATTGTACAAAATGCTCATTTCTGTAGATCCATTAAAACAATATTTTAAAAAGATCATTAATAAAAGCAATGATCACTAAAATTAATGTTATACAGTTTACAGTATTTTATTGCTAGTGTTTTAATTCTGCATGAGCAACATCAAAGTACTTAAATAGCTAGTTTCTAAAACTTTACAGAAAACCCAGTACAATTCAAGTGCTTATAACAAGTATGAAATACGCTTATATTAGAAATAGTTATCTACATATTAACAAGAAACTGTGGTTCTCAAATATGCCAATTTTAGAGAGCCTAATAACTACTAATAGTAACTATATAAATGTTTTGGGAAAAAGTTACATATAAAAGCCATACTTCAGCTGAAGTGATAACTAGACATCAGTTTCCAGAGCTTCAACAATGTGTGCAGCAGCAGGACGATCTTTAGGGTCTTCATTAGTACATACAGAGAAGAGTTCAATTACTTTCTGGTATGATTCATCTAATTCTTCCATATTAATAGGTGGCCTAGTTCCCAAAGCTGCATAGTATGCTTCATCATCAAAATCACTTTCATCAAAAGTTTTATCTTGAAGGAGATTAAAACAATAAGGAAAATCACTTTACATCGTGGAAAAGCCTAAGAGCTCAACCTCCTCCTGAAATAAGAATTTATGGTCCAGTATGGTTTCCAGTCAGCCACAGACAGTTTAATTGTCTTGCCTTCAAGTAGATTGGCTTTAGTTTGGATTTATAGGTTATAGACCCCTATTCCCACCCTTCCTATGACAGCTTTCCAATCTTTTTCTCAGGTAAGGATAGTTTTAAGGTAATTTTTTGCTTCTCTGGACAGCCTCAATTTTTCTCCCTATTCTCAATCTACATCTCATTTGTGTGAGATTAAACCTTGGTGGTACCAAATCAGTCATCAGTACTAATTAATATATATCTTAGAAATTATGCCACTAAATCATACAACTTGCTCTTTCAAATTTTAAAAGATAAAATATATAAACTAATCTTTAGTATGAAATGAAGAGATTTGGATTTACGTTAGAAATTGTATTCATACCTTCATCATCATCATCATCATCATCATCATCATCATCATGATTTGAAAGATTAACGTGTGGAATGGATAAAGTCATCATCTCCCACAGAGTAAGGCCAAAGGCAAATATGTCTGCCTTGTCAGTAATAACACCATTCTCCTCCAAAGCTTCTTTGGGTTTCCATGGCTCTGTGCCAATGTAGCAAGCCTCAGGGTCAGTCACTGAAACAAGCAAAGTGGTTATGAAGGCAGGCGCTAGAAATTACAAAAAAGGCAAGCAACCATGATTTGAACAAGTAGTTCACAGGTTAATCAGTATAACCAGTAAATGTGAAAACACACTTAGTAAGGATGACTTTCTACCTTTCGGTTGGTAAATATTCAAGAAGTTGGTTAGTTGGCAAGTATGTAGAAAAACAGCAATTCTCTTAGTAGCAATAGAGAATATGGATGTTGAGAATTACAGACTCTGGAGCCAGACTGCCTTGCTTGGGTTCAAGGACATGTGCAAACTGTGTGACTTTGAGCAGATCACTTCTAGACTGGAATTTCTTCATTTTGTGAACAATTTTAAGCTGAGAGAAGTACCATTTATGTACTTCCATGATTGCTACGTTAGAGAAAAGCGAAAGGGACTAGTCACACATTGGCTCTTTTTAAAAGCCCAAGAAAGAAATGAGTGCACTCACATTTCCATTGAAATTTTAGTCAACTTATCAATTTCAATGAAAAAGTCAGCTAGAATTCTGATTAGGATTGGACTGAATCTCTAGGTCAATTTGGTAAGAATTAACATTATTAGTATTGAGTCTTCCAAACCACGGTCATATATTTTTCCACTTAGTTACATTCCACTTAGTTACATTTTCTCAGTGATGCTTTATAGTATTCATTACAGAGGACTTAGACTTTTTTGATCATTACGTTCTGAAATATTTTGAGTTTGGGTACTTGTAAATGGATTTTAAATAATTCCATTTTCAACTATTTACGGCTAATACATAGAAATATCACTGGCTTCGCTTAATCTAATAGATTCCCTGGGATTTTCTATCTAAACAACATATCAACTGCAAATACTTCCTTGCCTTATTTCAGTGGCTAGGGCTGTAGTACTGTTAAATAGTGGTAAGAGAAGGCATCCTGGCTTGTTCCCTACTACGGTATGCTACCTGCAGGTTCTTCTGTAGACAGCCTTTCTCAAGCTAAGATCCCTTCTATTTCTAGTTAGCTGAGAGATTACCTTTTTTTTTTTTAAATCAAAAATGGATGTTGGATTTTGTCAAACGTGTTTTCTGCACGTGAGATTGAGATGATACATAGTTTTCAAATTTGTTAATATGGTGATAGACTGTCCCCAGCTTTCAGGTATAACTGACAATTATATGAGTTTAAGGTATACAACTTGATGTTTGATATACATAAACACTGTGACCTGACGGCCACAGTCAAGCTAATTTATATATCACTTCATATAGTTACCATTTTCTTATTGTGTGAGAATACTCAAGATCTGCTCTCAGCAAATCTCAAGTGTACAGTATTGTTAACAAAGGGCACAAAGTTTCCATTATGCAAGATGAGTAAGTTCTGGTGACCTAAAGTACAGCACAGTGAGGACACTGAATCTGGAATGTTAAACTTTTCTTTCCTGGACTTAGTGTCCTTATGTACTGCTGGACTGAATTTGCTAATATTTTGTTAAGGATTTTGATATCTGTGGTTGTGAACGATATTGAACTATCATTTTTTTTTTATTCTGGTTACATAGCAGGTATACATGTTTATGTGTTGATCAGAAATTTTGATAAAGGCATGCAGTGCATAATAATCATATCAGGATTGATGGGATGTACCGTAATACGTTGGGTTTTCATATTAGAGTTATGCTTACCTCAGAACAAACTGGGCAGTGGTCCCTATTCCTCTATTATCTGAGCAAATCTGTGTAAAATCGGTGCCATTTCTTCCTTGGATATTTGGTGAAAATCAACAGTAAAACATCTGGGTTTGAGTTTTCTTTGTGGGGATGTTTCGTAATAGACATACAGCTATTTGGATTTCCTACTCTTGCATTAATTTTGGTAAATTGTCCTTTTCATCTAAGTTGTCAAATTTATAGCCATAAAGGTGTCAGTAATAGCCTAATTCTTTAAATGTCAGAATTTACAATGATGACCCTTTTTTCATTCCTGATATTGGTGACTTCTGTTTTTTCTTGATCAGTCTAGATACAGTTTTATACACTTCATTATCTTTTCAGATAACCAGCTTTTGGCTTTAATATTTTATAGTAAATACTATTTATTTAAATTTATTTTTATTTCATCTAGAATTTTTCAAATATAATTTATAGATTTCCCTCTAAGCCCTGCTATCGCTCGCACATTTTGATATGTTGTATTTTCCTTATTATTCCCTTGTCATTTTCTTTGACCCATAGGTTATTTAAATTTGTGTTACTGAATTTCCAAACACTTGGGGTTTCCTTGGATATCCTGTTTTGTGGTTTCTAAGCTAATTCCATTGTGGCCAACCTATATACTCTATGATTTCTCCCATAGTGTTGTACAGACCTTTATTTCTGCTGTAACTAGGAGAAACTCAGAATATTCATTAGGCAGTGTTAGAGTGTATTATACTAAAAAATGAATTTTTTCAGTATTTGATTACTATAATCTCCATTTTCTCACAAATAAGATAAATCATTTTGAAACAACAGAAGACACAGTGGGGCAGTTTTCTGAAACAGACTTCTCCAGAACTGAAGGTAAGTTCTGTCTTGAGAAACTCAATAAATTTACAAGGCAAGGAAGAAGAAACTAACATTTATAAAACAAAAAGGAGGACTAAAAAAAGGAAAAGTGATGACCCAAGAGAAGATTCCATTTAGACTTAAAAAGGAAAAGTGAGAATCTAGAAGCCAAGAAATTGAAGATTCCAGTTAAACACTAATTTGTTCCATTAACATTCTGGGAGGTATGCCTGATAAATGAACAGGCTCTGTTAAGTGAGAACAAAAATACCAAACTAGGAGGGTACCCAGTACCCGCAGACAAAAAGGAAAGATGAGTGATGTCTCTTTGGAGCCTTTGTACTTAGTTCTGTTTGGGCCTCTAAAGTTTAAAAGTCATAATATCCATGACTAAGCTCCTTAAAGGCTTTCCCTCATACTATACTTTATATCTAAGAGGCACTTCATGGAATTCATGACAAGAGAAGAGCCTACAGGCATGGCCCAGGTGGGAATGACTCTGGCAATAAGAACATAAACATTTTTAAAGGTTTTTCTTATTTTAAATACAGATTTCTAAACTGTCATTTGAAAGGTTCTGTCATTTCTGAGCTTGAGCATTTAACTTACCAGTGCAAGACTTTTCAATGAAAATTTCTATGATGATTAAATGTCCTAAATCTGCATCGTCCAATGTGGTAACCATTAACCGCATGTAGCTAACTGAGCACTTGAATTGGGGCTAGGGTGGCTGAAAATGTTTTAAATAGTAATGTACATAGCCACATGTAGCTCCTAACTACTGTACTGAATGCTTTGTCACCCTCCCCATAATGATGGCTATGTTCCATAGGTCCTAAAGGGGGAATGACACAGAACATGGCACTAATGGCCATGCAGCCTGAGTAATAAGTCACCGATGTTTTTGAGGTCTATGTTACCACAGGGAAACCTATTCTTACCTCAGTACAACAGCAGTTTAAAACTTCTACTTAGTATCGTTGCTCATACTAGCAATCTTTTTATTTACTAGAAATCTTGTTATCCCTTCAATAATATATTTAAAAGTCAGGCACTATTCTAGGGGTTGAGGATATTTCAGCGAACAAGATACATAAGATTCCCATCTTAGAGCTTACAAGTCTAATGGAGGAATGTTTAACAGACAATTTAAAGTGTTGATAGATTAGTTCTCTCATTGTTACTTAGCTTTTAAAAAATTAGAACATTACATATATATTTTTCTAATAAACCTTTTTTTCATTTCTCAACAGTCTCTTCATGATAGAGCTTTTATCTTTTTTTCATTTACTGCTAATAACTCTGAATGCATTAGAAATAGTAAGCCTTTATCTTATACGTGTTTACCTCAGTTTGTAATGGCTTAAGTTCCCAGCCTCTCTCCAACCCACAGTGATACAGAATTTTTTTTTTAATGGAGGTACTCACAGCTTTTTAATGATGGTTTCTAGCTTTGATGTCCTCTTTAAAGTCCTCTCCACACCCAACATTAAAGAAATATTTATCTACAATTTTTTCTATTTTCCCCCCAATTTTCAGAATACGGGAATTAAAGTATGAGGATAGAAAACAGCTGTTTTTTCCTAAAATGTCCAGATAACTTCATTCACTAACTACCTATTTTCTCACTAATACAAAAATTCCACCTTTATCACACAACCAATTCCTCTACTTGGAAACTATTTCCTGACTCTCATGTATCACTGCTTTAATTACTGTAGCTTTATAAAACTTTTTATCTGGTCAGGAAGATTCCTCCTCATTCTTTCAGGAGACTTTTCCCAGCTATGTTTGAACGTGTATCAAGGAAGAACTTTAGATTCATTCTGACATGTTCTAAAATAGATCACATTAAGATTATGTAGAATTTATGCTTGCTTTCTGTTCTTCTTACAGTATCTTTTTTTTCAATTTCAGTTGAATATTCAATTTCATAAAATGTTTGAGTAGTTCTGACCATATCAAATAGTTTCACTTGTTATATTCTCTTTATTTTCTAAACACTTTATAAATGGAAACTGATTTCTCTCTTTAGCCAAAAATTATTCAGAAGTGTTTTAAATTCCTAAAAAGTTGGGAGTTTTTGTTTTCTATGTTATTACAAATTTCTAGATTTACAGGATTTATGTTAAGGAATATCACTTACTAGACTTTATACTTTTTATAGTAAGTTTGTGTGACCTAAGAATATTGTCGGCCAGGCGCAGTGGCTCACGCCTGTAATCCCAACACTTTGGGAGGCCGAGGCAGATGGATCACGAGGCCAAGAGATCGAGACCATTCTGGTCAACATGGCGAAACCCCGTCTCTTCTAAAAATACAAAAAATTAGCTGGGCATGGTGGCACGTGCCTGTAATCCCAGCTACTCGGGAGTCTGAGGCAGGAGAATTGCCTGAACCCAGGAGGCGGAGGTTGCGATAAGCGGAGATCGCGCCATTGCAGTCCAGCCTGGGTAACGAGTGAAACTCCGTCTCAAAAAAAAAAAAAAAATATTGTCAATTTTAATACCTACTATGGTGCTGAGGGACTTGCCTTGCTATTTACTCAGATCTTTAACATCCTTACATTTGTTTGTTTGATCTATTAAGGACTGAGAAAACTATATTTTAAAAACCCTGTTTGATTTGATTATGTTTGACAATTTATTCTTTTACTTCCTAAAGTTTCCACTTGGTCACAGTTATTTAGAACAACAGTTCTGTTCATCCTGGCTCTTGCCTTCAACTTTTATTTCAGCTAGAAATTTAGGCATATTTATGTTCTAAACAGCATTTATTAACCATTTGTTTAACTTACGTTCATATAAAGAGACAAATTTAAGTATTATTTACTAAATAATATGTTGCAAGCAGAGGCATTCTCTTGAGGCTAGCTCCTATTTCTCACCAAGAACGTATCTTAAATTCCCTGAGAAGCCAATGATCAGTATTTATAGTAGAGAAGAAAGAGCTGGGGTGGGCCAAAGGGCAAAGAGCCCAAGACCAGCCTTCATCAGCACTGCTAATTCTGGTTTCCTCTACCAGGTTCCTAAATGTTGTCACTTTACTGATGCTAAATAAACTGCTTTACAAAACCTTTTACTTTCTATTCCCACATGTTTTACTGCATAAACATCCCAATTCAGTTAGAAATTTTTCCCAAAATTGCCGGGCGCGGTGGCTCAAGCCTGTAATCCCAGCACTTTGGGAGGCCGAGGCGGGTGGATCACGAGGTTGAGAGATCGAGACCATCCTGGTCAACATGGTGAAACCCCGTCTCTACTAAAAATACAAAAAATTAGCTGGGCATGGTGGCGCGTGCCTGCAATCCCAGCTACTCAGGAGGCTGAGGCAAGAGAATTGCTTGAACCCAGGAGGCGGAGGTTGCGGTGAGCCGAGATCGCGCCATTGCACTCCAGCCTGGGTAACAAGAGCGAAACTCCATCTCAAAAAAAAAAAAAAAATTTTTTCCCAAAATTAACTCCAATTAAAATATACACTAATAATGCCACTATACTAATACAGTAATTTATACTGTACGTGTAGCAAGGGAGAGGGCTGCATACTGACTGGGAAAGAAAAAACAAGGGGCTTTTTTACCATATACTTCTTAAAAGTGTTTGATTTTTGATCCATGTGGACTTCTGTATTTAAAAATGTAAACATTAAAAACAAAATTTTAAAACTTAAGAGTACGACTTACCAGTCATGTTTTCATCCAGTGGCAGAGAGACTCCTACATCGCAGATTTTAATTGTTTCAAAATTGCCTTTAATTACAACATTTGAAGACTTTATGTCTCCATGAAGCAGTTTCTTTTCTTGGTGCAGATACTAAAATAGTAAAAAATTTAACACACATGAGCAGAAATATAAACTAATAAAAAATGTAATAACTTCCAAATCAAAATAACAATTTGAACTCCCTAAAGTTTAGGCTTGTATTTGTCCAACATTAAATTTTTTGTTTTTTTTTTTTTTTTTTTTTTTGAGATGGACTCTCACTGTTGCCCAGGCTAGAGTGCAATGGCACAATTTCGGTTCACTGCAACCTCTGCCTCCTGGGTTCAAGCGATTTTCCTGCTTCAGCCTCCCAAGTAGTTGAGACTACAGGTGCACACTACTACACCTGGCTCATTGTTATGTTTTTAGTAAAGACAAGGTTTCACCACATTGACCAGGGTTGCCTCGAACTCCTTGCCTCAAGTGATCCACCCGCCTCAGCCTCCCAAAGTGTTGGGATTACAGGTGTGAGCCACTGTGCCCGGCCCAGCATTTCAAATTATTTAAAGCAAGAGAAGGGAACATCCCCCTAAGTCTGCCACAC
The DNA here is from genome assembly GCF_048565385.1 of Saimiri boliviensis. Classification (NCBI taxonomy): domain Eukaryota; kingdom Metazoa; phylum Chordata; class Mammalia; order Primates; family Cebidae; genus Saimiri; species Saimiri boliviensis. The sequence goes on from NC_133461.1 coordinate 102,850,774, forward strand.
TGACCAGAAGTCTAAAAGTTCCTTTAGGAATAGATATATACTTAAGCTAACTTTTTCTACTGTAATTTTTTTTCCAAGACGGAGTCTTGCTCTTGTTACCCATGCTAGAGTGCAATGGCACGATCTGGGCTCACAGCAACCTCCATCTGCTGGTTTCAAGCGACTCTCCTGCCTCAGCCTCCCAAGGAACTGAGATTACAGGTGCCCGTCACCATGCCCAGCTAATTTTAGCAGAGATGGGGTTTCACCATGTTGGCCAGGATGGTCTCGATCACTTGACCTCGTGATCTGCCCGCCTTGGCCTCCCAAAGTGCTGGGATTACAGGGTGAGCCACCACGCCCGGCCCTTTTGTATATTTTCATGCGTTTAGTTACACAGTACTTAACACTGTGTTACAATTGCCTATAGTATTCAGTATACTAACATTCTATTACAGGTTTACAGCCTAGGAGAACTGGGCTATACCACATAGTCTAAGTGTGTAGTTGGCTCTACCACCTAAGCGTGTGTAAGTACACTCTGTGATGTCTACACGCACAGTGATGAAACTGCCAAATGAGACATTGCTTAGAACATACTAAGCTACATACACATAAATGTAATTCGGAAGCAGAAATGTAAGCCTGTATTTTTACATTAGCACCTTATTGGAATTGACTAGTAACAATATTCCACATTCAAAGATGTCCTGCAAAGTGATTATTTGCTCATTTAAAATATAATGACATAGTTACCTTTAACCCTCTTGCCATATTCAAAGCAACTTTCAAAATTACGGCTGCTGGAAAAGGATCTCGGCTGTCTTTATATCTTTCTTCTATTAAGTCATTTAGAGACTTTTCACCTCCATATTCCATAGCAAGACACAGAGTGCCATCACTGGCTTCAGTAAAAGCACGATAACCTTGAAAACATGACATTTCTTTACTAATATGGAGAAGAACAATAATATTTTAAGTGCTTTATAGTAATGCGATTGAAAACATGGACCTGGGCTAACACTAACAAATATACAATGAAACAGCTACTAGAAGACTAATTCAGTAGATCTCATTTAAAATGCCTTCAGTGTTTGCCAGTAGTACCACAAATTAAAACTTTTGCTTCCCTAAATATAATGGTTTCACCAGCCCTGCTTGTATTAAAAATGAAATCCAGCCAGGCGCGGTGGCTCAAGCCTGTAATCCCAGCACTTTGGGAGGCTGAGGCGGGTGGATCACGAGGTCAAGAGATCGAGGCCATCCTGGTCAACATGGTGAAACCCCGTCTCTACTAAAAATACAAAAAATTAGCTGGGCATGGTGGCGCGTGCCTGTAATCCCAGCTACTCGGGAGGCTGAGGCAGGAGAATTGCCTGAACCCAGGAGGCGGAGGTTGCGGTGAGCAGAGATCGCGCCATTGCACTTGAGCCTGGGTAACAAGAGTGAAACTCCGTCTCAAAAAAAAAATGAAATCCAGGAAATTACCTATATGGATTTAAATTATCTAAACAAAGATCATTTTATATTCCTAAAATCTTCATAGAACTAGCAACAATTATATCTATTCTCATGAAGTTTAAATATATACTTATGCATAAAAAATATTACATGCAAATTTTTTTAGACTGATCACATTAATTTGATTCCCATGAAACATCCAGCCCTATCCTCTTCATTTCTGTCAGTGAAACCAGTTAAGAGAGCATAGAAGCTGTTTCTGAATAAACAATGATGTACCAGATGCTGCTACCAAATTTAAACTTACCAACAATGTTTGGATGATGAAGGTTTTTCAAAATCTTAGCTTCATCAATTAGTCTCTTTTGATACACACTTCGATAATGATCATTACATACAGGATTAATCTTTTTTACAGCCCAAGGAGAATGAGACAAACCTTTTGGAGATCTAAGAAAATTAAAAAGGACAGAAAACAGCAAACACCACAATACTTTTTTAAACAATTAACTTCCAAATTTGGCAGGGAAAACTTGAAGGTAATTTGTTTTAAAAAACAGTATTTGGCATATTTTGGACTATCAACACCTCCGCTACATTTCCATTTCGATTGGGAGATAAGATCTAATATACTGAGAGAAGTCTTAGTGTCTTCACAGTGGGGAGGATAAACAGAACTTGACGGGTAAAGATGGAATGTTACAAACTTTAAACCTGAAAATTGCTACTTTCTAATTTTTCCATTTGAGCACGTTGGACCACTAACTACTTAGTAAATATTATACGTATCAGATGAGTTATAGGATGCTAAAGAAAAGACATTAGGAAGCAAGAGATACTAGAGAACATTTTGCCCATATATCATCATCCAAAACTAGCATGCTGTTCTTTACCAACAATTATTGCTCCCCTACACTGAGCAATTCATCTTACGCCTTCTACCACATGCTCAAAGATACGTGCTTACAGAGATAATGATAAACATACAAATGAGAATTTAAACTTTCTATTTTCTAGGAAGATTCAGGCATTTTATAAACATATAAGGTCTAAATGTTTTAAGGCCTAAATAGTTCAAATCAAGTCAGGGAAAGGTTTACCTGAGATGGTAGTGATTTATGAATATAGCAAATCACAAAATACTAAGTATCTGTAGCGTAACAGTACAAAAACTAGTGAAAGAGCCCCAAAAGTTGAAGACAAAGTTTAATGGTAAGAGCACAAGAAACTGAACCAAAGAACTATTTAGCTTTGCACTCCCTCAGAGTTCTACAGCTGCAGAACCTTTTGTTTGATCAAAAAGCCTATTCTAAAAGTATCACAAGATTTCTTAATTCATATACATCTATCCGTAAGTTTAAACTATTCTTAAACCTCCAGTTTTAGGTAACAGTAGCATTTGAGGATTATGGTGAACATCTGCACATCATTTTATTATGAAAAATGTATTTTTCAAGTTTCAAAGGTTGAACGTTTAAAATTTAGTAGACAAGTTCATCTTCACCTTTTCCATAAAATACTCTATTCTGCACATTAAGAATAGATTTATGAAACCTGAATAAAATATTCGACCATGCAAAAAGCTGGTTCATTAAAAAGACTAACAGAAAACAGGCAAAGTTCTGATGAGAATACAGAAAAAATAAAAGATAGTATCACAAATAAGAAATGGAGACAAAAACTACAGATACAAGAGAAAAAAATAAATAAAACCTTTATGCCAGTTATTTAAGACAAAATAGACAAAGACACAGAAACATCTAAGAAAACTGATTAATGAAGAAATTTAATCACCAGTTTAAAATGTTCTGTAGGGTGGGGAAACCCTGCAAGTGCCGTGGCAAGGGTCTCAAGCCTCAGCTTGTTCCCATATAAATATTGATTTAAAAAGAATTAGAAATGTAGGCACGTAGTTATATATAATCTTTATAGTTTCTTAAAATTAAAGATACATACTTTATGTAATCATAGATCATCTTGTAGTTATAAAGATATATACTCAATATAACTTTTACTAATGACTATCAGGTTATGAAGCATGGAACTGAGGTGACATTGTGAATAAAGTGATCCTAAGACAAGATGCTCTAAACCCTCTTCTGACCCCCGCATAAGGGCCGATGGAGGTCACCTCGGCTGTGCAGCAGCACCGGTACTGTGAAAGCACCCGGTGTTTAGCCAGCTAGGGGAAGAGATGTCCAAAATGACCAAGACATCTCCTTCCTGGGGAAGTCAGGAGAAAACTCTGCTTCTCTATGCTTTTGTGGCAAATCCAGGGGCTTAACTGTCTCTCTGTGATGCTGTGCCTTCGGTGGTCACATTCCATGTCTATTCTCCCACCTTGCTTCTGCACCCGGTTTCTCTTTTTCTTAAAAGAATAATAGTAATCTTAGTGTCCTTGATATTTCTGACAAATATGCAAAGAGCACTGATGCATTAGCTTTTCTCCTCGCCTCAGCTACTTGAAAGTATTGGGCCTCCATTTCCAAGATACATGATTTACCTGAACCTATCACCGACCACCGTTACCGCACCCAACCTTCCCTGCCCAGTGTTTTGTACTCAATAAAAGTCAGAGTGTCCAGGCATTCGGTGCCACTGCAGGTCTCCACACTTTGGTTGGCAGTGGACCCCGGAGCCCAAACTCTCTTTTCTCTACCTCTGTGTCTTTTATTTCTACAGTTTCTCTTCGCACCGCACCAACAGAGTGGGGGTCCCTGAACCCTATAGGGCTGGAACCTATAATGTTCCTACTAGAAATACAAGGTGTAGATGAGTTTATTAAGCTTTCAAAGGAATTACCATTCAGTCCATACAAACTGTTTCCCCAGGGAACAGAAAAGGGACTCTAAGTCTCATATAACTTTAATTTTAAAAAATTAAAGGGACAGTAGAAAAAGGGAAACACAAGCCGACTTCACTTGCAGATAAAGAAATTGAAACAAACTTTAATATTAGCAAACTGAATCTATCAATTTATTTAAAAATACTACATAGTTTTGATGTAGTATTTTGGATTTAACCTAGGAATGCAAACTTGATTTAACAATTAAAAAAATATCTTCTGGGTTAAAATTGTAGCTTTAACATTCACATTGTTTTTATCCTTTCCAAGCCCACCAAAATAATAGCAAATGGTTATTTTAAAGACATAACAGCCAGCAAGAATGGAAATAACAGCAGAAGAGACAACAGCAACAAAATTTCAGAAGCTGGAAAGCAGATTAAACTGACTTAACAGCCCCAATGAATTGCTTGCAAGTTATTTAAAAAGTAGGTAGGGCTGTAAGGGGTAGCTTACAACCGTAATCTCAACACTTTGGGAGGCCAGGTTAGGAGCATGACTTGAGGCCAAGAGTTTGAAACCAGCCTGGGCAACAGTAAGACCCCTTCTCTACAAAAATTTTTAAAAAGCCACATGTGGTGGCCTGCACCTGCAGTCTCAGCTACTCAGAAGGCTGAGGCTGGAGGATTGCTCAGACCCAGGAGTTTGAGGCTGCAGTGAGCTATGATGGTGCACTGCCAGCCTGGGTGACAAAATGAGACCTTGTCTCTAAATAATAAGTAAAAAACAGGTGGACTCCTACTCTCCATACTTTTGCACCAATTGGCAGCTGCCCATCTCCCATCCCCAGCTTCTAAAGACTGAGCCTGGCTTTGGAAGGGCTAAAACAAGTCTTTAGCCTGAGGTTTACTGGCAGTTGAGAACCTGTAATACAGAAGCAGGGTAATAATCACTATATGCATACTAAATGCTTGATGAGTTTTTACATGTGCATATACCTGTGTTAGCAACACCTAGATACATAACACTTCTGGCACTCCAAAAGACTAAAGATGCTATTTTTAGAAAGGATAATTAATTAAAAACAAGATAAAAACCCAATAGAAATGTTGAAAGATAAAGCTGGGGAAATCTCAGAAAACAGCAAATAAAACCAAGCAAAAAAGAGGTAGATGACAGATCAGTAAGTTCAACATTCAAATAATAGGATTCCAGATGGAGAACAGAGAAAAACGGGTGAAAATCATCAACAAAGTAATTTTTTAATGACTCAAAAATTTAAGAACAGAAACTATCATATTCCAAGAGGGCCAAATCCAGGTGTGTCATTGTGAAATTTCAGAATGCTGGCGACAAATAGGAGATCATACAAGGATCCAGGGCAGTGGGAGGGACAGATAACATAAAACAGATTACATATAAAGAATCAGAAGTCAAAAAGCCTTCATAATTCTCAACAGCAACAGTGTAAGCTAAAAAAACGTCAGTGACTGACATTCTCAAAATACTAGAGGGAAACTGTTTGCAAATGAGAACTGTAACTCAGAAAACCACAAAGGGCCATTCAAGTAAAGTGGAAATTGTGCCCAGGATTTTGTCAGCAGCCGTCCCTATTTTCGTTGGTGAGGAAGGAGACCCAGGCATCCGGGATCACCTCCCCCTCTGTCTTCCACACTGCATTTCGATAGAAGAAAAGGCTGGCTGACTGGTGCCTCCTGAATCACCTTCCTGTAAATAACACGCTTGGTATTGGGGAAACTCTCCGGAAGACACTGTTTTCACTTAAACAAGATCAAACCTCCACCCCACTCCATCAGGAGACCAGAACCTTTTCACATGTGATTTCTAAAACCGTAAACCCGAAACATTTTCACATGTGATTCCTAAAGCTGTAAATTCAAAACCCTTTTACTCATGATTTCTAAGGCTGTAAACCTGAGATTCTTTCACATGTAATATCGAGAGTGTAAGCCTATATAACGGCAAAACCTTTGTTAGATGAGCTGGGTTCAGATAAATCATTGCCCAGCTCCCAGCCGTAATAATAAACCCCTTCCTCCCTCGTCCGGTGTTCGGGAGCTCTGTTTCTAATGGCTGCTCCTGCTACATTAGTAACTGCCTCTTTTTGCTTCTGTACTTCAGCTTATTGCTTACTAACTGGAACACCGTAAGAGAAACTGCTTTTTCTAAAACCTGCTGCATTACTAAAGTCCTGAGTTACTCTCCCTGCCTCTTTATCTATAAAAACTGTGTACTTTTCTTAGCTGGGGTCCAGATTTTTTGGCCATGAACCCTTAAAGTGTGTTCCTCCGATCCCCCGAGTGCCACTTGGGTTTCTTGTCAGGTAAGATTTTCCACAACACAAGTAACATTTTTGAAAATGCAAAATCTCAAAAAATGTATCTTCTGTGCCCCAACTGATGGGGAGCTACCAGATGCCCTACGTGAAAATAGGATGTAACCCAATTAATAATAAGATACAGGAAATTTGCAGGTTATGGATAAAAGAAATCCCAGGTTGGCAGGGCTGAATCTGGAGGAGTGGGTAGGGTCAGGCAGGCAGTGCTGTTTTCCACCATCAGCTATTTGAAGCTTTTTGACTAAACCACATATAGTGTAACTTCGTTAAAAAAAACTTTTAAGAGGGGAAAATAATTAAACTATAAACAGCTATAAACCTGTTAATTTTTTTCTTTCAAAATAACTTAGCAGTCAACACTAAAAAAAAAATAGAAAACACATTAATACCATATAAACATACAAAAGAAGTATTTAAACTGCAAAAATGCTTCAGGAATACCCATTGTATACAATTACTAAATTTTTTTTTTTTTTTTTTTTTTTTGAGATGCAGTCTCTGTCACCAGGCTGGATCACTGCAACCTTTGCCTCCCAGGTTCAAGTGATTCTCCTGCCTCAGCCTCTCCAGTAGCTGGGACTATAGGCACGCACTACCACATTCAGGTAATTTTTTTGTATTTTTAGTAGGGACAAGGTTTCACCATGTTGGACAAGAAGATCTTGATCTCCTGATTTCGTGATCTGCCTGCCTTGGTCTCCCAAAGTGCTGGGATTACAGGTGTGACCCACCACGAAGGCTACTAAATTGTTCTTAATTAGGCTCTTATTAAAGAAAGCGTTTCTATCTGCAAAAAATGTAAACCTAGATGGAGCTAAGATACAGAGGTACAGAGGGTTGCACTAGTCAAGCCGATTCCAAGAATGCATCAAGGAATATATACTGACTTAGTTATTTACCACTTAATAAACATGAAACTAGGTACAGAGTAATGATTAGAAGTAATTTTGGGCTGCGCATGGTGGCTTACACCTGTAATCTCAGCACTTTGGGAGGCTGAGGCAGGCAGATCACATGAGGCAAGGAGTTCGAGACCAGCCTGGCCAACATGGTGAAACCCCGTCTCTCCTAAAAATACAAAAATTAGCTGGGCATGATGGTGCACACCTGTAATCCCAGCTACTCAGGAGCCTGAGGCAGGAGAATCACTTGAACCTGGGAGGTCTTGCGTGCCACTGCACTTCAGCGTGTGTAACAGAGTGAGACTCTGTTTCAAAAAAATACATGCAAAGAGGTAATTTAAAAAAACACTTTGTTGACAGCTATATTAGCTACTGGCACCATACTTGTTCAATTATTTCATTTTTCTTTTAACACAATATTCCTACTTTAAAGTCATGTATTTACATTTACTTAATAACAATATCATAAGAAATAAAAACCTTTTACTTATTTTAGTAGAAAATATCTTAGGACCGCAACGCCGCGGAAGGAGAGCGAGCAGTCACTGACATCGCCCACAACAGGCTTCCTCTTTGAGGCTTCCTCATGAATCTGGTTTAATTACCACAAAGGAACTCTTTCCCCTGCCACTTCCCCTTCCTATGGAAGCCAAGGAAAAATTATAAAGTAAATGACTTCCCCTTTAATAATCCATCAGAAGGAAGCTAGGAGAAAAGCAGAGGCAGAGCTACTGTTATACAAGGGTCTAGGGATTGAAATACAGTTGTCAACCAGGATCAGGAACACACACCACCTCTCCAAGTACAGTAGAATTATATTTCCATGCAAAAACGTTAATCTGAAATCTCATGCTTACCTTTTCATTAGGTAAACATTTACCCCAGTACCAAAGCCAAGCTTCTGCATAAACGGAGAGGCCGGGATATTTATAGTTGGAGTTGAACATAATACTAAATGTCAGAGAAATAAAAAACAAAATTAGTATTAGGTCTTTTCAAGACGTCTACAAAAGCATCTTGACATTCTCAGTATACCACTGCCAAAAGTCTTTCTGGAGAGCAATTTGACACCTACCCTAATTTTAAATGGGTGTACCTGTGGGAATAGATGGCCAGGGGCAGACCTGTGTTATTTACAGTTAAATGATTACAAGCTTCCTTTCCTTTAATTCACTGAGATTTGTGCCCCGGATCATATCCAAACTATGGTGCAGTAAAATAAAAGCAGAGATCAAGCGGTAACAGGAGGCCTACGGTAAAGACCATCTGAGAGCGTCTGTGACAGCGGAACACTGTGATGTGGCTGCAGAGCAGAAAAAAATGCTTTGGTCCCACAGCGTTTCCCAACATTGAGTTTGTGTGAGGATCTCCTAAAGGGAGCTTATGCAAAACACTCTGGAAGTAATGCAACCTCTGCTCCTAAGACTTGGGAGGTCTTTGCAGATGGGTGCTGGTAGGCCGGAAGGCCTTACAGGGCACAGAGACACCAGAATGCCACAGGCTCTGCCGATGGTCTCAGAATATGGAGCAATTCCGATTGCTCTGCATCCACAATGCTCAGGAGATAAAAAGCCCCTTGATGCATTTTGTGTGTGGTCAACCTTATGGCACCTTATCCCTATACCTGTTGCCAAAGCACCTAGTTGGACAATGGGTGGTAAAATCTCAGTGTCCTTGGTTTGCTATTGGATGCTGCAGACACATCCTCTTCCCCCGCCCCATCTTCCTCCTCAACCCCCCTCCCCACAGCCTGCAAGATTAACAAGATAATACAGCTAATAAAAGCACTTGGAGCCCAAAGCTCACGGCCAAGGCTGATCACGCTGCAAGAGTGCACTGGACCCCTGGACCCATGCTTTAAAATTCTATTCTTGTGTCTCTGTCTTTCTTTTCTCACTCCCTGGTCATGGCCGTGAGGTGGGGCACCCATGCACATTGTTGGACTGGTTCCCAACATATACCCTTGGATCAAGGTTTTGGAGTTTTCTCCTACAGTAACACTGAAGCAGAGAGTTGGGAAATGGCCTGTTTCTGTATGGCCTTCAAGCTAAGAACTGCTTTCACATTTTTAAAGCATTGTTAAAAGACAAATGGGTTGGATATGGTGGCTCATGCCTATAATCTCAACACTTTTGGAGTCTGCGGCAGGAGGATCACTTGAGCCCAGCAGTATGAGACCACCTTGGACAACATAGAGAGACTCCATCTCTACCATTTCTTTTTAATTAGTCAGGCATGGTGGCACACGCCTGTGGTCTCAGCTACTTGGGAGAATCACTTGAGCCTAGGAGGTTAAGGGTGTAGTGAGCCATGTTCATGCCATTGCATTCCAGCCAGGGTAACAGAGCAAGACCGAGTCTTAAAAAAAAAATGGTGTTCTGCTTCTGCACATGAAAAAGTAACTACTATTGGACAATTAACTGCTCCTAGAGTAACCAATTCTCCATGAACTAGAAAACCAGACAAAATGTAACTGTTCTCAGACATCTAACAGGCAGAGCAGCATTGTGATCCCTGAGAGAAGAGAAACAAATGAGATAAGCCCTATCACTACCCTAACTTACTGCTTGAAGGCAGTTTCCAGACTGCAGGACAAAGGTTAACATAATCCAGCAGTCCTGTCACATTAAGGAGACAGAGATCAGAGGTCAAGAAGGACTAGGTGGCTAGAATTTGTGGAGCAGAGAACTAAAGAGAAGAGAGCTCCAAAGAGAGAGGGCACTCCAAATATCTGAAAGGTCTTTCAGTGTCTGGCCAAGTACTTATCAGCACATAACAATGGACAGAAGCCCCAAAGCTGAGAAAGCACCTGAGGAAATCAATTGGCTCAACAATTACCAGAGATCATACAGGTCTAGGAACACTTCATGTAACCATCAGCCAGAGAGTGACAACCCTGTAACACACAGTAAAGCCCTCTAAAGGGTCACAACTAGATAGTACAGCTAAATTTTACCTCAAGATAAAAGTTCCTAACAATGCTTAAAAGCCAGTCTCAAAAGGAACAGGCTAATGTCCAGGTAACTTAACCTCAGACCATAACTAAATCAAACACCCTTTAAAGGAATAACAAAATCCAGTACTAGACAATGCAAAATACCTACCACCCAATCAAAAAGTACTAGGCATGAAAGCAGCAAGAAAGATGACCCATACAAAGAGAAAAACCAATAGAAACATACCATAAGATGATAGGGGGCCAGGCATGGTGGCTCACACCTGTATTGGGAGGCCAAGGCAGGCAGATCACTTGAAGCCAGGAGTTCAAGATGACCAGCCTGGCCTAGGTGGCGAACCCCATCTCTACTAAAACTACAAAAAGTAGCTGGCCATGGTGGCATGCACTTGTAATCCCAGCTACTCCAGAAGCTGAGGCAGGAGAATTGTTTGAACCCCGGGGGGATGAAGGTTACAGTGAGCTAGCACCACTGCACTCCAGCCAGGATGACAAAGCAAGATTCTGTCTCAAGAAAATCATTAAAAAAAAAAAAAAAAAAAAAGACAGGGATAGCAAAATTAGCAGATAAGAACCTTAAGACAAATCCTAAAAATATTCTCAATGATATATACGAAAGTCTGACCATAAGGGAAAAAAAGATAAAATAAAACCTTAGAAAATGAAAAATACAATAGATAAGAATAACATCATCTTTTAAGACAGAGCAACAAAAACTATCAAAAATGAAGTGAAGAGAGAAAAAAATCAGAAGAAAATCATCCATTACTTATGGGACAATAGCAAAAAAGCAAATTTACATCCAACAATAGACAATTCCATTGGGTATAAATGGTCTAAACAGAGCTGTCCAATACATCATGCTGCCATGTGGAAATCTGTGCTGTCCGGTAAGTTAAGTCAGTTGCTACTGAGCACTTTAAATGTGGCTAGCACAACTGAGGAACTCAAGTTGTAATTTTATTTAATTCTACTTAATTTGTATCCAAAACCTTAAATAGCCACATGTGGCTAATGGCCAAACAGTCCAATTAAAGGCAATTAAAGTTGTCAAAATGGATAAAAACAAGACATGCCATTTATAATAAACTCAATTTAAATATAAAGACACAAATAGGGCAAGGGTAAAAGGTTGAAATACAACATTAAAACACAAATCAAAATAAATGTGGAGTGGCTCCATTACTATCACATAAAGTGGACTTCAGAACAAAGAGTACCACTGAAGATTAAGAAGGGCATTTCATAATAGTTAAGCTATAAATTCATCAAAAGCAATAACCATCCTAGGCCAGGCACTTGTAATCCCAACACTTGGGGATCTGATTTGAGGTTTATGTATCCTGGTGAATGCTGCATGCACTTTAAAGGGAGGTCAATGTGGGTGGATCACCTGAGGCCAGGAGTTTAGACCAGCCTGGCCAACATGGTGAAAACCCATCTCTACTAAAAATACAAAAATTAGCCCGCCATGGTGATGCGTGCCTGTAATCCCAGCTATTTCAAAGGCCAAGGCACCAGAATCACTTGAGCCCAGGAGGTAGAGGTTGCAGTGACACGAGATCACACTGTTGGACTTCAGCGTGGGCGACAGAGGGAAACTCAGACTCAAAAAAAAAAAAAAGGAAAGAAATAACCGTCCTAAATGTGTATGTATCTAATAACAAAGCTTCAAAATACATGAAGCATCAACAGATAGAAATTGAGGGGAGGGTAGGGAGAAGCAGACAATCCACATTGTAGTTCAACTCTCTTCTCTCATAATTAATATAAAAAGTACACAGAACACCAGCAGGTCTATAGAAGACCTGAAGAAAATAACATAAACAGGTCAATCAACTTGACCTACTGACATTTACAGAACACCCCAACAAGAGTAGAAACAAATGCCCATTTTCAAGGGCATGCAACATTCACCAAGACACATAAACCTTAAGTCAGACTGATGAAGGAAAAAATAAAATATAAAATACCAGTACCAGATACGATAAAAGACACTAGAAGGTTAATATGAGTAAATCAAGAATACCTTTACACCAGTACATTTGACAATTTGGAAGTGATGGACATATTCCTTGAAAAACACTAAGAAAATTCACAAAGAAAGTAAGAGATCACTTGAATAGCCCTGTATCTATTAACTGTGAAGTCACAGTTAAGATCTTCTTACTAAGAAAACTCGAAGTCAAGACGGTTTTACTGGTGAATTCTACCAGTTCAAGGAGGAATAATACCAATTCTACATAACGTTAAAGATATTTCTGTTAAAGAGAAACATTTCTCAGCTTACTTTATGAATACAGAACAACCTAATACAAAAACTAGACAGATATCCCAAAAAAGACAACTGCAGTCCAATATCCCTCATGAATACAGAAAATACCAGCAAATCGGGCAATATAAAACATGTATCATGACCAAATTGGCTTTACACCAGGAATGCAGGGTCAGATTAATACTTGAAGATTAAAATAATTTACCACATTAAAAGATTTAAAAAGAATATAGATTCAGAAAAATCACTCAACAAAGTTCAATACCCATTCACAATAATAACTAGAAGTAGAAGGAAAATTCCTCAAACTACTAAAGGGCATTTGTGAAAAATCTACATCCAATATAATATATTGGGAAACAAGGCAAGTTATCCATTAACGTGTCTATTCAAAAACATACTGGAGCCAGTGCAATAAAAAAAAGTAAAAGAAACAAAGCCATACAGACTGGGGAACAAAGTAACACTGCCTTGATTCATCCACAAATGACCAACCATATACAATATCCTAAGCAATCTATTAAAAAGCTAATGAAATAAATTAGTTTAGGATGGTTGCAGGATACAACATCAATAGGAAAAGCTGATACCGAGAAATGGATGACAAAATATTTTCTCAGGTTATTTTCTAGAAATTTAATTTTAGCTATTTTCTATATGATGAGAGGTAAGGGTCAAGGCTCATTTTGTGCACATGGATATCCAGGTGTTTGTTGAGAAGATATTCCTTTGTACATTGAGTTGCCTTGGAAAATATCTTTCCCTCACAAGAGCAATGCGTGGATGGGAGGGAGAGAGGTAAAGCAGTTCCTTAAGGGACCAAGCTAAGTTGATTCTTGAGCAGGGAGAGCCTCCAAACTGACCAGATTGCCCATAAAATTAGTCCAGAGATGATCAAACTGTGGCCTATAAAATAAGTCTTACTTGTTACGATTAACATCTTAAGGGGGATTTACGATAAAGTTTCGATGTGACAGATAATTAAAGGATTAAACTAAATAATACTAAGACATTTCTAAGAGAAACAACGATAGTAATTGTTAAAAAAAAAAGGCACATCTGCTATCTTACCAGATTTCTTTTTTTCTGATAATTTGCATGGTGTCTTGAAATTACCGATCCCTTCCATTGTAGCAAGCACTCTAGGTCCTATGAAGAATACAAATTGCAAGTTACACAGCAGATATAAAAATACACCTCTCATTCATAAAGAAAAAATGCCTATAACATTATCACTCATTTTATCACAACCAAAATTTAAGAACTAAAAAATACCTTGACAAAAATTTCATTCAGTTTTACTTAAAATGAGAAAACTAAAAGCAAAAGGTCCAACTACTTATCCTCGGTCATAATATTAGTGATTAAGTATTTTTGTTTTAAAGTAATACATGCACTTAGCTTAAAAAAAAAAAATCACCTAGTACAAAAAGGTAAACAATATGTCTCCCTCTCACACTTCCCAGGAGTAGTTCTTAACAGGTCTCTTATATTCTTGAAGGAAACTGTGCAAGCAGCATTATTCATAACAGCCAAGAAGCAGAAACAATAGAACTCTCCATGAGATGATGAATGGATAAACAAATTGTGGCGTATCTATACAATGGAACATTATTCACTCACAAACAGGAATAAAGTGCTGATATATACAAGAATGAACCTTGTAAACATTATGCTAACTCCAGATACAAAAAGGCTACATATATGATGAACCCATTTTGAGGAAATGTCCAGAATAGGCAAATCATGCAGACAATAGCTGAACAGTTAGTTGCTGGTGGCTGAGGAGACAGAGAATGTGGAATGACTGCCAGCAGGTACAGGGTTTCTCTGGGGTGATGAAAAGGTTCTAATATCAGAAAATAGTTTAATATATTCATCTCTGAGTATACTAGAACTACTGAGTTTCATACTTTCCAAGGGTAGATTTTATGATACATTAATTATATCTCAATAAATGGTTATAAAAATTATCTATGAAAATAAAACGTGGCCGGACGCAGTGGCTGACGTCTGTAATCCCAGCACTTTGGTAGGCCGAGGTAGGCCGATCATGAGGTCAGGCGTTCGAGACCAGCCTTGCCAATATGGTGACACTCCGTCTCTACGAAAATAAATACAAAAATTAGCTGGGTGTGGTGGCGTGAGCCTATAGTCCCAGCTACTCGGGAGTCTGAGGCAGGAGAATGGCTTGAACCCGGGAGGTGGAGGTTGCAGTGAGCCAGCATCGAGCCATCGCGTTACAGCCTGGCAACAGAGCAAGACTCCGACTCAAAATAAATAAATAAAATAAAATGAGGCTGGGCATAGTGGCTCACGCCTATAGTCCCAGCACTTTGGGAGGCCAAGGCAGGCAGGTCAGTTGAGGTCAAGAGTTTGAGACCAGCCTGGCCAACATGGCAAAACTGTGTCTCTACTAAAAATGCCAATAATTTAGCTGGGTGTGGTGGTGTGTACCTCCAGCTGCTCAGGAAGCTGAGGCAGGCAGGAGAATCCCTTGAAACTGGGAGGCAGAGGTTGCAGTGAGCCGAGATTGCATCACTGCACTCCAGCCTGGGCAACAGTGAGACTACATCTCAAAAAAAAAAAAAAAAAAAAAAACCAACAAAAGAAAAGAAAATGTACGTATCATATATATAAACAAAGCAACTCAATTTGTTTCTTTCTGCTATATTTATGAATTTTTTATTTAAAAAATTTTTTAAATTAGGTTTCCTATTATTATAAAGCAAAACTGTTCCTACATGTCAATAAGCTCATTTGTCTATAAAAAGTTGGGAGGCAGAGAGATTTGCTTAAATTTTTTATAGAACCCTTAATTATAGCATCTTTAAAAACTGTGTTCTAATGGAAAAAAAATAATCTCAAAGGCCCAGTTTTAGTTGTCTATTAATGACAAGTTTGTTCATCTTGTTTAAAATGTAGCTGCAATCACTACTGTCTTCAGATTTCCCTATACTGAGAACACTGAGCCCCTTTACATGTATTTGTCAAGAACATAATTTCATGAAGTGACCCATTTAACTTAAAGGCAGGAACAGCAGAATTTCTGAAACCAGTTTCAGAACTTTGGGGAAGGATAAACTATTCAGCAGAGTGCCTTGCAGGAGGTATTTCTACTTGGGAAATAATTTCCCCACTTCATTCTGACTCCCGTGGTCCATCTGCATTATCTTTCCCCACAGGACGCTGTGATGGAGCACATCGAAGATCCATCTATCTGTGTGCAGCTACTCTTCATTCACTCAACCAGCATGCACACACTGAGCACATACCATGTGCTCTAACAGCACACCATTCTACGCTCTGGAAATAGAGCAGCAAACAAGACCCAAACAAGTATGAAGATCAACATATACTATTTCAGGAGAAATATGTATCAGCGAAGGGAGGCAGAACGCCTTGGGAAGGGGCTTAGTATTTGAGTTTAAAGTGGACAAGGAAGGTCTCCTTGAGAAACTCATTTGAAGGACACGAGGGGGCAGACCCAAGCAAATATCTAGTGGAAGTCTTCCAGAGAGAAGACAAGAAATATAAAGACCCTGAGGCAGAAATCTTCAAGAAAGAGGCCAGCTAGCAAAGGGGAGAAGGAGACAAAGTCAGGGAGGCTGGGGGTAGGGACTGGCAAGTCAAGTAGAGCATCGTACAGGGCTGTGACTTCTACTCAGCTGTAGTGAGTCAAGATTTCAGCTTGCACTGAGAGGCAGAAAGCTGTTGGAGAGTTTTGTGGAGAGGAGCCAAACAGGTAGGTGGATACGGGTCTGGAACTCAAGCTGAAGATTTAAGTTTGTGGGATGGCAGCACACAGACACCATTAAAGCCAAGAGACTAGGTAAGATCATCCAGAGAGTAACTGTGGAGAGAACAGAGGTGAGCCCTAGGGCGTCCAAGCCCGAGAAACTAAGAACAAAGCAACCAAGGAGGGGCCAGCAAAGTAGGATGCAGAAAACCCTGAGGCATAGCCTGTCCTGGAAAGCTGCTGAGCCTTAGAACTCGCACTGCCTTTCCCCCTCAGTCTAAGGGGGACTTGATATGCAGACACTGCACGTTTTAAAAAAGAGAACCTATCTCTAAAAACAACTAGGTTTAAACAGAAGTCTTAACATTTCCTTATTATTTTCTTAGGGCTGAGTCCCACCTCCGACTCTGAACTACTCGCACCTTTAAGTACCATGCCCTATTCATTTCACAGTTGTCTGAGGGCCACTTCCACTCCCACCCCTCCCCAATCCCACTCCCCCATCGCACCCCCACTGCCCCACCCCCACCACCGCCCCCGCCACCGCACTCTCAGGTTTTGGTATTGACTATTGACAGATATTGACAGATGGCTTTTGGCCAGTAGCCCAAACTCTGCGTCAGATTCTGTTACCTATTGTATACACAGTCTTAACATTAATTGTTAAATAAGCATACTAATTCTAAATCACAAGGTTCTCATTAAGATGGCAGGGGAGAAAAAAAAAACCCCAAACAACAAAAACACACACACACAGAAAAAATCAGTGAATATTTGGATGAACATCCATTAGAAATGGCAGTGGGATGACCGTGAGCAGAATTTCATACTCTGGAATACCTAACATCATTTTCAAAATCAAGTGCTGTTTAAGAAGCAGCAGTCAAGTGAGCGGAGCTCAGCAAGCTTATCTCCAGCTCTACTGAGTCAAACGTCAGTGACCTCTGGACCCTAAGCCTGGGACCCTGGGACTCAACAGGATACTACTGCCAAAGCTAAAGTGCGGAGGGGCAGCAGAAAAACGGAAAAACAAAAAAAATGAGGAAAAGGAAATATAAGGAGAAAGAGAAAGTGGCTGTAGAAAGTCCAAGGGGAAGTGTGGGCCGCACGACTCGTCAGCTCCTCTGCATCTCACACGCTCGGCAGGCTTCGGGGTGGAGGTCAGGCTGCCGTTTACCCGATCCTGGGGCTCACACCCGGCGGCGGCCAAAATCCTCCTTCGGCTGTAACCAGACCCTCCCCGGTCACGAAAGGCCCCGCAGAGTCCTCGGCTCCGGGCTCGGCCCCCGCCCCGGCTCGCAAAAAAAAAAAAAAAAAAAACTCCCCTTACCAGTCTCACCCCCGGGAAGAAACGGGCGGCGGTGAAGAGAGGTGGCGGCCAATTCCCTCTTCAAAACTGGTCCCAAGCGGCCCCCAGCGAGACCCTGCAGCTGCGTCCGCGCCCCCAGAGCCCCCGACACTCACGACCGGCAGAAGCCGTTGCGATTCAAACCCTCCTGGCTTTCAAAATGTCGCGCGCTGAGCAGGCGTCGCCCTCGAACTACGGGGCGGCATAAAGGACAAGCCCCGCCGATTCGCCGTTCCTCCCGCCTCGCCCGGGCCTCCAGGCACCTGCGCGCTCGCCAAGGCACGAGAAGGAAAGCGAGGCACGTGGAGACAAACCTTCAGAGGAACCACCAGCCCTTCCGAGGAGCACAGACCGGTGAATAGAAAACACGTGCCTGTGCTGAAGCCTGAAGCGCTCCCCAAACGCTCACATCTGTGCTGAGTGTGTCGATTGTATTAGAGGTTTAAGAGGCCTTGAAACACTAAGGACAAATGTGTACCTTAAGGAACAATCATCTTTAGCAGAGAAAAAAAAAGATATTTAGAAATGTTGCTAATTCATGTAATTGCTACGTTCAGTTCAAAATTCTTTCATTTATTCAACGATTATTTAGGAACATCTGCTCCCCAGGAGGGTATGGGCCGAGGGGCAGATTGGAGGCCCAGAGCTCGGCGCAGGGGGTACCCCTCGGGGGGCCGTTCCTTTCTATGTAGAGGTACACCAGGGGTTGGAAGAACCACTCCAGGCAAAGAACTTGAATGATGATCAGGACTGGAATCCATTAATGTGGGTGACTAAGCCCCGCAAGTCTGATCACCCACCTGGCGGTGTCTCCAGGACACACCGAAGATGTGCCCTGAGACATCCCCCGGGGATGGCACAGGTCCTGAGGGTCGTGGGGATCAAAGAATATGAGCCAAGAGGCATAAATCGCATGTTGGGGTTTGCCTTACCCTATGTGACCACAGTTCTAGATGATGCAAAAATTTACTCAAGCCATGCTGAGAAAGCCACTGATGTGCAATTGCAAGCCAGTGTGCGCAGACAAGTTTGTTTACCTCTCCTCCCCCAAGAGATTTGTATTAGGTATTGCAAAGCAAAGAAAACAAACCCTTTCACCATTGATCAAGCCGTAGTCAAGCCTCCCAACGGATTTTGCTTTACAGCTCCAACTCTATGTTGCAGTGAAATCGGCAAAACTGGGGAGCAGAGGCCACCTGGCTTGGAACAGGAAGGATTTCAAGAGCAGGCTCATAAAGTGAGAGCAAGTTTATTAGGAAAGTAAAGGAATAAAAGAATGCCTACTCCATAGGCAGAGCAGTCTGGAGGGCTGCAGGCTGGCTATTTGTGTGGTTGTTTCTTAATCATGTGCTAAATAGAGGGTGGATTATTCATGAGTTTTACGAGAAGCCCCGGGGGGATTTTCTGGAATTTGAGGGTTCGTCCTCCTTTTAGACCGTATAGGGTAATAACTTCCCCGGGTTGCTGTAGCATTTGTAAACTGTCAGGGCACTGAGGGGAGTGTCTTTTAACAGCTAAATCATTATAATGAGCATTATAATAAGCAATGAGATTGACCAGAGGTCATCCATTAGTGGATTCAGTCTCCATTTTGATTCAGGTTCTTTGCCTGGAGTTTTTCCAACCCTGGTATACCAGGAAAGGGAACACTGAGTGGCCCCCATAGGGTGCCATCTTGCTTTTTGTGGGTTTAGGCTGCCCTCTTTACTGCATCCTGCTTTATCAGTGGGGGTCTTTGTGAATTCTACCTTGTGAAATCAGTCCTGCCAAACTCCTGTCTCATACAGCCCTGATTCTTTACAGAAAAAGGCATCAACTTCTGAGGGAAGAATAACAGTCCCATGACATCAGTGGGCTAGGGGAGGTCCTCAAATGCCAGTGGGTCCTGGAACCCAGCAGGTGTCCAGGCTCCTGACGCTGTCTTGAAAATGAACTCAAGGATGAGTTGGAAAATAGTGAAAGTATGGAGAGTCACTTGCAATCCCTTTTCTTAATCCCTTTGCAATAAAAGAGGAAAACTACACACTTAAGAAAAGGGATTGTGGGTGTACTAAGGGGAAAACTACACACTTAAGAAAAGGGATTGCGGGTGTACTCAAGACAGTCACACAGTAGGGTTTGCACTTTCTCTCTGTATGGGTTTCTTTAACCAAGGTGTTGAATATTCATGAAAATTCTTGGAAAAAGATGAAGATTTCTTGGAACTGTGGTGCCACTCATTTTTACATCAAATATGGGTGTTCCCAGAACTGTCATTGCGCTCGTGGGTGTGATTTAGTGTGCCAATGAGCATATAATGATGTCCTAGGGGAAACCTAGGTCAAATGCAGCGCCATGTTGGGTCTAGTTGGTTTTAGCCAGCTTGGTCCACACCCTGTTTTTCAGGGTTTCAATCAGCCCATAGCCCCTACTCACAGGAAACTGCTGTCTGGAGTTTTTATCCTCCTGTGACCACTCTGCATTATTCCTGTCTCACACAGGTTAAATGTTGGTTCAGTTACTAGCCGACCAAGTATTCACACACCAGGCACACCACCCCCACAAACCACATCTGTGGCAACTAAAGTAAGGACTCGAATGTCCCTCACAAGGCAAAGGTTTACAGTGCAGATGGCTGCTTCACATTGGCCTGTGAAGCATTAATTCATGTGACATCAGCAATTCAGAATGTTCTCATTAATCCACCGCTAATAGTCCAGTCACATTCTTACTATATTAATATGGTGTCATCACAAACTACTGCCAATGAAAACATGAAGAAGAAGATAGTGACGATGACTATGATAATCTGTAGTTAGCTTTGATGCAAGTAACACGTATACTGGATCTTGAATTCACTGTACTGAAATGAATCATGCATGCTGGGTGCTTTCAAGTTGTGTTTTAGAAAAGTTAAATAATATTTCATGAGTAAATATAGTTACTCTACTTTTCAACTGAAATATCAGATTTCTTTAATAGGAACAGTAATGGCTTTTCATCAGCCTTTAAGTGTAAAATAACGAAGTTGTCCATCAATTTGAAAACACACACACACACACACACACACACACACACACACACACTTATAGAGCACCTACTTCTACCCTTCAAAGACCAATTTTTCAGCATCCCTAAGCTTACTTACCCTATCTCAGGAGGAGGCAGGGGAAGGGGAGCTTAGGAAACGTAGCCTAAGCTAAGCCTTCCTAAGGTAACAAGTTAGTCCACTAGGTTCTGGGGCCAACCCCTTCCCTCCCTCGCTGCATCCAAATCCCTCCTCTCCTCTCCCAAGTCTTTACCTTCACCCACCTAATAGTCATTTTTCTTCAGAAGCAAACAATAACAACACTAGCAGTTATTCAGTATTTCTTTATGTCAGTTGTATGTATTATGTATTTTATGTATTATGTATTAACTCATTACATGTTTTATGTATTAACTCATTTAATCTTCATAACTCTATGATCTAGGTTACTATAATTGTAAACTCCATTTTTCAAATGAGGAAACTGAGGCACAGAAAGGTTAAGTAATTTGCCTAAAGTCACAGGCTTTAACAACTGGTAGAGCTTCCATTGGAAACCATGTTGCCCTTAAACTTCCTCTTTAACAAACGTGCTCAAAATCTCTTCCACATGACACATGCGTGCACACACACGTATACCCCTCCCTCCACCTCTGGGGCCTTCCCATTTCTGGTCACCCTCTTCCAAGCATAGAAGCACAGCGTCTCACCTCTCCTTCTCTCGACTCTCATTCTAATTTTTTATGTAGGCATTATATTATAGACCTCACCACCTTTTCTTTAAAGATCTATAGTGTTCTATACTTTTTATGAAATCCTACATTTTTACAAGCCTGTTTTCCACTCTTACTGGCTATAAAATTCTACCTAAAGCCAGAGCCTGAAAGCTTCATAATTAACCACTGCTAGTGAAAGAAACTCCAGGGAGATGAGGTTATCGACGCAGGTGTAAGATGAGGCCAAAAGCATGCATGAGAGCGAAGGCCCTGGCGTAAAGGCTTACTCATAACCATCCTGTTCCCCATCTTGTAATCATAAAACTACCTCCAGAGATTAGCCATAGAAACATCTGAACTTCACAAGTTCAGTATTATCGTCTATGAAATGCGACCACGAACTCAAAATCTTGCATTCCAGTCAGTTGTCATGGAAAACAGCTTGCAAGCGAGATCATTATTTATTTCAGGGTATAAATGGTCTGCTTTCCTTGGTTTAGCAAAAGACCCCAGAACTCTGACTCGTGGCTGCTGGAGCCCAGACGAACATCAGCATCGTCATCTTTTTACAGCATAAACTCTAACTTCTGGTCCATGCAGGACCTCACCTTTTGATTTTCAAGGGGAAAATCAAAAATGAAAAAGAAAATTAACTTTTTTTCTCTCTTTTTTACTGTTATTGCATTCTAATTCTCTTCAAAGCAAAGTAGATGCTGCCAGTTGTGACACAGGAGTTAGGAAGAAATTATTTAGCCAGGTAGTGAGGGTAAGGAAGTCCTCAGTAAAGTTTTCTTTTTAATGAAAAGCAGTCCTCAAATCATTTTTTTTTTTTTTTTTTTTTTTTTGAGACGGAGTCTCGCCCTTGTTACCCAGGCTGGAGTGCAATGGCCCGATCTCGGCTCACCGCAACCTCCGCCTCCTGGGCTCAGGCAATTCTCCTGCCTCAGCCTCCTAAGTAGCTGGGATTACAGGCACACACCACCATGCCCAGCTAATTTTTTGTATTTTTAGTAGAGACGGGGTTTCACCATGTTGACCAGGATGGTTTCGATCTCTTGACCTCATGATCCACCCGCCTCGGCCTCCCAAAGTGCTGGGATTACAGGCTTGAGCCACCGCGCCCGGCCCAAATCATCTTTTAACAAAGAGCAGCCTGTACAATCGAGCTGCAGACAGAGACAGGCAAGCTGGAAGCGTGCAGGGGTGAATGCCGGCAGCTGGGCCAACAGGAAAAGGCTGCCTGGGGCTAGGCCTGTCCAACATGGCGGCTCCATCTTCCACTTTCCTTGTCAACCACCTGCACAGTAAAGAGTAGGCCACATGGCACTGGCCAAGTAGAAACCTATTTGCATAATAAAGGATTAGGGTGGGCAGCCAGCTATGTAAATGTCCACCTGGTCCAACCAATCGTGGGCCCTATGTAAATCAGACACTGCCTCCTCAAGCCTGGCTCTAAAGCCCTGTGCACTCCACCACAGCTGGAAGTCGCCCTGGGGCACCCCTCTCTTTTGCAGGAGAGAGAGCTCTTCTCCTTTCTCTTTCTTTTGCCTATTAAATCTCTGCTCCTAAAGCCACTTCTTGTGTGTCTCCATAATCTATTTTCGTACGATGAGGAACCTTGGGTATTTACCCTAGACAACAATGCCGCTTCAATTGGTCAGGTGGGAACTTTTAGGAAAGAAGAGGAAAAATATCAAAATGTTAAGGTTTTATCTTGTTACATCTGTATATCCAACCAATCAACCTGACACATCCCTAGGGTACTTCTCAGGCGTCCCAAAGCCATTAGGTCCTCAGATGACACCACCTGAGCATCAGACTTGGATTAACCTGGAAATGTTCAGCAAAGAAGCTAAATGCAAAAGAATATGCTATTGCACAATGCTATTCATATAAAGCTCAAAGCAGGCCAAACGAAGCCTTGGTATTTAGGAGTGCACGCTTAACTGACAAACATTCCAAAACAAAACCACCAAAGTGACTACCATCAAAGTCAGGTTCCTGATCACTTGGAGGCAGAAAGTCGGAAGGATCAGGAGGAGAATGAGAGGGGCTCCTGGGGTACTGACATTCTAGCTCCCGGCCTGGATGCCGCAACACAAGGGTTTGCTTTGATAAATCACAGTGCTGGACATTTTGTTTTGGGTACTTTCCTGTAGTGTTGTAGTCTGTAGGGGAGGTTTTTTTTTTTTTTTTTTTTTTTTTTTTTTGGAGACAGAGTTTTGCTCTTGTTGCCCAGGCTAGAGTGGTGTGATCTCGGCTCACTGCAACCTCTCCCTCCCCTGGTTCATGCAATTCTCCTGCCTCAACCTCTCGATCAGCTGGGATTACAGGCTTGTGCCACCAAGCCCAGCTAATTTTGTATTTTTAGTAGAAATGGGTTTCCCCATGTTGCTCAGGCTGTCCTCGAACTCTCGACCTTAGGTGATCCACCCGCCTTGGCCTGCCAAAGTGCTGGGATTACAGGCATGAGCCACCCACCAGGAAGAGCTTTTAAAAAGCAAAGAGCCATGTACTCCATAAATATATACACCTACTGTGTACCCCTAAAAACTTAAAAATTTACATTTAAAAAAAAGTAAAGGGAGAAAAAAAAAAAAGGGTAATGGAAAGTGAGCCTGGGAAGGTCTGTCACCACATAGTGACACAGCAAAAGTGTTTCGTTTATGAATTTGATCTTGTCGATGAGATGTACCTGGTGCAACCTGGGAGGCAGAAATGAGATGGAATCCCCTTCCTGCCCCTTCACCTGTTTCCCATGGCAAGCACAGTTGGCGGTGGGCAGGGGAGGGAGCTTTGACAGTTTCAGCAACTCCATTCCAGTGTCCAGTCACTTACTTCGTGGGTCTTGAAAGACATTTGTCATGGCAGTGGTGGTCTCCCAATCCATAGATCACAGCTACGTGGGTATCCTTGAATCTAACA